>NC_081532.1:7812537-8489204 GCF_030273125.1 Centropristis striata
CCACGATTTTGGTCATATTTGATTTAATAATTCTGCAGTGTGGTATTGGGATTTTACTTAAGTAAGGGATCTGAATACTTCTTCAACCACTGACAAGAAGGCAACATTCATTTTAGGACATTTGTTATTGAATTACATTAGCATCATGTCTGTATTGCATCGTGTGGTTTCCCCCTGTACTGCACACCATGATGTCGTCACACTGTTAAAATAATCGCCCAAGTCATGTTTTGTCAAAATTGATTTTTTTTTTTTTTTCCTAAATCATCTCCTCATGACGCCGGCCACCTATGGTAAAATCACCTACATCTTCAGTTTATCAGATCATGTGATTTTACCCATTTAAGATAATGGCCTATGTCAAATGTGTGACTTGAGAGGATTTATTATGTCTAAGTCAAAATAAAATGTGAGTTAGGCAATTTTTTTTAACATGCCTTTGTGACTTAAGTGAGATATGGTAACACTTTATTTTGAAGGTGTCTACATAAGAGTGACATGAGTGTGTCATAAACATTACATAGGATGTGTCATGAACATTAATGACACTTTGAAGTAACATTAATGCTCATGATACTTGTCATGTCATGTTTCTGACAGGCTTGTGTAACTCTTATGTAGACACCTTCAAAATAAAGTGTTACCATATCTTGCTTAAGTCACAAAGGCATGTTCAAAAAATGTATTTCTCTTAAGTTACATAATTTACACACAGTGTTATTACTATGCCAATAGCCATCCTTTGTTACATCCTTTTTGAGTGAAATGATCAATAAATGTCATATGTTACACTTTTGGTGAAGTTTTTTGTGTGTCCTGCAAAACTTGAAAAAAATGAATTAGGCGATTATTTTAACAGGGTGACGGTATGTGAGACTGTACCTGGGCTAAATCCACAATGGGTCCTTTAAATAGACTAACAGCAAGTAGCTAGGCTACACATCAAGTAGCAATCTATACATAAAACATGCCACGGTCTGGTTAGTACCAAGCTTTTTCTCCACTACAGAAAGGGTCATGAGACTCGGATGAAGATAACATATGATTTGATGTAACGTGATACAGTTGTATGAATGCTGCTCGGAGAGAAATGAGTTGATGTTAGAAGCTAACGTTAAGTTAGCTGTGTAGCTCTACTGACAGATCGATTTCACACAAAAATGGGGCGCAATTAATTAAAACCTTTATGTGACCACTTTCAGAGACGTATAAAGAGCTGTGTAGTTAAACAGGTATACACATATGTGGATAATTATCTAAATATAATCATTAATCCTCACCGGTCACGCTCTGCTCCTGTCGGCTGTTTTGACAGCTCCGTCAGCTGCTGGTAGATTTGAAAACTCCTTGAGCCCAGCAGCCAATCAGATTCAAGAACTGCCCTGTAGCCACGCCCCTTCTCAAAACAAACTCGGCACGTGTGCGCTCGATTTACTCTGCAGATTGATCCACGCGGGCGGAGTTAAGAAAATTATCAGCGGTAATATATAGGTCAAATTTCTAAATAAAAAAAAAAAAAAATGTTTTATGGAACTTTGTGATACAATCTGTTAAATTACTAATATTTTGGGTATTTAAAACGGTGAAATGTATAGAAATAATATACATTTAACAAATTAAAACATGAGGACCAAATTAATGTGTATTATTACACTATATATTTAAGTATAATTATTCGTATATCTTATTTTTTTTCACACCTTTAGCAATATTTACATTATGTAGGCTATAGTACACACATCATGACTGCTGGAGTTTAATCAAATGATGTCTTCATCTTTTTTCGCACAATTATTCATTTAAATAGTCGGGGGAATAGCAATGTTTATGATGTAATCTCTCTAATATATTCGTTATTTAGCTTTTATTTATTTGATTATTATAATAAAATGTATTTTCTTATATTTAATCTTATTAATATTTACTCTACTTATGGCCACAGGCATAATTTAATATCTTTTTTAAAACTTATATTGCACCACGGCCATTTTTAGTGCATTTCAACAAAAACAACAACAACAACAACAACAACAACAACAACAACAACAACAACAACAGACTAAACACGAGTTGGTTTATTAACAGTAGAATAAATAATATCTCTATTATGCAGCAGTACTTCCACATGGTTCAGAGTGGAGCTGACTCGCTCAGTTCATCACAGAGCTGCTCACTGAGCGTCATGCAGGACATCTGCTGTCCGCACAGAGCAGCGCGCAGCTCCACACGACACAAACACCGCAAATGACTGAAAACAAGTTCCTCCACAGAAGAGGAAACGCAGGAAATGTTTTTTTTAATTCACTGGATATTTTTCAGATGTCTGGAGAAACAGCATTGAAGAGCTTTAACTGAGGTGAGTTATCTTTGGCTTTCCTTTAATATATTGTGCTTCAGCAGTCAGTGTTTGGCGTGTTTTTGGAGGATTATTTGATATTTGGACACCACTGACGGTATAATTATGTTTGGAAATATTCTCAGATGCTTTTTAAGCAGCTAGCATGCACATCATAGCCATGCAAATAGAAATAAAAACTGATGTCTGCATATTTTAAAATTGACAGGCTATAAAATGACCTAGAATTGTGATGTATTTGCAGTTTAAATTATGAGGCTATAGCACATTCCTGTTTTTTCCATTTTTTTTGCTGATCCGTGCCTGTCCTTCTGTTAGCAGACTTATAAGGAGGCATCTTGGCTCCTGCAGCCATTTCCCCTGCAGGGCTGAGCTCTTTGGCTGGCTTGCCACTTCCTTAGCAGAGGGGCTGCTGGCAGGGGCAACATTTGAGCAGGTACCACAAACAAACAAGAATATGGGCAAGAAAGACATTAAATCTGATTAAAAATGCTATTATAACTCCTCTAGTAGGTCTGTGTGCTTTAATGTAAAGGTAGAATGAATACATGCTAAAAATAAAACAAAAAATCACATTTGCTGTGCTTAAAACCAAAAATTCTCAAATTAAACTCTCAGTTTTGGACTGTTTCTTACAGTTTATGTGTGCATTTGGTTAAGAAAAGGTTAAAGAATCACTTTAACGAGAAAAATAACAGGTTGACCTCCCTGCTTTGTCCCTATTGTGTTAATGTCACCTGATCTATGTTAGGAGTGAATTACACAGGAGAACATGCCTTTTCTCTGCATGGTGGACTTACCGAACTCAACTTTACTCTGCACAGGTCATTCAGGTGGCTCAGTTTGTGCTCATTACTAACAGTGTGTTTGCAAACTGCCTTGTTTGTGTCTCTCTTTGTACAGGTCATGAAGCCCCAGGAGGCAGAGCTCGTCACTGAAATCTCAAAGGTATTCTGCACTTTCCCTCATCAGCCAGCTCGGTTTGTTAAAGAGACAGGTCACTTTACATTTAAAGCGCTTTAAATTATTTGGATAAATTAGCAGTAGATGGTAAATAAACTCAAAATGCAATTTAAACATTCAGCTCATGTTTTTATGTGCCTTTGCTTACAATGAGGACAGTTTATGAAGTGTAAAAGTCAATGCTGTCAAGTTGATTTGATTTTGATTTGATTTATTTGGCACAGTTTTCAAAGAAAGAAAACAACATAATAACAACAACAATAATACAATTTATATATTCCATAAACATATTGAAATAAAGTAAGACATGCCAGGAAAACCCAAAAAACCCTCATGGGGCTTGAATAGTGGGATTCCCTAATATAACATAAAAAAAAAAGAACAAGGAACATAGAATTATACAGTTGAATTTATGACAAATATTTGATTCCTCCAGAATTATACAGTTGAATTTATGACAAATATTTGATTCCTCCTGTCCCTTCAGTTACAATGCATGGTCTCGGAGCTGAAGACGGGCTTCACCAGCGCCCTGCTGGAGCTCAGTCAGATCCAACATGGAGACATGTACCTGAGGGAGGAGATGGAGGAGAACAGGAGGAGCTGCCAGAAGAAAGCTCTCCGTATGGAGGCTCTGGTCGAGTCTCTGAGGGTGAGTCTCACTTTAGTTTAACTGCTGAGAAAAAAAACTAATGTTACAGTATGTGCTGTATTCACAGAGCAATATAAAAAAACACACATTTAACTGCATCAGTAACAGATATTACAGAGCATCAAATGATGGTTCTTACATAGTTTTTTTTCCAACATTTTTCAGGAGGAACTTGGAGTGATGCGGTGTCAGATTTTGCAGCTGTACAGTAACAGACAGAGACCTGCAGGCCAGCAGGATGCAAAGAGCTCCACATCCAAACCTAGAGAAAGGTAAAACAAACAAACAAACATAAACGCAAAGATAAGAATACGTATTATACGTAAGTATTAGAACTATAAATAAGATCACACTTATTCAGGAAACTGCTGACAATGTTCCTTAAAAATTAAGGCCACATTTCTCACTGATTTTACTTAATTTACTTTACTTTGCAGAGGAAGATAAACTTGGTTGAGTTGATTATTCTATTAGACTTTATTTGTTTCTTCATCAGCCTTTCATTCACACTGAAAACGCTCCATTTTTCATGCTGAAACAACAGCCCGTGTCCATCTTGACCCCATTACAAAAAAAACCATAATTAAAGTGCAAGAATTGCTCTGAAATAAAATTAAAATATATACTGTAAACTACATCAGATATACAGAATTTTAGAAGAAGCATTTTCAAGATACCTAAACCAAAAATGACCACTCTTAAAGTCTTTATCATCACATCTAAATTATATGTTATATGTTAAAATGAGTGCAATTGTAAAAAAAATAGATTTTTCAGAATTCATAAATATATACAACAGCAATGTATATTGAGATTGACATTTTAATATCATATTTCTTATCATATTCACTTTTATTGTGTCTTCTGTTGACGTTTTTTGAATTAATATTAATTACAAGAGTAATCGTGTAACACCAGATTGCGTAAATTAAGATTTTTTCAAAGATAATTCAAATTTGAGCATATTACTAACTTTGAAAGCATAACAATTACTATTAAGCATGTTCCATTCTTTCTACGAACCCGATAAAAAGGATGCAAATACAGAAACTGAATTAATTTGGAATTTCCATATTTTATGCAGAAAACTTTATGCTATACATTTCTGCCAAAAAAGCCCCTCATAGTAGAAAGTGTAAAATGCAGAACAGAACATTAAGGTATTTTGTGAGTGTACAGGAAGTCCACATCTATAACACAATGTGTTCATATTAGTGTCATCATTTTCAGGGGCAAACAACAAGCAATTATTCATAAAAGAGCTGTTTACAACTCATCATCAACAGACATGTAGAAGCTGCAGAGAGACATGTTGCCATCTGTCCACTGTTGTGCAGCAGTGAAGCAGCAGAATCGGCGGACCAGAGACCGTGTGACTGCTCGTCTGCTCCGGCAGCCTGTCTGTCCAGAGGGAAGCTGCTCCTCCACTGCTTCCTGCAGGGCCTCAAAGCAGGACTGAGTGAAGGCACAGGTGAGCAGCTTTTATTTCCTCAAGCACTTCTTAAGTTGTTGGCCCTAAATTCCAGACTAGTGTAGTGGAATTACTACCTCTCTTGAGTGAGAAAATAAATCAAAGAGCACGCTGAAGTTCCTTTTAGTTTTCTTTATTATCAGACTAGTGGTGGACCGATATGGGTTTTTTAAGGCCGATGCCGATACAGATTATTTTGACATCAATCTTAACCGATCCCCGATATGTGCTGCCGATTTTTTGGGGCCGATTCTTTAAGCCGATATTGCCTTTTCTCCCTTCATTTACATGATAAAAATGACACGATGATAACAAATGTTACACAAGTTTCAATTTAAACAAAAAAAGAAACATTTATTAACAAAACAAACAAAACATATTAACATTTGGATAGCAAACAATGTGTATGATGTTATAGGCCTCGAGGTGGTGGCGCCTCAGACGATCCACATATTTGATGTGTTTTTCTTTTTTTCCGGTATCAGCAGCAGCTCACCAGAGAATGGCAGATGTTGCACCGAGCCTTGCCTGGTGTTGGTTTGTGAAATGGGCTAATTGACCGGCGAACACACGCACGTATCGGCCGATGTCGATACAAGTTAAAAAAAAGTAAAAAATCGGCTGGCCAATATATCGGTCGACCTCTATATCAGACATCAAATTACAGTGCCTAGGTACAGTGGAGGAAGCCCTTAGGACTTCAATCCTAAGGGCTGCTGAAAAAAAGTGTCCCGATTCCAATAATGAGTTCTCTCTCCTTTTTCTGTCTGTGTCACGGCATTTAAACAATTCTGTAACCCAGACTTGTAACTTCCCACACCTCCAATATATGGGGCACTTTTTCCGTGAACGTGCACGCTGCTAGGTCTACTTTTAACCTTAAAAGGATACAACTTATACTGTTTATATTATGCTTCCAAATGCCTCTAATATCTGACAAATCCCAGATCCTATAGTACGTTATTTCTGGTTTAAGCTGGCTGTTACATGATCAGGAGGTCATACTGGGGCTTTTTAGTAAAGCAGTAAAGCAGAGGACTTATGCAGAGGACTTATGATTAAAAGTAACATAAAATATACCACACTAGTTTGCCACTAATAATTAAATCTTCCCCCTCCATTGATACCTAAAAACCAGTGGTGGAAGAAGTATTCAGATCACTTAAACAGTCCCATAAAAGTACTGATACCACACTACAGAATTAATCCTCTACAAGTAAAAGTACAAAAGTATCAGCATCAAAATGTACAAAAGTATCAATAATAAAAGACCCATCTCCTTTCTTTTGCCTCATTATCATCATGAAAACATGTCTGATCACTCTGACTTTATTGTGCTGTTTGTGTTATGATTTTATCAAGATATTCTATGCATTTATTAATTAACTTATATGCCAATATTGTTCCTAAGTTGATCATTTCTGTATTTTATTTAATCTATTTATGAAGCACTTTAAAAAGAGTCGTTTTTAAATGTGCTTAATGAATAAACTTGACTTGATGGTAATTCAACCAACAATATTGTCATTTCAGGAAGATTTTTAACCTGTACAAAATGTTCTAACCTTCCTTTTTGAAACAATAAAATATTGTTAAAAATGTTAAAAACACAAACATGTTTCATAACGTAAGAATATCTTAAAAGGCAAAATAGCCAGAAAAAATTCCTTAAGTGATAAAAAAAATAATTCAGGACTTGTTTGAGCTACTAGCAACTTCTTCAAAAGCACCTGAGCAGAACATGTCAACCCTGTATTTCTGTCTTTAGACTGGAGATTAAAGTTGATAATACATGATGGCCCATAGATTGGAATAATTTAGTTTTCAGACACAATCCTCTGCGAATTGTGATTTCATTTGCATTGTGATATGTTTGGAAGAGATTGATTAATAAAGTTTTGAGAAGATATAAACTGTATCTGTCAAGAATAAATCACATTTTCACAATCATTTCATGGAAAGAGGTAAAAAAATATATTTTATTACAACTTTATGAGTGACCATGTTTAAATATTATGAGTGAAAAGCACTTTTTTTTTTTGCACAGATGCCCGACATCAGGTGGCGATGCAGCTTCTGCATTCTGAATGGGAGTACGTGTCGACCTTAAACCAGCTGTACGACAGATACAAGACCCCACCAGCTCACCAGATGACTGTAGAGCCATAGTAAGTGCTGAACAGTTTCTATCACCTTAAAGAAAAACAACAACACAGGCATTTTCTTGTCTTAAAAGAGAAAGTAAGTAAGTAAGTAAAGTTTATTTATATAGCACTTTTCACAGATAAAATCACAAAGTGCAGAAGATAAAAAGAAAGAAATAAGATAGGGGAACATAAGACAATTAAAACACAATGAAACATAAAACATATAAAATAATATGTACAATGCATGGTGGTCATCCAAAAGCCTGTCTAAAGAGGTAGGTCTTAAGGTGATTTTTAGAAGAGTCCACAGAAATAGCGGACCGTAGGGGGAGAAGCAAAGAGTTCCAAAGTTTGGGTGCCACATATTCAAATGATCGATCACAGATCTTGCAGCTGTACAGTAACAGACAGAGACCTCAGCAGGATGCTTTCAAACCTAGAGAAAGGAAAAAAACAGAAAGAAGAAACTTCAGAACACAAGAATGCAACGTATTAGAGCTATAAATAAGATCACAGTACAGGAGACTGCTGACAGTGTTCCTTAAAATTAAGGCCATATTGCTCACGGATTTTACTTAATTGTACCCCCGTTTACTTTGCAGAGGAAGATGAACCTGCTTGAGTTGGACTTTACTCGTTCCTTCAGCTGCTTTTAGTTCAGACTGAAAACTTTGGCTCAATTTTTCATGCTGAAACAACAGCCCCCGTCTATCTTGACCCCAAAGAACAAAACAAATACGATAATTAAAGTGCAAGAATTGCTCTGAAATAAAATAAATATATATACTGTAAATGCCATCAGATATACAGCTTTTAGCATTTCAAGGTACCTAAACAAAAAATGACCACTCTTAAAGCCTTTATCATCACATCCAAATTGTTACTATGAATGCAATTGTTAATTTTTTTTCCAGAATTAATTAATATACACAGCAGCAATGTATATTGACATTTACATTTTAATATTATATTTCTTATCAAATTAACTTTGATCGTAACTCCTGTTTACATTTTTTGAACAAATAATGACTTCAAGAGTAATTGTGATTAAAATTAAGGATTTTTCAAAAAAGCATATTACTAAGTTTTATAAGCCTAACGGTTACTATTAAGCATTTTCCATTCTTTATACCAGCCTTTACAGCTCTTTATAGTCGATAACATACATTCTACAACACAAATGCAAGAAATTAAATGATATATTCTGTTTGCAATGAACATAATCCGCCATGTGTGATCCAGTCAGACATATCTGAAGTTTGTGGAGCAGCTGCTGCAGCGACATCTGCTCTTCAGAAACACCCTGCAGGAGCGACTATCTGCCGAACACTGGAAATCTCTGGTTGGAGACATCCTGGTGCAGCTTATCGGCCAAAATGATGTAAGTTGGAGCTTTTTTTTCAATGATTTTAGTCCACTGATGGCTCTCATGATTGCTCTGCTTTGGGTCACCCAGACAGCCTTTTCAGATATGTACATCGGATACACGACCACCCTGGCCTCGTTCCTCTCACTGGAGTTCAACAGACTGAATAATTCGGAGAAAATGCAGGTATTTCATGTGACGCAGTGCCAACATTTTTCAGATGTATTGTACCTGAGAGAGCAGACATGCTGATTGGATATTTCCTGTCTGCATTTTTACAGAGCGGCCAGATGGAGAGGGAGGAAATGAAGCTGCTCTCCCTGCTGTTGGCACCTGTCTCTCGCATACACAGCTACCTGAGCCACATTCAGGTGAGTCAGCAGCCACAGTCAGGCACCGCAGGTCAACACACAACCACGTTTAAGAATGGAGGACGGCTCAAATAAAACAGCTGAAAAACATTCAGAGCAGAAAATAAAACCACAAGGGAGTTTCTTCCAGGATAGAAGAAGGCCTGAGATCATTACATGACATTGATGCATTTTAGTAGTTTTAGAAACAATTTTATGTGGTGCCACAGGCACAGGCTGGTAATTACATTGCTTTCTTGAATTTCCCTCGGGATAAATAAAATATCTATCTATCTATCTAGGGCTGGGCGATATAGACGAAAAGTCATATCCCGATATATTTAGGCTGAATATTGATATACGATATATATCCAGATATTTTTATCACAGAGTGAGAGCAAATGTTCAGTCAAAGCCAAATATGACATGTCTGAAGTTTATTTAAGTGAACATAAATACTGTATAACAGGAGGTACTTTAAAATAGGTCAATCTTTTTCAGAAATAAATATATTTATGTGAGAAAAGAATAACGAACATTACAAAATAACTAAATATGACAAACCCTAGTAAGGGCAGCATGTATATATAAAGAAAGAAAAAAAATTGAAGTATATCAATATATGCAATATGGTCTAATTCCATATCACATTTAAAAATATATCAATATATTTTTTATATCGATATATCTCCCAGCCCTACTATCTGTCTGTCTATCTTGTTTCAAAATGGACTCAATGAATTGCTTAATTCTCCTTTGCTTCTTTGCTAGAACTTGCTGCAGTGGACGGGTAAGGAGCATCCTGACTGCAGTCTCCTGTTAGGAACCGAGCGAGCGCTAAGGGGAACCTTGTCTCGCTGTCATGTGATCCTGGAGGAAGACGTCCGATGGGAGGAAGGAGAAGGATCTGGACAAAGGTCAGATGAATTTTCAGTTTAGGTTGAAGCGTCTTCTATCAGATTAGATCTCTGTGTGGATTTAATGTCCCAGTTTGTCTTTGGCTCTTTAAGATTAACATTTGTATACATTCTTTGCATGAACAGCAGCTGCTCTGAGGCGGTGGCTGGTGGATCCTCTGCAAACTGTTGCACCAGGAGCCAACAGACCCGAGAGTCCCAGCGAGAGTCCAACACTGCAGCTCAGAGGTGAGTGTCGCCCTCTGCTGGCTGCAGTCAGCACAGCAAGTTAGGAAGTACAGACAAATCACTTTTTCAGTGACATTTTTGTGTTTTAGCTCATTAATTCCAAATACTCACCTTAAAGACAGCCAGTATCCAGTCATTTTGGTGCACCTGAGATATATACTTGTGCAAGTTTCAAGGTTTAATTACTGTTGCGTGGTAATTAAAGCTAGGATTGAAACTGATGTTACATTGTAGGGATGTTTGCCAATCTAAGTAAGTATGGAGCCAAAAAATGTAAGTACATTTCTATATTCATGATGTAAAAAACAAGTATTTTATACAAAATTGGCTAAAACATGCAGAATCTCTGATGCCTTCATCAACAAATGAACCAAATCACTGATAAAAGAAGCAGTAAAATCCTTTAAGTTAACCCCCAAAATACACTCAATGCAACCCTCTTATATGTTATATTTGCAACCTTTGTTCACATTTGCAACATTTCAAATTCTTTATTGAGCATGATAGTGTTTTGGGAAAAAAAAACACATTTTATGTTGTTTTTTCTTTGTTTCTGTTGGGTTCAAACTGTTGATCCATGAAGTCAGGATTAAGAAATAATTATTAAGTCATATAGGTGAGGTTGTGCTGAAAAAAAAATCGACCAACATGGCATTTAAACATTTTTTTCAGTGGCGTATACAGGCAGGATGAAAAGTATTCATAAATTGACAAAATAGTCCAAGACTCCATAGAGTTAAAGTACCACAGGTTTTCATGGTTTAATAACCTTAAAAACCGCTGTTCTTCCCACAGAGACGAGCAGCCAGCTGCCAACCTCACTAACGGGGTGGGCGGCTGCCACGCCATGCGTCTGGAGTGCTGGTCCTGCAGCCCGGTGAGGAGGAAGGGCTGTGGAGGAGACCGGGCCCTCCTGAACCAGCCGGCCCGTGACTGCGGCCACGCCTACTGCTCCCTCCTCACTCCTGACGCTGCAGCCTGGGGGGAGAACAGCGACTCAGGCCAGGGCACGTACAGCCAGACCGGGAAAGGCACCAACGGGCTGGAGGCTCCTCACACCAGCCACAGCCTGGACGACTGCGAGACGGACCCGGACGACACCTCGGCCTTCGACTACTCCTCCGTCACCTCCTGCAGCCCTGACGGCACCCTGTGCAGGGAGATGCTGGGCAGCGGGGAGGATGAGGAGGACAGCCAGGTGCCGGTGCTGCTGAAGCCCTCGTACAGCCAGCAGCAGCAGCAGCAGCAGCAGAGGGAGGCTCCCAGAGAGAGGACTGTGTGTCTGAGGTGGCAGATCCCCAGATTAACCCCTCACCCTCCCCTGAGGAACACCGCTGGGCCGTGTGCAGAGGGGGCCACGCCGTGCCTCGTCAGCTCCTACGGGAAGAGGCTGGTCAGTGTCAGGAAGGGCTCGCCTCCTCTGCATCCAAAAAGTGCCTTCAGGCCCATCTGGGATGATCCATCCAAACAGGTATTTACATGATATA
Source organism: Centropristis striata (assembly GCF_030273125.1). Classification (NCBI taxonomy): domain Eukaryota; kingdom Metazoa; phylum Chordata; class Actinopteri; order Perciformes; family Serranidae; genus Centropristis; species Centropristis striata. The sequence goes on from NC_081532.1 coordinate 7,824,475, forward strand.
TTTACAAATGGTAGATGGTAAATGGACCTGCACTTATATAGCGCTTTTCTAGTTGCTTTGCGACCACTCAAAGCGCTTTACACTACACACTGCGCTCACTCACCCTTTCACACACACATTCATGCTGGTGGCAGAGGCTACCCTAAACGGTGCCACCTGCCACCATTGGGAATTCATTCACACACCGGTGAACGCAGCATCGGGAGCAATTTGGGGTTCAGTATCTTGCTCAAGGATACTTCGACATGTAGGCTGCCATGGTCAGGGATCGAACCACCAACCCTTCGGTTGGGGGCCACCCGACTCTACCAACTGAGCCACAGCCGCCCAAAAACAAGCATTTTAGGTAACGCTTTATATTAAGGTCCTTGTAATAACCATTAATTAACAATTAATAAGGCCCTTGTAAGTCATTACAAGATGCTTATTAACATTATTGTGTGTTTATAAGCTTATGTAAGTGTTAATAATGGCATTACAAACACCCATGACCCACCCATTATGTCTTTGCCATGCCTTTATTAAACTTATTTTGTTTGCTTATTGGTATTAAAATATACTTTATTGCTCATCTATTATAAGTTAACTATAAGTTAACTATGCTTTTTGCAACTACCGGATCTAAAGCGAGAACAATGCCTTATTACCTGTTGATTAATGGTTATTAAGGACCTTATTATAAAGCGTTACCGCATTTTACAAGGACTTTCACAGTAAATTTTCAAGCTTTTCCAGGATCTTACACCTGTTTTAAGTTGCATGTTTTAGATGAGTACTTACATACTAAAAGAGTTTTATATAAAAACTCTTATATTTATTATATCTTTTATAAAAGATTTCGTTTAACCATACCAACAGTGATGGTATTACACTTTTAGGAGGAACGGTCTTCATTTCAGATAGGCTACTCATTATTTTTTACATTGAACATGTGATTATCTATAGTCTATAGATGGATATAGTCAGATTGCAAGAGAAATACAGTAAGAATTTCAAGCATTTACAAGCACTTTATCCAAAATCCAAGCACTTTTTAAAACTTGAAAATACAACATTTATTCAAATGCTTATTTTAAATTCAAGCATTTTCAATGACTTCAAGCACCCGTACGAACCCTGATACACGGGTACTGAGAAAAAATAGCAACAGTAGTTGTGTTTCCATCAACAAATTCCTATGTGCATAGGAAACGGCTTGATGAAAAACACCAAAATTCCATAAAACTTTCGAAATGTACAGAAAAGTTTTTACGCAAGTTGGTTTTTGTATTTTCGAAAAATTGTTAAACGTTAGATGGAAAAGCTTTTTCCAAATAAGTTCGGACGTAGCGAACATTTAACCCACATCAGCTGTTTCCGCTCTGCCGAAAACCCAAAAAGAAGAAGAAGTTGTTTCCAGTGTCTGCGTCTTCAATCTATTTTCTCTCGTTGTTGGCCAAAGTTGTCCAATTATCAACCTCTTTTTTTGTTGTTGTTGTTTTTCTCGTGCAATCTCTTCTTCTTCTACGGTTTACTGACAGCTTAGCAGCCTACAGCAACATATTACCCCGCCATCTTCTGACCAAAGTCCATTTATGCAGCTTTTTTTATTAGCTTTAAACCAGTTAATAGAAACTTCCCGAATTCACATTTTCTTTAATGCGACATTCCAAAATTTCACTTCAAAATCAGTTTGACATGGCTAGTAAGTTTTCAAGCAAAAAATTTAATTTGGCATTGAATAATGAAACATTGGCACTAAAAATATAATCTTTTTTTCCCCTCATGTCCCTCTTTAGTCCTGCTAGTTAGTTAATTCTTGTCTAATTTGTGGTCAGTTAAACAAGTAAAACCAACAACACAGCAGTTAATGCGTTATAATGGCTTTCATCTTATGGAAGTTCACCCTAAGGAGGATTTGATAAGATGACTGACGTCCAGAGCAGCTCACGAAACTCAGATCAAACTGTCAAACTATGCAGTGCTGATCCAATATGAATCAAGAATGTGTAACTCCTATTTCAGCAGACATTCTAGTATTCTGTTTATCCATCACTTTGTGACCAGGCCGCCATATCTTTCCTGCTTGAAAATGTACCAAGCACTGTCCCAGTTACAGGACAACATGGTGCATTGTGTGAACGGTACAGCGGTCTGATGACTTTGAAAATAGTGCAGTGTAGTGAACTAGGCAATAGTGGTGACCAGGGCCGGCTCTACACTGGGGCAAGAGGGAGCAGAGCCCCCTGAAATAAATGTCTTGCCCCCTCAAATCAAAATTTGATTATTATTTTTAATATACTCACAAAATTAATATACATTACAATCTGACAAAATTATCTGCAGTAGCGGAAAAATCCCCTGAAAAAGGGACACACGATAGTTGAAATCTGGATGAAGGATGTTTTATTTTATTAATTTATTTTATTTTTATTTTTCAGTTCCCCTCCCCTGAGGGATTGCCACCTTATTGTGGTCGGGGGTTTGCGTGCCTCAGTGACCTTTAGAGCTAAACCAGCAGGAGCTTAGGCTGAACAGAAGATACAAAAGTGGCGTCGCGTCTTCACTTTTTTTATTCCTCGTTTAGACGAGCATTTTCGGGAGGAAGTCTGCGTGCATACGGTGACGCAAAAGTGTGTGAAATTCGATTGTATGCAGCCAGGCGGCATCACTTAAAGAGATAAGAGCATCTTTGGGCATGCAGAAGTTTTCACGCCACACATTTTCATCAGTTACTCCTTCCACAAAGTTATCCACCATCCACTAGATCTCCCAGGTCTCGTTCACAGCCGTCTGGCTTGCCTCCGACGAATTGCTGCATCCAAAATGTGATAGAGGTAATTCCAGATCCTTCTCTGTTCACTAATACTATCTGTACAGATCCTGTACATTTGGTGGAAAGACTCCTGTAAGTTTATTAGAGCTGCCAGAGCAGCATGAAGGTCCGACGCATGGAAATAATCCCACGTTTGTTTATTTTCCTGTACTGGAGCATGTATGTGACGTAAACACATACGTGACGTGAGCAGATCAGATCAGAGTTTTGCGTCTTGTCAGTGTAGACGGACACGCTACGGCGGAGCGTATTTAACTTTTCCACTTTGGAAGGTGGTTTCAGATTTTTGCGTCTTTAAGCCCCAAAAACGCCGTCACTGTCTAAAGGAAAGGCACTTCCGATAAAATATTTTGTCGTTTTACCCGCGAGCGTCCTCGTGTAAACGGGGCCTTAGTCTTCAGGTGGGACACCTGGACAGGTCTGAATCTAGAGGCCTGACAAAGTGCAATCCACTTCTCCAGGTTGGGGTTGGACACATAGAACAATGAAGAAAGCATCGTTACTATAAGCAAAGACAAAAAAGTGCTGGAGCATGATGTGTACACATGATGCCCCCTTCACAGTCCTGACTGCCCCCTCATATATGCTGCCTGGAACCGGCCCTGGTGGTGACTAATGCTCATGTGAAAAAATAATTAGAATATTTCTTCATGAACTGATTCCATATCTTGACTACTCTCTGCAGCCCTGTCTCCTTGTCACCACTCTAACCTCCTGTCTGTATATCTACATCACTTCATGCAGCAGGCGGATTCAGCTCCAGAGAAAGACAACAGACAAGGCTTCATACCGATTCAAGCCCAGAGGCAAAGCTTTCAGAATTTCAACCCGAGCAGAGAAAATCTGAGGTAAGTCTCTTCATCAGTGCTGACATTTAAACTACTCTAATCACAGGATAGTGACACAGAACGTCAGAGCTGACAATATGATTTTTTTTACCTGTTGCATCTCTTCATGTCTTCAGACCAGGCCTGCCTCAGCAGAGAGGGAACCACGCAGCAGCCATGAGCGGTGGAGGATTGTGGGACGACAGTGAGGACAGCGAGGGACCCTGCAGCACAGTTTGACCCCCCAGAGAGAGAAGAGGACTAAAGAAAACTGTTGCTCACAAAACTTTAAAGTTTCAACCAAACGTGAGCCCAGTTGTGATTTCTCTGATGGATAAAGTTTCCCCAAAAAGGCCGTGACAGCAACAGGAATGCATGAGTGACAAATCAGTGACCCGGAAATAATTTGTTTGTTCTGTTAAAGATGAACCGTTGGCTGTTGACATTTTTACTTGTGGGATTAAAATAAGAGAGCGACATATACAGTACTGTGTCTTAGGCAGGTATGAAAAAAAGCTGTAAAATAAGAATGCTTTAAAAAACAGAAATGTTAATAGTTAATTTGTATCAATTAACAAAATGCAAAGTGAGTGAAGAAGAAAAATCTAAATTAAATCTATATTTGGTGTGACCACCCTTTGCCTTCAAACCAGCATCAATTCTTCTAGGCATTTTTTCACACCTGCAAAAAAGCACAGTACTGTATATCTGAGAAAATCTTTATAATCTTTTTAAACACAGGTTGCATTAAATACTGAAGCATTTCCTAGCAGATTCACATCTGAAAACCCCCACGTAAAAGAAATATTCCAGACTATATTGTTTCTAAACTGGATGTGAGATGGTAACATGTGAAGGCATCAATGTCCAGCTAAAGAAAAGGTACCAAGTCATAATAAATACATTTAATTTATAATTTCTCAATCATTTCTACTTACCCAGCTGCCCAAAGTAAAAGAAAAAACGAGAGAAATGAGTAGTTCAGTACAAAATAAGACTGGGTGATTTATTAATCTCATCAAGACCATTAATACAAAGCAGTTAAAAGGCCACATACCATCAAATAAACCGACTGCTGGATCAAGCTGTTACAGTGCCTCCAGAGGAAAACCAATCTGTTATTCTGTCGGGGCTGGGGTTAAAAAAAAAAAAAAAAACGAAAACTCAACAAAACAAACAAACATGGAAAACAAAAATTTGGCAAACATAACCCCACCAATACTGGCTTGGGAAACTCGGGGAAGTGGACAGAACATGAGCGACGACAGTGAAGTGATTTGACTTCAGCTGTCGCTTAAAAATCCTCCAAAACTCCGCTTTTATCTCTAGTTTGATCAGACGTTTAATCATCCGTCATCATGTGCACAAAACACAGCAAGAGGAGGAGGATGAGGAGAGAAAAGGGCACGAGTGATTTTTTTTTTTTTGCTGAAATCCAGCTCGTGGTGGTCAGACATCCTCAGGTGTTTGTGTCTTTTATACACATCATGGGGATAAAAGTGAGGCGGTAGACTCGTGTTTTTCTGCCCTGATCCATGTAGAAAGTGAGTTTGAACAGTTGCATAGGACCATTGCATTTACAAACATGACCTATAACAACTGTGGCTCTTCAACAGTACAGCCTAAAGTGCACAAAGTGTGTTTCTCAGAAAACAAAAAAAAAGTCCAATTCTTCACTATGCTCAAATACTCGCAACTGAATATAGGTCCGTGTATATTCAACTGCAACTTTAATACAATTCCAACCTCTGTTTAATGAGTGTTAGCATTAAAAAATCTTTGAAAAGGAGAAAAAGGCAATTAGTAGGATGTACAAAGTGAAGCACACGTCTAGGTAAGTGCTTGGCATATTGAACTGTATTTTTTTTTTTCATTGCTTTAAAACAGCTAAGGGGCAGGGAAGAAAAAATGGCTTTCCTCAGTTAATACTCCCAGTGTTTCAACTGGAGATTGTCTGTAAGTAAGTTAGTGACAGTGACCTGTTTTTTTCTTATTTTGTTTTTGTTTTTTTAGTTTTTTTTATCCGACTGTAGCAGCATTGGATTATTAGGCAATATTTGACTGAACAGATGCGGATGAGGGTACAATACAACAGGGGAAAAAAAACTTGTCACTTTATACAAATTATTTAGTTAGTGTATACATGTTATATATACACAGTATCCACAAACATGTACAATTTCATAGTGTATAGCTTTGTTCTAAACATTACATAGGCAACTTTATTTTTTAGCATTTTAGACACCATTTGCTTATTTCTGTAAAGTAGAAAACAAAATAAAAGGCACATCTGAGCATGATGCATGGATTATTTCAGTCTTTCCAAAGTGAAACAAAAATGTTTTCAAGCAGAAAAAAGGAAAAAGAGACAGAAAGAAGAAGAAGAAGAAGAAGAAGAAGAAGAAGAAGTTGGGTTAAAAAGTTCCTCTTTTTCATGGGTTTTTAGGTATTTTGAGCAGCCACTGGGGGGAGCTGACCCAGCTCTGGTGGGAGGTTGCGTGCTTGCAGTGCTGAGTTTTAATACCAATGAAGAAGAGTTAGTCATGGGAGAGGGGAGGGGGGGGGGGCTTTAGGAGAGGAGCACAGTGTCAAGACAGCAGCGCACGTCTATAAGGGGATCGGTTAAGACATCAGCTTTCGAAGAGATGGAGAGAAAAACTTGTGTCTCTTCTATTTTCCTCGTCTTCGTCCTGGATCGGTGCTGTTTGATATCGTGGCGGACCTCCCTCTGTCGCACGCCGCTGAGGGATATTCTCGATCGAAACCTGCTGACTTTGCCCAAACTCGATGTGCAAATGGAGTGTTCTCGGCTCTCGCTGTCCCGTCCGGGCCGAGAGGACTGGAGCCTGGGGTCAGAGGTCACCGCTGTTGGATTTCTTTTTTAAAGGCAACGTTTTGTGGCTGCGGAGAGGCCTGTCTTCAGATAAAAAAACAGTCAGACAGTTTGACTCTTTACGTTTTTACAGTCACAGTGTACAGTTGAGATACAAGGTGGGGGATTCAGTGTCGCCTCCTTTATGAGTTTCTTTTAATGTCACATTTGTTTAAAAAAAAAAAAAAAAAAGAAAGAAAATCCCTTATCCCCCTGCATAAAATAAGACTTTGGCAACTGTTTGTTTATCAATTCGTAGGAAAAACAAGTCAATGGAAATGTCTGCTGCTCACAGTCGCTGTGAAAGAGCTACGTCTCAGTGGATCGTTGAGGAGGAGAGAGGTTTTAAAAATCTGTGAGCTGCAGCAGGACTCCAGATGATGTCAATGCCCAAAGAAACAAAGCATGACATTTGAGGCTACAAAGTCCAAGGCCCCCCACATTCCCCCCACCCCGACAGAGGAGTGGGACGTGGGGTTAAGTGTAAGTTTGAGGGGTGAGAACTTTTATCAGGAGCAGACGGTCCCGCTCCGTACAGAACAAACCGACACAAACACTCGACTCCTTGTTGTTTATTAGCTGGCACACCGGTGAGGGTTTCTCATTGGCACAGAGGGTTTATGATGAAGGCGGAGCTACTGATCCCCTGAGAGGCACAGCGGGGGGGGGTTGTGATTGGTCGATGCAGAGGGCGGGTGGGTGGAGTTAAGAGTGGTGTGTGGAGCAGTGTTATTCTTTCTGATCAGTAGCTTTGAGTCCACTGTGTCGTAGTTTGCAGGAGACAGTTTGAAGTTTGCATTCAAGATCACCTCTAGGTGTTTAAAAAAAACAAACAAAAACACGCAGACTCACTGGCTGCTGTCGGTGTTCTCCACCAATGAGAGGCCTTGTAGCGGCGGCTGCAGCAGCAGCTCCCTTTTGTATGTCTTTGGTGGGAGTTTGGGGAGTTGTGGGCTGGAGTTGTGGCGCGGGGGGACAGGTGGAGCCGTGATGGAGACAGGAAGAGGGTAGAGGCTGTTCTGGCTGGCGCTGAGCGGGCAGCTCCGCCTGGGGATGCGCGGAGACGGCGTGCTGGGCGGGGTGTTGGGGGAGCTGGGGGAGCTGCCGAAGTCCCAGTGGTATCGGCCCACGGGGGAAGGCTGCATGTTGACGGGGTAGTTGATGAAGATCTCAGGGGGCCGCTGGGGCACCGGGGGAGGCGTGTCGGGCAGAGGGTCGCGGGGTGGCGGAGGAGGAGGGCTGGGCAGGGGGCCATCCATCGGGGGGCCGTTGTAGAGCAGCGGTCGAGGCTGGTTCCTGGGCAGAGGAGGGGGCAGCCGCGGAGGGATGGCTGGCGGGCTGTCGGACCTGGAGCTCAGCTGGGACACAGAGACACACGGAGATCAGAAATGTGTCAAAACAAGATACATGTGATACTGAACACTGCATCACAGGATGGGGATGGACAATAATCACATTTTTTAAAATCAAAATCACAGCATTACATTACATTACATGTCATTTAGCAATATAGCATGAACTAGTCCAAATCACAGGAGGCGCAAAAATTGTCAAAGGCCAAATAAACAAAAATTGTTTGCATGATTGTAGCTTTGCTGCAAAATATTGCAAATTTTAATAAATGACCAACGTTACACTAACAAGGGCATTTTACACAGGACTAAGACCAAAAACATTGCTGGATTGACAAATCCATGTTTCACTGTATGGGCGAGGTCTGAGTCAAAAATATAGTCTTTAATAGTAAGTCAGTTGTGTAATTTATGAGCATAGGCGGTGTTATTATGCAGGAAAGTTTAAGTAAATTAAATATTGAAATATTGGCCAGTTACTGATATATTTTAAATGCCAAACACACCCTAAAATAAGGCTCTACTTCAAGTTGTCACCTTAAAGCACAGTATGACTTTTGCACTTTTTAAACTGATTCAAGGTGTTGTTATTAGGGGTATATTTGTTGGGAAATAATATCCTGCTCTTACTTTAGCTTCAGACATCGCATCTTTCCTTCGTGGAGGCAGAGGCGGCGGCTTCAGCAGCTCCTCCCCGAGCTGGTTGAGGCTGCCACAAGACACAGACTGAAACTCTGGGAAAGAGGAAAGAACAAGTACAGGTCATGCTAAGTATCACAGCACACCGATCACACGGTGATTACACAAGTCTAAGAATGATTCATCATCAGACAGTCAGGCAGAAAACAATCAGGTAAAAATGACTTAATTGAAAACAGAAAAGCCCCCACTCACTTGAAGGTGGCAGAAGAACAGGAGCAAATATGGAGTTGCTACCTATAAAATTTAAAGAGGGAGAAGAAGATTGATTTCACAGGAAAGGTGCATGCTTTTACCTTTTGCACGCGTTTAAAGCTTTATTTTTCATTTTCTCTACTTTTGTACAGACCACAGATCTCTTGATTGAACCAATCAGAGCAATTAGTTTCATTATTAAATAATCTTCAGATTTTGAGATTAATTGATTATTGGTGGTCTATAAAATGTCAGAAAACAGTGAAAAATGTTTCTCAAAGTCCAAGGTGATGTCTTTGAGTGTCGGTCCAAAACCCAGAAATGTTCAATTTAAAATGCCATGAAACACAGAAGAGCAGGAAATCTCCATATTTGAGAGGTTGATCATTTTTCTGACATTATTGCATAAAATTACTTTAACATTCATTTAACATACATTATCAAAAGGTGCCAATTAAATGCAGATAATGCCCAAATGCAGATAGTTGCTCAGAAATAGGACTGTCCACTTAACAGTTAAAGTTTACTCCTTTGAATTTTAAAAACAGTATCAAGTGAAATGTCAGCAGAGTCCATTACAGCTGAAATTCATGCAATGCAATTTTCTGTAAAACACTGTACACAAAATACTAATTTGGTCATTAACTGATTTCCACAGAAATGTTGAGAAACTTCCTTTCTCTTGAAAAAACAAGTTCAAACACGTTTTTTCAAGAAGAGGAACAAAAGTGGCATTTCTGCTGAATTTCAAGCGACAGCTGATCTCACCGCTGTAGGAGCTGCTGAGGTCGGGCTCCGTGAAGACTGAGCTGAGTTCGGAGGAGGCGGACTGTGGAGGGGTCGGCGTATTCGGGGAGGTGGGCACCGAGACGGACGCCGGCGTCTCCGGCTCCGTCTCGGCGATACTCCGGAAGGTGATCTTATGCGGGGGCTCCCTCTCCAGGGGGACGGGGAGGCCCTTCAGGGTGCCAGAGGTAGACGTTCGCACAGGCCGGATCCCCGGGGATTTCAGATTGTACATGGTCTTCCTGGGCTGAAGGGGGAGATGCAGAAATTCAACAATGAGAGATACTGAAGCAGCAGAAACTGAGCACACTTTAGTATCTGTTTGTTTATCACAATTAGTTTTGTTATTGCGATATTTAACAGTGTTAAGCATGTTTCCTGATATCTTGCAGGCCCTGTTTGGTACGGTGGCCCTGAGAGCTCACAGTGCTGCAACTTAAGAAAACACATGCAAATACACAAAACATAAGCAAATTGAGAAAACATCTTCATCAATTTGACGACACAAGCGCAGCATTTAGAAAACGCTGCAAAGACCACAACACAACAGATGTGTTTCCAGAAGACACTTAAAAGTGATGCACATGTCTGGACACACATGTGATTTTATCACGTTATTTCAAGATAATGGTAATTTCACGTTATTTCATGAAAATTATATTTTCATGTTATAACGTGATATAGAGCCCACTAGCCCGTATCAATCACATTGCAGTAAAACAAATCAAATAAATGAATGATACACATTTTAGTTGGTCTCTCTCAAGGGCACTGAGTTGATGTTGGTCTTGCTAGGCCGCTAACGATAACCCGCTATCGGTCGCCGGCTAGTGCTAGCACGCTATCGATTGCCCGCTAGCGCTAGCACGCTATCAATTGCCGGCTAACGTTATAACATGAAATTATCATTATCTTAAAATAACCTGATAATATCACAAGCGTGTCCAGGCGTGTGCATCACTTTTAAGTGTCCTCTGGAAACACTTCTGTTGTGTTGTGGTCTACTTGCAGCGCTTTTTCTTATTGTGTTGTGGTCTTTGCAGCAAGTTTTCTAAATGCTGCGCTCAGGTTGTCAAATTGCTGAAGATGTTTTCTCAATTTGCTTGTGTTTTGTGTATTTGCATGTTTTCTTAAGTTGCAGTTGCTGTGAGCTCTCAGGGCCACCGTAATTTGGGATTAAAACAGGGCACTGAACTGAAGCAAAAAAACTTCATTACAACTAAAACCCTTCAGTCTGGATACTTACAAATCGGGGAGCCTGCCTGCAGTTCCGTGGCTCAATATCCAGAGACATTTTGAACAGGTAGTCAGCGAACTCTTTCTCACTCCTGTTGCCCATCGGGTTCAGGTTCTCGAAGAACCTCTGTGCAACAACAACAAATAAAAAAAGGTTTTGAGTCCAGGGTCCTTAAAACATGTTGAAAGACTAAAAGTCAGCATTGTAAGAGCGCTCACCCTGATTTCGTGCTCCACCTTCAGACAGTATGGCTGGTTCTGATACTGCTGGATCTCTCCTGTGATTTCAGCCACTTTCCTCCTCTTGCTGAAGTTGATCAGCTCCTTGCCGTGGCGTTTGAGGAAGTCTGGGTTACCCTCCTCTGTCTTCAGGATGTTGGTTAAATAGATACCTAGATAATGGTAAAGTAAATATGATTGTGGTCAGAAGAAGAACATGGTTTGAAATGCAGCCATATAGAAATGTAAAACTTTGCTGATTTTGTAAGAAATAATGGTGACTGAAAATGTTGTTTATGCATATAAATTCTTCTCAGTTCATTTCATTCCTCACTTGTAGTGGTTCCATAGTAACACTGCAGAAGACTTACCAAAGAAAGGCACACAGGGTGGGTTTATTGACTTGAGTTTGAGCAAGTATTTCTTGAAGTGGTCCTGGCTCAGTTCCACAGCTTCTTCCAGGATTTTCTTTTTCCTCTCTGGTATTGCCTGAGTGTGAAGGAGGGAGTTAAACTTCCATAAATTATGGTCTGGCCATCAGTCCAGTATTAGATTAAATGCTAGTCAAAACAATTAACATCAGGGGTCAGATGTATGAAAGACATGTACGCACAAATACCCTGCACATGCCTTTTCCCACCCATAAAGTGGTATTTATAAAGAGCTGCAGGTGATGTGATAAGGTTTAGATTAAATATCAGTCCAGAGACAGGGACTATTTCTTTAGGTTGTTGCCAGTTTCGTTGATTGTGTCATTAAATTAATTTAAATTAGATGAGTGATGGATATCATAACGTTTTATTTAAATTTGAGCCCTCATCTCCCTATTAATGATGGTTTAATTTATTCTGAATGTGAAACACTTTGTAAAATCACTTCTCTCCAACTACAGATCTTTAGATTTCATATATAGAGGATAAACCAACCAATTTAGTCTAAGATATTAGGACTTTCAAGTCAGTTCAAATATACATTTTTTTTCTCCACTTGAACTGTAGAAAGGATCTTAGAGTAGCAAGGTTGTATCGCTATTTTTCATCAATTGAATCTCATTTTTTTGTTTCCAGGTATTTAATGAATTTCAGCTCCAAGTGTGTCTATTAACTTTAAGTCTCTTCGACTCTTTGGTGGAATTTTCTTGTCCATCTTTAGAGGTTTATTGGTTTAGTAGAAGGTTACCATACAGTGAAAATACATGTAGAATGGCTGCAATATTTTTTTTTAATCATTAAGTGATTTTGAGTTTTTCTTGTGGCTGACTTAACAGTTTAAACTCACCTCAAAGGTGTGGTCGAGCCTGTAGACGGGGACAGAGTTGATGGCACTGACCACCTCCAGCACACCGTTGAAGTTGTTGAGCTCCTGGAAAACCTGGAGAATCTCGATGACCCGCGATAACACCGCCACCCTCTCCTCCAGGTTCATCGTCTCTACAATACACCTGAGAACAACAGACACAAACACGGTTACCGGTGTCTGTTTGTTTACCAAGACTTTAAAATCTCCTCTGGATTTTCCTCTGAGACTCACTTCTCGAACCACAGAGTGAGGTTGGTGGTGTGGCGGATCATGCGGAGCAAGTTGGGCGAGTTCTTTTCTTTGTCCTCTTTGGTCCAGACGCTGCCGACCAGCTCAGACGGCCGGACAGCTCTGTGGAGGAAGTGGGCGTTTTATTTTTTAGGCAGGCAAGTAAACAAAAAAAAACTGTGATACTTTCCCTGTCTCCTCTAGTCTAGTCTTCATCCACTGCTCGGTCATAGTGACTCACCTGTAGAGCTCTGACTCCAGCAGAGTCAGCTGGCGGGCGATCTCTATCGGGTGAAGGGTCATGAGCTCAAACAAGTCCGTTTGGCCCGCTCTGCAGATGTGCCACTCGATGGGAGGAGGCGGGCTCTCGAAGGTGATGTTGTGGCTGACACCGTTTGACTGCGTCTGCAGCTTCCTCTTGATGATCTTATTGATGGACTCAACCCACTTTCTCATAGACTTTCCTAAAAAAAAAAAAAAAGTAAAATATATTAGTCTCTCGAAAAACACAAATTTCATATTGCAGGTAGAGGTTAAAGCATAGGTCTCAAACTCGCGGCCAATTGCGGCCCTCTTGACGATATTTTGTGGCCCCGACCTTGATATGAAAGTTTAATGTGAGTTTTATATGAATGGCACATAACCGTGTTGCGTGTGGAAGGTCCCTTTAATTACTTTTTAAAAATAATTTTGTGTCTTTTTAAAATAATTGTGTCTTTTTTAAATCATTTTGTGTCTTATTTGGTAATTCTGTGTCTTTTTTCTGGTCATTTTGTTTCTTCTTTAAGTCACTTAGTTTTTTTTCTGTCATTTTGTGTCTTTTTTGGTAATTCTGTGTATTTTTCTGTCATTTTGTGTCTTTTTTAAGTAATTTTTTTTTTTTCTGTCATTTTGTGTCTTTTTTTGGTCATTTTGATACTGCCTCCAGCGGCCCCCAGGTAATTTGAGTTTGAGACCCCTAGCTTAAAGTAAAATCCTCTGTCACTGTGTTCATCCAAGTCAAAGATGACCTAAAATAACAGCAATAATTACATTTACTCTAATGAAGAATTACACTGCAGTTATTATATTTGCAAACTATGCTTTAGCTAGTGAGGAGATAATGCTTTAAAAGGCTGTTAATGTTCAGCTGTTAGTGAAACTTCAGCACTGATTGTCTATTTTTAGGTAATGAGAGAAACAAAGTGTTTGCTGTTCTGACCTCGCAGCTGAATCTTGCTGGTGATGTACTCCTCTAATCGACTTCTCAGCTCTGGATCGTTATCAAAGTCGTAGAAATGATGTTCGACCCACTGACGGAAAACGTTGAGAACCCTGTGAAGCAAAGACACGTTTACAGTTTATATGCATGTATATTTCATATACTTTTTATTGAAAGTATTTAGAAAAGTCTTCAGAAAAACATCACTCTGATATTTTTTCATTTATGTACAACTGACAACAAAAATGTAAAAATTTTCATCCTGTGGGTATACTTTTACCACCCAAAATCAGAGGCTATTTAAGATTATGTTTTGGCATTTAAAAGTTGGTATAGTTGATATTCAATACCATTAGATACCACAGGGGGAAAGGGCGGATATTTTTTTAATAGCTTCAGTGCTTTCAGGCCTATCAAATGTATAACTAATGGAGATCTTTTCAAATATGTGGTATTGAAAAAGTATCTAAGTATCGGTTTTACTTTTTACAGCCTTTGTCTGACGTGAAGAAGGCAGACAGAAAACAAGGGCAGAGAAAAGTTTACCACCCAATTTGTAGAATATATCCACCAAAAAAATCCAAGTAATAGGATATTACCTGACAAAGAGGTGACAGAATAGAGACATTAAGCCAACAAAGTCCATTTAGTCAGTGTGTATTCTTCACTTGTGTCTCTTAACTTTTTTAAAAAGTGGCTATTTAAAAATAGAAACAGCAGGAAGGTTTTTGAGCTTTAAAGGACAAAAGGTGCATCTGAAGAGGGATTTTCACCTACTTTAAGTGTCCTGGATTTAAAGTAAACTGTTGGACCACATTTCAATGTTTATAACAATTGACCACCCAAACACCAAGACAGTTTCCTTTCATTTTTGTTAATCTACTATATACTCAAACACTGGAAGATTCTTATTAAAGGTGTTTATAATGGATGTTTGTTTGGGATGTTAACAAACCTAAAAGCAATCTTTTGATGCTTCACAAAATACATAGTATTAGTCTTCTGTTCATTACGTGTATTATACTATATACTAAGTGCCCACTTGTGTTTTAACTGTTCTAACTATGACTAAAGTTTAAAGGATTTTATTGCAGCTGCTCTGAACTACAGCAGCTCTCCGTTTTTAATGGGACTTACGGGACTATTCCTAACTCTGTTCCTCCTTATAAGGACACAAAGTCTAATACAAAAGTAATTCTGTGGCTCACTGAGAATGTTCAGGCCTTAACAGGAGAGTGTAAAGGAGCCAAACAACAACAACAGCACCAGCAGGAGACAAAGGCACCAAACCTTTTGTAGCACTTTGAAAGGGCCTTGTCAGGAAATAAAAGAAAGCAGCTACAGATGCAAAAAAACAAAGTTTAAATTTAGAATTTCAAGGGAAAACTATTTTTATACCAAAAACATTATTATATAACTGTCTAATTCCACCTATAAAAGTTTGATCTTAACCTTCAGAGACCGTTTGATCACACAGTTCAGGTTGACCACCTCAGATTTAAGATTAGCAAAGCAATGAATCTTATGCTCTTGTATTTTACTTCTTGTTTTGTGGTGCCTATTTGTGGTGCTTTAACTTTTGCATAATACAAAAACTTTGCCTTGGTTTGTGTAATCAAAGTGGGATTTTTTTCCTTTTTTTTTTTTACTATTCTTGCAGTAATTTCTCTTCGTCTTTGGGAAGCCTAACAGGAAACCCATCTGAGTCAGATTAAACTCTCGTACCTGAGTTGGACTGGCTGCACATATTCCTTCCTGAATCTCTGGAGCTCGGCCGCCATTGGCTGATCGCCGTTCCAGAGAGCCTGTCGGTCCTCCTCAGTCGGTTCTGGCTCAGGGATCTCAATCCTGAGAAAAATAATGATCAGATACATGATATTTCACCCAGAACACCACATAACTGATAGGTATTTTCTCCAAGTGAGGACAGATTGTTCTTATGGCTCAGACAGTAATACATTAAAGAACCACAGCGATGAAAACACTGTTGTGGTTAAAGCGTACCTGTCTATCAGCAGGGTGAGAAGCTCTTGTGGTTTGCAGAATGACCGGTATGTGGTAAGAAACGTGCGCACAAAGTTAGGATCTACAAACAGATGAGAGAGATTAGATAACAACCGATCAACATCACAATGCATCTCTGCAGGTATTTTAAAAGTTTTCTTCCGTTCCAGCAGCTTACCAGCATACATGTGGTAGGTGAGCCTCTCTATGAGCTTGACCACTGTGCCCGCCTTGATGATGGGGATGCCTGTTTTGCTCTGCACTTTGTCCTCAAACACAATATTCTCCTCAGAGTCCTGCACAGCAAAGCGGTAAACGTCCGGGGAGGGCAGTCTTAGAGGATGCGCCTGCTCCTCGTGCTGCAGCACTGTGTCCAACATGCGGTCCAAAGTGGAGCGGTACTGCAGAGTGACCAGCCCTGCCATCCACGCCGCCTTATCCTCTGCTGTCCGTGCACAGAAAACTGCGCAGTTTTCATCTTTTCCTATCAGTTCAAAGGCGTGCCGCAGCTCTGCAGAGTCCTCGCGATCCACGATGCGGATCTTCCTCAGCACGAACTTCTCCTTCAGACGGTACTCTGCACCGCTGCCCGCACCCGGGAGCCGTGAACTCTGATTGGCCTTGCAGCTTATCATCAGGCCGTCAAAAAGGAAGTTGTGTCTCTCGTGCTTGGCGCCGGCTCGTAGAAGCGGCCCCTCCAGGATGAACTCGCTGCAGCACTGACCGATGTCTTTTCCCTCCCAGCCGTCGATGCTCTTCTGAATCTCGTTCATGCGTTTGATGGCTAGTTGTTTGCTACGAACCTGCCTGCTGTACAGGCGGTACATGGGCTCACTGTGAAGGAGGAGTGAAGTTTGGAGTCAGAAAACTAAAGAGTTCAAGACATAAGTTAAACCACTGAAACATCACATCTAACACCGGTCTGTGCCCCTGCAGCTGCTGGATGCAACTGACTAACTAATAACATCTGGACATAATGAGCAAATGAATATTAATTATAACAACAACTAGTAGAGGAGGTGTACCCGGGTTTGCGGCGAGGCTGGTGCTTGGCATAGATGCGCTCCACGCTACACTGAAGGTTAAGCAACGCTGTGATCGCCTGTTTCAGACATTCTCTGTCATCTTGGTCTTGACTGCGCTCCTGAAGTTGCTGTAAAATTAACAGAATACACACATCAGAAAGGTTACTATACTACGTAACAAATAAGCCTACCATAGATGTTTTTCATGGCCGAAATAGTAGCTGTGTTTCCATTCAAATGTCAAGAAAATCTTAAGCAAACTTTTGAAATTTGAATTTAACGAATAAGTGAATTAGGTATCTATTGGCTGTGATCCGCCAGTTAACAGGGAAGAAGAAGTAAAGGTTGCAAACTGGAAACAAAAATGGAAAAAAGTCTTCAGGAATTTGGTCAAATATGTTTATTTGTTCTTTGACATCAGCTAGTGCTGGCCTTTTCTCATGCTGTCCAGAGATGACGACAAAGTAATATATTATCTGGGTTGGTTCAATGTTCACTAAGGCAGAATTTATTTGAAAACTACTTCAAGTAAGAAAACTATTCAAGTAAGTGTAAAAACTTTTTATCTTATCATCACATTTTCCATTCAGGTTTTTAAATGCAAAAATGCATTAAAAAAAATACAGTAAGATACTAATGCAAACACAGTTAGTGATATGTTGTAGCAGGGACAGCACACGTGTTGCTGTGTTACTTTAAAAATAAAACAAAAACAAACCAAAAAAAGAAAAATAATGTAAGAAAGTATCTAGAAAAACTGAAACCACAGTGAAACATGTGTCATGTTTAATTAGAAATGTGTCAGGACTTACCTGAAGAAGCTCAAAGTAGTGCATACAGTGGTATACTGGGACCATCATCAGCTGTGGAAGGACATACTGGACAGCTTCTTTGAAGCCTTCTGCAACTGACTGGAGACAGAAAGACACAAAGGAACTGTGAGTGATGAATCACTCCACAACCCATTGGAGGTTATGTTTGTTTGCTCGACAATTTCTTTTTTTAAAGATTTTTCTGTTTGTCAGAATTGCAGAAAAACTACTGGCCTGGTTTTAATTAAACTATGAGGAAGGCTGAAGCATGGGTTAAGGAAGATCCCATTAAATTTTGAAGTGAATCGCTGGATCCTGTCTGGGTCTGGATCTGAATCACACAAATTACTTTTCACTTTTATTAACATGGTGACATAGAGCATTTGGTCTTGGCGGAGTTCTGTGCTCTCTTAGTGAGCAGAATTGTCATTTATAAATTAAAAAAAACATGTAAAAAATAATTGTTTTTTCTCCCAAAAGCTTAAAAAAAAAATGTCTTTGCTCATCCAAGACACAACCAGCAATGGAAAAAACAGCAACAACAACATACCAATTCACATGAAACTTCTAACTTTCATTTTCACTTCCAAATAATTATAAGTTAGAGGACCGTATGTGTTTAAACCTGTCTACAGCTTGTGTGTTGCGGCCTCAGCAGATCTCATTTTAAATGCGCATCTAGTTTTTTGTTAGTTTGAATTGCTACCATGATGCAATTCAGTAAAACATGATTTTATCCGTCAGGCACAATGATAAATGATGCAAAAATATATTATAAATATGTAAAATAACAAAATACAGCAATTCAGAACTGTAAAAAGGGGTGTTAGTGGAATTAAAAGGTGTAGGCTTCAGTAGAATATAAATGAGAGTGAAGAGGCTGCAGCGTGATGACTGATGGAGGATGGAGGGAGGGAGAAGCGGTTGACCGAGTAAAGGCTTCAGGGTAACCGGAGAGGAGGCCGTCATAGTATCCATTTAAATCTCCCGTTCCCCTGATAGACGACTCAGAATCAATATGCTACTACTCAGACTCCACAGCAGCGGCCACACTGTCTGTGTGGGGAGGGGAGGAGATGAAGAGGGTCCGTGTGCATGGAAAAGAAAAGGCATCAGCTGCCTGACGCACACTGATGGACAGCCGGGGGAACAATGACCTAAGTTTAGATCATGTTATTGATATGTCAGCATCCTGCAGGTTTACAAATTGTCTGCCTGCATTAGGGCTACACATTTAGATGCATCACAATCAGCACCACGTATTTAGCCTCATTGGGTGCAATACTGGTGCTACGCTTATAAAGGTATGACACTTTTATCTGCTGTTGAACCTATATTATCCCAAATGTTTATCACAATGTTGAAACCTAAAGAAATCTGTCATTTTAATCAAGGTAACGGACTGTTTCATTGGTCGGCTATCAGTGGCATCACATCCCCTTTGTGCACTGGTTGTCTGCCAGAAGCTCTCATTATTAAACTTTTTATCTGGTTTTAACCACATTTTACTGGCTGTTTTTAACTATTTATATTTACCAGATGAAGGATTTTGCTCGTTGGACGTCTTGATCTTAAGCCAACGGAGAAATAATCTTTGCTCGCTTATTTTCTCCCCCCCCCCCCCCAAATTAATCCATTTATCATAGCTACAAACTATAAACAGAAATTGTTGTCAAATTTTCTAATTTCCAACGGTCCTTGAACTAATCATGTGCAACAAAAGCTTCCCTCAGGAAAAATAAGTAAATCTGAGCTTTAAATAGTGTCATTATAATCACTTTATCCTACAAGTCTCCCAAAAACCCAAAAATAAACTGTTTATAACTCGGCTGAGACCAGTCATGCGACAAAAATTCATTGAAATTTCAACTGAACTGCAGGCTGTTTACACAGAGCAGAGAGGAGAGGACAAGATAGGTTGCAAGCAAAGGCTGTAAAATTGTAAAACAGTTTTTTTCCCCCTTTTTTGTTAAAATAGATTCTCATAAGAAATTGAATTTAACGTGGCACCACAACTGTATCATACTGCACAAAATACACTTATGGAGGTGCAGGACTTATACAGGAAAAACAAGGCCACAGTGAGTACAATGTGACAGTAGCAACAAAATACCCTGAATCCACCTGGGGTTTAGAGGATTAACAACCAAATTTGCATTTATAGTAGTAGTAGTAGTATTAGTAGTAGTATTAGTAGTAGTAGTAGTAGTAGTAGTAGTAGAGTTTATGTACAAAAAGGATCAATGTTTATTTTGTTACTCCTAAATATTGATTTGGATATCTGCTTAAAAGTCCAGTATCACAGGAGCTCCAGTGATGTCAGCATGATGTGAAGGACTACTGATACATCTGATTTTAGCAGGTAAATAAAGATGATGACATGTAAAAACGAGTCTCTACAGGAGCATGTATCATTGTGGTAGCAGCCTAAATATAAACACACGGTGCAGTAAGAATATGGTACAGAACGACTATGAGAACAACATGTTCTCATTTCACAGAGGTACAGGGCTGCTTGAACCCATGTTGTGGGTCTTTTGCGGCCTTAATTCACAGCTTATTTTCAACATGAAATGCGCCTTGGGCCACCAGCCCCCTCCACCACCACCACCACCACCCCCATCCCTCCTCCTCCTCCTCCTCCTCCTCCCCAGGAGAAAAATGGCCCGCAGTGTGGCTGCCTGTTCTATTTTTAAAAGGCGATGTAATTTACCCACAATACCAGACGCTGCAGAGTGCAGGGGCTGAGTGCTCGACAGACACATCTATCTGACAGAGAGTGGGGAGGGAGGGAGGAAGTCAAGAAGGACGGAGTGAGAAAAATGAAGTACATGCAATGAGACAAAAGCTGAAGAGGTAGAGCAGAAGCACCGATGATGATGCAGCCGGGGGTTCGATCGGCATCAAAGCAAACATGTACGTATTAATACCAGGTGCTGCGGATGAAGGTGTGCACGTAACGTACAAATATGGCGGAGAGACGAGGAGACGAAAAGCCGTCAGGTCACAGATGAAACACAAAGTGAGAGATGCTAAAATAAGATTAGCCAACAGTGCAGAAACGGAGGCGGGAGCAGTTTGATAAAGAGGGGTGGAAGGTGTGTGATGGGGTGGAGGGGTTTAGAGGAGAGGCACGATTACACCATCTGCCCCTGGGACCACATACACACACACACACACACAGCTAAATGGATTTGCAAAGAACCACAATATATACAATTAAAAAATATACATTTAGGCTATGGCAACTGATTATTTTTTTCTTTCGAGTCATCTGGCAAATATTTCCACAAGTTATTTTTCTGTCTGTAAGATGTCACACTTCCAGAGCCAGATTTGATGTCTTCAAATGTCTTGTTTGTTCCACCAACAAACCAAAACCTTAAGAAATTCAGCGGATTATCATATAATCCAAAAACAAAACATTCACAGTTGAGACATTTGAACTTGGCACCTTAAATTCAAACAATTTGACTTAAACCACCCCAGGATTTGTTACTCAGATTGTGAGTCCAAACCCCAACGAAACTCAATCAAAGATGATATTCGGGAGAAAAAAAAAGCAGCAACCCTGCATATTTGAGAAGCTGGAACGAATACATGTCGACATTTTTGCTTGAAAATGACTGAAAGGACTGATACACTTTAAATTTGCTGTTTTGAAAATGTTGTGTTGTTCAACAAATTGATTTATAAGTTGTATGTAGAAAACTAAATGAATGAATATTGGTACTCAAAGACAGGCAAATGAAACTAGCCTGAGACAACATGCATATTCTAGGTTATATACTGCTCACATAAATAGCAAGTGCAACACTGCAAGGTGTTTTTAAATGAATACAGCGGTGCTATCAATGCAGTGCAAAAAATAAAACTGTATTTTTAACTCTAGCGACTTTCCTCCACTCTCATACAATGACTATAAGAAAATAAACACTGGGTGTGGGTAATCAGAGGACAGTGCCATCAGTGTTGATCTAACTGGGGTTATACTGGTGGTTTGAGGGTAAACACAGCGAGGCCTCAACCTGAGGTCCAGAGTGGCTGTCAGCAGCAGCGTTTACTTTGCTCCAAAACTAACAGAGCAGGATGACGTACAGCAGGATTGATTAACATCTCCTCAATTAAAGTAGATATATGTTTAAACTCTTGAATAGGACAGCAGAAAACCACCTTGTAAAGTAATAAATACTGTTGCGAGTTTTAAAGCTCTGCTTCATGTGAACGGTCCGACTCGCCGGTCTTTGGCCTGAGAAAACACCAGCAAATATTTCATCTTCAAAGGCTGCCAAACTGCACCCCACCGAGCATAATTCAATGCTATTCTTGTGAGGAATGTCCAAATAAAACAATGCGGCAGCAGTGAATAAACTGTACACAGGACGCTGAATATGTCATGACATGCCCTCAAACGATATTGGGAGGAATTCCACCAGGTTCACTTCAAAGCAAAACAGGAACAAATATTCGAGCACCGTTTGCTTCGTGTAAACACATAAATGACCTACTTCTACCTACATATTAAAAACAAACTATTTATTTTTCTTTTCAGGTTTATGGCATTTGTGCTTTATAAGAAAGTTTACATTTGAAAACAGCAGAAAAGTCAGGAGTGGGAGACATAGCAGCTTTAACCCATTGACGCCTAAAACTTCCTGTAAAACCTCTGGGCGATTTTAAAATAAGCCCCTAAAACCTGAAGTTTTTCTGGAAATTCATCAGAAGTGTCAACGCTTCTACTAAATAATAGATTTTTCAGCCTCTGTAGCAGATAGAAATGAAATTCAAAAAGTATTTGAGAGCTTATACAAATACTACAAAACGACGTAAACGCTTTCCAGGCTTCAATGGGTTAATTATCATGGATTTGAAACGCATGACAAGGCAATTAAAAGTCACAAATTTAAAGCTACTCAGTAATAATGACACTCAGCTGTTTTATGTTGACTGTGTAGTGGAAAGAAGTTGAATAATAGTGATTATTAGCTGTGGGAGAAACATTTAGCTTTTTTCCTTTCTTTTAGTTTTTCCATTATCATTTTATTTGTATTTATTCAATTGATATTGTAATTTAAAACATTTTTCCCTCTGTATGTTTGTATATTGATATAGTTATGTACTGGTTACGTTTCTTGAAAATCCAATAAAGCATAAAAACCACCCTAATAATAGTAATATAATACTAAATTATATTTAAAAAAATTATTATATTAATACTAAAATGTATACTGTTTATAGTAACTTAATATCAACCATTTATTTAACAGAATTGATTCATTTCTTCTAATCACACATCAGTTATGTTCAAGTTTCTAGAAATGTTCTATTTAAAAGTTCAATTTTTTTTTTTAAATGTTAATTTGAGGATTTATTTTTAAATATGTCAAACTCTGCATGGCTAAACATAATAAACTAAATCAGGCTAAATGACTATATTCTTGAAGATTGCAAGTGACATTTCCCAAAATGTGAAAACCTTTTTATATGGTATATCAAGACAATCTCAGATATAAACATTATGAGGTAATTTTGCGAACGTGTCAAATGTGTCTGTGGCCGATTTGAACATCTTACCTGGAAGTAGAGGCCGGCGGTGGACCGTGCCATCAGGTTGTTGAAGTGCTCGTGGAAATCCTTGCTGAGGATATCCTGAGACAAGGTCTCGTATGGGTCAAATGCCTGCTCCTGTAGACGGGGAGGGAATAACTCAACAATTAATGTCCACACCTGAAAATATTCTTACATAACAGGAATAAGGATGCTGAGATGCAAGCAGTATGACAGATACACAGTAAAGGTAAAGTATTTACTGTTTAACCTAAATTGCAGAACTAGCAGGATGAAAAACAGCTTCTTTCCCTGGGCTGTCACAACTATCAACACTCACACAGGATAAATTGATTAAAAGGTGCAATAAAACGGACATGTGCAATACAATTGATATGTGCAAAACATACAACCTACCTCACTTATAAATTATAGCATTTTCAGTAGCCATTTATTTATTCTTATACTTATTTATTACATCACATGTCCTTGTTCTTGTCCAGCTCGGTATTTTTAAATGTTTTTACTCATGTTGTTTTGTGTTATGATTGTCTTACTATGCACCTTATGCAGTGGCACTTTCAATTTCGTTGTATAGTTGCCTATATAATGACGATAAAGGCTATTTGATTTGATTTGATTTGATTAAAGGAAGGCACTAGGATGTGCTTTAGAAATGTGAGATGCACAGCTTTACTCATAACATAACATTCGAAATCTGAATCAATATGTAAATGCAATGCAGCCTCTTTTTTTTGCACGTTTATTCAATCTGTTTACACTCAGTATTTTGGCAAAGTTGCAAGTAAAGATTTGGCTAATCTATCATGTACTTATGTTGAAACTGACGATTTATATTAATTAAAGAAAGTTTACTTAGCAAAAAAAAGAGACATTCATATTATCTAAAATATACATTTTAATTTGTTTAGTTATCCATCTACACTATTTTAAACTTTTAAAAATGAAAGTGTTTCTCATAGAAATAACTGTTTTGGACAGTCCACTCAAATAGATTTTCCTGCATAAAATGACAAAATTAATGCTCCATATCAATACTTTTGCACATCTCTATAAAACTATACAGTCTTCTCATTCTAAAGCAGTTATATTGTGCATATTTGTTATCGTATTTTATAGTTTATAATGATTTTCTATTCTATATGTATGTTCTTGACTGCAGGACATTGCCTTCACTTCAGTTTTCTCTTAATATTGTTTTTTGTATGCACCAAAAAACAATTTTACTTCATTCTTCAGTTGCAAGCCATGTATCAAATACCACCTGACAAAGATGTTTTTTTAATGTTACTCTTAACTCTTTTTTTTTACTATTACAAATACAACGTCAACCTGTGGAAACCAAGCGTCTGTGTATCGTTTACACCCCTTGTCGGCATTTCTTTGCACTTTACTATTAGAATATATTTCTGTTAATTGTATATACTTGGCAATTCATATTTGGATAAAGTAATTTGGCATTACACATCTTGAACAAGAGGGTTTTCAGGTCAGAGAAGCTTCATACCTCTGCTAGATCTTCAAAGCAGCTGCCCACCAGCGGATGAGGGCTGCCATCAGCTGTCATCTCCACAGCGTCCTCGATCAGTCCCAGCAGCTTCACCGTCAGCTCGTGGATGTCCAGGATGTTACTGAAGATCACCTCCACATCCTGCGCAACAAGACAACAAGAGCAGAGTTAATTAAAGGTTAGATGGTTGCTGGATTGAATCCTTGAAACCAGCTATGAAAGTCTGCTGTGGAGAGAGGGACTAATTACCTTATTTACCTCCTCCTACTTCTAAAAGGGGAACTCTACTGATTTTACACATCAAAGTCTGTTTACAAACATTTGCTTTAGTTGCATTGGGAGTAATGTACATGCCAGGTTTTAACAGTGACTTTGACAGAGTGTCTTATTTCATGGTTGAACCATTTAGACTGACAGTGTAGCGAAAACTGACTTATTTATACTCATTTATGTTTCAGTTTGAGTCTAACTTTTAATTGAATTATTACCTCTTCCGAGGGGGTCATAATTTCATTTTGTCTGTCTGTTTGTCAGCAGGATTATAGAAAATCTACTGGCCTGATTTTCATAAAACTTGATAAAAAGGTGTAGCATGAGCAAAGGAAGAACCTGTAATTTTGGAAAGTATCCGAATCAAAAGGTGGAAACACAAATATGCTTTTCACTTTTGTTAACATTGCAAGATATGATATTGGTGCTGCATTCAGGTGGTGTCAGATTAACTGGAAAAATGGTTACCGACTGGGACAATTAACATGAACAACCCCTGCAAAAATCGGAACAACAACTTGGAAAGTTGGAAATACATTTCTCGGCTCTGCACTTTTGATCTATTAATATAACTGAAATACTAGAAGAGATTCTACATACTCAAGCAAAGTTGTTCTGCAATTTGCGGAACATGATTCGATGACTGTCGGACTCAATGATATGCTCCACTTCCTTTCTTGGTCGCACAAATAACGTATTTCACATATTTTCCATCTTGCACATTGATCCCGCCTCCAACAGTCTCACCAATTTATGGCCTCCGTTACTACCTCCAAAGGTGGTACAGAGCCGGGATCACTCGTTGCCCCCATTACACCTCTTCATTATGAAGGCGAAACGTCACAGAGATGTAAATATTGTGGCTTGAAACGGCTTGAGGAGCACTTGAATGCACCATGGGGCATTGTAGCGCCATTCTAGTTTTGGATTCTTTCATCCCACCATAACACTGTAAGTCAAACACATACATGGTTGCCTAAATCTCGCTTCACTGAAGTTATTTTCCTGCAAATACTTGGCGATATGACGGCCTCAAATATTCAAGGTGAATAAAATCCATAATCCTACAACTCCAGGGCTTATCTGAGAATGATCACATTTTAAAATTTTCTTCTGTATGAAAGTAAACCATTGATAGTGGCCTGTATATATCTACACTGGCGACACCGCAAACAGGAGCTACTTATAACAAATCTGGCTTACTTTTAAAAACCAATTTGCCCCAAAGTAAATATAAATGCTGCTTTATCTATGTCAAAGTCAGACTTACACTGATCAAAGTGTTTTCTTTAAATGACGTTTAAGAATCCTACCACCGGAAACTGTCAATAACCAGGTTACATAATTGCATGTAAACACGCTGAAGATGTTTAACCGTGCCAGCATGTGGCAGAGTGTTGCTGAAAGAGCACCCATTCTAGCCCTTCCTCCTTTAGATAAACAAAAGCTAAAAAAAAAAAAAAAGTGGTGAGAATGAGAATGCTCCAAACAATAACAATAACAGGCTCAATTTGCCCGAGGAAATCATTAGTCAAGCAGACGAGAGCCCTAAAACAGCACAGAGTGATTATCGACTGCTAAATTCTTTATAGAAGTTCCGTCCTGTCATTATTTGACCGTAACACTTTCTTGACATCTCCCGAGTAATTTCAGATTATGCTGCGTTTCAACAGACATAATTGAGGTTCTTTTGGCGAGGGCTGCAGATGTTGTTCCTGTCTCAACATAATTACATGTTCTGCATTCCACTGGGCCTCACAAAGGTTTATCCTCCTCACCCAAATGATACCACAAATTACCCAACCCAAAATATGCAAAGCCACAGCGACCCATTAAACTCAACTTTCCATTCACTTCTTCTCAACCCATAGTCCCACTGTTCAACTCCTTACGCTTACTCATACTTTTTCTTTTCTTTTTCAGACAATTCGGAGCACCATATTAGGCACAATGTAATTAGCAATTTGTTTCTTTGGTTAAACCTCTTGGACAGTTATGCGTGTCTGGAGGGGTCGGAGAGCATGGGCGGTGCCTCAGGAGATGACACCAAATTGTTAGAACTTTTTTTTTTTTTTTTTTTATATCAGGCATTGACATATCGGCTGTTCCAAGTCTTTAGCGTGTGACCTTCTGCATACAAGATGATTCTGACTGTCCAGTCATCAATCAGAAAAACTAATGCCTTCTCTTTGTTCTGTCTGCAGTGTGGAGACACAAATAGTGAAATTACTTAAAAGAGAAAGAGGAAGGAAGGAAGGAAGGGAAAGAAAATATATCATACTGTCTCTTCTTAAGGTTTAATAACATAAATCAATGTTTTAAAATCTGTTTGGGTGTTTCAAAGTGCTTCCTGGTGCTGATTAGCAGTTAGCGGATTACAGAGTTTCAGTTTTAATCTTTAAATGTTCTTATGCTGGATTTCGCTGGAAATGCTTTGTAATTAGTTTTACAGTTAGCTGGAAACTTAACTTGTTGTTTATAAGCTGGTTTTACGGTAAGCTGGCAACCGCTACTGTATGCACCACAAGACGTGTTTGTACCTTTCACTATAACACTGCATCTTTTGATGCATTTTCAAACCTATTTTTGAGCAGCCTTTATTTTGCACTCTTTCAATACACAACATGCAGTTTCTCATGTAGTATACTACCAGTCCTGTGATGCACAATGTGTTATAAACAGCGTTGAGCTGCTGTGAGTAGCTGTAATAAGTTTAAAAAAAAGTTGTTGTTAGTCCTTGTTGTTTTCTGATGTGCTCTCCTTTATCAAGTTGTCAAAGAGTTGATAACAACCCAGTTTATCCACACAATGATTCCCCTGTAGGCATTTAACAGCAGTGCAGCACTACTGCTTAGCCCTGCTGCTACAACCCTGAGAATCTTTTTTTTGTGTGCACATGTTCAATTGCAAACAGTACAATGACAGTATATTTATTTTGTTATATTTGCATTTATATGTATATTGCTCTTCTGTTCTGTGTCATTACTTTTTAGGCCAGTTTTTGGTTTATTGTTATGTTTTGTTATGGGGAGGGGAGATTTTTCCTCCATATATTGAGTTGGATACTTATTTGTAGGGTTTCCATTTTGTCACCCATGATTTATGTTATACTGCTACACTTTTTTATCCTAATAATAGTCAAGTGGTATTGTCTGATTGTTCAGGAAGTAGTAAATCTTGGTGCTTCTGCCGGGGCCTCCTGTAGGCCTGGAGGAGCACTGCATAGACCTGAGGAGCCACAGCTGAACTAAATCCCCCTATAATTGAATGTGCTTTTGTCTCTTGTCTCCATACACCCTGAGGAAGGCGCAAGCCGACACGCGTTGGTGTTTTTTATATGTAACCCATGTTAAAATAAAGGGTTTTTAACTTTTCCACCAATCCACCAGAGTGCCTGCATTTTCTTATTTTGAGTTCACAGTATATTTATTGTTCAAATTGATAATACTTAATTGATTATTGTGAAGGCCTGCAACAGGTTCCACAAAAGTTGGGACAGGGTCAGCAAAAGGCTTGGAAAGTTTTGAAATGCTAAAAAAAACAGCTGTTTGGAAGATTTGATCAACACGACTGTGTGCTCTGAAATGCTTCAGAAAACTGTTGTCGTAGTTTGTCGCTGGTGCTACAAATGGTTGTTACCAGTAAAAAAATTTAAAAAGCCAGCCTCTGTGACATTATGGGGGTTTGTTGGTGCCCATGGCATGGATAATTTGGACATTTGTGAAGGCAGACATGGGAAAATTGTGTGTGAAAATAGCATGGTAATGATTAGAGCTTGCTTTGTATTCTAGGTGTCATGATAACATTAGCATGAATAGATAAGTGACAGATATGAAACAATTGCTCCTTTGATCAAACTCCTATGAGAAATGAAACATGTCGCAATTTTGACAGCTTTTTAATTAACTGTTCGTCACCTGAGGCGTGAAGATTTTTGGGTTGGACAAGAAGTGTTGGCGGAACACTTTGATGATGAGGTCGAGCTCTCGCAGGTACTGCCGCTCCTCTGCGATTTCAAGCCTCACCAGGTCGTCGTACGTGAGCTCCCCAGAGGACGACGGCTCCTCTGTGCACTGAGACATCAAGCCGATGTCCTCCTCTTGGTCAAACATGTCCATCAACACCTGGAAACAAACAGCAGGAAGGAGCAGTCAGCCAGAGTCAAAGCAGTTGTCCTTCACGGTGTTTCATGAGTGTCACTTTTCTTTTCTTCTCACAAATTCTCACCTTGTCTGCACACATGGAGACCTTGATGTCCTGCTGGCTGATTTCATAATGACGAATGTTGCCGACATAATTGCCCGCCAGTTTCAGTATGTCTGCCGATATGTATTCAAGCACGGCCACGATGTACAGGGAAACATGGTAGTCCACTTTATAGCCCAAAACCTCCTGTTGAAATAATAATGCACATGGGTTAAACATCAGTTCAAAATTATTCTTAGTGTCCGTCTATACCTGCATGAAGGACCAGATCAGTTCAGGGCGATTCAATTAGTCTGAACCAAGCTGTCAAAACAGTAAGCTTAATTGGATTACAAATATTTCCCAGCAACTGCCCTGATTTTCTGGCATCAGCGTCGACTACGTCTTATGAGAATAAGAACACTGCTACTGTTCAGCATTTGTTAAAGGGATAGTTCAGATTTTTTTTTTTAAATGGGGTTGCATGAGGTCCTTATTTACAGTCAGCAACGCTACCAACTTTAGATGGAGGTCAGCACGCCCCCACTTTAAGGAGGCAGGCAGGAATACCAGTACAGCAGCTTAGCAATGTACTGCTGTAGATGGAGGCAGCAGCAAAATGTATTATAGCCATCCCAAAAAAAGACAGTTTTAGAGTACACAATATTTAGAATATTTTCACCACTTAATCTTGCTGTTAGACAGACCTGTTTGAGTTTATGCTGGGTAGAACTGAAGCCTTTATTTATGCTCTCTTCAAAGCCACCAGACTTCTTTGACAAAACATTCATTTTACATGGCAGAACATGGAAGCTGCTCTTCTACCACCGCCTTGATCAGTTAGTCACTTATTGTGTGACTTTGGTGTTGTACAGGTTGAGTTCGGATTCACCAAAGTCACACAATAAAAAAACTAACCGATCGAGGCAACAGTAGATCAGCAACTCCCATGCTCAGCAAGGCTAAATTAATGTTTTAAGCAAAAGGAGTCTGGTGGCTTTGAAGAGAGCATAGATAAAGGCTTCAGTTCCCAATTGGAAAAGATGCCTGACAGCGTGGTTAAGGGGCAAAAATATTCTAATTATAGCATACACTTCAACTGATATTGAATTTTTTATATGACCAAAATAACCCATTGAAGCCTGGAAAGCGGATACGTAGTTTTGTAGTATTTGTATAAGCTCTCAAATACTTTTTGAATTTCATTTCTATCAGCTACAGAGGCTGAAAAATCTATTATTTAGTAGAAGCGTTGACACTTGTGTTGAATTTCCAGAAAAACTTCAGGTTTTAGGGGCTGATTTTAAAATTGCCCAGAGGTTTTACAGGAAGTTTTAGGCGTCAGTGGGTTAAGTTTAGCTGCTGCCCCCCATCCACAGTAGTTCATTGCTCAGCTTCCCTGATGGTGATCCTGGCTGCTTCTCCAAACTGGGGTGTGCCGACCGCCATCCACTGAAGGTAATACACTGAGAAACATGCCTTTGTACCGAAATACTTTGCTAAGACTAAATTACAATCTTGAAGTATAATTCTTCCCATGTTGCTATTAAAAAAATATTTGGGGAGTGTAAAGCTTTATGTGATTTATGAAGAGACCCTTTACCTTAAGCAGTGGGTGGATCTTGTCCACAGGGAGAAGTAAGGGGTTTCTCCTCTTGCGTTTCTCAATAGCTGACTGGGCGTCAGCAATTGCCCACTTATCTATCGGGTGGGGAAAGGTTTTCTGGACGCGTTCCTGGAAAAGAAGAAAATGACTCTCTTAACACTTGATAAATTTAGAAGCATTAAGATGATTGAAAGCTGCAAGTCTTCAATTAGTTATGTGGAATGTAGCTGTGGTAGCATGCGTTTCCTAACTTCATTTTGACAATTTACAACATATTGTGAATTTATATTTAGATGCTCTGTCGAATGCCTTACCTCTACGTCCTGCACGGAGCGAGGCTGGGCCACACACAGCATGTTGAGCAGCTGCAGGATCAGCTCCTCGATGTGCTGCAGGGCATCCTCCTTCGCCATGAGGTTTGGGTGGACCTGCTTCTGTACCTGAATGTCGGAGACAAAAGTATAAAGAGATGAGTCAAACATACAGCAAGATGGTTGAAAGAGCATCCTCCAACTTCAAAACTTGTGAAATTTTTTTGGGTTCGAGTTTGGTTTCGCAAAGAGAAGGAAAAATACTTTCTCTTGCACCATTCACATGACGAAACTATGTAATACGTAAAACCGATCGTAACACCTGGTATGATGCACATCCGTCAGGCTCAGGTCACATTTAATGACGTCAAGACAACAAGTACAGACAATGACTGAAGACAAACACCTTTCTCTTGGTCTTACAGGGTCATATTGGTTGTTTTTGCATGTTTCAGCCCATTAACTACAAATTATACATAATTGTATGGTAACTTTCCAAAGTATACAATTAATAACTCTGTTTTCATTTATTTCAGTGCAAAAACAACTTGCAGAGGCATGAAACTTGCTCGATTTAAGCAGTTCATCACAGTGAACATTTCAACAGTTCTTTTGTCAATTTCACATTATTACTTCCACATGTCCTTTGATTTCCTCATCAACTTTTCATCCGATCGACTTCATATCGTTTTCAGACGACCCAAGGATATGCAGTGTCAAGTGCAAGCTCTTGAGCACTACCGGATCTATTTATTAGAAGTATGTAATATATACAATATGTAGCGTATTGAACAGCAACTCCTATTAACGGATACACCGCTGAACGGCATGCTGGGAACAGCTCCAGCATTACAAACAGATTAAGAAAGAGAGACCAGAGATTTTAATTGTAGCAAACTCAAACATTTCAAGTACCAGAGATGTAGCTTTTGGAATGAATACTTTTGTTCCCAGAAAAAAACCTGGTCCCAAACAGCTAACTGTTAGCAAATACTTTAGCACTGCTAGGCGACACAGCTTTATAACGTCAGGTGTATTACCAAGGACGCCTGAAGTGCAGTGTCAAGTACAAAGTTGTTTGGCAACTGATATTGCAAGCAGCAATATCAGAGGCCACGCTATTGGCCCGTCCCAAATAGGCATGTTTGAACGGGCACCGCACTGATTTAAATATTACATGCTTGTAGTTGCCATCAAGGAAGCTCTGACATCCAAGAGTTGGCTACTTTTTAAGTTAACTTTAATTTATTCATTTCTCCCCATTCCTGCATAACCTGATCCAACGTCACATGTAATGGATGTGTAGTGGAATTCTTTAAAGACAATGACTAAATTCACACATTCCACATTGTGGTCTAGATTTAATTTTCCATCAACACAATTTGTTAATGCCGAGCTTTTTGGCAGCTCACTGTGAAGCCTCTTGGATGTTAGTGTGTCCCTGAATGCACCACCGAAAAAGTTCTCAAGACTGTCCTTGCCAACATTAAATATTACATTACAGAAAATGTAATAGAACAGAATGTACTAACATGAGGCTGACCAAATGTTCATTGTGGAGGATTACTTCTCTTTAAAAAAGTTTCAAGTATGAAAGTTAATTTTTTTTACAGCATGGGAAAAAAGGGTAAAAATGGCTGCCTGGAATGTAGGAAACCAATCGAAAACATATGAAACATATGAAATGCTTGTTCAGCAGTAACATGAAGCCTGCAAGATTTGTCACTTTGGGCC
This sequence comes from Centropristis striata, assembly GCF_030273125.1. Classification (NCBI taxonomy): domain Eukaryota; kingdom Metazoa; phylum Chordata; class Actinopteri; order Perciformes; family Serranidae; genus Centropristis; species Centropristis striata. Next base: position 7,857,229 of record NC_081532.1, read on the forward strand.
AAAGGACGCAAATCAACAAGCATCTTCTTGTAAAAATCTGGCAGCACACAACAGAAAAATTGAAAATCTGCATCAAGGAAATTAAGCTGCAAGACACTGGTACAAAATAAATCTGTCAACATATATAATCTCCATAAAAAGGAGTGAAAATGGATTTTAAAAGACTCTATTGCTGATTTATGAAGTCATCTGGGCTGTCTGGGTATTGAGACTCCTCAGGGTGGAACCAGCCTGACAGAAGGTGTGGTTTTAGGTGCAGACAGCAGAGAAGGTGTGGCTTCATCAGGTCTACAAGTGGAAGAAGAAGAAGAAGAACACCCCCCTCCCACCCACCTTCCAACCTCCCAAAAGTTGTCGTCATTCGGGCCGTGCCCTCTTGCAGGAATGTTGTCAGTTGAGATACTATTATAGCACCCAAAGCAGACTTAGAGGGGGAGAAAAAAAAGCGAGGTGGATAGAAAGACAGCCTAACATTTACTCTCGGCTCACAAAAGCCAGGCCTGTTCACATGCTAGTGATGGAATTACCCTGGCATATAGTAAAGTGGGGCATTATGATGACAAAACATTGCCCCCGGATTTAGGAATGTGAGAGGAGAGTTAAAAGGTCAACGCAGACCGAGCTTCATGCATTCTTGTGCTCTGACTTAACAGAGATGCAGCGACAGGCAGGATGTCCCCTCAGTCTCAAGTTTGACTTCATTTGTTGACTTAGAAGGTGAAATTGTCATTCAAATGATTTTTAAAAGACCCCCCCTTGTTTAATGAGATCTGTTTTGGATTCTGATTCATTAACTACATTCAGATGCTTCTTAAAACAAGAGCTGGAAAATCTGAAGCCCCAGCTCTGGCCTCATTTACGTTTTTGTACGTCATTTCTGTTTTGATGCACACTCACAAGACCTAACAGTTATAAATAAGCCACAAGTTTAAACTCCACTTTGGAAAAAATATATATCAAAGGAGAAGTAGGTTATGAGATATATCCTCTCGACCGCAAATAGGCACTTGACCAAATTCCACAGGACACCAGGAGCTGTGAGTCACCACACTGAAACTACGGGGGTTTCCCCTGACTCCATTCACAGAATAGTTGGCCCGTTTCTGAGAGGCCCACATCCAACAAGTGTCGTCTATCTCCAACAATGTCAGGATGGGACACAGAGCAACACAAATACACAAATCTGAATGTCATTTGAATAAAAGCAAAATAGAAAGTGAATTCAAACACAATGCATGCAACTGTAAGGGGACGAAAGTGACCAACTGGATTATATCATTGGACTTCGACACATAACAGCCTATACTGTTTCCTGCTTACAATTAGTCAAGTAGTAGAAAATGTACTTAATAATGACTAATTAAGAGCCAATATGTTACTAATTGGCATGCTAATAAGCAACTCATTAATGATGAATAGGTTAACCTTAATATAAAGTGTTACCGAAAATTAATATGCAACAAGTTTGATGATTTCTTTTCCTAATTTTCAACCAAAAATGCCCAAACATAACTAGTTCCAGCTCCTCAATTGTTAATATTTTCTGTACTAATAAAATGAATATCTTTGGGATATGGACCAATTTATGGATAAACTTAATCACTTAATCATTTAAGTGTTTTTTTGTTGTAAAAAGTGACAAAAATTCAGTAACTCCAATTTCTCAAATGTAAATATTTTAGTTTTTGTAAGAAACTTTAATGGCCAATTGTCTCCATTTCTCTATTCTGCAGACTAATAGATGATAAAAAATAATTATTAGTTGCAGCCCTAAATGCAAGAGTAGATAGTAGATTATTTAGTGGAAAAAACCCTAGATGTGGAAGCATTTAAGAAGCAATTTCACTGACTGAATTTCTGGTTTTAAATGAGACGTTAAGATGCCGTGGGACCGAGCTGCTCTCAGTGAATCTGTCAGTTCTGTTTGATGACGACGTCTAAATCGAGGACTGAAAGCAGAGCGGGGCCATGTGCAGGTATGACTGCGACTCAGAGTATTTACAGTACCACTGAAACTTGATCCTAATGGGTGATGGATGCAACATGGTCTAATATAGTTGGCGGCGGACTCTGAAGTAAGCACAAGCAAAGTGAAAGCTATTGAGTGGAAAAAAATAGCAGGGGAACTCCTGCATCTGAAAAGCACTCAGAACATCAGAGAGAAGAGACACAGTTTTCTTCTCATGGATGGAAAAACAACTATTTCTTGCAGAAGCACGACGGCAGGTGAATTCAGAACATCCTGCCTCATCACTTTGATGGTGCACAAACTGAAGCCTGCTCAAGACCACAGATTCACCAGGGATTTGTGTGAGTGTCATTATCACCTACTATGCATGGCAAAACTGGCTTGTTTTCTGGTAGAATGAAGCAACGTTCCATGCTGAAATGATTAAGTAATCCGTCAAGTAATAAATTAGAACGTTGATAATCCAGTAATTGTCATTTCTCAAGCAAAACATCAAATATTTACCTAAATGAGGGGTTTTGCTACTATTCCAATTTTTTATCATTATAAATATACTGACGAATATGAATATACTGACTTCACCACCCACAGACTGTATGGGTTTTAGCTGCTGTGGCAGTGGGCAAATTAATGGATGAACCAATGTGACTTCTTTGGTCCCCATATCGATACCTGAACTTTCGGTATTCATCGATACAGCATACTGTTCCGAGACAAGTGTTAATAAAAATGTGTTATTTGCAGCCCTAAATCTCTCATAAAGGAGATTATTTGTGCACATGTGTATTATCTCAAGGTATATATTGTCACTGCCCCCTTATTGTAAATTTTGTATCTTTAGTTACAGTTACAGTTGACTGTTTTAATGACAAACCAAACAACTTGGGCTATTGTGACATTTTTTAGATGAAACAATTTGTCAACTTACAATTTAAAAAAAAGAGATAACTCAATAAATATAAAATACATAAATATAGACTGGGCAATAATTGAACAAGATAATTGAGATAGAACAATTATTTTGCTGCATTGTGTTTTGCAATGATGCTCTTATTTTGTCTTGTATATATTATTTTATTCATTTCCTTAACAATTTCATTTGTTTCGTTTTCTTCAATTAAATTATTTTAAGTACAAGCAATCCACCTCCATCCACCTAAATCCATCCTGTTTAAGACAATTAATTTTTTTTTTCAATAAATGCATAATCGTGTTAAATAATCGTGATCTCGATATTGACCAAAATAATTGTGATGATGATTTTTGCCATATATTGAGCAGCCCAAATTACATACTAATGTCAATGTACCACTGCATATAGGCAAATATATTAAAATGAACAGCATCTGAATTATATGTAAAGCTTTCATGCACATCCTCCGGTGCCATGTTAAGGTGTTCAGTTTCATGGGTCAGCTCCATTAAGAAGGGAAAGGCTTCAGGAAGTCCCAGCGCTCACTTGCTCACTCTCCCTTTCCCTCCTCCATCCACCCTCCGCCCTCCAGCCCCCTCCTGCCTTGTTCTCTACCCACACAGAGCAAAGCCCCCCGGGGGAGAGCAGATCATAGCAGCAGACTGAGAGGTATTGATGTGCGTGTACGAGGAGGCAGCAGCAGCAGCAGGCTCATACTACACACAGACTGGAGCAGAGCCAAAGCCAGGAGAGGGAAAACCAGGATTCACAGGCAGACAAAATCTACCAGGAAAAAATCCAACTGGCTGATGTTTTATCCACAGAGTTACAGTAACAGAAGAATATCCATTTTTAGTGCCAACAGTCGACCACACACAGAAAAGAAACTGAAGATTACACACGGGGCAACATCACTAGAACTGAACCATCACCGAGCTAGTACTGAAACAATGAGATAGTTAACTGATCAGCTCACAACAATTTTGATATTGTTTAATCATTAAAGACATTCTTAGTTATAGCTTATATACTGTTTTATCCCTTAAAAGCCCAACCAAGGACAAGGACTGCAAGTTAGCTACAGATAGAAGTCCTATTTATATTTCATTAGTTGTATTTTATTTAACTGTAACAATGCAAAGTATTTTAGTAAGTATAAATTAATAAAATACAAACATTATTATTTTCCCATTCAATTGCTTAATCATTCAGTCTAGGGCTGATAATTATAATGGTGTGATTTTTGCAACAAAAAAGTGTTTTCCTTAAATCTGTAGAATACAATTTGCAATTACATTTTACACATATTTTTGCCTCCTGTGATTTGTATATTGCACTTGTCTATGGAGATTTTGATGAAAAATATATTATTGTACAGGCATAGTTTAGTCTAATACTATAAAATGACAGAAAATATTAAAAAATGTCACATCACAATTACCCAGTGTAAGGATACGTCTTAAAATATGGAAGATATTCAGTTTTCAGTTTTTAATATAAAACAAAGAAAATAAGTAAATTCTCTCTTTAGACATGCTGAAACCAGAAAATGATCAGTGTTTTTGCTTGAAAAACAGCCAACAGTTAATAGATTATTTATTGCCAACTGATGAATCAACTCATTTTTGCAGCTTTAATTTGATATTTTTTTCTGTTTTATATTATTCTTTACAAGTTTATATTTTTTTTATTACTTTCGAAAATTTTATGAAAGAACTAAAAATAATCAATAGATTAATTGATGACACAAAAATAAATACAGCTTTACAAGTGTCTCCATTTATAGACACAAGTGTAAAAAGCAGACCACACACAGAGCAGTATGGTCTGTTAAATGTAATTTTCTAAGTTAGTGTATTTTCATACACTTTCTTAAACATAACACTGTGAACATGCTCTGCCACCACACACTGAAATAATGAGATCTGACAGAAAACAATGGAGCAGACTGTGTGGCTCATAAGTGAAAGTTAAGAGGGAAAAATCTGATCGTTCAAGTGGAAAAAGTTCACACAGCATTTCTCCAAATCTCTGAACCACAGACATTTTTACCTCAAAAGAAGATATTATTACCTCGAAAGTATTAGTCGTGCAAACTGACACAGCAATGAGTTGATATATGCGTAAAAAAAAAAAAAGTACTTAAGAATCTATGTAGCAACTCAATGTCTTGGTGCAACGAAGAGATGCAGGTCACCTTTTTACTCTGCTTGCACTGCAGTAAAAAAAAACACATGCAAGTCTCTAACACACAGAGAGGGATCAGGTGTTGTGTGTGCACTGGTGGCAAAAGAACAGAAAAGTTGGAGGTAATAATAGAGGCTGGACGGTGTTAATACAGGGTTAACATTTCTAATTCAATTGATTATTCTCCTGGCTGTGTATATGGGGCTGCATCAGGCTCAGGTTGCAGGTAATGTGGCTTTTGTGTGTGTGTGTGTGTGTGTGTGTGTGTGTGTGTGTGTGTGTGTGTGTGTGTGTGTGTGTGTGTGTGTGTTAGAGGGGTGGGGGGTGGGGCTTGTTATTATACCCGAGCATGTGTCACCGTTTGTGATTCATGCCATGACATCATCTGCCATTACAACCAGACTGTCTGGGGAACCGTAGGCCAGAGATCAACTCCGAGACAACAGGCACACACACATATTAAAAAACACACACATACACACACAAAAGATGCATGGTGCAGACATGCAAGACACAAACAAAGACAAAGTGACATAAAAGAGGCAATCCTTTGTACACACACAAACAGAAACAGAGACACATGTGCCAAAACATATTGTAGACGACATGTACACAACAAGGAAATTCACAACACACACACACACACACACACACACACACACACACACACACACACAATCCCCTGACATTTAGCTAGCCATGCTCACATTCACATCTTCAAGACAATAGCTGGTGGACGTGCCATCGTGGCCTCGCCATGACCCGAGCCTGACCTGACCCAGTGACCCCTGCCTGCCTGCATCCAGCCATCCTCCATCTGAACCCCGATCTGAGGACAAACTGATGTTCAAGGACTTGATTCAATATTCTGGGAAGGGTGGAGAACGCGTGTATTAATCAGCTCGACTGTGTGGACGGCCTGGGGGCTGGTGCACAGGAAGTGCAACCTGTTACCAGGAACATCCTGTCCGATCAACACACGAAACTCACCCAGGAGACGTGACAATGTGCTGCAGACCAACAAGGTCGAACTGTGATGATGTGTTCGGATGAGTTAGAATTAACTGTCTTTACTTTGGTTCAAATCTGATTGGGGGAAAAATGCCCACATTCTGTCGCAATATCCTAAACTTACGTTGAATTGTGCAAAAGGCTTAATTAGCTGGAATGAGGTTGGCCGCTACACGCCTCAATGTTTCCCGCATGTTCATTCATTCAACTTCATTTGTTATTGTAGTGGCCTTGTCTTTACTCTTGCATCAGCAAATATCAACTAAACCATCAAGGTATTTATTGAGCAACCTGCAACTTTAAAAGAGCATTGTACAAGAAGCTGTGGAGTACACTTTTTTTTACAAAAATGTTTTACCCTATAAATAAATCGGTCAATCTATGTCATAATCGACAAATTAATCAATTGTCAAAATACTCATTTGTTGCACCCCTAGAACTCACCAAATGATTTTTTTATATGTACTTTATTGCAGGAGTTAATAGAAATTTACATTTGTTTACATATCATGTTCATCATACTTATAAATATTTTATAGTGAGTCATTAACACTAATAAAATTATATTAAAAAATAACAAAAATAAGAAGATAAAAGCATAAGGAAAATAATAATATGGTTGGTGGGAATTAACACTTGAGGGCTATGCCATATATACATACCTAAATATATCTACGTTTACATCTGCACCTACGTACGCATGTACATAAAAAAAGTGGAATGAAAAACTAATAAGGAAAAAAACATTTGAGGGCTGTATACTGTAATATTATTTAATTGTGAGTGTCATATTCAATCCTTTGTCTTTTAGTGTATATTACTGCAAGGTTAGCTCACAGCAGAGTAGTTTAGATCACCAGGTCAGTCACTTCCTTAAAGGGAAAGTTTCTTTATCCAGCTGACGACAGATCAAAGATGAGATAGATAAGAGGTGATAAAAATAAACTGACACACAGATAAACATATGACATGGGAAGACCGGTTTCTGGTACTAGGCACTTTATAAAAGTCATATTTATAAATAGTTTTTGAGCTCTAGATGTTCTCTTGAACAGTATCTTTTATGATGTTTTGATTGGAACTCATACAGTAGAGAAGTAATAAGTCAATCTGTCGGACTCTAAAGTGACAACAGCTCGGGATCGCTTGGATCAAAGTGGAGGTAAAACCAACTTACTAAAAATAAAAAAATAAAAGACTTCAGCTGTAAGTTTAGGCCTGTTGTGAAGTCACCCAGTCAGAATTTTAACCAACTCCTCAGGCTGAGAAGCTAAAAGAGGAAACACACACATGCACGCACACACACACACACACACACACACACAACAACAAAGCATGCTTGTAACCCGACCAATCACAGCTTTAAATGTTGGCCCGTGAATCCCTGTGAACTCCGCAGCATCGTGCTGTGCTAACTCAACATGGCAAAGGAATGAAACTGTACCCAGCGAAAGCTCTGGCCTTTCTCTCGATGCCAGTGAAACAGCAGACCCAGGGAATGCACAGTTATTATCAACACCAGCATGTCGGAGGCTAAATGACGCTCTTGCATAGCACCGGGCACGAGCTGCAGTGATCAAGAATAGCCGTGACACGCAGACGCAGTTAGGAGACAAACATTGTACTCCTCCGTGCTGAAATGTCAACGACACAGACAGAAACACAGGCAGCTGCACGTGTGTTAGCATTAAAATTGCCCATTTTGCTGTTGACAGACTTATTCAATTCCATGGGGGAAATATAAAGCCTTTTTATTAATATTTTTTGTGTATTTTCTGCCTTCATTATACAGCTGGAGAGATGACAGGAAACAAGAGAGAGAAAAGTCCACGCTGGAGACACTGCGGTTCATGGTCTCAACTTGAATCTACAACTTGTAGTCTCCGGTGCTTCACACCATTACTGGGCACCATTCAAGGTGTGCATCTAAGCTTGATCTCGTGTCTTGACTCCGTGTCAAAACGGGTTGGGTACCGCTCACATTTGAACCGGTACTCAAATTTTTCAGTACTGTAAAAACAAAAATGTTATGTCAACCTGCCTGTAAGTCCATCACCAGGCACAACGATAAATGACAGCAAATGTTTTCGAGGAACTTTCAGCATAGTTATTGTTTCTAATGATTTGGCTAACATGCAGGTAGAGCGCATACCACTAAGGTGCTTCCGCGGATGACCCAGGTTTGAATCCGGCCCAAGGTCTCTTTGCTGCATGTCTCCCCCTTTCATTTTCTCTGTCACGTCTAATAAAGCTGAAAAATGCCAACAAAAATTATCTTTAAAAAAACCCAAAAGACAATCTCTTCTCAATTAGAATCACTCTGAAAATCAAGTATCAATTGATATAACGTGAATCGGTACTCCAATGTGCCGCAGTTTAGTGAATGCAGCGAATGCATGAACAAACTCCAGATGCAAACAAGATCATTGCCACCTTTCAGACAGTGCTGGCAGACAGAGGGATGAGGGGGGAAGAAGAAAGAAGTGAGGATCCATTAGTTTGCAAATGGACAAAGTCAATTGTCAGCAATAAGTTCTTTAGTGTTCTTGTAGTTGATTTAACAATTCATCCGCCATTAAAAAGAGATATGAACTTAAACTGGTGCTCAAAAATCAAGGTCTGACGGGTGCATTTGGAGATTCCCTACATCCCTAAAGCTAGGCATACACTGTACCGTTTGAGTTTCTTACCCAATAATTGAGTTGCATGACTCATTTTAAAGTCGGGCTGAATTTCAGCTTTGTCGGGCCTGCTACTTATAACTGCTTTCATTATCAAGTAATCCTTCACACCATAAATTCCCAGAGCCAAGGGTGATGTCCATCAGTCCTAAATACCAAAATATCCAATTTATGATTCTATAAAACTGAGAAGTCAGCTAATTTAAATGACCGAAACAACAACTAACTGATTCATGTCGATATAACTAACAATTTCAACCCTCACTTTCCTCCGTCAGACTGCAAAGAAATCTATAAAATGTCACTTAATACAAGCTGTGGGCCGATGAGTTTGCCTCCTTCATGAGGTAATTCTGCCAGTAATTACCCACAAGCTGCAGGTGACACTTCCAAAACTACCTCCCTGGTTGATCACAATGTTGCTTCCCTGCTCCGACTCAGAGGAGAGTCTACCCATCAACAAGTTTTCTTTAGTCATTCCTCTAAACAATAATCTAAATCATTCTCGGGGGAGGTGTTGTCCACCACGGCTCCTTCTGACAAGGAAACCCCCGGGTGGACAGCTGTGAAAAACAGCGAGTCACAGTCTGTCAAAACCATAACAAACCTCTCTTGCGTCAATCTCTGACAGGCTTTCCCTCCGGCAGTTGTGTAACAAGTTGAGACAATGAAACCGCGGCACCACGGCCCACCACCTGCTCACTCAGTTTCACCTGATTCATCACACCATCTCTACTGTTCTACAGATAACTGACAGATAAAGGGTTGTTATTTATAAACATGATGTTGCTACATGGCTAATTCCACAGCAGGTTTCTGTAAGCACTTTGTTGTTACTAAATTTAATGCCTAATGTCGTCATTTGGTTAAGTCCCAGCCTGCCTCACTGGCTTTAGGGCCGTTTTAAATTAAGATTTTGATAATGAACAGCCAAAAAATGTTCTCTGTTTGAATGTCACTGTTGCGTTAAAAAAGCCCACAAAAGGGAAGGAAGAGCAGATTGTGTGTGCCAATAACTGATCTCAGACACTTGATTTGCTGCTCTCTAAACAAAGAGGGTAGTTAACCAACTTCATCAGAGCACAGTAAAAAAAAAAAAAAAAAAAAAAAAAAAAAGGAAAAAAAAGGTAGTAACATCTACAAATCTACATCTATTTCAGGAACTCAAATATTGCAGTATTTTAAACAGCATTTCTTTCCAAGTAAATCCACATTCATTTCTACTGTTGTCACTGTACATTATGGAAATATACTACATGTAATGTTAGTTCAAGTTTAGTCTCAAATTTAACAACTGACAGATCAGTGCTTGTTCAATAAATATTGTCTGACAGTGATAAATGGACAGATTCCAATAGGGATGCAACAATTTATCAGCTGAACATCAGTAATGCCCGATATTCGACTTTTATTGTTATCGTAAATAAGACATTCAGCGATGGTAGTGGCCGATGTTTATCTGTTGAGTCGCATCAATTGCGCTATGTCGTGCTGGATATTTACTGTTGGACTCTGACAACAGTCGCTAGCATACCCAGCTGAAATGACTCCACATGGTCCGTGCGCTTGTGTGTTTTTTTTTTTTTTGTACAAATTAAAAAGTGAAAGAAAATGTTGGAGTATTACACTATCTCAAAGAAAAGATCAGAGACAATAAAGTTGTGATGTTTATAACAAACACAAGAGGTGAAAGATAGGCCTACAAGCACATCTATAAAAAAAAACTAGTGACCTTGTTTTGAATGCAAATAAATCAGAATGAGATAATTTGCTAATCCTTTCCGACATGTATTAAATTGAAAAGTCTCCAAAGATAAATATTTTATGTTCTGAATACTGAATGTAATGCATTCTGTTCTTATTTACATTTCACACAGTGTCAAAGCACATTTTGGGATCGGTTGTATTAGTGTTTCCAATCCCTTTTACATAAAACTACATTTAAATGTTTTTGTTTGGCACAGGAATACTGATAATTTCTTCTCGAGTTCATTGTTTTATAGCCGGCTAAAAAGTCTTTTGAAGCAAAAACTAATCTTTTTCATGTGAGAGAAGATTATATTAAAAAGGTTGTTTCATAAATTGGTATGATTGAATTTGTGCTTATTCACAAAGGGGGGAATAAATAACAACAAAAACAAATTAAACAACAGCAGCAAAAAAGAAAAAAGATCTGTATCAGCATCAGCTATCAGATAAATTGTTATTTTAAACATCAGTAACCGGCTCAGAATCAGAGCATCCCTAGTTTCTGGCGTTTCTTTTTTTTTGTCATTTTAAAGTATTTGGGAATGCCTCATGAATGAAGAAACATCAACAGTGAACTGGTCGAATTACGAGGTGCACGTCATAAGTGGTTGCTTCTGTTTGGGTGAACTCAACCTCCAACAGGTCACTAAGGTGAGCAGAACTTTTTACTGTTCTATCCTAATGTACCATTGCATCACTAGCTTGTTTTACTGTTGCTCAAAGCACAGCACAGGTACCCCAACAGTATGGAAACTTAGCAAAAGATGTCCCATCTCTTCTTTAGGCAACAACACAGCCTTTCCACAAGAAGTCCATGCCTCTCTTTTAACACATTAGTGACTGTTTGGAGCTTCAACCACATCAGAAAACGTAAACATGTTAAAGGATCTTGACAGGCCCTTGTGGGTTTACACACAGACCCATTTCAAAGGAAAAGCAGCTTGCAGAGCTTTGTGCATCTTCCAGTATCTAAACAGTGTGGCTTTGAGTATAACACAATAGAACAGCAAGTCCAAAAAAGTTGACAGTGGAACAAAAAATGGCTGCGATAACTTAGTGTTTTTAGTTTGCAAGTCTGATACCAGACTGTCATGAGTTTGAATGTCTGAGTACAAAGACTGAGGGAAGCAGGGGGAGGTCAGAAATCAGAAAATAAACCTGGTGATGACAGGGAGAAACCAAGATGATGCAAGAAAAGAGAAAGAGAGGGACAGTCAAAAAGGAACCGATACGGTTTAAGTCCTGCTGACCAAGGACATTAAAATTAAAATGTTTCCTGTACTCAAAGTTTCAATTAAGTTCATGAGAATTCAGTTTCATTTCTTTGGAGAAAAAAGGGAGGGAAACTTGACATGTAAGCATTGTAAAACAGCTGCATAACGTCTCTACTCTGGAAGGATGAGACATCTTTGCTGTAAGACCAAATGAGGAACAAATAAAAGAGGTTGGCAGCAACACACACATGTCAAATGATGTTTGACAGAGCCTTTCAGCTACAATGCAGCAGTCCCAGGACGGATTCACTTGTATTCAACGTGTTTGTAATATCAGCAGCACTCTGCAAGTTATTAGTTTACCCTCAAAACTGTAAAACTCTGTTGAAAGATCAAAACACTGTACTGTACAAATAGGTCAACTTCTTCAAAAACATTGTGGGAAGAAAAAATAATTATGGTGAACTTGACCAAGAGACGTATTTAATAAACACACTGTCGGCACGTCAACAACCACAGTAGACGAGGACAGCGGTTTCAACATTGACAAATGACTGCTGTAATGATGTAGTGATAACACAAAAAATAAATAATTTGAATTAAATCCATCTAATGAGGACATTCACTGCTGGTTACATGAAAACTGGTATTGCTCATAATAATGTTCATAAAATGATTATGAACACCTGTTTGGCTGTGATTTTTGTTGAATATTGTCACACTGTTAAAATACTTGCCTAAGTCCTTCTTTTTTTTTATTACCTAAATCATGTCCTCATGACGCCGGCCACCTATGGTAAAATCGCCTACATCATCAGTTGATCAGATCATGTGATTTTACCCCTTTAAGGTAATGGCCTATGACTTAGGCAATTTTTTGAACATGCCTTTGTGACTTAAGCAAGATATGTTAACACTTTATTTTGAAGGTGTCTAAATAAGAGTGACATGAGCATGTCATAAACATGAAGTAACATTAATGCTCATGATACTTGTCATGTCATGTTTCTGACAGGCTTGTGTGACTCTTATGTAGACATTTTCAAAATAAAGTGTTACCATATCTTGCTTAAGTCACAAAGGCATGTTCAAAAAGTCATTTATTTCTCTTAAGTAACAAACACACAGTGTTTTTACTATGCCGATAGCCATCCTTTATTACATCGTTTTGAGTGAAATGATCGATAAATGTCATATGTTACACTTTTGGTGAAGTTTTTTGTCTTTCCTGCAAAACTTGAAAAAATGAGTTAGGCGATTATTTTAACAGGGTGACGATAACCTACACCAGTGGATTTCTAGTATGGGATAACGTGTTTTGAAAGGTAGTTTAGTGACTTTGTGGGGATTAGTAAGTGTAGTAATCACAGTGTTACCTTCCGTAAAGCTTGCACGAAGAGGCCTCTCCATTTGTGACTGTTCTCGTCACTTGAGAAGTCGTATATCTGCTGGGGCTGCATTGCTCTAGCGGCTCCTGGCGTTGCCGTGATCCGGGCTGAACTGTCAGCATCGGCCCCGGATAGAGAGTCCTTGTGGGTGGGTCAGTCCAGGGGCAGGCACGGTGGAAAAAAAGTCAAAACTGTCTTTTTGCTCGCAAATACGAAGAGTGTCACTAAACTATACTGCGAGTCCGGAGTCGGGTTAAACAGCGAAAAATAAGCTACAACATAAAAACAAGCACATGTAGCTGTAAAGTTAACTCGCTAGCTTGACGGCTAGTGAGGCTAGCCCGCTGCTGCTGTAAACAGCGGCTAACTGAGAAGCTAACGGCTAACAACAATGTTGCTAAGTGTTATAGTTGCGACTTGGCGGTCGCTAGAAAGCTTATAATAATAGGCACATTAAGTTCAGTGTTAAGTCACGACATGGGAGCTCAGCTTGTTGCCAGCTAACTACAGCTACAAGTTATGTTTGGTTGTTTGCTGCCTGAACACCTGTAACGTTAGCAGGCTAGCCGACGAGCTAACTGGTGCTACAGGCTGCTGCTGCTGGCCTTGATGCGCTCCGAGTTTTATGTTGTGGCACACGACCCGTTCAGCTCCGAACAAGGCACACTTTCTCCTGCGCTGTTTGCTTCACATTTAGGCATCTTATCCCCCGGAGTGATCGGACGCTAAATCCAACGTAAATCCCCCGAGAAACAGCGGCGAGTCCGAGGCATATCCGTGGAGCCGGAGCAGCTGAAGAGCAGTCGAGGTGTTTTTGGTTTGAGAAGTCCAAGATGTTCGTACCAACTCCGCTGCCTGTCTGCTGCTGCTGCTGCTCGCTGCGCCGCGCGTCCGCTGTCAGCCACGCACGCTGCGTAATTTCACATTTTATTGGACAGAAAAAAAACAAGGCTGGACTTCTGTCTCATTACATATTGTGAGTCCCATACTGAAGATAGAAGAATCATAGTTTTGAAAACGCAAATAGATCATATTATAAACATATATCGTCACACTGTTAAAATAATCGGCATTTTTTGTCAAAATAGTTTTTTTTTGCCTGAATCATCTCCTCATGACGCCGGCCACCTATGGTAAAATCACCCACATCCTCAGTTGATCAGATGATTTTACCCCTTTAAGATCATCACTTCTTTGACAATTTGCCACATTCATAGGCATCAGATAAGAACCCAGCAAAGAAGAGCTAGAGGGAGATTGTTTAGTTATCAGTTTAGTTTATCAGTGTTTTATTGTTGACACTATTATTGGTAACACTTTACTCTAAGGTGTCTACATAAGAGTGACATGAGCGTGTCATAAACATGACATGGGATGTGTTATGAACATTAATGACACTTGAAAAAATTAGTTTGGCGATTATTTTAACAGGGTGACGATATGTAATATATATAACATTTTTTTATCATTCAAAGTTTTTATTATATTTTCATTATTACAACATACAAACGAACATTAAACAAAACAGACAGGATGGAGGTCATAAAAAAAACAATACAATAATAATAATAATAATAGTAAATAAATAAATAAAATACAAAATCTGAAAATAAATTAACTAAAAATTAGACAGGCAAGTCAGTAGGCAAGGCAGGCAAATTAACACATCTGTCTACCAAAACTATCCCATTTTTCTTTTATCATATCATTTTCACAATGTAATCTCCCCAACATCTTCTCACACGCCATGGTCCCCATCATCTGTATTTTCCACATACTCAGTGTGGGAGCTTGGGGTTCCCTCCAACACCTCAGAATAGTCCGTGCACATGTTATTAGGCCAGTTTATAATATTCTAAAATTGCATTTGTTCAACAGGGGTACCATAGTTCTGTCTCCAGGGAGACATAGTCTTGGTGACCTGGGAAGTTCACAACTTAATGATTTGCTCATATAATCTATAACTTTTTCCCACAAGGGGAGGATCTTAGAACATTCCCATAATGCATGGATTAATGTGCCACTTTCTGCCCCACACTTCCAACATAGATCATTATTAATTAAACCCATTCGTCTTGATGGGGTAAAATATGAATTATTTTATACTGAATAAATTTGCCTCTGGCTTCTCTTATGTATTTTTCAGTGTTGGAAAGAATCCCCTCCCATGTTTTTTTTAATATATATAATAATTGTGTATAAACTATAAAATATATTATATGTTTAAAGTTTAAAAACAATTATTATTATTATTTATTTATTTATTTTTTACTCCTGTGCCTAACTTGGGACATTTGTTTTTTTTCATTTCATTTTTTTTAATCAGCTGTCAGATATCCCGCCCAGATTGACCCTGAAAACTAGGACAGTTTCTTCTGAATGTTAATACATAAATTACATACATTTTTTCTATTTTATTAATTTTTTATTTTATCAAATAAAATGTTTTTGTATTATTCCCCTCCCCCTCTATCTTCCTATATATATATTTTGATGATGCTACATTATCTGAATTTGTTGCATCTAGCCCTTTCTTGGTACATTTATTTTAATGTATGCATCTCTTCATCTTATCTTCTTTTCTTTCCATTAATCTACTTATTTTGTTCGGGTTGGGGGCTGGCATATTTTCTTTTGTTTTTATGTTGTGGGCTTTTTTTTGCTACAAAATAAAAAAAACAAGAAAAGGTTAAAAAATATATCTTATATTTGATCATTTTGGCTGTGTTACTGGATATTGACTATTTTTATTATTATTATTTTATAATTGTAACACATCTTCTATACTTCGCTAATAAACTCTACAGACAAAATAAACAAAAAAAGACAAATGTCTGCATTGAAACCCATTAAAGCCACAAATTTTAAACAAAAATAAAATTGTGCATTCTATTATGTCAGGCTTTTAATTTCGATTAATTTTTGTTTTTTTATATCCATTTACGTTTACCCTGTTAAGCTTTGCAGCCCATTGTCTCAAGCACTTATGTATATGTCTGTGAAAGTGTATTGAAAATAACAAAAACTGGTATGTTTTCCCACTTACTTTGCCTTTAAAGCTCATGATTTTCATATGAAATCAATCTTTACTTTTCACTTTCCTGTTGTAACTGTATACCAGAACACAGTTGAAACAAATGCATTTCTTTGACAAGTAGATGCAAATAAATCCGCTTTATTTCCATCTCATTATACAAGGCATACACAGTAAAAACAAGCTCTAGCAACAGCATCAAAAGTATGCATCAGGCTTCATACAGTATGTTTGTTGCTGTGATTCTGCCTCCTTGTGGACAAACTGAATAAGTGCCTCATTCAGCATTAACAAAAGGAACTGCTGCTAAAGTAAAAAAGTACCAAAAAAAAAGCAAAAATGTAGCACAATAAAGTTTTCTCTCCAAGCACACTCATTTGAATAAGCTGAAGTTTTGCCAAAAAAAATCTGCTTTGCTTCTATTTCTTCAGAATATAAAGGCTTTATTTATAAGCCACATGGCACAAACCTCAACTTTGGTACATTTGAAAATACAAAAATACAAAATTTTTCAACATTCATTCATTGGTTGATATATTTAGCAAGCTGTGAAGCTTCTGAAGCTATAACAAAGAGCAAATCAAAGTAGAATTATATGAAAATATCACCCACAAACACACATAAACAACAGCAAAGTGTTCTCAGTTTACATCAATGTAAATATGACATATGACGAGAAAATTTTGTGTAGATATGATTTTAAAGTTTCTTTAATTTTAATATTATTTTGGCAGAATAAATGCCTCCCAAAAACAACCCGTTTACTTTATTAATTGTGCGCTCTGCAGTTACAACTGTGCGTTTCATTTAGTTTCAGCATTTTTTTTTTAATAAACGACATCCAACCTTCTCATACTATGTTCACATCCAAAACAGATTGTTAAAACTGATGTTATTGATGCTGAACCGTTTTTAAAATACCTTAATACTTACTACTTTAATATACATTAATATGTAACTTTTCTGCATTAAAATGTCTAAAAACAACTAAATCAGTTTTCCATATTTTGTTGAGTTGTGCATTTTAATCAACATCAAAATCAACATTTTTGCAGTTTTCAGATCTTGGACATTAACAATTTTATATTATAACCGAATGAAGGATTTTAGTTGTCTGGATCTTAAGATGTCAGAAAAACAAGCTGATTAGACGTTAGCAGCAGCTTGACTTTCAGCCCCTCTGGGACGTCCTGTGTCCACCAAATAGCATTGGAAAAACACTGATTTTTAACATGAAACCATGTTATTCAGTGTTTTAACTGGTTTTAATCACCAGGTCCATTAATAATGAAAAGGACACCTCTGTGGATAATTCGGCAAAAACCTGAAGAATGATAACTGAAGACGGACTGCAATCATGGCACTAGTGGTGAAGACTACAACTCCCATGATCCCATGCAACTTCACCAAACTCAATCATTTGTTATTGATTTGATTGAGAGTCCGCTGGCACCAGAAAATTACATATTGTGCGTTTAACATTTTCACTTTCTTTTTTATACAGAAGTGCATAGAAAAATGATTATTTACTTGAAATGTGGTGGAGTAAACATATTATGCAACTTAAAACAGCACGACTAAGGTAAAAACAGTCGTGAAAATGTGATCAAGTCAACGATATTTCTACTTCCTCCCCCTAAATTAAGGCTTGACCTGTAATAAAAATGTCTCCACGATGACAGTGATGCTGAGGTAGTGACAGCTTAAGTTTGACTTTAAGCTGTATTATGTTGACTCTCTTTTTTTTCCTCCTGCGATGTGTTTCTCTACAGTGCGAAGCGACTCTCCACTTCGTCTGCAACCATTTCAGCGATGGCGAGGGAGGAGGTGGCTGCAGGCGAGGGAGCGTTACGTACATGGAGCACCCGGCTGCCCACGTCCCCGACCCCGCCATCGAACACAAAGTCATCCACAAGGTTTCCGTCTCGGTCGAGAGCCTGAGCTCGAACTCCTGCAGGACCCCTGCAGAGGAAACAGAGATCACAGACTCATTTTAGCTCCAGAGTTAAATACACCTTACACAAACATCTGATTAGGGTTGTCACAATACTAAAATTTTCAACTGGATACCGATACTCAGGAAAATATTCAATACTTGATACCATTTTCGATACCACAAGGATAAAAACAAAGACCCCAAAATTTAACTGAAATATTTATATTAACAAGAAAAATGCAACATGTAAAAATGAACAGAACCACAGGTTTAATATTTATAATAAAAGAGGTAACGAAAATAAGAAACTCGATACTTTTGAAAATGAGTATTGTATCCGGATACAACGTTTTAGTATCGATACTTTTTTGAGTATCGATACTTTTGACAACCCTACATCTGATACATAAACTGTAGTGTGCATGCATTTTTTAGATCTCGCATTGCTGCTTTACCTGAGCACATCACTCAGCGAGAGTTGAGGGATGTACTTCTGCAGGATTTTAACCTGTGCGTTAATGAAAATCCCTCTATACATTTCTCCAATCCCATAAGTTATGTTCTTCAGTACCAGCTTCTGAAGGCCCCTGAAGGTAAGAAAGACAAGCATTTAATACTCTGCACACAAAATACACTGTAACTAGATGATTTTTTTTAGAATCTGCAGTCATGGAAAAAAATATTAGACCATTTTCCATGGTTTTCTTGATAATAACCAAATCCTTATAAAAAAAACATGGAAAATGTCTAGCCCTTAAGTTAAACTATTATGAGCTTTTTTGTTGTTGTCGTCATTATACCGTCATTGTACCTTTAGTTGTACCAGGCATTCAAATAAACAAGAAATTGAAGAAAACAATAGTCTAATATTTTTTTTCCATGACTGTATGTTTCAAATCTTCTTAAAAAGCATTTCCAGGACACAGCACAAATACAAAATAAGACCAGATCAAATATCCCGTTATACCTGAATGAGACAGCATCTGCAAAGTCTCGAACATTGAAGTCGTACAGTTTGTATCCCTCCCGTTTGAAGGCGAGGACGGCGTTGGGGCCGAGCCAAACACTTCCATCCATCCTCGGGGTGAAGTGAACTCCAAGGAAGGGGAAACGAGGGTCAGGGACCTGTACAGATGTTTTATAGAAACAAATTAAATCAGCAACAATAAAGTATGTGAGAATCATTTAAATTAATCAAATAACAATATGTAGAACATAGAAGAGTTCAGATGGGCATACTGATTTCAATACTCTTATTGATACTTTGTTCCATAATTTGGTGCACAAATAAAGATGTTAAAAGACGTAAATAGTAAAGTTTTGCCTGGAAACTCACTCAAAAACAACGTAGATTGATAAATAGAACTACAGGTACGAGGACAAATATGTAATTTTGATTTTGAGTAAACTATCCTTTAAAAAGTCAAAGTAAAAACTTGAAACTGCTAATATATACCGGTCTTTTTTTGAGAGACCCTACTCTGATAAGAACAGTATATTGTAACATTTTATAAATCCTTAAGTGAAACCTGATACAAGTTCCAGCATTTAGCTTTAATTATCTTGATCTTGAACTCTTTAGAGTTTAATCTGCAGCCTCAATGACTAAGTAGAGCTGAATATGTTCGAGACCGTAGATAAAGACTTTTTCTGATAGTTTTCTGCACTCGGGTGGTGCTTTCATATCTTTAACACACCGTAATGGATCGTAACTAAAGGCAATGCAAGCTTGTTTAAATGTTAAAGAATGGTTCTACTTCCAGAAAAAGCTGGACTTAAAAACAGCTATACCTGACAAACATAATTAAATTCCTGTAACATTTAAACAATTCAAATAATCATCTCTTTCTACCACTTGGGGCCGCCACAATTTAAAGATTGAGATTTTACACTGCCCTGGAAAGTGACGAGAAACATCTCTAGAGTCCATGAAACCACCTGCACATTACTTCTTTATAACGTGAAGACAGAAAAATGAAGCAACGTCGAGCCTCTACATCAGCTGCCCTCTAAAGTTCTGGCTTGAAACTCCATGTCAGATTTTTTTTAAATTATATTTGGCCAAGAAAAACCGGAGATAATGTCAAATATTTTTAGTATAAAAATATTGAACTAGAGATTATCTTCATTTTACCTGTTAGATGTAATATTCGCAACCTGTGTTCATATTTGCAACATTTAAAATTCTGTGTATTGAAATATAATTTTCAAGATAAGATTTTATGTTTTCCTTTGTTTCTTTTGGGTTCAACATTTTTATCAAGGAAGTCAAAGTTAAAAATTAATTATCAGGACATATAGGTGAGGTAACGCTGAAAAAAGATTTTTTAACAGATTTTTTAAAGGACATAATAGCCCAAGATTTCAGAGGGTTAAAGAGTTGGGCTTCAGGTTCTTCAGCAGACTTACAGGGTAGATATTTCCCTTGACCAGGTAGTGTTTCTCCGGCTTCAGGACCAAATAGTCTCCTCTGAAGGGGACGATCCGAGGCTCCCGGCTGCATCCAGATATCTGTGACAGGCGGTCTGAGTACAGGCCTCCACAGGTCAGGACGTAACGACACCGCACCTCGTTACCCTGTTAAGACAACACATGCTTATTTCAGCAGATCTCTCACAAACCTCCCAAAATGCTCTCATAGTGGTTATATGGTATATTAGAACTCTGGAAACACAGATCTACTGGCTTAAAGATCAAACCTTTAATGTTTTATAAATTTGGGCAATTTGTTTTTTTTTTCATTGGATTGAGGGTGCTAAAACTTTGAAGAGAGGTCTCGTCTGTGGAAGAATCTGGACAACCGTCCTTAGTAAGACTCATACATGAGACTTGTTTAAGGGTGTATTGTAACATTTCACTGC
Source organism: Centropristis striata (assembly GCF_030273125.1). Taxonomy (NCBI): domain Eukaryota; kingdom Metazoa; phylum Chordata; class Actinopteri; order Perciformes; family Serranidae; genus Centropristis; species Centropristis striata. The sequence goes on from NC_081532.1 coordinate 7,878,172, forward strand.
TTATATGTCTGATCATGTATTAATTAATTTGGTAAAATGTAAAGTTTTTATCGTCATTATTATATATGTATTATTAGATTTTATTTATTATGGCTTATTTATTTATTCTGATTATATTTTCTTTATTCTGGTTTATTTATTATTATATTAAAATGTATTCTGGTTATATTATAATTATTATGGCCTTTTTACTCATATTATTATCATACCTGTTGCTGCTTTAATTATAATTTATACATCATATTTTATATTAGATTTTGTATCGATTATTTTCTGGTTTATCCTTTAAATTTTATTTTTTCCAATAAACGTGGGGCCCACTGCTGGCTTGTATCAGCAATAATGACACTGTTATTCATGATGATGAGGACACTTCCTTAAGGTTGAAAAGAGATTTTTTTTTAATTTTATTTCTTATTCTTTCTATGCTATTCTAATATTTTACTCTAGTTTGTTTTATTGTATTGTTATTTACTTATGTTGTTATGCAATAATTTTTTGTTTACTGTGACTGCACTGATTCATGTTGGGGTTAGTTTTGTTGAAGCTCTGATGTAGGGTGAATGTGATGTACCTTTCTGTACTGTCTGCAGAAAATGAATAAAGAAATCTAGAAAAATAAATGAATAAATATATATATATATATACACACATTTTTTAAAATCATTTACCCAATACATTTATTTATTTTTATCATTATGATGGGGATGCTTGTTTGGCAGCTTTGTAAAGAAAAAGTTGCTCTTATGTTTTCTTTCATAATGTTTGGCTTAAACCAATAAAGACACAAGATACAACACCTTGCAACAATGGAAACAAGAGAAGACAATCGAAACATTGTGATGCTTTTATCTGCATGCTTGTTACCTTTTTGTCTCTGACTGCGATCGGATATTTCATTCCTGAAAATAAATAAAAAACAGACACATATTGAGGTGGACTTTACAGATCTTGTTTAAAAATGATCGCACTGATAGATTCATGTTTCTGACCTTCAGTGCTCCCAGCTGGGCTCTCTTTAACCATAGAAATGTCACTGATCTCAGATTCAGTGACCACCGTGCCGCCTGCCTCCTCAAAGTCTTGTCCGTACCTGAGAGCCACCTTCCTCCAGTCCACGATGCCGGTGTAGGGCGAATCTAACGCCATTATACCCTGTGAGGAACAACGTTAGAATAGTTTTTGATTTTTCATCCGTTTTAGTTTTAATTTCGTTGTGAATTTTTGTTTTCAAATTCAGTTCGTTTTTAGAGTGAGTTTGCTAGTTTTAGTTTATTTTTTATTTTTTGAAAATGCTTAGTTTTAGTTTACTTTTTATTAGTTTTAGTGTTAGTTTTAGTTTTTTTGTAATGGGCTATGTGTTGGGTGCGAGATTCAAAGAGGTCCTAATAAATTTTGCCTTTATTTCCTTTGGTTTATCCATCTCAGCCCCAATAAGGTTATTAACTCTTACAGTTCTGGGTGTTTTGAATTTTGGTTCGAGTGTAGACATCCCAGTCTCAGTTAACATATTTACCATGTGTTCCTGCAGGTTCAAATAGAAACACTGGATTATGTATGAAAAAAGTCGACAAAGACGAAAAATAAGGACATTTTCACTATATTTATAGTTAGTTTTGTAATCACAAAATACGGTTTCAGTTAATTATCTTTTTTTTTTTTTAACTCTTGTTTTTATTTTTATTTCAGTTAGCTAAAATGTTTTTTCAATTCTAGTTTTCCTTATTTCGTTAGTTTTCGTTAACTATGAGGAAACACACTATAGACCCTCACTGCCATCTTTTCTATTACAGGAGCAACAACAGCACCTCTAAGACTCTTACCCTGCAGTACGGCTCTCGCTCTCGGATTCCCTTGGCGTCCACGATACTGAGGTCACGCACATTGTTCTTCTTGCCGCGCTCGTATAGAGCCTGCAGTCTGGGTATCTCCTCCTGCTCCAAAGCCACGATGAGCTGCAGAAATACATGATCAATACTAAAACAGACCAGACACCACAACGATCCATACAGTAGAGTTTGTAGCGCATTCATTTTTAGAGTTATGTTGTACTTTTCCATCTGGTTAAAGGCAGACCTTTCCACATCTGTTGTAAGGGAGTCCTTTCTTGTCGCAGTACTCGTAGGCTAAAGTGGCTCCTCGCACACACAGACGGGCCTTCAGCGAGCCCGGCGTGTAGTAGATCCCGCTGTGAATGACTCCACTGTTGTGCCCACTCTGGTGCATAGCTGGTGAGTTAGAAAGTGAAATAAAAGAACAAGATGAAGGAGAAGAAACACAGAAAAAGCAGGGTTTATTAAGATTAATAGAGACATATCACCAGACTTTTTTCAGTAAATATTATATACCTGCATTATTCATTTGTTCAAGGAGAAAAAATATGACTCTGAATAACGTATTGTGGTGCTACAATTTTCTTATTCTATAACTATTCTTCTGAGGCCAAAAATGTCTCATAGGACTGTAACTAACAACTATTTTCATTATCAAATAATCTGCAGATTTAAGTCTGAAAATAGTGAAAATGCCATTTTTTGTGTTTACATTAAAGATTCATTGATTATCAAAATACTTCATTTTTTGTCAGTCAACTAATTGTTGCAGCTCTACTGCCAATCACATTACTGACAGCCATTAAGCAAATGTTCTATTACTTTAAAAGCCACTAATGTCTATGAGCAGTATACTCATGTATATTACACTTTCACCTGCTATACTTTTTCTGTGCAATAAACATCATATTTTTACAGTATATGTAATTAAACTTTTGTTTATTTAGTTGTGATTTAAGGCATTTAAGATTCTAACTTCTTTTGTTGTGGTTTATTTATGTTTCATCCACCTACTGCGAGCCTATGCAACAAAATTTCTTTCAAATGTGCATTGTTGGTGTCTAGCTCGAATGACAATTAAGTCTTTCTAAGTCTACACAGGGTTCCCAAGTTAGACTGGCAGAACATTTAGGTTAACTTAAATATTTTATTTCTAAGGCGCCTGCAAAAAAATTTCAGCATTGCAATAAAGTGACACGGCTAGCTTTCAGGTCTAAGGGTGTCTGCAGGTGTTCAGCAGTGAACAGTGCAGCACAATGGCAGGGTAACAATTCCTGAACCCAATACCCATGAATTAAAGATAAAACTTGGCACTTAAGCCCCACAGCCATTGCTCTGTTTCAGATCCAATGTACTGGAGTTCAGAGTCATTGCGACAAAAAAATTATATGACTTTCGATGTGCTCACTGGCTGCACTGCATGCCTGGTTTTAATTACTGTGATGTACAAAATGTTTTGTTCGTTCCAGACTCAACCCACAGAGCTCTTTTTCTTTCTCCAGCAGGACGAAGCTGAGGGACGGGTGTCGCAGAATGAGCTCTCTGGCCGTGGCCAGGCCCACGATGCCAGCTCCCACCACGGCCACGTCATATGTGCTGAAAAAACAGACGGCAGCGATGTTACTGACAGTTCACATTTAAGATGGTCACTGATAACTAAACCTGTTTACATGTTGCAAAAGGGAGAAAGTAGAACAGAATATTTAGGTCACTGGTTCAAAGTCCAACTGTACATGACTAGACGAGCGGCCGATAGACCTTTGACACTGATTGGTGGGGAAACCAATGACACAAGTGTGTTAGTTAGCAGCATATCTGTGTCTCCAAAGAGAAAATCCAGCTCTGTCACAAGGCTGCATCAAGTAAATCCCTTTATAAACCTAGTTAGCTCAGACTGCTATCTAGTGGGTGTAACCAGCAGTTACAGTTGATCTAACTTGTCCCCAGTCGACCACAACATTTCACACGATGAAGCATTCGTAATTTGGAAGAACACAATGTTCAAGCCTGAGAGAACAACACAACTCAGGATGTTGGGAACAGTCAACATCTGTTTTCATTATTTAAATTAAAACCAGGCAAAGTGCTGTAAAGCTCCACATGGGAGGAACTAATAAACAAGAGTGAAGAACAAGAAAGAAAAATGTTTGGGAGCATCACAGCTTCTTTATCTACACCTACACATGGATTCAGCAGCACCTAAGAAATATGTGCTAAAATGCAAATGTTAAAAACGTTGCTTCAAGGATTTTCCTCAGTGTGCGGTCAGATTAGTCGAACAGAACTGTCTGAACTTGTAAAAACATGTTCAGATGTTCTTTCTCTGTGATACAATTCAGGTTATGACATCTTGCTGGTTTCTTCAACCAAGAGGAGAAGTTAAATATGTATTATCAATCAATAAGTGACAACCTCTATATTTCACAGTTTACTTAAAGCAGGATGCAGAGGCGACCTGTTGCATAAGTTGCATGCCACGGTCCCAAAAAGCCTGCAGATTCTGTGGGGAAGGCCTGCAGCATGTGTTTCATATTAGTTCTCAAGAGTTCAAACAAGCCGAGTGACACTGACAACGAAATCCGTGTCTTTCTGAAGTGAGACTATTTGTTCTCTGACAAAAGTTTAAGGGCATGCAAATCTGGATGGAGCAGGAATCGTGGTGGAGTAAGTATTCAAGACCTTTACTCAAGTAAAAGTAGCAATACTACACTTTAAAAGAATATGTTACAATTAAAACTCCAACTTCGAAGATGTACTTTTGTATTTGAAGTAAAAAGGAAACATTTTAATCAATTTAAATCAGTCAAAATTATTTAAAACAAGTGAAAGGAAAAGCAGCATATCATCATATCTGAAAAGCATGATTTTACAAAGCACATGACCTAAAAAGGTTATCAACACTGATTCATTTCTGTCGATCAATCAATAAACTAGCTACCATATCAGCTTTTTATTTTAATTTAAAGTAAGGTGTGTAATTGTAGGGCAATGAAAGTACCCAGTTTTACTCTGAAGTGTAGTGGAATAGAAGTAGAAAGTTGCATGAGATCAAAATACTCAAGTAAAACACCTCAAATATGTACTTCAGCACAGTACTTAGGAACATATACTTAGTTACACTGTACAAGTGGGTACACTGCAGACAAAACTGTTTTGTGTGCATAAACAATGTGGTGAGGGGAACAGATCAGGTTCTGCAGAAACGTTACGCAACCTGGTTCTTGGTGTTGAGTGTCCTTGGAAAAGACTGCTGGGATCAATTAAAAGTTAAGTTATTCAACCAGGTAGCGGCTCGTCTGCACCTTTCATTAACTTCTCTGTCTGTTGGTGGGTAAAAAGTGACCCAGAGAAACGTGGATTAACTTCTCACGTGTAATTAAAGTAGACTAGCACACTGTGAGAAGTCATGTCAGTCTTACCTGTGCAGCCGTCTGGTTGTAACGTCTTTTAACGCCTGCGCTGCTCCAACAGCCCTAAAAGTCGCGCCGCTGAGTGTCCGGATCATCGTCACAAAAGTCCAACAACACCTCACAGTCGCTTCTTCATTGTACAACTATCAGAAAGACTTGGCTGGCTTGTGTTTTTATTGTTTCCTCCTCCCGGTTTCGGCTGCTAGCCTCCCATCCTGCTGCTCGCTCCTGAAAGTCGAGACGTGGCCACGCCCCCTGCGACGCTCCGGTTTCAGCCAATGAGAGGGCACGTTTTCTCCTACGTCACTGAGGTCAAGGGGTACGGCAATGGACGCACCTCGGATGTAAACAGTTGGAGGACAGGTGAGATTATTTTGTCTAAATCTCTTGTGACGCACTTCCAATCGTTTGTTTAACTCTTTCAATTTATCGTATAATAGTAACATAATATTAGTATTTTAATAGTATGGTTTATTTTTGAGTCTTTTTCAGATATGAGGCTTTTATCTAAGGCAGTGCAGTCTGCTGTGGGTCAGAGTGAGAGGAGCCGCAGACACTTCTGGGGCTGGCTCAATGCAGTCTTCAACAAGTGAGACAACATTATTAATGTTATATTGTAAAGAATATACATTAGTATATGGCCACATCCCCCGATTAAAAAATAGGACACTGGAAATCACGTAAAAACCCCTGAATGGATTAAATTCAGAAGTGAGTGTACCTGTATGTGTTTACTACAAAAAAAGTTTCCCAGTTTATGCATTAGATGTCTTGTATCTTTGTACTGCATTTAGTTGAATGTACGTTTTTCAAAGCAACCCACCTTTTTTGGATTGGGGTTGTAAGTGTGCAAGCATGGACAGACTATGAAAACAGTCTATGAATTGACAAAACCCTCATTACTCACCTCAAATAGCTTAATATAAACACAAAAACCTGCTAGTCACCTTTCATCTTGTCTTTCACATGTTTATAGGTATGTCTACATGTAAACAGTTTACTGTTTATAGTTGACAGTAGCCTTTATTCACAGCTAATTAAAAATACAATCTAGAAGTTAGTCTATTAACTACTTTTTCCTGTTTGTATTATTATTATTGCATTTAACACACTTAGTCATTGGTCCCATTTTTATTTGGACTGTTATATGTTATATTATATATATTTTACTTTTTTTTAAATGTACATATTGTTGTTATATATTGTTGTACAATGCACATATTTTTTACTTATTTCTATTTTTCATCATAATTTCTCTATGTTTATACATATGTGCCCGTCTATTTGAGAATGAACAATTGTAACACAATCACAAATTTCCCCCTGGGTATTTCTGATTCTAATACATCAATGCTGCAGTAAATCCTACCTTCATGATGGCTATAAAGTCCAGTTTTTGTAGAGAACTGCTTTTACTATTAGCATTACAATTAATGTTTTTATGGTTTAAATGACAAAATAACTAAAAAATTTAGATCACTTCTCTCAATGTTTGCTAATGTTATTTGGGGGATGATTTACAGGCAATGTGTTGCTAAATATACATTAGTGATGTAGATATGATAACTAAACATACAGTGGAGAATACAAGAGTCATTTTACTCTGCTGTATGTTCAGGATAGTGTGTTTGTTGCCTTCACAACCAGAAAATGACATTCAGGTTATAGTACAACATTGTGATAAAAGTAATCTCATATTCACAATGTTCATACCTGTCTAGCTCTATGTTGCAGCATGTATTATAGCAAAATAATTACATATTTTTGTGACCTACAATTTAAAAAGAATGTAGAGTGGAAACTACCAAATATTTCTAAAATATAATATATTTTTTATCAACACTTAATACACTGTAGAAAAACAACAACAATGTATTCAACTAAAAAAAAGCAAATTAACATATTTTTAAAGTTATAACCAGCCAATAGGGTATTTAACTTTATAAATAAATGAACACATGGCCAAACAGTGGGTGATTTCCTCAGGTTAGAACAACTGGTTCGGTGGGCAGGTTGCCTTTGTGCAGACTGACCCTCTTGACTCCTGTTTGCATTACATCACATTTCATCAGCTTGTTCAGTACAAAAAGTGTTTGTTGATCTTCATCAGGGTGGACTACGAAAGGATCAAAGCTGTTGGTCCGGACCGAGCTGCAGCAGAGTGGCTGCTGAGATGCGGTGCCAAAGTTAGGTTTCAAGGTTTCGATCGCTGGCAGCACGACTACAACGGACTGCCAACTGGCCCTCTGGGCAGATACAAGATCCAGGCGATAGACGCCACCGAATCCTGCATCATGTTCAGAGGGTTTGACCACCTGGGTCAGTGTTACAGTGCAAAGAATATTATGTTCTTGTTCTTGTCCTTGTGAATTGTCCCGCTCTCTGGTTTTAGACAATATATAAGATTTCATTCATTTGGCTTCTTTAGTTAAATTAAAAATGGCTTTTGCAGTCCCTATGGGGAAAGAAATGCCTCCATGTTTATCATAGCCAAAAGCTTATAACAGAGGAACTGTAAGGTGAAATGCATGAACGCAAGACTTCATTTAAAGTGTAATATCTTCCAGTTCTTTTTGGGGGGTTTTCTCGATTAGCATGAGGCTAAAACACAACTGAAACTAAATCAGTTCAAACATGGCTCAAAAAAGTTATTTTGGACTATTTCATGATGAATCTAATTTAAATAACAAGTGAAACATGCTTAATGCCAGAACTTTGCAAATCACCACATACCTTCTACATCTGGTCAACTCACCTGTATTAAATTATAAACCTCTGGTCCTAACCTGATGGGAGCTGGGAAGTTTTTAGTTTGTGGTTTCACTGGATAGACATTATAATATAGACTGTAGAATGTGTATTAAAAAAGAGGTATTGGGTAACTATGTAAAGTAAAAAAAGGAAGAAAAAACGAAAAGGTAACCCGGCAGGCAGGTGGGTTTTAAGACGATAATGTAGCCTTAAAAATAGTCGACAATTGGCAAAATGTTGATTTAGACCAAGAATCATTTAATAATGTTATAAAGAAAAGAAATATATATAATAAAGAATATCACTCTGAGCAGTCATTTGATACCGGTTTTCATTAATCTGTGTTACAGAAATATTTCCGTCAGAATCAAACGAGTATCAAGTTTCAATCCCCAGCCCTATCAATGTTGGATTAACAGACTAAAGAACCTGATCAAATCAAAGATTAAAGCTTTGCTCAGAAAGTGTAAATTTTGCATTAACTGTGTTAACATGAGCTTGACCTCCACCGTTGACCTGAAAGTGATTCCCCTCTTTGTTAACAAGAAAGGAGAAAGTGCATCTCTCCCAGACTGATTATCCATAAGTGACGCAAGCGAGCGGGATGTTTTACACCGTGCGGGCACGCACAGTGCAGCGTCTGTGACCTGGTTGGCGGCTGCACTCACACACACTTTGGTGCCAGAGTCCACAAAGATTTATTTTGGTGTAAAGTCCGTCTTATGAAAGTAAATATGTTGCCAGAGCTTGTAGACTTGATGTGAGAACTTGTTGTACAAAAATCTGAACTTGTATGTTTAGATTTTTCACGTGTATAAAATATAAAAAGGAGAGGTTCCCACTCATAAATAATAAATATGTGTGTACAAATGCAGGATACAATCCCTATAAGGAGGTCAGGTAAGTTAAGAGGTGAAAGCAGTACACAGTTCACATATTTGTTCTCTCACATCTTGCAACATATTTACCTTCTTTGCCCTTTATGGCAATCTAATCTGTAAAGATTGTGCTGTTTTTTGTTTTTCTAGATGGTTTGGAGCACTTGGAGGAAATCAAGTTCTGCAAGTGTATCTACATCGAGGACACCTGTCTGGAGAGGCTGAGCTCCATCGAGAACCTGCAGGGGAGTTTGCACATGATGGAGGTGGTGTCGTGTGGAAATATCACCGATAAAGGAATCATCGCTCTGCACAAACTCAAGTAAGTGTTTGTTTTTGCACCCTTATATAATATTACCAGAAAGAGGTGAATTAAAATGTTTGGTAACACTTTATAATAAGGTCCTTAATAACCATTAATTAGCAAGTAATAAGCCATTGTTCTCGCTTTAGATCCAGTAGTTGCAAAAAGCATAGTTAACTTATAGTTAACTTATAATAGATGAGCAATAAAGTATATTTTAATATCAATAAGCAAACAAAATAAGATTAAAAAAAGGCATGGCAAAGACATAATGGGTGGGTCATGGGTGTTTGTAATGCCATTATTAACACTTATATAAGCTTATAAACACACAATAATGTTAATAAGCATCTTGTAAGGACTTACAAAGGCCTTATTACTTGTTAATTAATGGTTATTACAAGGACCTTAATATAAAGCGTTACCAAATGTTTTCCTTGCAAAGAAATATGCTGTTAAAACAACAATGATTCATCAGTTTTGTTGATTCAGTGTCCTAATTTGATTTATTCATTTCATGCAGGAACATGGAGTATCTGTTTCTCAGTGATCTTCCCGGCATCAAAGACAAACAAACAACAGTGGACAGACTACAGACGGCGCTCCCACGTCTGGAGATATCCCTGGACCTGGACTGATTGAGAAACAGCTTCCTGTTGTAATAGTAAAATATAAATGCCTTTTTTTTAAAAGGTTTTCAAAGTGAAAGACCCAAAAGCTGAAGGGTTTGCATCACCAAACATTTAGATCCTTCAGCTACAAGTGTTTTTTCAAGTGAATCATTAAGTCGTGTGGAGAACAGGAGCATGGGAAAATATTCAGGTGGATGTGTCACCTTTCAGCTTGAAGTTTAATGAAGCTTTAAAGGGATAATTCAGAACTGTATGAGGTTGTATGAGGTAGTTATTCATAGTCGTTTTATGTCTTCAGTAGATTGTGGTCTGCACTCCCCCAGTTGGGTGAAGCAGGCAGGACAACTGACTCAGCAGATAAGCAATGTACTGATGTGGACTGGGACAGCAGAAAGACATATTTTAGCCTCCTAAAAGATCAGTATCAGTGTGTAAGAGTACGCCTTATTTACAATATTTTTCACTGTTAAGCCTTGCCGTCAATAAGTCCTTTCTGAAAAGAATCTATGCTCTCTTCAAAGCCACCAGACTCCATTGACAAAAACACTAATTTAACCTTGCAGAACACAGGAGTTGCTGGTCAACTGCTGCCTTGATCATTTAGTTTGTTTGTGTTATTGTGCGAGTGTGGTGTCTTACAGGGTTAGTTCAGTTTCACCAGAATCACACAATAACACAAGCAAACTACATGATGGAGGCAGTGGTAGACCAGCAACTCCTGTGTTCTGCAAAGTAAAATTACTGTTTTTGTCAATCGAGTTTGGTGGCTTTAAAGAGAGCACAGACAGCGGCTTTAGTTCCCCACATAAACTTAAACAGGGCAGTCTGACAGCAAGGTAAAGAGGTGAAAATATTCTAAATATAGCTTTTTTTTAGGTGGCTGAGGCTGCATCTAGCATTTTTTTCAGAGCACTTAAAGTTGAAAATCTCTGAACTTTTCAGATGTGCTACTGGTGTCGTCATGGTAACTCCTTTTCAGAGCAATATCACAAAAAAGACAGAAAATCCTGTTGGTGGTAGCAGAGGGATCATAAACGGACTCTGGATGAGTACCTCATACAACCTTTCTCTAAAAAAGTACAAACTATGCCTTTAAAAAAACAATCCAGCAAAGAGGGGGGGTAAATGAAGCACTTTAAATTGTTGACACAAGTTTTTGTTGATATGTTGATCTATTCTGTTTATTATATTCTCAATATTGAAGGTATTAAAGGTTATTTCATATATACAAAGAGAAAAAAACAATGTGTGAAAATTAAAAGGATACAAGAGTCTTTAAAACCACTTCTCTTTAGATTAATTTGGCATTTGTTCAGTATCTGAGGACAGACAGATGGCTGTGAACATCCTTAGCACCAAAGTTCCACAGATAATGAGTACAATGTGTGTTTTGTTGCTGCTTCATGCTAGTAAATGTGGGTTAAAGGAATATTCACTCCTGACTTCAATAAATAGTTTCAGAAATGCTCAAGAGTCAAAGTTTGTGTCCTACATTATAACTTAACTTGAGACTTAAAATTAGCTACAAAAAACATGTCACTCTTTTTGAAGAGTCCATTGTTTAAAAAAAACAAAACATTTGGCAAACCAGGCAAGGCAGCAGAGAAACCTTCAGTCTACTGAGCGGGCAGAGCAGCACGTCGCTCCTTGTCTTTAAACATCTATACAAAATACAAATCAGCTTGAAAGGTAGGCAACAGACATAAACCAACAGTCCACATGTTGGGGAATAGTGCATAGACTGACATCAGCATCAAGAGACAAAAACTGCCAGAATCCGCTTCATTTCCTGAGTTTTTCAGAAAATTCTGCTCGTCGATGCTGTTGGAGGTCTCAGATGTTCGGTAGGTGGTAGTTAAACTTGCGGAGGTTGTTGTAATATTTTTTATTGTCCAAAGCTGGAAAGATGCTGCTGCTGGTCAGCTGTGGCAAATACTGCATAGAGGAAAAAAATAAATCAAGTTTCAGGGACAATTTTTAGAGCATTTTGACAGAACATGGATACAATTATCTGAGATCTAGTGATTGGAATAGGTATGGAAGCCCATTTACACCAATGTGTTGGGGGAAAAAAAGTAATTATAATGTATGATAATATAATGAGAAACTCTCAAAATAATGACAATCTCGAAAACCATTGGATTTTAGTCTGACAACAATTCAACCTCTGGGGACAATTTTTCTGGGGCTGCTGTGTAGCTCATGGATACATAAAGTGATACAGCATTGGAGGTGGGCCCCCATTCATTCCTATGAAAGTTGCTCAGTGTACTGCCAGACATAAGAAATATCTGGATCATCTGGCCAAGCTGCCCAGCAAACTTAAACGGGAAATAAAAAAATTTAATTGTGCGGCTCTTTTTAGACTTAACAAATGCTGTTGGACTTAATTGGTTTAAAGGTGATCTTCCAATAAGCTAAAATGTACTTTCCCTTTTTTACTTGCTTGTTGTCCCAGAATTTCTTTCAAAGAAAACAGAACTTTGCTTGCAGATTTTAGAGATGTTGGTTAGTTGATTGGAAGATATGCAGTATAAAAAATAAAAAAAACACTGACACTTGGGCTAAATGCTGCAGCAGATTGGTGTTTTCTAATCATTATTCATCACACGGAGGGCTACTGACCCCGGGGGGAAGGTGCTTGCGAGGTAAACGTGTCCTCTTGTTGCTGGAGCGGTCCTGCTCTCGAGAGGTGCTCTCGCTCTTTTCTCGCAGGCTGTCGAAGTACGGATGTTGGAGGAGCTGCTCGCAGGTCAGCCGCTCGGACGGGTCCATCCTCAGACAACCCTGAACCAACAAAACCACCAACAAGAGACAGAACAGGTCAGAGCCACATGACTCATTTCACTATACTGCATATGAAAAACATTTGATTTTTTAACAACCAAATCTTATTTCTAATGCTGCTGAAACATGACACTTAATACTGTCTATAATGAATATTGCATATTATCTATAACATTTATTGAAAACAATATTCTTGAAGAAAATACATCAAATTATTTTTACAATCACGGATGCTTGTTTTCTTTAAAACATGGGTCTCAAACTCGCGGGCCAATTGCGGCCCTCGTGACGATATTTTGTGGCCCCCACCTTGATATGAAAGTTTAATGTGAGTTTTATATGAATGGCACTTTACCGTGTTGTGTGTGGAAGGTCCCTTTAATTACTTTTTTGGGTAATTTTGTGTCTTTTTAAAATAATTTTGTGTCTTTTTTGGTAATTCTGTGTCTTTTTTTAATAATTGTGTGTCTTTTTTGGTAATATTGTGTACTTTTTTGGTAATTTTGTGTCGTTTTTAATAATTTTGTATAATTTTAAAATTATTTTGTGTCTCGTTTGTTCGTTCTGTGTCTTTTTTTGGTCATTTTGTGTCTTTTTTAAGTAATTTAGGTTTTTTTCAGTCATTTTGTGTCTTTTTTTGGTAATTTTGATAGTTCCTCCAGCAGCCCCCAGGTAATTTGAGCATGAGACCCCTGCTATAAAACAACATTTGACTAGAAAGACTTATTTAAATGTGCACATCCCTCATCACCATGAGATCTAGTTTCTGTTTGACCAGCAGCTGTCGTGAAGATTTTGTGAAACAAAAATGGTCAGAATTATGCAACTAAATAAACTTGGAGTATTTCCTCTGATTTGTTGTCACATGATTGAATGCTTTTCTGAGATATATATTTTCAAACAATTAAAGAAATGTTGTAATACATGCACATTTCACTGGATTAAAATTTAAACACAAATTTTGAAATAAATGTATTTAGATCTTTCCTGTGGAGTATTAAAACATGACTCAGATTATAAGATGACATAAATGATGCAGTTACCTTCATGAGACTCAGAGCTTGATGTGAGAGATTTGGATATTTCTGCTCCAAAGGTTCCTGCAGAAAGGAAAAAATACAACGATTCAGTGTTTTGTGATATCACAGTTTGAATATGATCGGCTGACTCCATTGACTTTCCTCAGCTGACTTTTCATTATTTAACCTTTGTGTGCTGCGTTAAGGCAGACACAACTCACTGAATACTAAATTTACAGGTAAAACAATCATGACAGTTTCTGATGCAGCTCATTTAGGGTGTTTAGGAGCATCTCACCATCTCTTGAGGCTCTGGGATTGAAACTCCACAGAAGAACTGGTTGTTACTGAAGACCTGCTGGTGTCGAGGGATCAGATCTCCTGCAGACGACAACAAAGAAAACATCACACAGAGTCAGTAAAACTAATTTTGTCTATTTATTTACTGTCAAAATACTCCTATGAATGTATATATGTATATTTCATGACAATAAAAAAAGAAAAATGTTTTTCACAGATTTATGAAACAAATCGTCGGTTCAGAAATGGACTCAAATATCCAAAATACAAAATCCTCCATCTGAAATGATTAACTTCATATAATCCTTATAAATCATACAAAAATTGACATATTTAAAAGTTGGAGTCTGCAACTGTGGAAAAAGTGTGTGGATTTTTTAAATGAACACCCAAACAAATGCCCTTTCTCCTGTCATTGCAAATGTTTTTACAGTCTCTTTCCCACTGCCTCTCCTATAGATATATATATATTTTCCCTGACGTGTGCACAAGCACGAATAGTGTTGTGTGGCTCAGTCCAATCCACTTTTTTCTTTTCTGCATTCACAGATTTGTTTTCAGTGGACAGACAGACTGGACAGGTAGTGGAACATGAACATGATGGTCTCTGAATTTGAGGAACAGCGTATTGGATTAGAGTTGCTGACTGCACCTTGCATGTATCTGTTACCATTTTTTCTAGGTAAAGCAAAGTTAAATATTTTATGCTTTGAAATTAAAACTTCATTGACTTAATTTAACTACAAATGTTCTGTTTCCCGTTCATTTTGTTTAATTTTAATGTGCTTTTTTCTGTTTATTCTGTAAAAGACAGTAAATATCCATGTTAATGATCCTCAATCATAAGATTAAAGGTCCCTTTTATGTGTAATTTTTTAAAGTCCACCACTGTGAGGCAGACTGGAATATTTCTCACAGTCCAGTTTGTTTTATTTGCAGGTTTCCCTTCAGAACGGCTGCAGGCTGACTGATTACCGAGAGTCTTTCTGATCAGGTACAGCTGGTCCATGTCAGACTTCCCGGGCCACAGAGGGATCCCCGACAGCAGCTCAGCGAACACACAACCGATGGCCCAGACGTCCACCGGAGGGCCGTACTGAGTGTCTCCCACCAGCAGCTCAGGGGCCCGGTACCAACGAGTCGCCACGTAGTCGGTGTAGTAGTCACAGGGACCAGCTGGAACACAGAAACACACGACATGAGGCAAAGGATCCGACCTTTCTATCAGTGAGAAAACTAACCAAGTGACGTATTTTATAGATATTTCATGCTTTATTCAATCCACAACAGAACAACTAACAAACTGTAAAATTAACCCAAATAGCACTAACTGTACACTAACACTAACTGTAGGAAGTTTGTTAAAAAAATTAGCAATGTGGATGCATTTTGAGATGATTCCTTCTTCCTGTGAGCATTGCATCATTCCGGTTATTTTTCAGAAACTTTTAATATAATTCTCTGTCTGCATTATATATTGTTTAAACTTCAATCATACATACTTAACAGGCTTCTACTGACATAAAAAAAAAATCCCTTTTTTCGAGGGTGGCCTGGCCAAGACAGGCAGTAGCATAAATAAAAAGGTAGAGTAACAGACAAAACAACAACAGAGACAAAAAGAGAAAAATAATCTGCACTGGAATATCTCATGTCTCCTCAGTTAAATGTTTTAAAAAAAACAACAAACATCTGTTAACTACTAATGTTAATAATAATCAGCCATGCTCCTGTTATTTGTAAACTTTTATTTAGTGAGTTGTTGCATGTTTTGTAATATAATGTGCAATATTCATAATGCACAGTAAAAAGAATAAATTGTGCTCAGTTTTGAAAGAGTATTTTTTTCTTACTTTTAGACAAGTCGACTTTTCTAGAAAGTTTAAACTTCCATTTTATTGTCAGGCTAATTGGCTGTAAGGAGCATCCCTAAATAATTCACTCTGATACTCAGCTCATCTGCATAAAGTTAACCAAATGTGTACTACTGGCATTTCGGACCAAACAAGACTCTATTTCTGAGTTTGTGACAGAAAAAAGTGCAGATTTTAAAAGAATGGTTATTGTATATAATTAATTAATACTAAGTATTGTTTGTATCAATAGATCAGAACTTCCTGTCAGTAAAACTTTTGCAGCTGCACACCCAGTGGTGGAAAAAGTATTCAGGTCCCTTACTTAAGTACAAGTACTAATACATACTAATAACACTTTGAAATTACTCTCCTACAAGTAAAAGCCCTGCATTCAAAAATTACCTTGGTAAAAGTAAAAAGTATCAGCATCAAAATGTACTTATAGTATCAAAAATAAAAGTACTTGTTATGCAGAATGACCTCACTCAGATTGTTAGTTGTAAAGTTATTCTAAAAACATAATTATTATTATTATTGATACATTGATGTGATTTAACTTAATAAAGGTAGGGCTCATTTTAACTACTCAATAAACTGTTAAGTTTTAATTTAAAAAAAAAAAGTTGAATCACTGCAAATGTATCATGTTTTTTATTCTAAATCTCGACCTGAAAAGTAACTAAAGCTGTCAGCTAAATTTGGTGGAATAAAAAGTACAATATTTGAATGAAATTGTAGTTGAGTAGAAGTATAAAGTTACATAAAATGGAAATACTCAAATAAAGTTCAAGTACCTCAAAACTGTACTTAACTCCAGTACTTGAGTAAATGTCATTAGTTACATTCCACCATTGTACACACCCAAAACCCACAGAATTCAATGACTGAAGCCATAAAATACCATAAAACCAGCTCCACTGGATGCAACATGTTAGTGTCCACCAGGTGGCACCGTCAAATATGTAACAGCTGCTGATAAAAACTTACTGAGGATCCGGGCGAACCCAAAGTCACACAGTTTGATGACCTGGTGTTTGGTGATGAGAATGTTTTCCGGCTTGACGTCTCGGTGAATGCACTGCAGGAAAATAAATGGTTAAATGAAATCACATCATTAAAAGCTCAGATGCTTGTGGTTGTGAGATGCTGAGAATAAAACAGGGCTGTGTGAGAAACAGGAGAGAGGGACAGTGCAGTTAAACGGGGGCCCTTGCAGCATTTGTTGTGTCTAAGTGATACATTAACTGCTGGTCAGCCAAGGGGAAGGAATTCTAGTTAAAAAAAAAAAGCCATAAAGCAGAAAGCTGTGAGGGAGGAGACTGGGGGAATTCAAAAACAAGCTGAAGGAAAGCTTTGACAACTGAAACATAAACTGGAGGCTACATGAAGAGACAGGGGAGAGGAGAGATTAAATAAAAATCACTTACATTCTGTTTGTGACAGAAGTTGACAGCTTGAAGTGTCTGCCAGGTGATACTTCTCACAAGGTGCTCTGGGACTCTGAGGGACGAGGAGGACATTATTTCAATAAACATATTACATTAAATAACTTCTGAGTATTCTTCTCAACAACTAAGCAGACATCTATTGATATTGAAGGCCATAAAATCTGTCTGAAAGCTCCAGAAATCGTCCAGTTTGTGGATAAGATAAGATAAGATGAGATAGGATGAGACGAGACGAGACGATATTAATCCCAAAGGAAATTCTGGTTCCAGATTGCTCCAAAGTTACAAAAACAATCACAATATAGGATAACATAGGATAAGAAAACCAATTAAAAAATAGGCAACAATAACGATATATAATATAAAAAAAAAAAAAAAAAAAAGTGTCTAAGGCAGGGATGGGCAACTTAAATGCTGGAGGGGCCACAATTTTTCATCAACACTACCACAGGGCCACATATAGGACCGTGCACTTAACCAGATATGATGAAACTGCAATTTTAAATATGTTTACAGTGCAGTAACTTAACATATTTCACGCTCAAATGCATGTATAACAGTATAAATAGGAATACAAAAGGTTTGAAATAAATAAAAAATAACCACTTACTGTGATTTATTTTTGATCAGTGCAAGAACAGCAGACCAACATTAATTGCAGAAGTAATTTTGTGCATTTTTACACTGCACTTTTAAGACTTCATGCTCAAATGCATGTAGTTGTACAGAGGGCCACTTCAAGTGAGGGTGCAGGCCGTATGCGGCCCCCGGGCCTCCAGTTGCCCATTCCTGGTCAAAGGAGTAATCTTGACTTTTTAAATCAAACTAAGATTTCAGTTTGTTTTAAGTCGCAGTTACTTGTTACAAAGAGGTTTGGTTTTTGGTCTTGGTTGTCAGCAGGATTACGAAAAAAAACTCCAAACCCCATTTTCATGAAATTTGGTGAAAAGGTGCAGCATGGCACAAGGAAGAACCCAGAACTTTAGAGTGGATCTGAGTCAGATGGCAGATACACAAATTACCTTTTCCTTTCATTAACATCGCGATATAGTGTTGATATAGTATAGCCTTAGCTTATTATACCTAACTTGTACCTAACTCAGTCCAAAACACACTATTTACACACTAGTGACTATAACTTACGGAAGATGATTAGGGCCACATATAAAAAAAAATTTGAGTTCTGACTCTGAATTTCTGACTAAAGTCAGAATAAAGTCAGAAATTCAGTTTTTAAGAAAAAAGTCTGAATTCTGAGTTTAAAGTCAGAACTCACTTTTTTTTTCATGTGTGGCCCTAATCCTCTTCCATAATACCTGAGGTTCATATGTCAATCATCTTTTTTTATATAATGTATTATACATTTTAATTTCCCTTTCAAAACTATTCCACAAATGGAATTTTTGAATATTTAAAATTTCACGTCAATACAGCCAATAATTGGTATGATATTTCAGTATATTATATACTGTCCAAAACAAAAACTAATTTACACACTGGTGAGTTTTTAAATTTTTAATCATCTTATTTTAAATGTGTATTACACATATGTATTACCCTTTCAAAACTATTCCACAAATTAATTCCTTTTTTATGACTTTTATACATTTGCATTCTGTTGGAAACTGATGTGCAAAGTCACGTTGGTCACGCTTGTAATAACCAAGTTATAACAGTTCATCCTGGGGGACACATGAATGCACGTAGCAAATTTCAAGGCCATACATCTAATACTTTCACTAAAAGCCACATATTTCAACCTCATGCTCATGCTAGAGGAATAATCAGTAGATCACCAAAGCCATTGAGGTTCATCCTCTGTGGATCATGAATGTCCGCACTAAATTTTACGCCAATACAGCCAATAATTGTCTTGATATTACAGTATATTATATACTGTCCAATAGAGATAGACCAATATATCGGCCAGCGGATATATATCGGCCAATATTTGCGTTTTTTTACTTGTATCGGCATCGGCCGATACGTGCATGCATTCTCCGATCAATTAGTCCATTTCACTGAGCCAACACCAGACAAGGCTCGGTGCAACATCTGCCATTCTCTGGTGAGCTGCTGCTGATACCAGAAAAAAGAAAAACACAAGCCACTGAGGTTCATCCTCTGTGGATCATGAATGTCCCACTAAATTTCACGTTAATACAACCAATAATTGGTACGATATTTCAGTCATGAGAGACAACATCAATCATGAAAAGATGAATCCAATAAAAGAAGTTTGGATGTACAACTCTGCCGTCCTCTCTAGTATCTAGCTGTGTTTTCAGACGTCTGTTCCCCTCAGAGAAGAGATGTCTGCCCGTCTGGATGGTGAACACTGCCGCTTTGTTGGTTCAGGGACCGTCATCTATCAGTGTTGCCGGGGGAATGGCTAAATCGAGCCTTGTGACTGGCAATTAATAACAATCTCCGCCCCTTCTCCCCACTTTGTTTTCTCTTCTTTTGAACCCTCTGTGTCCAGGAGGCTACAGGCCAGGACCAGAGGGGGAGACCAGACAGCGAAAACACTCCGTATAAAATGTGGCCGAGCCTAAAGAGTCCCGACGGCTCCCCGCCTGCAATGCATTCTGGGAGAGCATCACTGTAAACATTCCACAGCGAGCAGGTCAGCGTCCCCGGGAGACGAGCGTTGTGCCCGTCTGAGGCGGACAAAGCAGCGTGTACTGTGTGGTGTATATGTAATGTAGAGATAATAGAAAGTACACAGCGCTTTGCCAGATTTATGCTCTCATTATCTCAGTTTATGTCGGTACAGTAAACCCAGCTGTGTGCTCATTTCATAAAGCTCAGAAAAAAGTCCTTAAATAGAGAAATACATTAATTTTATTGCATTACTAATACAAGCTTTTACTGCTTTATAAACAGGGCTGAGTGGTTCAAATCTATATCATGATATAAAAATCAATTCTAAGTTATTTCTGGTAGTACTGTAGTGATGTACTTGAAAACTTGAAACAGATTTTTGCATACAAAAAAATTACAGCTGATGATTTGTCGATTAACTGATTGAAAGAAAATCAATTGGGGTACTTTGGTAATTTGGTTTACTACTTCAACGTTTTTGCTAAAATATATTTTCTGCATTGTGCAATGTCTGTAAAATGCAAAGTACTTCCAGGAAAACAAGTGCTAAGCTAACGGTGCGTCCACAGCAGACGCAAAAGGAATTTTCGCCTCACGTTACTTGTACGAGTATGAACGAAGCTCCACATTTGTGTTTATTCACATTACCCTTGCAGGACACTGTGATATTAACCACTATTGCTGCTTTGATTCTGTTGTAAATGTCTCAGATATGTCAAAAAGCAAACATCGTCCTGTCTGGGTTCATAACATTATCCGGTGGTGCAAACAGCTCAGTGAAATTCACCATGTTCTCCAGGAACTGCATCTGGGTGACCATTGCGCCTATAGCTGCATGTATCCAAAATATACACATTTTGCTGTGATTTATTTGCAATGAATGAATCAAAAGCATGCCAAAATAACTGCATCATGATGCTGATGCGTAAAAAGTCTGAATTCATGCTTTGTTCTGTCTGTCTGCAAGGTGAAAAGCAAGCAACTTTTAAAATGCTTGTTTTTTTAATGGAGTCTGGCTTCATCAGGGCTATGCTATGCAGGACAACCTTAATGCTGCCAGGTGGTCGAGTCGGAATATGTAAAATATTGATTGTGATTGTGCCGGTTGTGGAAGTGTTGGCTGTTTGGTGAAAACCCTTGAGTGCTGCCTGGAAGCTGGGGAAGGAAAACCTAGTTGGTCCTTATACTTTGGTTTGTGTTCTAGTTGGAAGATATTTTAGGTTATTATCGATGTCCGTTGGATAGTAGTTTTGTGTTGGCCGTCTATAAATAAATTCTATTTTTCTTTAACTCAGCTTGCCTGTGTTTTTTTTTAATATAACATCAATAGTTACTCCCAAACCTTAATTTGGGACGGAACAGTGTATTCTCATCATCCGCGTCGCCCAGAGCAAATACTTATATACTTATTATACTTAATACTTAATAATAAAACCGCACTGTGTGAAAAATTAACTTTCGTCTTGTGTAAACACCTCAACAAAAACACAAAGATTATTAGTTTCAGGTGATTAAACACCAATAGAAATGCTCCTTAACTTCAGTTCAATTGCACTTTTTTATATACAGTCATGGAAAAAAGTATTAGACCCCCCTTGTTTTCTTCAATTTCTTGTTCATTTTAATGCCTGGCACAACTAAAGGTACATTTGTATGGACAAACATAATGATAACAAAATCATAATCAAGAAAACCATGGAAAATGGCTAGATATCAGCTCTTAAATTAAACCCTTATGAGGTATTTTTGTTGCACCTTTAATGTATGTACCTTTAGTTGTACCAGGTATTAAAATGAACAAGAAAATGAAGAAAACAAGGGTCTAATCATTTTTTCCATGACTGTATATGATTGTACCTTTTATACTTATATTTACTACTGTGTGATTTGATATGTTTCTATTTTTATTACTGGATACAATTGTTTATTTTTATTACTATCCTTCTGTTTTTTTCTAGTTTTACTGACTGAGAGATGCGCACAAGAATTCCAATGCCTTTGAACATTTTTGTACCTGAGCAAATGACAAATAAAAGTCTTGAAGTAGACCTTGAGGTACTACTTTTACTGAGGGAAAAGATGTGAATAGTTCTAGAGAGACACCCACCCTCTGGGATGGCGGTCCAGCTCGTTGAGGACCGTGTGGTCGCAGTACTCGAACACCAGGTGAAGCTTCCTCTTACGTCGAAACACCTCGATGAGATTCACCAGGTTGGCGTGTTTCAGTTGCTGCAGGGACACAAAACATAGAAGTCTCAGCAAACACACACAGGGGTGTTTCTAAATGGTGCACACTATGAGAGAAATACAGTAACAGCCACACAAATACACTTGAATAAAACTAGTAAAGCAGTAAAGAGCGCTGGTTGGAGAAACGGCACCATCTGTGGTTTGCTCTTATCAAACAGACTAAACTGTTAACAGATGGTCATAAACATGCTGTTGCCCCGGACAACCTGTTCCCATCCTATCCTATTTATGAGCTCCTGCCGTCCAGCCGGCCGCTAACACTCCCACCCACTGCATGACTAATTAAACCACTGGCAATTGTACCAGTGCATCTTTGATAATTATTGTGCAACATAAAACAAACAGGGTTTTAGCCTTTTGGTTTAAACATACAGTATATGACAATGAAAAGAAACCTTCATGTTTTAGTTATTTTTGTTCAAGAAAGAAAGTAAGAACTGTTGATGATATTTTGTTTATTTACATGTCAGCCAGGCGACTACTCTAGTAAATAAGTGGCTGAACATTTATTAATTGAGATGATTAACTGTCTTAGACAAACTGGAAGAGTGATGCTAACCCGCTGCCAAAGCCTTTTCAACTTCAGTTTCCTGTTATTAAAATAAATTTCACATTCTGATTTAAGGACTTGATTCAGTCCAGACCCTGCAGGGTTTTTACAACCCTCTAAACCTCTTGTGAACGCTTCTCTTTTCTCTGTGCAGCAGCTACAAAAACGCTTCCCCTCTGTCTGCAGAATTAACTGCAGGCTGTCCCTCCTGCTGGCCGCTCAGCAGAGAAGGAAGACACTAAAAACAGGATTTGCATCTTTAAAAAGGTCAAATAAAACTTAAAAGTAAAGCACTGAATTATAGGGTTTTGTTTGACTGTGCATCATTATTTTGTATTTGGAAGGAAGAATATAAAATAGTGGTGAATAAAAACAGAAAGCCTTTAGTATCAATGTACAATGAGATAAGGAAAGATACTCGTGATCAGTGCAAGAAAAAAACACAGGAAAACATTGGAAAAAAACAACTTCAGCAAACAAACATCCACAGCCGACAGCACAGGCTCACAAATAATAAAGAATAAAGGGTGAAGTAAATAAATGCAATGTCATTTTGCACAAAATAAGAATATTTACTGCACAGAATTAATGTAAATATTGTACTTGAATAAATGTATTTATTGTACTAGAAAAAATGTATTTATTGCACTAGAATAAATCTATTTCTTGCACTAAACTAAGACTATTTATTTCATCAGAATTAATGTAATTATTGCACTTGAATAAATGCATTTATTGCACTAGAATAAATGTATTATTGAACTAGAAAAAATGTATTTATGGAACTAGAATACATGTATTTATTAAACTAGAATAGATGTATTTATTGAACTAGAATAAATGTATTATTGAACTACAATAAATGTATTTATTGAACTAGAATACATGTATTTATTGAACTAGAATACATGTATTTATTGGTAAAAGATAAAGGTTAGCCTCTTCATTAAAACAAACACAATGTGAGACAGTACAATGGTGACGTGTTTGTTACACAACAATTTGAAGTATCAGACACTGGTATGGTGGCCAGAAAAAAATAAAAAAATAAAAAATGCTCTTTATCTGTCAAATTAAAAGATGACGAGTGTTCACAGTATTTTGATTACCTCTTCTATAACTTCTTGACTTGAAGTTAAGATAGGTTTGACTTTCCATCTTATAACCTTAAATAAATAAAGGGAAATGTGACTCACTCTTAATTTTGACTTAATAAACCAGAATAATGCAGAACTTGTCATTTTATGTCATAATCTTAAAATGTTCATCTCATAATTTTGATTTAATAAACAAAATACTTGAGTTTTTAATCACATACTGATTAATTATGTCTTTTATTTAACTTAAGACAAAATTTGACTTTATACTCTTTCTCATAATTTTGACTTTTTACGTCAAAATCATGACATGTCACTAGTGTTTCCTTTTATTTTAGACTAAACCTTCCTGGGCTTTCACAGTCTGGTAAACCTGCAGTGTAGCTGCATCACATTTTTGCCATTAAATGACAAAAACACGGATGCAAAGTCCTTTTTGTGAGAAGCAACAGAAAGTATTCAGGATAAAAGTGTGCGGTCACCTTGAGCATCCTGATCTCCCTCAGAGCAATCTTCTTGATGATTGGGTCGTCCTCTGACTCCACAAACTTCTTGATGGCGACGATCTGCCCCGTGTCTCTGTTCCTGCACTTGAAGACGACGCCGTAAGAGCCCTCTCCGATCTTCCCAATCTTCTCGTACTTCTCCATCCTCAGGCCGGAGCTGCAGACTGCTGAGGGTTAAAACACTTTTCCAGGAGGGTCTGAGGAGGCAGTACAGTACTTCTCTGCAGCCTAAAAAAAAGACAAGAAGGGACACAGAAAAGATTCTCAGCAGGAGCAGAAGAGTGTTTTTTACTATAATTGACTCAGTTAAAGACTGGATCAGAAATGGGGCATATGAGTGTTTGGATGTTGCAATAATGTTCATCTTGAACTTGAAATAGATCTTGGTTTATTTTGGTGGCTTTTCATGATACAAAATCAGAAATATTGTTCGACCTCTGCATCACTATCACGATTAATTATGAAAAAAGAGCTGATGGCACAAAAACATGCCATGCATAATTACCTAAACACACTGAAAAGCACATTAAAGAAGTGAAATTAAATCAAAAGTGTAAAATACCTGCATCACAACCTCTGATTATGCTTCACCTCTTTGGTTATGGGGGTCAGAAATGCTAAAATAAAGCTGTTAAAGTGCCTCTAAAAGATCAGATTTAATTGCGGAGAGGCAACAGTACACCTGTCCACCAACAGTTAGATTACGTAACCAAAACATTTGCAATGCAAAGTATATAAGGCCATTTCCCCTGAGGGGATATGGAGCGAAAACAAATAACACAGAGAGTGAACATCAGCCTGGGGAGTAAAATCAAAGTGCTGCACTTATTTGCTCAATAAATTAATAACAAAAAAAATATGAAATAAACAGCTAAAGCTGCATATAACAGACACCAGAGGGTTGCATCTGATGGGAAAATACTGAATAGACATTACATTAAAATCCTAAAGTATTAGCAAAGTTGCTTCATGAAACCAGCTGATCATTAAAGTAGGCACATTTTTATATTTCTAGAAGAAATATTTCAGTCTGATCGTAAGAAATTATAAATGCAAAAACTTACTTTGAGTGAAAATGTTCTTCAGTGAGAAATTCAGAGTGATAGAGGAGCTGCTGCTGCTTCCCAACACGATCACAGCTCAACTGTCCCTGCAGACACGAGCAGCGTCAGGTTTTAAAGAGTCAAGTCTGAGAATAAAGCAGGACATCCGGTAGTGTCCTTCAAAATAAAACACACGGTAGGAGCAGTCCGGTTTTTTGTTTGTTTTAAAAAAAACAAACTTAAATTAGAACATCATAGTGCATAGATACTATGTTTCAAGTAAAAGCCTTGCATTCAAAATTGTAAATGTTAATTTAAGTAAAAGTACAAAAATATGAGCATCAAAATGTAGTGTATTGTTTCAGAATATAACATTCAGTCATTCATTCATTCATTCATACATTCACTTATTTATTATCCGTATCTGCTTATCCTAACTCTGGTAGGATTATAATTATTTTAGGATTTATGATCATTTATATATTATTGCTTACATCATCATTACTTTCAAACAGCAAAGTAACAAAAGTTATCAAATAATTATAGTAAAGTAAAATGTACAATATTTGCCACTAAAATGTAATGGAGTAGAAGTATAAAGTAGCACAAAATTAAAATAAAACACTCAAGTACAAGTACAGTGCTTCAAATTTTAATTATTTACAGTACTACACTACATTTAAGGGTCACAGGTTAATAAATAAAACCACATAAAAGTATAATATGTAGATAAAAGGAGCCCTACCTGGACAACAGTAAAATGCTGCTTACATGAGTGCATTAAAAATAATAATACAAGTGTAAGTGGGTCTTGCTACATAACGAGTACTTTTACTTTTGATACCTTAAGTACATTTTGATGCTGATACTTTTACTGAAGTAGTTTTGCATGAAGGACTGGAGTAATTTCACAGTGTGATATTAGTACTTTTACTTAAATAACGTATCTGAATATTTATTCCACCACTGGGTGTACAGCTGCAAAAGTTTTACTGACAGGAAGTTCTGATGTATTGTACATTTGTTTAATTAGTTAGCAATTAAAACTGTAAATTTGTTTTTCCACTAACCTTGTGATCATCTTTTTCAGCTGATGAATAATGATCACTAAATCAAACAATGCAGTAGTTTGATTTTATTTTGTAAATAACTTCACCTGACTTCTGGTATCATTCCCTGCCTCTCACTGTGACCAACTTGACACATTTCCCTCTTTTCCACTGCAGTCCCCGTAGGAACAGTTGACTCCACCTCAATGAAAAAAGGAAAGCAAGTCTCCTGTGAGGTTTCTGTAGATTTCACACCTGACAGTCAGAATGCCAAACAGAAGCAGTCAAAAGACATCCTGCTGCAGTCAAAAACACCCACACAGGTAAAGCACTCAGCCTACTCTCTGAGGTGGACTTCAGCCATGTCCTTCAAAAACCTGAATCTGAAATCACTTTAAGTGGGCGGTGACAAAGTGTTATCATTCTAGGATCTGTTTTGTGTTTTTGTTGTTCAAAAACAATTAAATCTGCATCTGTCTTCCACATCACAAACTGCAAACAGTGAAATTTAAACCTGACATGTTGTTCTGTCGCACTGAGACTAATTAGTGCAGGTTGATGAAGTCACTGGAATGGCAGACTAAACAGGGAAATAATGGAAACTAATACTCACCCTTATTCCCCTGTTCCTCCCATCAGACACTCATCATCAGTGATGAGGAACACGGCTCTGTTGCATCAATTCAATCTCACAATAAAAAACATCATAACGTTTGTGTTTTCTTGTTAACAACAGCTTTTTTATTACAAAAAAACAGCATACATTAAACATTTTGCGAAGGGAATGCAAAGATGTTAACAAAACCTAGCATTGTCCCTCATTTTGTCATTTTATTTTAAATAAAAAAAATGTACAAAAGTGCTTACATGGTGCAAATAATGAGAAGTAAAATGTCTATAAAAGAGGAAGGTAGAGAAAAAAAATGTACATTATATCCAACTTCTAAAAATGCAGCAGAGCAGGAGAGATGCAACTATATTACATAGCAGTAAAAATAACCCAAAGCTGCGCAGGAACTGTTCACTAGGTAGTTAATCCTCACACAGCAGGACTGCGCTGTCACTGTCTGTAAATCAAACATACCCTATCACTTAACATGAGGTTAATAAATATTGCTTAAATAACCCACAATGCTCGTGGGTTTCTGTTTAAACTGAGCTATTAGTTTGACTACAGAGCTTGTAAAACATTTGCCACGGGCAGTGATTATGAGCGACATGTTACAAACAATAACACAATAAATCTCCCATCGTTTTGCTAATACAATCACAAATTCTTGTGAATTTTAATGGCACTTTTGTCAATAATACCTCTATATAACTTGTTTGTAACTCAGTCCACAGTACAGAGAAGTGAGAAATATTCTAAGTAACAATGTTCATTTGAGATTTTTATCGTTTCTCCACTTTCTGCTCATAACAGACGTTTCCTCCCGGTGAGCGGAGCTACAGTGAACGTGTTGCTGGTGTAAGGCTATGAATGAATCCAGACTGAAGAGGCTCCTCTGCTTTTACTGACCTGTCCGTTCCGTGATCAGTAACAAAAGCTCCCAATAACTGTGACAAACCAGACAGTTCCACTCGTCTGGAGTATTTCTCCCAACAAAACTTGAGGCATCTTATCCACTTTTCTCTGAGAGAGGCTCAGTAACTGTTCTCATGACCTGCTAAGATGTAGAGGTTGCTCAGGGCCGTGGGGTTGTCGGTGGGTCGGCTCTGCAAAACCACCACCCTGCAAAATAAACACAGACGCCACAGTTAAAACACAGAAATATCAAATGACTGCAGACGTCGTACCAGGTGTACTGTAAAACCAAAGTTGTTACAAAAAGTTTAATGGCAACCTGGCAACTTTAGAACTCAAATCCTCCACACAACAATGAAGCTGAAGGGTTTTTCTAAGTTTCATCAAGTCCTATAAATCACAAGTAAAATAAGAAATACTTCAACATGTTGGGAAAAATACTTCAAATTCTATACATCTGCACCTGCTATACCTTCATCTGTAGTGCAGCCTCCTGGCAGCTGCAATACTGATGGAAATGGCAGACTAAAATGTAAAAATAAAAATAACTGTCAAATCTTTGTTTTTATTTTTGCACTTAATTATAGAGAGCAATATCAATAAGGTAATCATTAACATGGATGTCTATAAGCAGTATCAGTATCGATATCAATAAAATCCTGATACCCATCCCTACATTGTGTGTGGTGGAAATTCGCCACTAGAGCCAACAGTCTGTTAGCTTAGCTTAGCATAAAGACTGGAAACGGGGAAACAGCTAGACTTGCTCTGTTCAAAAAGTAACAAAATCATACTAGAAATTTTAAACTACACTTACCACAACTTTTCACACTTTGGTGTTTGTACGGATTAAACCGAAATATGAGCAGATATAACAGCTTATCATAAGGTATCAATTTTCAAACGATACCACATGTTTTTAGATGTTTTTTTCCTCTTTACCAGGTCAGTTAGCTCAGTTATATCAGCCTTACTTTGTATGTAAATTAATGAGTCCGGTGAATTGTACTTGCTTTCTCGTTCTGATCCTTTAAAAATTTGACCGCTAAATAAAACAAATGTCTCTCATGTTGAGAAAATGGCAACGAAAAAGGTTCTTTAGATGAGGTCATTGGCATGTTTAGCATATCTTTAGTAAATACATTATGCAATGTTGCTAATTTAACTGCATTAACAACTGATGACAAGCATCATGTTAACGATATCGATCTTCTCGGAGGACGGCGTGCTGACAGTTCATGGTAAGCGGCACGTAAAGCGCCCTGATGCAGCTGTCACAGTCAGAGCAGCATGTCAGTGGGTGCATCTTCAGAAGCCATGTGGCGGTGACAGCTGAGCAGGGAAGCTACAGTCCATACTGTCCGTTCCATCAGATGAAATTACAGAGGCATGGAGAGACACTCAAACCAGGCTGGCAGTGCCCGGGCGGCGGTGAATAAAACATGGGGGGCTGGGCAGAGAGAGGCCTCGCTCCGGTGCCACAGGCAGGGCGGCTTCATCAGGAGCCTCACTGACTGAACTGCTGGGAGCCTCACTGTGAACGCTCACTGGAAGTATTTGTATGTTTGTGAAGTGGGGAGCTAAATCACATCCTGTTGAAACCAACCATCATGACTTCAGTTGAGAAATGATGGACAGAAAATTAATCGTCAACTATTTGGGTAATTTTTCAAGCAACTTGCTAAATATTTTGTGGTCCCAGTTTCTCAAATGTGAGGACTGACAGTTTTCAAGAAATCAAGAAAACAATCTTTAGATTAATCATATCAGCAGCCACCTGCTGGCATGGAGAGTTATTTCCTCTCAAGCAGGTGCAAAACATACATGCTAATTGGCTTTCGTGGTGTGTTCAAGTGCTACTTTCTGGCCCAGACAAAAGCAATGTGTGGCGCAAAACAATCGGCCTACAACACTGCTCGTTCTTTGATGCTGGTTTGGTGTGTGTGGGCCTTTAGAGTGATCAGAAAGTAAAACAGAACAGAACAGAGAAGAACAAAGAAAGACGAGTATTTTGAGTTAAGATGAAAGCAGAGTGAGGAGAGGCAGGTAAAGACAGAAAGATGTTCCAGAAGCAGCAGGAGCAGAGCTGTGGGCTCACAGCACAGGAGGTGAGCGTGATGTTTGTTGGTTTCCAGGTAATAAGACCTGAGGGAGGCCCGCCGTAATCACAAGTGGCATTATAAAGGTCATGGGGCTGATGAATTGTACCATTGGTGGCACGTATGAAGAGGCAGATAAAGTGGGTCAGTGAGGCAGTACGCTGAGACCCTGTTAGTCATCCTGTTTGTTTATGAGCCGATGTGTTTCAGAAGTCCTTTGAGATTTCTGCAGTACGTGCTTATGCACTCGATGCGTTTGATCATTTATCTGCTCTGACGCAGCTTAAGATGAAAATATCTCTGCACCAACCTGTCAGATCCAAGGAGGCGGAAGACTCTGCTTGGATCACAAATCTCCTGGGTCACCTGGGAATGAAAAAACAACAACAACACAACTGTCAACATGTTGTCTGTTTATCTGAAATGCTGGTGGAACATTGAAATGAATGAATAATGAAGCATTATTATACTCAAGACTATGAGGATGGTTTTTCTAGAACACGTTATAAAACTAGGATGGGTGGCTCCTCTCTTAAGCTGAGCAAACACTGTATATTTCTATTCATCTTACAGGTTGTGCTAACTCACACTGCACTATTAATTGACTTTTCGGCACAAACAAAACGCATGACTTCTTCTGAAACGTAGGTGCTCACACTAAACATAAAAATGTTTCCCACGAAGCTTATTCAATAAAGATGATCACACTCTCAGTAATTTTAACTGAAACGGAGTAGAAAGTGTTGACAGCAGCCATTTGGGAAATCGTGTAATTGTTTAAATTGCAAGACAACCAGATCATCAATCAGTTAGGTCATAAATAAGCCGTGGTGTCCACTCCTAAACCGCATATCAAAAACAAAAGGATCTCATATAAATTGTGATTCTAAATTGCATAATTGAAGATTAAAATTTGGCTTAATCCATGCAATGTCTGCCTAGCAATAGAGTGTTACCAGCTATATAAAGGAGTGAAATAAACAATTTTGTTTGTTCTGTATGCATCTATGTATATCTTCTATACTCCACTAAAAAAATTTTTGCATTTATAATTTTCATTTGATAATTTTAACACCAAGGGACAGTTCAAAGTCCAAAAAATGTTTTTTCCTCTTCCCTGCACTGCTATTTATTAATCTAGATGTTGTGTGTGACTTGTGTGAGGGTGTGTTGGAGATATTAGCTGTAGAGATTCCTTCTCAACTACCATCTCTTGAATATAATGGAACTAGATGGCATTTTGTTTGTGGTGCTCAAAGCTAGGGCTGGGCGATA
Organism: Centropristis striata; assembly: GCF_030273125.1. NCBI lineage: Eukaryota > Metazoa > Chordata > Actinopteri > Perciformes > Serranidae > Centropristis > Centropristis striata. The sequence goes on from NC_081532.1 coordinate 7,909,387, forward strand.
TATCGATATAAAAAATCTATCGATATATTTTTTAATGTGATATGGAATTAGACCATATCGCATATATCAATATAGTTAAAATTTTTCTTTATTTTATATATAAATGCTGCCCTTACTAGGGTTTGTCGTATTTAGTTCTTTTGTAATGTTTGTTATTCTTTTCTCATAGAAATCTATTATTTCGGAAAAAGATTGGCCTATTTTATTTCATAGGCTATTTTTATATAGATATTTTATTCACTTTATGGAGCTTTGATTTTTTTTAAAAAGGTACTCCTGTTGTTAGACAGTATTTATGTTCACTTAAATAAAAAGTTTCGATAAAATGACTTGTGAATATTTTGCTTTGATTTTGACTGAACATTTGCTCTCACTTTGCGATAAAAATATCGGGATGTATATCGTATATCGATATTCAGCCTAAATATATCTAGATATGATTTTTGGTCCATATCGCCCAGCCCTACTCAAAGCATCAAAAAACACATTTTAAAAACATGAACAGCAATGTCTTTTTTCACATATCATGATTCGTTTACTCAAAACAATCCACAGATGTTGCCGTGAGCAGTTTCATGTATCTGTAACTTTACTGGAAAGAAAGTCGTAGAACTTGAGTTTGCGGTTTGTTCACTTCTTTGTGTATACTGTGAAAAGAACTTGGGAGAGCTGACACAAGCTTGTGCAGCAAGTCCCCGCGTTGTTTACATTTGGATCACTTATTGTGCCTTTAACAACAAAACATCTATATGTTTTTTAGCTGACTGTGGGTAACTGAGTGCTGTCTCCAGGGACTCTGTGTCAGTGTGGACAATCCTGGAGCTAATCTGCTCTAGTCACAAGATGTAGCCTGACACTTTGCAGTGTAAAAGACAAGGGCCCCTTCAAAACACACTCTCATGTGTTGACATGTCATGAAAACTTGTCGACAGATGTGAGATAGTCTGCGTGTGACACCTGCTAGGTGTAAGTCCTTGGCCTTGGGAGAGATCTGATCTGTTTAAGTCTAAACGAGAACAAGGTCTCGGGTGTTCAGAGAAGCACCCACCGAAGCCAGCATGGATCAATAGCCTGCCCCCCTTGAATGCCTTCGCTTTTGAGAGGAATCATAACGAGACAATGGCTGAATTATTTAGTGCTGCTCCCTGTTGTGTGACGGGTTTCGTTTATGATTGAGCATGAATTTTGCATGCTCGCTGACATTTCAAAAATCCTTGCTGTGGTAGAACTGTCAAGCTGGGTTGGGCCCAGACTCTCCAAACAGACCTTCTGTTTCATCCGTGTGCCACGGGGCCACGTCTGACACTGTGAGCTTTCAAAAGGGTGGCCCCTATCGCCATATCACTTTTCATAATAACAGAATGCTTCACCTCCCCGCGATCTCTTGAACTTTTATTCTGCTGCTGAGCGCGACTCGTGATCGGGTTAACATGGAATCCCTCCGTGAAAGGAGGACAAATTCATTACCTCGGCCTGACACAAAGACACTTTGTCTGGCTCCACCTGAGTTCTAATCTCCTGGGATCACCTACAGCATGTAGCCACGCATATAAACGGCCAACACTCAGGGTCTTTGTTGACAAAAGCCAGAGGTGTTTGCTCACGTGTAGAGCAAACAGGCTTGTATTCAGGAACGGCTGTGACAAACAATCAGTTTGTCCTCTTTAGTCACTGGAAAACAATGAAAACTGATGCTGATATTTTATTATGAATATTGATTTTAAAGGAGCAAAAGGCTTTAAAATATTCAATTAGTTTCATTTTATGTTTAAGCATCTTTACTTGAACAATCCAGAGTGACATCTCTTTGTAAAGACTGACAACTGAACAAGCTTCAAAGTGGACCTAATATTCTTGACTACTGATTCACAATAAAGTAGTACAGTGTCAAAAAGAGACAGTTTTGTGAATTTGTATTTCAGTTTAACAGCTACAAGCTGCTGTGGTCCTCAAATATATTTTTACCTCATTAGATTTGAAGCTCTTTCCCTGCATGCCATGTTTCCAGAAGGCCAGGACGCTGTCCTGAAGGCACACTGTTAGAAGAGAAAGTAAAGGTAAGGTAAGGTAGCCACTGAAAACCTGCCAACTTAATTAAGAGGTACAAAGCAATTCATCTGGAGTTTAGAAAAAGGCCCTTTGTAAATGCAAACACATAACCTTGCTGGATATGCAGCCAGCTTTTTCTGTACACCTGCGTGTACACCTGAGTTTTTTATAAAAATATATATTTCCTTTGAAGGTAAGGAAGTTTTACAGGTTGTAAGCATATATATATATATATATATATATATATATATTTTTTTTTTTTTTTTTTTTTTTTTTTTTACATAGATTGCAAAGCCCATGACTGCCTTAAAGCTTACCAACAGATCCGATGCAGAAGTCAAAGCTGAGCTCAGATGCCAACTTCTTGTTGGACTTCAGTCGGCCCTGGAGATTAACAATCTTCAAATTTTCTTTGGAGAGAAACAACAAAAACCTGTTAGAGTGATGTGGCAGAATATAGATAGTTGCATTTGGAGTGAGAAGAACTGTGACGTGTACTTACGGTCCAAACACACCAACACTGTGTCTCTTTCTAGCTGGGTAACGTGGATTGCATCCACCTGCTGATGAGCTGTGGGGAGGAAAGGTACACTATTAACAATCCTGTTCTTGAACATCACAAGTCACCATTTACAAAGAACTTCTTAAAATAGAAATAACTCCCTATTAATTATTGTATTGGTTATTGTATAACCTCTTTCTACCAGCCTGTTTACCTTTCTTCAACTATTTTACCCTACTAAGGCGGTTCTTTGTGCTACTTATATGCAGAAGAAGAAATAGCACCATGTTTTAGAGAGTAAACATGTTATTTGCCTGGTTGTTCAAATAACAAAAAAGTCATTAAAAAGGATGCTGCACTTCATATGGTACTGACGAATCCACAAAATGGTTTTCTGCAAGTCCTCCATTTGGCCATATCTCCAGATAACCCATGTCTTGGTATTGATTTCATGGTCTTCGTCTCAACATCGTAGTACATGTTTGACTTACTTGTTCCCATCTCTGTGAACCAGGAGGAGCAGGAGTTGAGATTGATGGTCTCAAAGCGGACCACCTGGCCCGGCTCGCTGCCCTGGCTGATGGCCACACACACCAGAGGATACTCTTGCTCCGGGACCACCAGCATCTCAAACACCTTCAGTGGGCTCGGGAGGGGGAAGTCAAAGTGCTGCCGCAGGGAGAGAGAGCCAACACAAGGGTTAGGGTCACTAATGTTCTGATGAGAAAAATCTAAATTACATTTTATTCGTACATAACCTAAAAGAATGATAAAAAGAACATCAAAGTAAGAATAAACTATAATAAAGTATACAATAAGTTGTGATTCTTAGAAGTTATTTTGGAGTGTAAAGCTAATGACACTTTTTCCTTGCACGGCGAGATTTTATTATTATTATTCAAATATTTTTTATTGGCTTTTTATGCTGAAAACACATACAACACAATCAACAAGACCGCAAACAGCAGTCACAAAATATATGGAAAATAAAGCCACAACAATAACATAAACATATACGTATAAAACAGAAAATGTATAATAATGATAATAATAACAATAATAAAAACAACAATAACAAAAAATAAAAATAAAGAGTACAAAATTCTAACCCATTACAGAGATCGTGAGTCAATTAAGTAGTAGTCTCAGTGTCCCTAGTCGGGAATTCCAAATTGAGCGAGATTTTAAATTGGAACTACAACCTTGCAGTAAAAACAAGACAAAAAAGTATTTTCTTAAATGTCATTTTGTGAAAGCATGCGCTGCTGAGGAGGTTAATTTTTGGGAGGAACAGTAATGCTTAAGATGAGAAAATAAAACAGCCAAATCACCTTGATGAGCATAAACCTCTGCATGGGCTCATACCACTGCAACAGGACAATCCCAGACTGCAGCGCTCCACACAGGTACTTGTGGCCTGTATATGGATTTCTCACTGTAAAATAGAAAAGACCGTCAAGAAGTGTAACGATTGAGCTATGAAGGTTCTTTAAAACACTTTATCAGAAGTATAAGAAAACGAAAATGTGCAGTAATGAATATTTTGGAAAATTATTTCTTTAAAACTGCTCTGACATTAATGCATAATATGAAAAATTATGAGGGTGTACAGAATAGAAACATTGCAAAGTAAGGGTCCATAACGGAGATGTTCCTGATGTATTGACACAACTGAATATAATAAAAAAAGGGGGAGTACTTATAGTAATTATATAGTATTATATAGTTAGTCAGTTATATATAGAGGTTGGGAGGGAAAGGCCTCTTACCAATGCAACACTTGTGACAGCCCTTTGTGTCGGGGATCTTAGTTGTCAGGGCAAACCTCCTGAGGAGAGAAAACAGTCAAGTTGTTGTGACGACAGGCTTAAATGAGCTGATGACGTCTAGAATCAGGGAAGTCAGCCAGTTGTTCGCTTTTTTCCCAACACCGCAGACATTTGTCATGATGGTAGACAGGGAGGAACAAAAAGACTACACAGCTTGAGTGTGGCAACATGCTTTAAGGTAAAAAGAAAAAGTGGAGTTGTGACCTTATCTCAAAAGTGACAGAAATTTGTGGTTAGAGAATGTTACATAATCAAAAATCTAGACATGCTGGTCTCACCTGGGTAAGATTTTATCTGGGAAGCGATGAGTCTGGAACTGAGCAGCCAAGCCGGGCTTCTTCAGCTGCTCAAACAGCCCGATGAGATTATGGGAATACAGCTGGAAGGTTTTCCCTAAAGCAGAATACAATATATTTAATCACGATGAATAAAAACAGCCAGTATTGTAGTAGTAACCAAATTAAGTCATATATTAAACATAATTTCTCTGGATCCAGTGAAGCAGCTTTCACATATAGAAAGGTTAGATGTGAACAGGGGTAAAAACAGAAGTGTGACGATGATGTGAAGCATGATTACCTTCTGATGAAGCCAGTTAGTAGAATATCAAATCAAGCCAGGCGAGAAGAGGATGGACAGTGTCCAAGGGAAGAAAAGAAGAGAACAGAGGTTAAAGTATACCAAGGGGCAAACTGCTGAAGGTAAAACCGAAAGTAGACCTCGCACTTTGTAATCCCATCCTCAACTGTTTAAGCTGAGAAAAGGTTTCGGCGACTTGGATAGCCAAACACAGACAGTTTGGTTTCAAATGGTTGAGTTTTCTGACAACAGATAGCCTGTCTGTTTTGTAAAAAACACTACACTTGCGTTTGCAGCTACAATTCACTGTAACCTACAGAGACCAATATATGTTAGTGGAACAGGCTATAAAGCCAAATATGCCACTTATGAGTCGCTGTGCTACAGAGACACAGTTTCTTTTATAAAAGGCCTCTCATTGCAAACAAAAGAAACAGTTATTTCAGGGCTGCAGATATGGAGAGACTGTCTTGGCCAGATAACAGGACAAAGAAGCAGCAGGTTATGACAGTGGTCAGTGAAGCAGGAATGCGTGATAAGTCAATCACTTACCAGATAAGGACATCAGGTTGTTGTTGATAACATACAGCCATGTACACTTCCTCGGAAACAGCTAAATATGGATTTAAACAAAAGGGGTACAATAAGCATATAGTTTGACATCAAAGCAGGGAGACAGAAGAGAGGGAAACATCAATCAAACATCGTTTAAAACATAATAAAGTAAGTCTGTGACAGTGCTTTCACCCAACTCATAGAGCCAACATGAGTAAAAAAATAAAAACATTTTTAATAATAGTAACAATAATAAAATGATAATATAGCCTATGGTTCGAAAAACATTTAGTTGAAAACGCTTCAGAGTAACAAGGTTTTCAGTCCAGCTTTCAGTCAACAGTTGATGCATTTCTCAGACCATGATGAAACATACATAATGACGAAATACAACTTCTTGTTGTTGAATTTTTTTTCCTGGGCACCACTAGCAGTCCATAATCCAGTGATCAAAGTGGACTGTATGTAATATGTTTAGGGCCAACTCCATTTAGAGATTTATAAATAAGAGGGAAGACTTTCTGTCAATTCTGTTTAGGACCTTCTCGCCCGTTACAGCTGAGAAAATCTGCCATTGGTTCATCAGGCAAAATGATCATCAACTAGAAATAAGAAGTCGGTAATGCTTTATAAAGCACTTTGAGTTGTATTTATATGTATGAAAGGCGCTATAAAAATAAAGTTTGATTGATTGATTGAATAAGGTCCTTAATACCCATTAATTAACAAGTAATAAGGCATTGTTCTCGCTTTAGATCCGGTAGTTGCAAAAAGCATAGTTAACTTATAGTTAACTTATAATAGATGAGCAATAAAGTATATTTTAATATCAATAAGCAAACAAAATAAGATTAATAAAGGCATGGCAAAGACATAATGGGTGGGTCATGGGTGTTTGTAATGCCATTATTAACACTTATATAAGCTTATAGACACACAATAATGTTAATAAGCATCTTGTAAGGACTACCTTAACAGTGAAACCAATGACCCATTTATTTTTTTTTATTTTAAAACTTTTGCGTGTTAAATCTGCTGCTGTTAATAATCTAAACTGCATATGTCTTCTGATGGGCATAGCAACAATAACTCTGGGGGTGGGGCTCAGTGAATAATAAACATGTATACAATCTTATACACAGTTTAATGAGGACAAACATTAAGTCATTCTTCTCATTTATCCTTTAGATTGATTTTAGCTGCTGTTACCTGCTCCATCGTGGCTTCATGCAGCTCATTAAGATTCAGCGTATAGATGCCGTCCTCCGTCCCAAAGATCAGGTACTGATCTAGAAGAAAAACATTTGAAAAATAAATAAAAATAAGCATTGGCTTAGATAAACCATGTTTGTGTGCCACGCTTGTTGCATGAGGCTGTACCTTTGGTGTCTGGATGAATCCATGATGTGGCACAGTTGATCTTCAGTGGACAGCCATCAAACACTTTAGAGAAACAGGCTCCCATCTGAAATGAAATGCAACATGGCTCAGAACAGGAAAGTCTCTGGCTCAGTGAAGCGCTCAAATGTCAGCCAGGGTTTAATGAGATGAAGCTGAGCTGGATCTGAGCAGAAGCAACCACAAAGCACAAAGCTCTGTGGACGCCAAATATCTACAGAATGTACAGCAGGAGCAGCAGCTCAGAGAGAAAGAGTCTAATAACAGCGTCTATGAAACCAGGCCAGCAGGGAAGAGAGAGGATTCACTCACCAGTACTTTAGGAGTGGGTGGAAGACCGTTGATTGCTGGTTTCTAACGAGGAGCAGAAGAAAAAAACAAAGCAAAAAAAAAAGATAATGTAGATGCAGAACACACAGTTAAAGCGATAACAACCATTTCTAATTTAGCTCCAGCCTCAACAATGAGCCGAACAAACAACATGGCTCGTTTTCTTTTGTTCTGTCAAAGTCAATTAAATTTTCAACATGAGTGGTTGCCAAAAATCCCTCTTTAACCGTTACTGTTTGGATCTGAGGAGGGAAAAACATCATATTTGAGGTTAGAGTGTGAGGCCAGCCAGCTAGCTGGAGACACTCCACATATAAAATATAGACCCTCCCACCACAGATGACATTTTCAACCTACAACCCATTGAAACTCAAGATGAAAAGTGTGGCTGTAGTGATTGAAATACATATTGCGATGTAATATATAGTGGATTTTGGTTTTCAGACTCACAGGGAATTCCTTTTTCTCCTTCCGGTGCTGTCGGTTGGGTGGCGCCTTGGGACTGCCTCCATTCACACTGTCATCCGAATCATTATCTGTCGAAGAGAGAGCAACAGAGGAAAATTACAAAACTATTAATCACACTGTCTAACATGTAGAATCTAAATCCAAAATCATTTACATCACGCTCCCTTACCTTTACATTTAGATTTACTGAGAGCTTGTAAAAATAAAACAAGTTCCCATTTAGAGACCTGCTTATCTTACACCAGTGGAAGACGTTATAGCACATAAATATATGTACATTCAGACGCTGAGACTCACCAGGATCAGAGGCGTGAGACAAAAGTCCGGGGCTGCTGACGCTGACGGACAGGAAATCTGGAGACGAGTGCTCCACCTTGCCCAGGTGCTCAGGTGTGCTCTGTCTGCGAACCACCTGGCTCGGTCCGTTCTCTGAGTTAGGGAACCTACGAACTGTCAGCGACCGCTCATCGTTAAGGCCAAGCTCCTCTGAAGAACTGTTCAATCGTGGCTGAGAAGGAAAAGAGTGAAAAGTTTGATGTTAATTTAAAGCGCTACACTTCTACAGGGAACTCCCAGGGTTCTCAGAGTTAAATGTATGACTTTTAAAGACTTTTTTATTACAACTTAGAATGAGATTTATTGCAATCTTCACAGCCATACTTGCAAAAGTATAAAGGATGTAGTGGAAAATCAATATAAATTACTTGACTTCCCAAAATTGTCTCAAAGGCAAATAAAACTATGCAATCATTTTCCAATCCTTGGTGACATATATTTAATTAAAAACTGCACAAAAAAAGTGTCATTTTAGTTTTACAGTGTCCCAACATTTTTGGAATTGGGATTTTACCATAAAATAAAAAAAGATGCATATTTGTCCCATTAAGAACTCCCATCCTCTCTATCATATCACATAACTTAGCACTCTTTGGCAACAAAAGCTCTTATTTAAACTTCCACGGTGCAGGTTTTAACCTAATGCTGTTGGTTAAGAGCTTTGCTGTGTGCAGAACTGTGCAGTAGGCACCTGCTGCTGGTGGGCTGTAGCACAGTTGACATGTTTTGCAATCTTCATATGGCAAATTTTTAATTTTGGGTCTCACCTTCGGGGGCAGAGGAGGAGGAACCCCTGGCTTGATAGTAGACCTGAAATAGATGTATTTTTATTAGAAAGATGTCAAAAAAAATTCAGCAATGAATGTTTTTGTATCCATCATGAGATCTTAATGTAATGAGATCACTCACAGCTCCACTTCTTCAAAGGCATCTTCAAGATGGGCGATGTGTCCCCTGCAGGAAAAAACAGCAATCAGTGTGGAAAATAAGACTCATCAGAGCTCAAGAGGGTTTTTTTAATGGTGCAAATGTTTTTGTAAAATCCCTCCTGAGAGATAAAGACAGTATGACTCTAAGGAGAAAAGGGGTTGAGTATATTGATAGGAACCCCTTGTGAGCCTCATGGGATGGAAACCACAGGAAATATGTTTGTAGAGCTGTGTTTATACTTCAAACAAACATCTCTGAGGTGTGTCATCTCTTTCTATGTTTACAATGACGTCAGTTTGAAAAATTAATATTTGGGCATAAACAAGGTCTGCAGAATAATGCAGTCTTTTTACTCATCTATCCATAAAACTAGACTAAAAGGCAAGTAATTAAAACAATTACAAAGTTCCTTGGATAGTGCAAAAAGTATTTTGAGTTTATAAAACAAGTGAGTGCACAATTAATGTTAACCCCACCCCACCTCTATTTTTGTTGTTTTTTTCAAAAGGAAAAAATAGCTCAAAAATATACCACACTTCAAAATATCACATCAAACTACATCTTAGACAGGAGAAGAAAAGGAAACAAGGACAAAGTGAAGATAACAGAAGTAGAGCTTTACATAAAGTATGTATTCTAAAGTATAAATATATACTGAACAGTATATAATATCATATAAATTAAATAATAGGACAATTCTTTACCAACAGTTCTACCCGCCTGCCCTTCCCAGACTCATGTATGCAGCACTACGCACAGTTTAGATCTACAGCTATTATCACACCACAAATGGTGAATGGAGGAGTGTGAGGGAGGGTGATTTGTGGACATGGTGGGAGCTAAATCTCATTGTGAAAAGGAAAGGGAATAAGCGAGGGGTGGAGTGGATGTCGTACGTAAGGTACTAGAGCAAACACGGTGTTAGTGTTACCGTTGGAACAATTCGTCCTCAACGCTTTTGAGAAGGCTCCTTCGAGGGACAAGACGAGAGAGAGACCCAAAGAGGACAGAGAAAAGTTGAAGGAGAAAAACAGTCAAAGCAAATGGACAAGTGAGAAAGAGCTTACTAGGGCTGCGCGATTATTATTATGATGGTTAATATTAATATTTAATGTGATTAATAACAACATTGTGTATTTACTGCCTTTTAATAATACAACTTTTAATATAATACAACTGAACGATAAATAAATAAAAACCTAAAAAAAAGTAAATTAATGAATACAATAAATGTGATTTCAATTAATAATATAAATTAAAAGATCAGAATAAATAAATATGTTGTGCAGTTACACAGCCTAATGAGAACAAAAAATAAACATATTCAACATGTAAAATTAATAAATATAAATTAAACCTAAAACCTAAAATAATATAGATAATAATAATAATAAGAATAATAATGATAATAATAAAACAAAATGAGAACGTTATTTTGAAACTGAATGTGGCAGAATAATTATAATAATTATCAGTTTGATTCCGTTTGATTTCCATAACCTTTCATAACCCGCCAAAATTTGAATAAAAAATAAATTTGGATTAATCGCCCAGCCCTAGCTTACAGGCCAAAGAAACATTTCAAACTGCAGATGGGGAGAGTGAGTTCATGCACAGACACAGGTTAACTCCAGTGAATAAACAGGTTAGTATGAGAGACAGTGAGGAGCATCCATTAGAAAATCAATTTACACTTAGTGTCAACAATGGATATCAGAGTAGAGAGCAGTAATCTTTTTATCATAAGAAGTCTTGCTTTCCTAAACTATTTGCTGTCACTCAACACTACCACTACTACTAATATTGTGTATCACAGCATTTTGTGTTTTTTACATAATAACAGACTGCCAAAACTTGACTGATGTGTTTGTTTCCTTTCTCAGGATGAATCTCAAGAGATGCATCTATCTAATAAATAAGCCTGGTCGAGAGAGAGAGTGAAAGAGAGAAAGTGGGGGGTAAATAGGAGCAGTTCCCGTGACAACAGTTTCCATGGATTACCTGGTTGTTATTCCTCCCTCTGCAAAGGGACTCCAGGGGGAAGAGAAGTCATTATCTTTACTCACATCCTGTGAAGACACACATGCACAAAAATAGAATTTTTATAAACTGCATTTTATAAATGTGCAAATGTTGTTTTTCCTGCATGTACTTCAAATGTATAGATTAAATTACTTGATTAGAAACAGAACCAGAAATAAGTATTGAGTATTAATATGATAAAACTGATTATGATTATCACCATTTCAGAGTGAGCCTCAGTCTCCTTCCGGAGTGGTGGTTCGAACTGGAGCTTGTCGACTGTAAAATAACAAAAAATTGTGTTTAGTTTATTTTTTTCTTGCACACACCTCTGGCACTAGAGGGCATCAGTGCCCTTCAACACTTAAAGACACACAAAGCCTTAGGAGAAGTACTCTTGTGTATTAGTAGCAGGAACCTTGGAAAACACTCAGAAAATCTTGTGTAAGAGTGAACCAAGAGCAGATCAACTGCTGCCATTCCAGTGTACCTGCCAAAACAGCACAGAGGTTCTTCACTAATTTATTATGCTGCTATGTGAATGTTTGGTCTGGAGTCTACAGATGAGTCGGGCACCAAAGACAAACACAGATTACACTTGACACTAACCAGGTCTGTTCACTTTGGGAAAATATTGGTGAGAGAGCAAGAGATGAAAATAAATCAAGGAACAGATTCTGCTTAGTTTAGGTTTGAGGTGACGTCCTGTCAAACAGTTGATCCCATAGAGGAGACTGGTTTAGTGTCCAGTATAAACATGGTGTGATCCTGCTGTAGTAATGAAGGCGGAAGAAATCAACCAACCTGCCAATAAATACTCCCACATAATCAGCTTCTCATTAACAAAGAAACTTTGTATTCAAGAATTCAGACCACAGATTATGTTTTTCCTGGTGTGTTTTTGTGCTTGAAGTATGCTGATAATATGGACGTGCTGCAGCGTTTAAAACACAGATAACAAAAGAGGAGGTGAGTCACTAACAGACTTATGAAATCAACACACACGGATACATTTCAGAAAAGTGAGGTTGAGGTGTCAACGTAACCGTGTTCCGTGTTAGGATCTGATTAGTCATCTACGATGTAATTTATTTCAAGAACCAAGATGTCACAATGTCCAAATTATTCAAGAAGCTGTAAGTAGCCACCACATGCAGACAAACTCACGTCATTAGTGCCACTTAAATCTCAAACACAATGTTCTGTTATGTGCTACAACATTATCCTATTTCTCAGGGAGTCTTAGGGGAATTATGCAAACACACACCGACTCACTACACTGTCACTGACCTGGGTCCCCCCTGTGTCCCTCAGTGAAGCTAGGACTTGAGCATGGCCCTCCTTGGTCAGTCCCATTGTTTGCTTCATGAAGGAGGGAAAGTCAGATGTGACTGTGAGAAATATAGATTAAAACTAAACAGGAAGTGCATCTGGTACAAGCACGGTACGGACAAGCACGAAACATAATGAAGCACAGCATGTATGGCTACAAATGAATACCACAAAACATCCGACAAGACATTTCTCACCACTGGACTACATCAACGCAAAATGATGGAATGAGGAACAGTCACACGTCTGACATGACAGCGTTCAACTTTATCTACAACTACTGACGACAACACAGACAAACAACAACTTCCCTGAAGGGTTGCGAAGTAATACGTTTGCACAATCTATTAAGCTTCTGCCAAATTCAGTATCAACACTTGTTTACTAAAGAATTCCTCAAGAAAGCTTTATGACCCCTTCAGACAAGCTATGTCACATTATTCATTGACTAAACGAGGGACAGTTAACTTAATGGACCCTACTACATCCACTTTCTCTTCCGTGAATCCCCGGGCTATTTTTATACCGACTACCACATGCTGTGTGCTGTCTGGAAAAGTGCCAGCCAGTGCTGCAGGATTAGTGGGATGACCCTCTGACAAGCCGCCGAACCTCTGTCAACCTACACAGGCAGGCGGACTGACATGCTGACCAATGACAGGACAGATTCCTGGCAGGGGGGCCTTTTGTCTCTGTGATGGGTTTGGGCTTTTTGTTTACTTACAGTCTATCTCTGAGCGTGTCCTCTCAGCTCTGGCTTGTTTGTTGGTGGAGCGGATGGTGTGTCTGACTGCAGAGAGGGGCTGAGTGAAGCAAAGAGTGAAAAAGAGATTTTAAGATAAGTAAATAGGTTTTGACAGTGTAGCGGCACTTGACAAGACGTGCAAAGTAGGGTAAAGTGTTACTGCATTATATAACACCGTCATTTCATCTCCTTGAGTAATTTTGCAAAATTATGAAATTCATCTTTTGAAATAATACGTAAAAACAGTTCCTGAGAACTGAGTGCTACTTTTTACACTGTGTCTATGCATCATCACATTATTATGCATCCCAGAGGCTGTTTGTTTGCAGCAAGCTCCATTGCTTGCAGTCAATAGCCTTCAGGGTTTTTTTTCATTCATGGTGGCCAAGACAGTGCTACTGCTGTCAGGGGGAGAAAAGCACAATGGTCTTTTAAAAGGCACTGGTACCACCTCTTTGGCTGCCACATAGATGTGATGTTGATTCCAGTTGGAATAATAATGTCGATGGAGAGAATGAAGAAGAGGGGGATGGGAAGCTTTAGGGGAACATGAAAACATACTGCAGAAAAACTTTTATCTTTTATTGCCGAGTTGCTGGAAAAAACACGCTGTGCTAATATTTACATTCACTGTTGATAGAGAGACTGTCAGTGTTTGCATGACAGTCTGCTTTACTATGATTAAGATTTGGTCAAAGTGGACATTGTTTTTTCAATCATTTTGCTGTGTTTAGTTTTTATCATTTTCCTGAAACAAGACAGTCAAAACATCAACAAATGGGTTCATACTTTTCATATGTCATACTCTCATACATCCATGTATATACCAGAAGCTTGAGTACGATATATTATCTTGATTCCTTGTAATATCAGCAAATATTGTATTACTGTCCCAAGTCTACCACAACATGATTTGATTGCTGCATGTAATATCAGAGGATATCATGCATATTTAACACAATCAGTTACATTAATATTAACTCCCAAAAAGCACTAAAGTATGATTTGAAAGTCTCTTCCAGACATTTGAAAGAAAATAATCTAGGCTTTTAATAAAAAGAGAACTATAAATTGGAAACTACAAAATAAAAGGTCAATGATATTGGATTGTTGATCATTGTATTGATGCATCAATCTGGATCAATGTATTTTAACATCCCGGTTATATACTTTCAAAATAAATGTCTTTATCTTTAAAAGCAGAAGTTAATTTCCCCACAGTCTGGTGCTATTTTAACAGAACTCTGATTCAAAAAGGTTGGGATACTGTGAAAAATGTTATAAAAATGTCTTATGTTCCAACTGGAATACTTGTTTTTGTAAATATATATACTGAATTTGATGTATTCTGTCTTTATTTACATTTTGTGATGTAATAAGACATTACCTCAAGGTCATCATCATCCACCTCACTGTAATGCTGGTGGTTGTCTGGGTTGTTCATCTTATCTAGGAGATCAACAGCGAGCCTCCGTGTCAAACCCGTCTGGGCCACATAGACATGCTGCAGGAAACAAGACAGGATTGCAAGTGATCATAAACTGGTGCATAATTTTAAAATAAAAGTTTACACTAGCAGTCTGACATCCCGAGTCTCACACACAAGCTCCTTGCCAACTGGAACATTAAAATCCCTGCAGAAATGGAACTCAAAGTCCAGGTTTTACTGTGATAAAGTGATTAAACTGTGTGCATTAATCACCGGATTCTTGGACCATTAGGAAGAGACTTCTTTCCTCAGGGACGTGCACTGAGTTTGGCGACAATAGAAGCTATCTTTTAAGAAGCAGCAGAACTGTATGTCTCTTAAAAGATAGCTTCTATTGGTGCCTTTAGGCAGGCGCTTCAGTCGTCTTCCCCTGGATTAATGTTTTGTTAATATTATTAAAGCATGTAACTGCTAATATGTTTTCTTTAATAAATATGCTGTAACTGGATTTTAAACAAGCGCCCAGGGTCATGGTCTAACTCTGACTCACACAGCTAGAAATTCAGCCAAACCACACAGGAGCTCACTGAGCCAGCTGCGATATTCTACTTTTTGTCTGGCCTTCAGAATTCATAGATGCAATAAATACATTTTCTAATCTCAGAGTATTTTCTTCAAGGAAGAAACTGCAAAAGACTGAACACACATGATTTTTGAGACTTGGCTATCTTGCAAAATTTCCACTGTGAATAGGTTCAGGCTTAAAAAAAACTGCAACACATTCTTTGCTGCAAACATTTCAATCTCCTACTATATAATGTCTACCATATGTCTAAGAGAGCAATAAGAACTATTACCGATAGAAGTTTTTCTGCAGTGGGCCTCTTCTTTGGGTTCTTTGTCAGAGACACTTTGACAAAGTTATGGAAAGCGGTGGACCTAAAACAAGAAGATTTTGTTTTAATGCAATGATCTTTCCTATAATCCTCTCAGAACAAAGTGTGAAGTATCATAACACCATCCCAGAAAAGCACACTGAGTATTGTATGGCACTCACCATTTGTTTTTGTCTTTTAGCTTCGGAGGCTGGAAGCTGCTCTTCGACATCAAAAACAAGGCCCTAAGGAAAACCAAAAAAATAAATTAACAGTAGATTAGACAGACTCAAAGAGGAGAAAATACTTAAATAAAGGGACCTAAAGTAAGTTGGCAACCTCTTCCAAAAATTACCTTTACATATTTGGAATTAAACAGGGTGACAATTAAAGAAATGAAAATATGTGATGATTACAGTAACACAAAAGGAGGTAGTAGCCTAAGAATCATCTGAAGAAGTTTTCATTCATCCTTTTTTGAGGAAGGAAGACATGCCTCATTGGATGTAGGTCAAACATCGGAGGCTGTAGCTCGGCCAGCTCTATGGACGTGATGCCAACAGCCCAGATATCACACAGCTGGTTGTAGCCACCATTCTTCTCCACTGCTGCTACTTCTGGAGCCATCCTAAACAAATTCAGGACAATAATTCAGTGACAACTCTTCCCTCAAAAAAAAGGGAAAAAATTAGGTTGGCTAGAGAGGCCTGCCTTGAAGCAAAAACTAGGGCTGATACTCGTAATGAGATACCCTGTTGAACTGAGTAGGAAAACTCTGTTTACTTTTCCCCATTTGGCAGTGTGTTTAAAGGTCAGGGTCAGTGAAAACGGCCCTGTTGAGCTGGTGTGTTGTGTGGGGAAAAAAGAAACTTTGACAAACCGAACTTCTTTTAGGGGAAGCATCTAACTAACTTAGTCATCACACCCTAGATTCTGTTAGATAAAACACACAGACGCTTAACAGGAAATTTGTCTGGTATCCATATGCGTATTTAACCAATGCTTCTCTTCATACCAAAACTCAAGTTAAAATTACACATGAATGAACCTATTCAACAAAGCCCAAGTAAAAGGTCCAATGACTTATTTGACAAGGGTGACACACTCACCAATATGGTGTTCCAATGAAGGACTTCCTTTTGGCAATGGTGGCTGTTATCTTGGCTGCAACTCCAAAGTCAGCTGTAACAAGGTTTGACAGGGCTTTTCAGATTATGTAATCCAGAAACGACTGAAAGCTACAGAAGAGTCCAAGTCCTTGAGAATTAAGATGCTAAAGAGCAACTTACCTAACTTCACATCTCCGTTGTCTGTAAGAAGTATGTTGGCACCCTGAAAATACATTCAAGGGAACATAATAATATTTTAGTGTCATGAGATAATACTGAGCTGAGCTGACGTGTTGCCCACTGGTTCATAACAAAGTGCCAATCATGTGTTGACCTTTCTCAGTAACATCTGGTCTAGGTGAAGCATTAACTGCAGGCCTGTTACTGATCTGACTGCCAGTAAAATTGCACCAGAATCATAGGTTTTTGACAGTTTCGCTGAAAGTGTTTCTGTTGGCTGTGACTGACAGTCTCTCTGGTGGCATCCTGCGGTGAGAGTTGAGGAAACAGGAAGTGCTTGCTGCGTAGAGCTGAGTAAAGATAATAGGTTCAGCCCTGACCTTCTGTGATAACACATGAAACTGAGGCTCCAGTCTGTGTGCATGAACCAGGCCTGACGAACTTCAGCTCAACCTCAAAAACTGGTGTAAGTGACACCATCGGTCACATGCTTTCGAATGACAACGCCACGGTTACACTTTTCCTGTGACTTCAGTTCACACCTCTGCAGCGCTGCAGCGTCAGACCTCTGTACAGCTCGACAGCCAACAGATAGATTTCTAGGCTGTGAAACCGTCACATTTGAGATTTGTTGCTAAAAGGTTTTATTTATAATCTATTTGTCTGGCAAGTGTCAGTGTGTGGCGCATAAGAACTGGATTGACCAAGAACAAAACAAAGTAGCAAAGATATGATACCTTGATGTCACGGTGCATCTTGCCCTTGGTGTGTAGATATCCCAAACCCTGTAAAGGAAATGGATGTATACAGTAATGAGTTCATAGGAAATTTTGAACACTGAAATATACTTTAAAAAATATTATTTAAAAGTACAATTACCTGTATGGTCTCTCTGCAGACATATGCTATCTGAAGCTCTGAGAGAGGCCCTGTCACTAAAATAACACAATTTCATTCCATGTTAGCAGGGGAAGGATTTTACAATGTATGTTCACTATAAAGCCATTTTATGAAAGCATCTTTATAGTTATGAATGAGAGAAAAACTCACCATGATAAATGTCCTGCAGAGATCCTCCACCACAGTACTCCATACATATCCAAAGCTTCTCTCGACTGAAGATATCAGAAGAAATTATTAGATTAGGAACTACTGCTAAGCTACTTAGCTAGACAAACTTATAATATGTAGCCAAATATTTGAGCAAATAGCAAAACATAATTTAAAAAAGGTGTCTTGATGAACAAGTTTAGCTATAACAAATTAGTAATCCTTCCTGAGACAACTCAACCACCTCACAGTTGAGTTAAACATGGGGTAGGCAGTTTTTTTTGTGTGGCATCACTGGACAAAATTTCCAAAATTACCTTTCAGCCTATTGGAATTCAATGATAATATTCATAATTATAATAATTAAAATATATATAATGCCTTTCAAGAAACATGACAAGTGGGTACTGATGACAGGTTGAGGTGGTTAACTAAAGTGGTCTGACAAACCAACTTACTTCTGCAACTCCTCTTGCCTGTTTTCAGGTTTTTGACATCAGGGCCATGACTGTTTTCACAGAGAGCATTCCTATTGACTGTTCTACATATGCAGATTTACATGCTTGTCGCTTTAAAGCCTGATTTAATGGTGGAATGTTTTGCTGAAAAAATCCTATTAAAACTTTTATAACAATTGCCTACACTGAAGAGCAACCCAAAGAAAGGAACTAACCACTAGTTAGTTAGTTAGTTACTAATTTAAGAGTCTAAAAAAAAAGTCTGACAAAAAAAGCAATGAAACACGTGTTAATATCAGCAAAGCTACGGCTAATTCAAGTTCATGATTATGTAGCAAGCTAGAACTTTAGATCTCTCACACACACAGGTTGGGATCACAATCATGATCGCGATGACTGAAACGAGTGATTAGTACTCGTACAGGTTACTGTATGAAGTGCATGCATATGCCCATGATCGCTTGGTATAAGGGGCTTAGGACAAAGAGGGGGAAGGTGCAGAAGGAGGGGTGTGTTTTCAAAGTTTTGTGGGGTCTTTTGCCTTTTTTAAAGAAAACTGCCTACCCGAGTTTTAAATACTTTGTCAGGAAAGGGAAAAAAACATTTAACAGTGTTTCCGTAGGTGAACTTGATGTCTGAGAAGAGCGGGGCGAGTAGAAAAATGATGTCAACCCTCTGACAGAAAGCTAAAAATAAAACCAGTGTGACTGTTATCAAACTGTGACACTTGGGCAGCAGAAGCGAAGATACTGTACGCTGCCCCAGATTCCCAATCACAACTGTGCTACTTTTCTCACCCTTCAGCTGGACATGGAAATGATTTTAGGTCAGGAAACCAGTCTGAACGGAAACTTGAATTCCCCCAAATAAAACTGTGGTTCTTCTAATACAATTCATCCAGTTTAGAATAGTTACTGCATGGTGGGTTGCTCATTAACATTTTACAGTAACCATTTGTGCTCTATGTTCCGAGACTGTACAAGACAGGCCCGCTGTGATAAGACGCGCACCTCTCCGGACGAACACAGCCATATAAAACAGATCAGAGGCTCATATTCCAGTTAAACCTGCTGGAAGTCTAAGGCAGTGGTGGGCGGACCGGCCCTGCTTCCTCTCAGATACCAGCCACAAAACACAGGCTCCATTAAAGCAAAAGAGCTGCATCCTGGCACTGAAGGGCCTAGTCAGCACCAGTCAGTTGAACGGTTTGAGTCACACTTTCACACACAGGTGTGACTAAGTAATTAAATACGTCATGTGAGTTTCAGGCAGCAGCTTGTTAAATCCTTTTGACAGTATGGGTTCCATAAATGTTATACCTTGGCCTGGCTGCGAGAGAGGAGAAAATACTGAGTCTAAAATGACAAAGCAGGAGTAT
The DNA here is from genome assembly GCF_030273125.1 of Centropristis striata. NCBI lineage: Eukaryota > Metazoa > Chordata > Actinopteri > Perciformes > Serranidae > Centropristis > Centropristis striata. The sequence goes on from NC_081532.1 coordinate 7,928,941, forward strand.
TTTAAGCTGGCTCTTACCAGAGGTAGCTCCCAAAGTAGGCCACAATATTGTGGTGCATGCATTCCTTCACCATGAAGATTTCCTGCTGTATGATGGAAAAGTCATCCCCTGGAAACAGAGGGAGAAATCACACAGACACATGGACAAAAAGTTAGATTTTCATTTTCTGCTCAGGGAACAGTTTCATTTGAAAATGAGATATTTTCCATTTGGATATAAACACCTCACAAAATTAATCCCCAGCCATGAAATGACAACCATTTGGTTAATGTTCATCTACAAAATCTACAGAATAAACTAGATAAACAGACACTAGCATACACCTTGAATTCAAAATGTTGACACAGATAACTCAGATGAATTTCAGATGAAAGCCGTTTATCACTTAAATCTTTACATTAACATTGCCAAAACGACTTTCGACTTTCCATGTTTCCTCATTGCATGGCTAAATATTTCATCAGTGTGCTTGCAGCAGAATGTAAAACAGCCAATGACAATAGAAAGAACACGTTGTACTTTATGTTTATGCGGTATAGGCTGATATCCAGGCTGCTTTTCCAGTTCAGCAAAGCACTCAAACACATCCGACCAGTAGGAAGTAAGAAGACTAAAATATGTAAGCCCAGCTGCTCTCAATTGTGCAAAGACATGGTCCTGGAATACATTAACAGGAGGTTAAGATCCACCAGACTCTGCCAGCTTCAGCACTCCATCAACAGACTGTCATCAAAGGCATCAGTCCAGATTAAGCCCCTTTTATGGATACAATCTCTGCCAAAATAACTGCACACTACTTGTCAAATTACTGTCGACAAACCATATTTTTCTATTTTTTCTGCATATGGATAAGTGTGTATATTCTGCCCACCTATCCTGCATGTATATTAAGGGCTTTTGATGGCTAAATTCTGTTATAAAAATCAACAGTTTCACAAAACAGAGTCAGGTTGGGTTTGGCAGCTACCATCCGCTGTGGCCTGAAGACAAAAAGAAGTTGTTGACCTGCACTTTACGACAACACATAGCTCCAGATCCTGTACAGGGTGGCTTGTGGTCTCACCTAATTAAAATGATACTGGGCCATTTGAACTCTGGATGAAAACATCTCTGGAGATACATCCTGGACCACAGAGGCATTTTCTTTGAGCACACAAACAACGTTTTTACCCGATGAAAAGAGCAGCTCTGTTTTCAGTCTGTCTGAACGGGGTTAGGCTCTCTCACGTGAGTGTCTGAATTAAAGTCTGGTTGGAATGTCAACACGTGCTTAACTATCCAGCTGATAAACAACAAACCAGTGAATTTCCATTAGCTTTTAACTTGTCCTCAGCTACTTGTTTGGGTGTTTAGTGACATCAGAAGGCTTTAGATAATGTAACCAATGGATGCATAACATCTGTTTCTTTTAAGGGTTTTCTTAATCCTTATTATTTACATATTTTTGGGAGACTCCTCTATGTGGATGCACAATATTCTGTGATCTATATTTTTTTCTGTTGGTTTGGGAAATAGATCTGCGTTTTTATTACCAAGCAAAGCAGCTGTATATAGTTAAAATGTACATAAGTAAAAATAAACATTTTTGGACTGAACATACTCATTAGGTTAATCTATAACGCAGGTTCTGTGAAAAACATAAATACAAACTGAATGCATTGACTTGCAAATGCTTTTCGACCTACATTCAACTTCAATACAAAGACAATATTTAATGTTCAAACTGATAAACATTTGCTTAATGTAAATATCCACTCTGAATTCAGAATTACATGGTTTCAGTTCTGGTTTCAGTTACATTTGACACAGTATCCAAAATTCTTTGGAACCAGGGTTTCAGTATCAGGTGGTATCTCTTCGCACTCTCTGTATCAAAACTTGTTCAATCATTAAGGGGCAATGACGGCCTTAAGGGATAACACTTGAAACATCTTATTGTCGGCAAATCACATGGAAAGACCAAAATCTGTGATGAATTGATACTTCTAACAAGTACTGTCTGTTTATATGAAGCCTGATTAACTGTGTTCATGCCTTTCTTCCATAGACCTTCATTGTTTTTTTAAAAACAACTGAAAACACATCGGTGTACATCTTCTTTGTTTTAAATGGTAGCTTGAGATGCTGCTATAAATGTACGGCTTTAAATAGCTTGATTCAACTTCCTACTTAAATCCACTCATTTCTCTCACTTGCTCAGCACCCTGCCACAGGCTTGTTTCTGTTTGAATGAGACCTGGCTTCAGTGATTTAATAGCTAATAATGTCCATCTTGTTTTATTATTCCCATTACAGATGCTTGAGAAGTCTGTAAAAAGAATAAATCAAATTTGCTCAATAACATCAGAAGAAGTCATGGAAGTGCCAAAAATTCAGTTTGAACTCTTCCCTTCAATAGAAAAAAAACTTAAGTTGTGTTTTCACCCCAATATATAGTTTTTCTTGTGTTTTTTTCACAATAGGGAGATGTAGTAACGAATGTCTGTTTCACAGAAGCTAGTGCTTGACAATGATGACGATAGTGACATTTTTTTCCCCTGTGTACTCTTTGTTTGCCACATAATTCTTAAGAAAGTTCACACTTTTGGGAACTTTAATTAGGTCACAATGACAGATTACTGCATTTATAATTACAATGCTATTAAATTTAATGTCATTTCACAAGAGGAACTGCTGTTCATCACAAACATTTTCAACGTTTGTTGACAGAGAAAGTGGTCCGAGGAGCCACAAGTATTTGAACAAGGGTAATTTCAGTGACATGACTCTGAGCTTGGTAAAAAAAAAAAAAAAAACAGACAAGCTTCTCTTCTTGGCCAGTTGAGGCCTAAGAGTGTAGCCACTTCCTGTCAAATTATGCGCTTCCCTTGTTCTCTGAATATACACATCTTTGAATTGCTTCAAGTTTCAATTCAGTGTGTCTTGACCAATCCTACATCAATATGATTTTAAGGATGTGCTTTTACTTTACCTATAACATTACTAACGATCCGAGGAGTTTCGTAATATTTTGATAAAAGTTATTACTGCTGTTCTGACGTACAGCTTAAAGAAAATAAATGTCATGTGCATGCAGAGAGGAGAGACGTTGTTCCAACCCAAACAGCTTACAGCTAATTTTCTGATAATGCCAGGAGACTGGTGCCAACTTCTCAAGTAGTGATGATAAAACACAACAAAATGACTTGTCTAAAAAAAGAAAAGAGGTATAGTGAAGAAGTAGTAACAATGGCTTGAAATATATTTTTACCACTAAATAATTGTACACTGCAGAAGGACAATTAAAAAAAAAAAAAAAAAAGAATCTCTTCCTTCTCTTCCCTCATTGGTCAGTGATTTAAGATCAAGACTAATTTGGTTTTAAATAGTTGTTTACCGCCCAGCTAATCAGATTAACCTGCGCTGTGACATACAGCCCCTGCAGCCAGAGGGCTTCACCACTCCCAACTCCTTTCTCCTTTCTGTCCTTTACTTCATAGCAGCTTCACTCCTCCTGGTCAAACCTGTTTGATTCTGTGGTCCGCCCAAAGCTGTTTACCTGAAGCACAGAAAGGAGTGACTCTTGCAAAAAGGGAGGGGAGTAAAGAAAAGAAAAGAGAGTCCTGTTTAAACAGGATGACCCGAGCCAGGTTAATCCTTGTTTCATCTCTAAAAAAGATGAAGTAAACATGAATACAGCAAATATGAATGGTGTTTAAAGATGATTATAGGGAAACCTGCCCCGGGTTATGCAACTGACATACATGCACAGGAACGCAGGATAAAGTTTCACTGTAAAATCCCCATTGTGAAGCTGCAACACTGCTCTAAGCCATTTTAACATGGCTTAAAGCATAGCTGTACCCTTAGCCTATATTCACTATTTGTGTACTCTTCATTTATGTTTTACAATTTACGTTTTGCACAAATGATATTTACCAAGAATGTAGTCCAGTGTTTTGTCAAGACAAGGCTCTCACACAGAGCCAAATGAAGTCATCAACTAATCATGTTGTCTTGTTTACTCATTAGGAGTGTAAAACAACAACATGGAGGCTTACTTGTCCAAACTTAATTACTCAATAAAATAGCTTCCAGTAGCTTAGGCTAGTAGTCGGTCCTCTGCCTTAATTAATCTGTTGGAACCCTTTATTGAAAAGTGTTGCAACTGTCACACATTTGCATTGATGCTGATCTGAAAAGTTTTCATGCCAAATATTTGTTGGTGAGTAAATTGCATTTTTGTGTTGTTTAATAGTCATGCCCTTGGTATGTAAAGGCCTTTAGAATTAATTGAGTCAGTTTTATCCAAATATTCTCACGCAGTTTACTTAAGCGTAAATTTTGGATTTTTTTTTTTTTTAAATCATTCTAAATTTGATACGTTTTGGAATGTTGAATTAAAGCATTTAAAAAGACACCACCTTGGGCTCTGGGGGAATAATAAAGGGTAATTTTCTTTACTTTTTCGACATTTTAAAGACAAAAAAACTAGAATAAGTATCAGCAGATTCATCAAAATAACTAATTTGCAAATTTTACTAATTTTGGCGGGTGAATTAACTTCTGTTCTATTCTATTTAGAGTGTTCATTTATTTTTTCAAAAGTCAAGAGTCATGACAGCAAGAAAAGATGCTTTCCTTTCCTTCCTCTGACTTTCCTTCCATCTTAAGGCTAAACCCTCTGATCCTCTGCTTCACACACACACACACACACATGAACACACACATGAACACACACACACACACACACACACACTAATCCCCCATCCTCCTATAGTCCACCAGAATATGCCAATGCTTTAAATAAGAGTTCAGAATATACACACATTTATCAGTAAGTGTAAAGAAATTGAGTAATAATGTTGGAATTATGCTCAGATGTGGACAAAATGACACCTGAAGAAAACAACATGTGTAAACTTTGCATGAAAACATACCCATAACCTCTGACTCCCAGACTAACACACACAGTCACATGATGAATGAAAGAAAAAACAAACAGGAGTGAATGTCTTCCTTCACTGACTGGTAATCATCTGAGTTCAGTCTGGTTGCTGGTGGTACAAAGCCCTCATCGTAATCCCACTAATCTGCATCGCACTAACTCTGTCACTAGGTCATCAGCAGCAGACACCAAAGCTGGCCACAGTAACAAATGTCCTCCTCTACTCCTTCACATGAGTGATCTCACATTACATCACTCTTCCTATGTGATTTTGATGATGTTATTATTCCAGACACTGGTTTATAGGTGGCAAAATCTGTACTCAATGCAACATTATTTTTATATTGATCAAAGATCATCATTTCACATGAAAAATTACAGCTTTCCTGAATAGTTGAAGCTTCATAACAGACATTTGAATTCTAAATCAAGATGTAAATGTTGCAGAGCTTTTTCTGTATGTCAATGCATTCTCTTTAAACCTGGTACTTCTGCACAGTTACAGAAAAAGATTTGGCTACACTAATATTATTAGTATTACACTATTTGTAGGATTATATTCTAATGGTGCAGTGTAGGAGTGTTGCCTTAAACATTTTCACTTTGGTTGAAAAGCTGTTTGTTGTTCCGCTTGCTCCCACAACAGCAGGCATGCATCTGTAGTGGCAGTGTAGCAGCAATCTAACAGCCCCATAAACTACTTTTATACAACCACAATAATAAAAAATTGATTTCAGCTAAACACTGTGGCAGATACTTGGCTCCAGTCCCCTGCAACCTGGTTTGGATAAGCAGTTAGTGATACTGAATGAATGAAAGATACAAAAATAAAAAGATCATATTATGTATATGAATTCACTTAGTGCTTGGTGATAAGCCTGCAGGCATATTATTTCATCATTATTCTAAGGATTTGCCTGCTACCTAAATGTAGTTATGTTAAGGAAACAAAATTATAATAATTGAAATTATCCAATAAAAAAGACTTAACTCACTTGATCTGACTTAAATGTTTTTTTAGGGCGATGAAGCTTAAAAACCTCAAAAGCTTAAAAAAAATAAAAACATTCTAAGCAAAGAGCCCCCTAAAAATATAAAAGTATGCAAAACAACACAGGGTCTATGAGCACATAAATATTTTAAGCTCTTAGTATTGGCACTGTACAAAAATATTTTCATTTTCAGCCTTTTTAGTACTTTTTGTGCATTCCATCCAAAACCCTGGAAAATACCAGATTTATTTTCCAGACTTGTCCTTATTTTTCTGCCCTGACAAACAAATCTTTTTCCCCCCTCACAATGATGAGAAAAACTGAGATAATGAGAAGCTCACTCTTACCTGGTTCCAACTTTATGATCTTCACAGCAGCAAGCTCCCCATTTTGTATGTTTCGAGCCTGAAAGACACAACAGCCCGATGTCAGCAAAGCTACAAATATCACAACATTGTTACTATTACTCCTTTAATCCGAACAAGTTCCAACTGTCCAGGACAAAATAGTAGTTTGATTATTCAAACCTACGGAAAAACAGCAACTGTTTTGATAATTAGTTCAAGTAAATTTTCCATCAAAAAAGCCAAACATTTCCTAGTATCGGCTACATAAATGTGAGGTTCTGTCCATTTTTGTTTGTCCTATTTGATAGTAAATTAAGTAGTTTTAGGTTTTGGAACACCAGTTGGACAATTTTCGCTATCATATTGACATTAAAATGAGGAAAAGAATAAAAAACAACTTTGAGACTGTTGGTCAGACAAAAAAAATAGTTTGCTGATGACCTCTTGGAACTTAATTATGTATTTTTCCTCCTACTATTTTCTTTGTTTTCCATTACAATTTATTCGCTTAACATTTGATTGAAAAAAATAAATAAACAAAAGATTAATTGATAGTGAAAATAACTGTCAGTTGCATGACACTGTATTCTGTTCGGTTACAGGTTTGGCCTATATAAGCCTAAACCAGTAGATGCCATTTGGATGATGCTCTCGCCTCTGAGAGAAGTGGAGTGGAAACATTTAACTGTGGGATAAAAAATGGCAGCACGTCCATCAGTCAAATTCAACATCATTCTTAAGTAAGAAGACCTAAAGCCTGCCTAAATCACAATCATCATATGGAGGTCATGCTGAACAATGTAAATCTTTTAATATTCCTGCTTCAAATGATCATGCCAATAGCTACATCTCAATGGAATTAGATTTATAAATATATCCATCATTCATTTGTGAAAATTCTATCTAAAAAGTAGGTTTGGTTGATCCAAATCCAGGTCAAGACGGGATGCTCCCTAATCCGTGGATGTGAAGTGAAGTGATGAGCAGCTAAATCAACCGTAAACCATAAAACCCTTCAGCATGGCCACCTTTCAACACAGGGAATGTGCTGATGATTCACACATATAAACAGAATACCACACACAGTTTATACTTGTTCTGCAGCTGACACCACAAGGGCACACACAAAAACAAATAACAAAACTATTCCACCCAAAAAAAAAAAAAAGAAAAGTTATTCCGCAGGGTGTGTACTGCACTATGGCACATTTTTCCAGCTTCCAGTGGTGGAAGTCTGTGACTCTGCTGCATTAAAGCCTGTTTAAGTGTTGACCAAATACTTGCTTAAAACCTGTGTGAAGCTTTACATTTCTGAAGTAGCAGAAGCCAACCTGAGAACTGAACCCAGAAAGGGGAAGTTGGGAGCTGACCACTTAGATATATGATGCAGCAAAGTACACAACCTTTGAGGAAGGAGCAGTCAGACGTCCAAAGAGAAAAGACCTGACACAAGATCAATCGCCATGTCAGACAAAACAGTTGTGCCATATGTCCACATAGATCTAACGTTTAGTAAAATGCAGGAAAATAGTTCTTCATATCCAAACCCGAACAGATAGACAGGTAATTGTCAATGTGTGGCAATTTTGTAGAATAACAAAGCTGAATATTTAGTTTGCACTAACTTGAAAAGCTTAGGCAAAAAACACTGCCCCCTCTATGTACCAAAAACATATCAAACCAAACCTTAAATAACGTTACCTCAAAACTGCAATAGAAATATAACTGGGAATGTTGTGAACTGTTTCACTGGTACAAAACACTGTTACCTCTGCCAAGGTTTGGTTTGTTTGTCAGCAAGATTACAGAAAAACTATTGGCTCAATTTTCGTAGAACTTATTTTTCACTTTCATAATTTACATTGCGAGACATGGCATGGCCTTGGCTTCCCTTTTTGTAGTCCAACTTTGCCACAAGCTCTGATAGAAGTAGAGCTAGTATCAGTACTCCAATGTCTTGTGTCCATACTGCGGTTAGTATTTTATCCTCTCATGCAAAAAACAACCTTGCTTAAAACCTTTCTTACTGGTAAAAATAATTAAGAGTAATAATCTGGGATATAATTGTCTTAAACATTGAAAAAGTACTGAATCTAAACAATATTACAGCATATAAAGGGATAATATGGCAACAAACTAAGCTAAGAGCCAAGTTAATGACATCATAATGAAGATAAATGAAACGGTATCACCACTAATAACAAAGAGCAATATGTGATTCTAAAATTAATATAATCAGATGTAATAAATCATCCAAGGCGAGGAATGCTGTGCCCATTAAAAGTCAACTGAACACAGCAGGCCAGAGGAGGACTTTTCCCAATTTGAGGTGTTTCTGCTGTCAGTGCCGCCCAGAACACACCCATAGTGAAACGCGTGTTTAGACAGGGGCCTGATCATATTTCAGCCTGCTGCAGCCCTCAGCCTGCGAGCTGTGGGAGAATACCAGGCGCAGCATTCCACCGGTGGCCTGTCTGGGGGTGGGGGCTGGCCAGAGAGGCTTTGTATGGAGAGGGACCATGACAGGCTGCCTGAACTATCACACTCTGATCAGATGGTTCTTCTGTTCATCTGTGGCAGATGGATAAACAAGAAAATTCTCCAACAAAACACACCTCCCTACAACCAACAGACGGTGGGGAAAATGTGGACAAATCATCTTGCTTAGATAAACAGCTAGTTGTACGGATTTATTGATTTTTCCCCCCCCAGTGTAACGCAGGAGTATAAAGCTACCTAACTCTCAGTACATACCAACTAAGAATTAAACATTCTTACATAACTTGATACTGGAGTAATTTTTTACTCTTCTTTTTTCTAACTGTAATAATTTGCTCAGTTGAACTTTCTCTGCACAGTTTGAAATATTTTGAGCTGCAATGAGACAAAGATTTGGAGTTCAGTCAGCTAAAATGATTGTAAATGTGTACATTTGCCGAATGTCTGGGTGAAAAAGATTGCACTTTTACCCAGTTTCATATTAGTTCACTAATAACAGTTGGGTGAAACTGGCAGCTAAAATAAATATAGTACACAAATGGTTTCTTCTATTTCCTCTCTAGTAACACAGATATCAAAATGCTGTTGCCAATAGTCTGACAATATATGTGCTTATGATTATGGCAGCCTGCACCAACATGCCATGAATATTGAGCACAATTTGTAGCCCTAGAGATTACGTGAACTTCACTTGTCAATATTTATGTACAATACAAGTAATTCTACTCATTTGGGGAAATGACTACTGTTGCTTTATTACATGCTTTAATATTACTGGTCTGGGCTAGAGATGGGTAAAGTGGTCTCCACCATAAAAAAAGTGATGTGGTTAAGGAAGCAGGTAAAAGAATTCACTGATCATCTCACTCAACCTGAACAGTCAAACTGGTTCAGGAAATTGTTTCAGTAAACCACAGCCAGGAAATAAGTACCAGGCCTGCAAATAATATTTTTTATTATTGATTAATCTGCAGACTGTCTTTAAAATGTCATGTCCCAAACAGACTTCTTCAAATGGCTTGTTCACAACAGTCCACTGAAAAATAATTAATTAAAATTAATTATTATAAAATAATTAATTAAAGTCGCACATTTGGGAAGCTGGAATCCATAAATGTCTGGCATTAGACTGTATGAACTCATAATCACTGCAGATTAATCATTTTATCTACTTTGACCTACTAATCTAGAAATCAACTAACCAGTTTTATGTCACAAGCTTGCTCCATGTGAGAATATTGTGAGTTACAATAAGATTTCCAACCTTATCCATTTCAGCAAGGTTCTGTTAACAGTTATTCCTGACAATTAGTTAATTTTAGTCACTGCAGAAGAATGTAGCAAGCGATGCAGAACTTGGCCCTCATTCAACAGCTACTGTCAAATGTGTTGGCCACATGTTATCATGACTTACAAAACAAACAAAACTCTGCCTTCAATTAAGTTGATTAGTCATGTGATGGTAAACCGAGATATCTCCAGCTCTAATGACAGGCTGTGGGAACTTCTCTGTACCTTGTACACGTCTCCATATGTTCCACTTCCCACCCTCTGAATGAGCTCAAAGTCATGCTGAGGGTTCCTCCTCTGGATTTCACCGCTCGGCCGGGGAAAGATATCCATGGTAGCTTGAAACCAAACGATGCTTTACATTTAGTTGATCAAATCTGGGGGTGGTGGCGGCTTGATGACGCGAAGGTCCTGGATACAAGTTAATCACTGTTACTCAAACGGCCCTCCTCTTTGCTCCATGTCCTGTTTAGAAAGACATAACACAAGTTGTGGAAGAAAAATGTTAAGAACACCTTTATGTAAGTTATGAAGACGTAATAAAAACTTGACAAACACGTACGTGCGTTAACAGCGACAGAAAATGAGGATATTCTGTCACATACCGGCGACATCTGTCACTCAAAACAACAGCTTAACCTCGCTAGCTACTTACTTTCTCTCAAATTACCACTCAAATTAAAGTTACTTTAACCTCGCCCTGCCCACTAAAATAACATTAGCTTATGTGTAACGTTAGCCCGGACAGGGTGGTCACTCCAGCAAATAGCCAGTCAGGTTTAAAATTACTATTGGACAGGGTGGTCACTCCAGCAAATAGCCAGAGTCAGGTTTAAAATTACTATTGGACAGGGTGGTCACTCCAGCAAATAGCCAGAATCAGGTCTAACATTACTATTGGACAGGGCAAATAGCCAGAGTCAGGTCTAACATTACTATTGGACAGGATGGTCACTCCAGCAAATAGCCAGAGTCAGATCTAACATTACTATTGGACAGGGCAAATAGCCAGAGTCAGGTCTAACATTACTATTGGACAGAGTGGTCACTCCAGCAAATAGCCAGAGTCAGATCTAACATTACTATTGGACAGGGTGGTCACTCCAGCTAATAGCCAGAGTCAGATCTAACATTACTATTGGACAGGGTGAGTGAGGGGGCTTAGCATCCAGGCAGCTAACAGCTAATGCTAACTAGCTAACGTTAACTCAGCTTCGCAACTGGTTCAAACTTCAACAGAACCTACCTTTTACAATGCAAACACCGTGGATGAGTACGTCTTGCATTTTAACTCCTTTCGAGACCTTAAACTGTACGATGGCGTCGAATAAAAGCACGAAAAAAGAAGAAAAGCGTCCCCCTTTGTTATCGAGGAAACAGTAATAAACTTCAGTTGGCTGTTCACTCCTCAGTCTCCTTCAGTCGACTTCAGCCCCTCGCAGCATTAAGTTCAGCCGTTGACATGTCATTTCCCCTCCGCTGACAGTTTTAGAGAAGCATCACACTCATTTATAAAACACTAACGGCTAAAAATGTCAAGCATTACTCTTAAATATATTCCTCCCCCAGAGAATGAGCCCAAAAAGCAACAGTCTGTTTTCTAATCTCTGTGGAGTCGCAGTTACAGGATTCTGATGCTGCATTTAGGAGCTCCTGGAAAAATCTGACATCAGATACAGGATCAGTTTCATTAGTAGTAGGTTTTCACATACAAGGAATTTGATGTGGTATAAAAGTGCATTTCCTTTCTATAAACTGTTTTATAGATCTTCAAGCAGCTATTTTAAGCAGTTTTATACTTTTTACACCACAGTATTCATCTAACATTTACTCTACCTAGTAGTACTAATTTTTACATTAAAAAAACATATTCTATTTCTTAATTATTGTCATTATTCTATATGTTTATCTATTTTTTATGTATTTGTCTATGTAGGTGCAACATTATTAATATTTCCTTATTCTTGTATCTAGTTATTTACCTTATTATTTACTTTAATGTTACAATTATCAATTACTCACTATAAAGCATACCATTGCATGAATGCTAAGTATGAACATAATATGTAAAACAAAAAGGACATTTCTATTAACTTCTATGCTTACATGACATGCTACATGTTACATGATATACTATTAATCTACCCAGTAGTATACAAAGTATTTAAGATTGGCTCCACAAATGTGGCAAATGTAAATAAATGATAAAAAAAAAAAAAAAAATACATAACAATATAATATTCTTGCACAATGAGTACTTTTGAATTCAAGACTTTTACTTGGAATGGAGTATTTTTAGTCTATGTTTAAATGTATTTCTATTTGCACTTTTTACTTTAGGAAAGAATTTATGTAGTTTTTACACCACCATATACCAGTTTGTTTGTGTCCGGATATTTTACGATAGTACTGGAAGGCAGCACGACTTCCATTCTCTGTGTAATTACCGCCACCTACTGATGGAAGCTGCACGTGTATTTTCATTGAATTTGCAATGAAAGATACTTGAATTTAACTGCAGCGGCCATACTTCACATACCCAGTGGTTGCACTCATTCTAACACAATGTCCGCTGAACCACAATCTTCTTTATGCACTATTAAGCTGATACATTACACTGAGTAAGAGACAACAGACAACAGCGCCCCCTGGCTGCATGCACGAGTCCCTGCATCACGCTGGGAATAAAAAGCTCCATCATCCTCCTGCGATGCGAGCATCGTTTTGGTGGAGATAGGGCATCCTCCCAACCCTTCGACACCCATGACTACCGACTAGGGTCGCTCATTAACGGACAAACAGAGGGGATTTAAGGACAGTATTATGGCGAAACACCGCAAAGACAGAGACAGCTGGGGTGAGTGTACGTACAGCATTTGATATTTCATGCTTTCCTTGACGCACATACATTTTTTTTCCTCCTTATTCCTTTCGAGGCGAGGGTGTAAGCATTGCAGCCAATTAGATGTTTATCTTCCACCACGAAGGGCTTGTTTTTGTTCCGCCAACACTGTAATCACTGTATTTATTACGACACTCATAATATCTTATGATTCTAATGGTGCGAAATACACATTATTTTATGTTTATCACTGCACTGATGTCGGTCAATCAAGCATAAGGCGAACAGACATTTTCACAATTTATACCTTTTTAAAAAAACGTTTTAATCATATGCATACAGGAAATACTTGGGGCGGTCCAGGCCCCCAAAAGGCCTGCAAATAACCTTCTGATTTTATTGTATTTATCACACTGAGCCTCTTATGATGCTCTGTGGTGCATCTGCCATGAAATTATGTAATATTGCATCAGTAAATAGCTTGTCAGTGCTATCACCATCATATTTGTACTAATCATTTTCACCTCTATCACCATGATTATGATGATAACCAGCATCCTAATTGTCAGTGACATCACTCTGTGTTAACTTTGAAGACAGGCCTGCATTGGGAGGGGAAATGGGGACTGTATCAAGGTTGAAGGGGGAAAAAAGAGGGGGGAAATGCTTGTCATTAGAGAGTTTATATCTGGTTTGACCCACTTTAAGCAGACATCGCTTCTGATGTCTTCCTTCGGTTTGTTTTAAAGAGCAGCAGCAACATGATCAGGTTAACCAGGCAGAGGCTCGTGCCGGGCCGGGTGAGGCCTTTGCAGGAGACGCTGAAGTCAAACTGACAGTCCTCTTCAGGCCTGAGAGGAGACCTTGGCTGATTCCTCCTTAAATTATTCACAGTGCATTCTTGGCACCCTGCATTAATCTTTTAGCATGCTCCCAAATTTTGCCTGCTACTCCTTAATCTGTCCCACTACCATTGTAACTCTAACAGGCATGCTTAATTTACAATTACAACCGCAAAATGAGCATCACACAGCCACACAGATTTGACTGACTTATGTGGATTTTCTTCCCTTTTTTAACCTTCAAGGTTTGCAGAACATACATGGTCAGATAAGTTCTACATGAATGGGATTTGGGAGATGAAAATTCACCCAATCTGTGCTTGAGGGCGGTCATGCTGCTTGAGACAGCAGCAGAGATTGGAAACACACTGAGTCACTGCCAGGAAAGCGCCAGAAAAAGCTCTGAATGCACATGATCTCATTGGACACAAACAGATGGGATGGATAGTATGGCATGATTCATAATAAGTATTAACAAGCGTGCAGGCGATGATATTGATCTGGTGCTAACAGGAAGGAGTAATGGACTCAACTTTCCTGTTTCCTCGCCTTAATGGACCACTAAGTTAGCCTTCCATCACTCAGAACAAGTTCTGGCAAATCACTTGCTCATATAATAACATTGCAGTTGAGTTTCCGGTGCTGATTAAAACTAATTATGTGGGAAAATATAACCAGAAAATATCAACATTAGAATTTCTCTGCATTCAACTGAATAGAAAGTCTGCAATATGTTTAGTTAAGGTTCACTTCTCAGAGCACTACTCCATTATTGGAATCTGTCCCCCCGTCTGTCTCGTCTCCCAGGGTCCCTCAGTGACAAAAATGTCTACGACTGGAGCTCAGAGGAGGAGGAGCCGGACGGACGAGCCCGGCCCGTGCAGGTGCTGCTGGTCAAAGACGACCACACCTTCGAGCTGGACGAGGCGGCCCTGAGTCGCATCCTGCTGGCGGAGGAGGTCAGAGACAGAGAGGTGGTGGCCATCTCTGTGGCCGGAGCTTTCCGCAAGGGCAAGTCCTTCCTCATGGACTTCATGCTGCGCTACATGTACAACCATGTAAGTGTGGAGTGTGACTTTGGGCCTCACACCTAAAAAATGCCTTTTTTTTGGCTGTTGAAAGGTTAAATTAGAGGTTTGCAGTGGTGGAAAGTAACTAAGTTCATTTACTCAAGTACTGTACTGAAGTACAATTTTACAATTTTGATGAAGTTGTACTTTACTTGAGTAATCCCATTTTATGTAACTTTATACTTCTACTCCACTACATTTTAGAGGCAGATATTGTACTTTTAACTCCTCTACAGTTAGCTGACAGCTTTAGTTACTTTTCAGGTTGAGATTAAACATGAAAAACATGATACATTTAAAATGATTCAACATTTGTTGAAATTAAACCTCATAACAGGATATTAAGAAGATAAAATTAATCCTACCTGGACAACAGTAAGATACTGCTTACATAAATGCATCAATAATAATAACAATCCAATAATATATTTGGAATTTATAAAACAATCTTAGTTGGTCCATTCTGCATAATGCTTACTTTCACTTTGGATACTTTAAGTACATTTTGATGCTGATATATTTGTACTTTTACTTAAGTAAGTTTTGGATACATGCCTTTTATTTGTAGTGGAGAAATTTCACAGTTTGATACTAGCACTTTTACTTAAGTAAAGGATTTGAATACTTCTTCCACCACTGGAGGTTTACTATGCCAGATCCCCCTAAAAATGTATAGACTCTAGATCTTTGCCTGTGTTTCCTCTTTTCTTTTCATTTTGTCATGTTTGGCAAATTTCTGGGTGTCACCCTTTTGGCATAAAGCTGCAAATAGTGACGAAAAAACACAATATAGCGAGGTGAAACATCAAGTGGGCTAAGCTTGAATCTGTTAGCTTTCACTTTCATTTAGCCGAGAGGCGGGGCCAAGTTTGAATGTGTTAACAAACAGTAACCGACAATTCCTGCATAATATGCCTTTAAAATGTGACATGTTTAAATGTGTGCATGTTTAAAAGAAAAGGTTTGACATTTGCGTATTAAATTTTGTAGATATTATGCTGATATTCTATTTTTTGTATCATTTCTTCTCTCAAAGAAATTCACTCTTGTCGGGGTGGACAAGTCTGTGATTTAGCTCAATATCTGATGTTTAAAATATGCATTTAAACTCAGATTGATCACAATTTTTCAACGATTTAAATTTGAAAGGTTGGCAAGACAATATTAGGATGCATGACATAAATTGATGTAAACAAATTCATAAAAGAATAAGTAAATGAATTAAGCAAATTTAAAAAAACAGGGTTAGGAATTAAAAAATGGAAACTAAATATGTAATGAAGTGTATTATAAATTATTTGCTGCAGTTAATGGGATTTTAATCAGATTATTGGTACTCAGATAAGTGGTCTTGAATGTATTTATTGTAATATTTGAGTATTTATTTGTATATTTTAACTAGCTTTGTTATATATTTTGTTTGAAATGATTATGGCTGCTATATAAACAGGATAAATCCAACAAAAGAAAAGTAGGAGATCACATACTGACAAAATATCCCACACTTAATTAAAAAAACATATGATATTTAAACGAATAAAGCCCCATTTGTGATCTGGCTGTGTGCAGGCGTCTGAAACCTGGCTCGGCGATTCAGATGAGCCTCTGACCGGCTTCTCCTGGAGGGGGGGCTCAGAGAGGGAGACCACCGGGATCCAGATCTGGAGCGAGGTCTTCCTGGTGGACAAGCCAGACGGAAGAAAGGTGAAATCTGTGACTCTATACGGTTCTCCAGATAGTCTAGAGTGGATCCTTACAATGCAACAAGGTATAATAAGACATAATTAAATGCGACTCAGATACTTTATTAACCTTTTTTAAAAATATTGTTATTCATCTTGGCAGCAGGTCAGCTCCTCGCCCTTTATATATATATATATATATATCTATATATCTATATATAACCACATGCATTCACACTTAGAAGCTGCCCAGTAAAAGCACACTTGAAGAAAGACATTTTTTGCATTTAGACAGTTATAACTAGCTTCTTTTACACTTGCATCTGCCAAAAGTCTCCTATCTTTAGTCTGCACAGAAGGCAGCAGCAAAAGCCAGAGCGCTACTTGTTGTCAGCTTTGAATTTCGTCCATTTCCATTTTTTTTCCCATTTATCCTTTATTTATTTCTCAAGGAATCATTGAAGGCAACCCCTCATTTACAATGATGTCGAGAGTACAGAGAAAACACAAAACAGAGTACAGAGAAAACACAAAATGGCACAGACAAAACACATGCAAAAATATTAGAGTTAGTTACAGTGAAAGGCAGAGTTATTGGTTATCATAGTTTTTAACTGGCCCAGAGTTATAATTGTGTTGAGTTTGAGTGAATGTTGTAAGATGTTCCAGGTAGATGCAGCAGAAAAACTGAAAGCAGTTTTTCCAAATTCAGTATTTGTCCGAGGAACATTGAGCATTAACCATCACTAGAGCATGTTGGATAATTACTATGTGACCAGTTTAATAAAGTGCTGAGGTATGGTGGCATGTCACCTATCAAGACTTTATAAATGAAAAGAAACCAGTGGATGTCTCGTTTCCCACCTTGTTGTATAGGAAGCAATGGAGTAACTGTCCACCTAATTATGGCTAATTTATGGTGCTAAAATCAGCAGAATTTTGGCCATTTTCTCCTTTAAATCTCCCTAAAAAACCAACCTACCAACTGGCTCTTCACTGTTTTTTCTTAGCTATGTTTCCTGTCTCTAAAGGACTTCTCTAATCCTTCACACGACTCTATTACAGAGGCGTGACAAGCATTCAGACTACCTTGCAGCACATTTCAGTGTCTCCGTCTGTTTCATTTCACAGGTGGCTGTGCTGCTAATGGACACACAGGGCACGTTTGACAGCCAGTCGACACTGAGGGATTCAGCCACTGTGTTTGCACTGAGCACCATGATCAGCTCCATGCAGGTACACTGACTTTCACCCGTCCGACCCAGCTGTGCTTCGGTAAAGATTGTGCATATTAATGTGAATTAATTAACATAGGTTTGTATATTTAACCGA
The DNA here is from genome assembly GCF_030273125.1 of Centropristis striata. Lineage (NCBI taxonomy): Eukaryota > Metazoa > Chordata > Actinopteri > Perciformes > Serranidae > Centropristis > Centropristis striata. The sequence continues at coordinate 7,946,764 of NC_081532.1, forward strand.
GCTAGCAGCAGGGTCTTGGTGGGAGATCTGAACACCACAAGACTGAAATATCAGCTATAGAAGTGATCCCCAAAAAATCTGGTGTTTGAGTTCCTGGACAGTTATCCTCATGACTTTGGTGACCTCCTGACCTTTTCTCTAGTGCCATCAAGAGATTCATATCTGTTTTTTAAGTGAAATGTCTCAACAATTGTGTTCAAATTCAAGTTTTTTTTTAAATCAAGGGCACAACAATTAAAGCTACAGTTGGTAAATTTTGTAAAAAATATGTTTTTAAGTGACTTTACTGTCACTATATCCTGAGGCAGATAATCCATGAAAAAGTCACGTTCTTCTGCATCTTTCTTGTGCTCCTTATAGAGAGGAAATGAAATGATGTAACTTTGTAGGACAACTTTGAAGTTAGCATCACCACGGGGGCAGTGGTGGAAGAAGTATTCAGATCTCTTAATTAAGTAAAAGTACTAGTACCACACTGTGAAATGACTCCACTACAAGAAAAACTCCTTCATTCAAAACTTACTTAAGTAAAAGTGCAAAAGTATCAGCATCAAAATGTATCAAAAGTAAAAGTACTCGTTATGCAGAATGACTCCACACAGATTGTTTTATATGTTCTAAATATAGTATCAGATTATTATTATTATTTATGCATTTATGTAAGGAGCATTTTACTGCTGTCAGTGTAGGGCTTATTTTAACTATTTAATATACTTAATTTAATTTATTTGTTTAATTTATAAACATGTATAATCACTTTAAATTGATCATGTTTTTATGTTAAATATTCACCTGGAATGTAACTAAAAGTAGCAGCTAAATGTAGTGGAGTAAAAAGTACAATATTTGCCCTCTAAATTGTAGTGAAGTATAAGAATAAAGTTACAAATGTTGAATTACTCAAGTAAAGAAAAAGTACCTCAAAATTGTACTGAAGTACAGTACTTGAGTAGAAATACTTAGTTTCATTCTACCACTGCATGGGGTCTATTGAGACTTCTCCCATGGGATTTTTGCATTGGATTTTGGATCATTGCAGAATATAAGCTCTGTGCCAAACTCATGTTTCTGTTGCTGACATGTTTTGTTCATCAGGATAATCTTTTAACGTTTAACGTGTTAATGCAGCCAGCAGAAGTAAAAAGCTAACGTTATGCTATAGCGAACTACACCACAGTTGCTAAATTGTTTATTTATCTAATCTACAAGCTACAAGAGTTTGCAAGAGCACAGAAAAACACGTCTAGAGGCTGTGAGGCGGACTAGTGAGAGAGTTCAAGGTCTTCAGCTTCCAGTGTCCATAAATCAATAGTATGCTGTCCAAACTTTGTCTTATTGGGAAGTATTTTTCCCATTGAATATTCTAGTGAACAAGTTAAACATTATACCTGCATATGGCAAAACCTTGGTCTTTTTTGTTCTCCGACAGTTATGTTCATTTGGTTTCACACACAAATGGTTTTAATCAAGAGATGTACTCTACAGTTCCCCATGAAATGATGAAATGATTAAATGATATAATAAATAAATGGTCTTTTTTCAGGTTTACAACATCTCTCAGAATGTACAAGAGGACGACCTTCAGCATTTGCAGGTAACACGGTCAAGTGTCGACACTAACAGAGTCGAGAGCTCGAGGAGCTAATCCACATTTTTGCCAGCCAGACATGAAACATTTTAGTGTTAGTCTGTTTGCCTTCTCTTACAGCAGAAACATAAATCCTGTTAAAAGAAATTCCACTGAAGCCAAATTCTGAATGAATGTGCCCCCACAGGATCTTAAACATTCCTGTTAACCCATAAATGCCAGCACTTCTAAAAAGTCACATTTTCTTCTTTGCATCTTTTTTTTCTTGGGAAAATAATTACAATGATCAATTTTTTTTAGAAAATATTTGCTTCCACCAAACAGTTGAGAAGTTGCTTCATGGTAGAAAGAAAAAAATATTAACAGTTTTTTAACTGTTAACTATAAACTGTTATAATGCTAGTAATATGTGATTATAGCAACATTTGTTACCATTTATTTTTTAGAGTTACCAGTACTAGTAGTACTAGTTCATTCCAGTGATTTGAAACGTCTTGGAAATGGCGAAAAAATCATATAATGGAATAATAATAAATATATGATATTCACAACAATAAATGTTCATAAATGTTGTTATTTGTAATGTAATATAACACATTTCTTTTATAAATTGAGCAGATACTCTTTAATAAAAATGATTGTGGCACTTAAACTCATTTCACTCATTTTGTTTTTATTTCAGCTCTTCACAGAGTACGGCAGACTAGCGATGGAGGAGACTTTCCTCAAACCGTTCCAGGTACTGTAAATGTTTTTCCCTCGCTGGATGGTGCTGAGTGCATCCAAATGTCAGAATGTGACATTTACAAATGATCATTGGTGTTAGCTTTAAGCATCTTGACATACTGGATTGAGGTTTGTTATGCTAAGAAATTTAATGAGTTTTGGAAAGATCTGAAGTTGAACAACTGTTTGGTTTTCTAGTGAATTGTTGAGTGTGCTTGAAAGAGCAGACTATATACCATTCACCAGGCTTAATCCTATTTATTCTTCCATTTCTTCCATGTTTTTTTTCTCAGTTGACTACTCCTCCCAGAGTTTTAGTCGCACATACATTAAAAAGGTATCAAATCGACCGGCTTGGCCATGACAAGTGTGGTATCACTTTTTTAAGGGTTTCGGCAAACGGTTTTCAAATTATTCGTCAAAAACACGCAAAAAAATCCCCCCAATGTTACCCTACCCTGAAGCTAGAGTGGATGACATAATTGCTAGAGTGCAGAGGGAGAGAAAAAATAAAAAATAAATAAATTTGGAAACTGCGCTTGAGGCCGCAGATACCACTCTACAGAAATAATGTATACATAGAAACGTGGAAAAATTCGTCTTCTCACTTATAGTCATCTGGTAAAGCTGTCAGAGTTATAGTTTGGGCGTAGCACGCACAGATGCGCCACCAACACGCACCAACAGCCTCATAGTCTGCCATGTTAAAAAGGCGTGAACATTTCTGGAGGAAAGCATAGGTACCAATTTCTTCTGATTGCTCTAAAAAGACACTTTCTTCATTTTTCTTCACAAAACATATGTAGACGTTCAGGAAGAACCCAAGATGCTCAAAGTAAAGTTGGATCAATGATAGGAGTGACGGTTTAGCTAGAAACGATTTCTGTTCGAGGAGAACGTTTTGCTGTCTTTCGATCCGTGTCAGTGGCTTCCCAGGAGCAGTTGATTTCAGTTGATTTCTCTACTCTGATTGGTGGCCGCCACCTGGCCCTGGTTGCTTAGCTACCAAAGCTACCACAAACACACACACACACACACACTAACTGAAAACTGTCAGTTTATACTAACTGATCAGTTTTACCAAGTAACTGACAATTTTGAGACACAAACTGACGAGTTTCACACTACTTTTAGACAGACACACGGACAAACACACACACACACACACACACACACACACACACACACACACGGACAAACAACACCTATTATCTTTGATTTATCTTTCCATTTTGAAAACAGTTCAAATTGTAATCTAATAATGTATGGGTGAGAGTCACAGGCCAGAGTCAAGCACACACAAAATTTCTTTAGAAATGTTTTAGTTGGCATATACTATTTGAACATAATGTACAGCAGAAGAGTCACATGGTTGTTGTTTTTTTGGTTTTAGTCCATGATCTTCCTGGTTCGAGACTGGAGCTTTCCATACGAGTTTCCCTACGGACAGGAGGGAGGCATGAAGTTCCTGGAGAAGAGACTGAAGGTCAGATGTGACTGTTGATGTGCAGTTTTTAACCTCCTGTTATGTTCATTTCTCAGGAACAGCAATAACGTTCGTTGCTCAATTTGACCCGGGGCCTTATCCAAAAGTGTCAGAAACTAAAAAATCCTGATAGACATTGTTTTTATTTCATTAATAACTCCATTACTAACCATTTCAATCAATATTAAGTGCAATGGAGTTTTTCCCCTTACAGATCATGGTTCAATGAGGATAATTTACTTGATTTTCATAAAAAATGCATGTTAAAACTTTTTTTTACGTACATTGGAAAGACTTTGGACAAGACATATAAAACTCAATGGTTGACATTGTTTTTTTTAAAAACTTTATTTAACATTTTTTTATGAAAAAATACCTGTAGCTATTTTTTTATGATTTTAAAACTTTGAAATGTGTCAATTTGACCCACAACAAGAGGGGTAAACAATCGCTGTGCAGATTTTAGAGAGTTTAACAAAACCAATGCACGTCTAACATTGATATTGTTTTCACCTGATATTTGTGTTGGTGTTTGTGGTTTAGATCTCAGAGAACCAGCACGAAGAGCTGCAGAACGTGCGTAAACACATCCACTCCTGCTTCACCAACATCTCCTGTTTCCTGATGCCTCACCCCGGCCTCAAGGTGGCCACCAACCCACACTTTGACGGAAGAATAAAAGGTACATTTCCTCTGTCTCATAACAGGTTTCTTGTCAAATGTTTCTGACCTCAGTGATTATCTAAATGAAGACATTTAAATAAGAAACAGAATAATATAATAATATGACATAAACTCCTAGAGGTGTGGGGGGAATCAATACAGTATAGTATCACCATATTTTGCGTGCCGATATTATATGGCCGCCAAGTATCGCTATTTAGCGTTTCCACAGCCGTAGCAGGCTCACTTTTAGGAATATACTGGAGATACTGGTATCATATGAAAGTAGAAGATCTAAGGAATCTATAGGCACCATGTGTCAGGATATTGTGTTGGGAAGTTCAGTCAAAAAAATTCAGAGCAGTGAAGCTTAATCCTCTGGGGTCTATGATAACGCTGGCATGATCAGATAACGTGGATTTTTTTCAAAGCGCCATAACAAGATATGATCATTTTAATTTGATCATACAAAAATGTTTATTCAAGTGTAAAAGTAGGATGGGACGAGGTAGGCGTGGCATTTTGTAAAAATGGAAAAAAGGGGTCGAATCATCTAACACTGTTCCTATGAATAAACATGATTTTATGGTAATTTTTAGTGTATGTTTTATTAAATTTGAATTTTACCATTTGCAACCTATGTTTTACATTTTTTAGGTCTGAAACAGTTCATTGAGCATATTTGTGGTTTTTATTGTCAGAAATAGTATCATTTTATTTCAGATTTCATGATTTTTTTGTGTATTTTTGGGCTCAATGTGTTCATAAAGTGGGTTAAAGTGAAAAATAATAGTCAGATCATGTTGGAAGTTGTGCTGAGAAAATACTAAATACCAAACATGGGTATAGTAAATATTATGTGGTATATAAAGGGCAAATAGGCTCAGAGCCCAGACCCCAGAGGGTTAAAGTTGAAGAAAGTTTGAGCAAATGCGGCAGTTGTTGTCGTCCAACATGTTTGATATCAGTTCAGTTGAGTTTGACTGAATACTCTGTTGGTCAGTCTGTGGGTTTGACTCTCATTGTGGAGAAATAAAAAGACTGAAGTGGATGGATAGACTGAGAATTTTCTCTTATTTGACAAAACAATTCTTGATTTAATTTAATTTTGCGGACACAAAATGCAGTTAAACAGTTAAATCACTATATATTGTATCACAATACTCACCAAATCACAAAATGCTTAAAGTTGCAATATAGTATCGTCACTCAAGTATCAGGATAAAATCGTATCGTGGAGCCTTTGCTGATTCACACCTCTATAAACTACATATCTACAACTGCCTGAATTCAGGAGGTAAATATGTGACCCTGCAGACGATGCAGAGTATTAATAAGCAGCACTGCTGCTCTGAATTGTTGAATCTTTCCCTCCCGTATCCTGGACTACCAAATAAACACCAAGAAACTGCATATAACAGAGCAAACACTGTTTTTTCAGCATTTACTGTCCACACTCACCAGCCGCTGTCTCTCCTCTTCCGTTTAGAGATCGACGGCGAGTTCATAAACAACCTGAAGGTTTTGGTCCCGTGGCTCCTCAGTCCTCGTAACATCGACGTGAAGGAGATCAACGGCAGCGAAATCACCTGCAGAGGCCTGGTGGAGTACTTCAAGGTCAGAACAAACAACCACGTTAATATGAAACACTCAAACCAACACCGTACTCTCTTTGAAATATTGATTTATATGTTTATCTTTATAGCTCAGACTTTCACTGTGTGTTCACTGGACATAAAGTCATATTGTTCTTTATGTATAATAATAACTATTAAACTCTGACTGTGTTTCTGCACACACTGTGAATAAATCCAACATATTAAAATGACTTAAATTAACTAGTTCTGTTACTTTTAATGTCATTCTTCTGTTCATTTCAGGCATACATTAAGATTTACCAAGGTGAGGAGCTGCCACATCCAAAGTCCATGCTGCAGGTACATTTTCCTCATCATCTTATCGTTTTTCTTCTTTTTACTGCATACTTTTCTCGCAATACACTTTCAAGTTACTTTCTTAGTTGGTCCATTAGTATATATATATAGTGCCTTTATTTTATGTCCATGCTTCATTTTAACACAACATGAGTGTATTATATGTACAGTGTATTTTTTTTTTTAATTTTCAGGTGTACTTCTGTGGCTGATTACTAAATGAGCCTCTTGGAAACAGACACAGGAGCCTAAAGTGTCAGGCTCCTTAGATAACAATATTAGACTAATTTGGGGTCTAATTTGATTTATGCTATATTTTCACTATTCTTCTGATCTGTCTCTACCTGAGCGGCTCATGCAGCCTGCGTGTGTTTATGTTCATTTACTTGAGCAAATAAATTAAGTTTATGTTCCTAATAATATATTTATATCTAAGATATTCTCATGCTTCACAGGCCCCCCCCCCCCCCCCCCCCAATGTTCAACTCAAAGTTTCACCTTTAATGACCACTATATTTCCATGTGCTTCCTCTCAGGCGACAGCAGAGGCCAATAATTTGGCAGCAGTTGCAGCTGCAAAGGATCTATACAACAAGAAAATGGAGGAGGTAGGTGAAAGTTTCCAATTTTTTTTCCCAAACTGTCCCCCGGTTGTCCAGTCTGTCTTCATATGGCCGTCTCCATTCTGTCTCCAGGTCTGCGGGGGGGACCGGCCCTTCCTGGCCCCCAGCGAGCTGCAGGCCCGGCACAGCGTCATCAGAGAGGAGGCCCTGCAGGTGTTCCGGGGCGTGAAGAAGATGGGAGGCGAGGAGTTCAGCCGCCGCTACCTGCAGCAGCTGGAGGGAGAGATCGACGAGGTGTTTGTCCAGTACATCAAGCACAATGACTCCAAGAACATTTTCCACGCAGCCCGCACGCCGGCCACCCTGTTCGTGGTCATCTTTGTCATGTACGTGGCTGCGGGGATCACGGGCTTTGTGGGCGTGGACATCATTGCCAGCTTGTGTAACATGATCCTGGGTCTGGCACTGATCACTCTCTGCACCTGGGCCTACATCCGTTACTCCGGGGAGTACCGGGAACTCGGCGCCGTCATCGACCAGGTGGCAGGTGCACTGTGGGACCAGGTAATTTAACGGAAAACATAAACATTAATGAAGTTAGGAATGAATCTGTCTGTCTAGTGGAATCAATATTTGAATCAATACTCACCAAGTTCACGAACACTTCATTAATAATGCAAAACCACCAGCATGAGTCTTTGCACACAAAAAAGAAAAGATAAAAACTTAATTTTAACTTGCAGACAAATCAAACTAAACAAACATAGATTACAAACCGATTAAAATAACATTTCTTTTTTTTTTTGAGGATTAACCCCCTGCTATCAAGGGGCTCCTCAGACACAAAAACATGGAAATGAACGAGAGAAATGAGATTAACATATCAGCAAAACTAAAATAAGTGACACAGGTAAAAGTGAAAAAGACGTTTACAGACATATTTGGGGTTTTTTCCTTTTTTTTTTAAAAAAGTCTAAAAACAAAATAGTAGTGATTTTAAAGGAATACAATAATGATGGAAAAGAAAATATAACACACTCAAGGATGGACAACAACAACAATATGATGTACAAAACTTGAAATAACATATAAAAAAACATGAACTAAACAAGGATAAATAGTAGCCACAATCATTTTAAGTGTATTTTTTAGGGAAATCTGTAAAAAAAAAAAACGTAGTATAAAATAAGTTATACATTGATAATAATATATATAATCTATTAATTGATATTCTTGATATACGACGTATACGTATTGTTGTATTGATGTGTTATTATTTATTTTCATTACTGAAATGAATGATTTACTGTCAATATTTAAATTAATTGATTAGTCTAGTTGCATCTACACGTTGTCATCATTTCCAAAGCTGATTGTGTTTTGGCAGAGAAAATTAACAAATCTTCACATCTGGAAGAGAATAGATACATTTTCTGCTGCCCGATGAATCAATTAAAACTTTCAGTCTTATCTGGATATAATCAATGAGAAGGATTTTATCTTTTGCCCAAAACAAGATTTACCAAAGCTGTCTGTTTTCCACTGATGGAAGAAAAAAAGAAACAAAGAGCTTATAATAACAGCTGTAGTCATGACTATGTTTTTCATTGTTTATACTGCTGATACGTTTCATAATCAGTCAATGAATACCTTATTCAGATAATTTGTTTTGTCCAAGCAGGAGTCCTAAACCAACACATATTGCAGCACATTGTGCCATATAAATCAAAGTAAAAAACTGTGCCAAAGTAAACCAGCAAGAGGCTGGAACCACCAAATCTTTGATTAGTATTGATTAAATGTATTTATTTATTTCAATTAATCTATTATTAACATTTATTAACTTTAGGTTAATTGACATGCTTGTAATTTAACTTAAAAAAGTGTACATATCTATCAGTAACTTAGGTGTTACAGTGAGTTCAAACCACTAGAGGGCGACATTCTCTTTTACATCAGTGAGAATAACATAGACATATATATATGTCTAAGGAGAATAGGGCCAAATCCATTCACAGAAACAATGAATTGTTGTTGAACATGCTTTACATTATACATGCATTTAATTGCTCATGCTTTATATTTTTTTATTTTTTCGATGCCTCTGCAGGGGAGCACAAATGAGGTAAGAGAGCAATCAAAGTTGATATATTTAAATCTAGAAAGGATAGAGGTGTATCTTTGGCCTGCTTCTTCTACAGGCTGTATTTTTTCTGTGTTTTTTGAGCTCTTTAACATATTTACAGTATTTATATAGCACCTTCGACCTTCTCTACTGCAAAAAATACACTTAATTTGACAATACAGGACCTTTGAACCCTCCGTCTCTTCTCCACAGGCTCTCTACAAGCTGTACAATGTAGCAGCCAATCACAGGCACCTGTACCACCACGCCTTCCCCGGCGGACCGCAGGTGGACGAGGTTGCGGAGGAGCAGGACAAGAAGAGGGACTGATTAGAAAAGACAGGGTACAGCAGGGACTGACTGGTGATGGACACGAGGAGGAGGAGGGAGCAGGAGGAGGAGGAGGAGGAGGAGGAGGAGCAACCTCACCCATCAGGCACTCTTTTATTCCAGTATTGGCTGGTGCTGCCCACCAATACATCCACCACTTTAAACCTAATAAGGGACTGTATAATGTTCATGTAAAGGCAGAGCGTCCTCTCAGCGGGAGCCTGTTTCCAAGCGATGGATGCCATTTATCATCGTCTCACTTTTTGTCTGTGATAAAACACACACCTGTACAGATCCTGCAGGCTCTCCTAGAGGAGACCTCGGCATATCCAACCTCCAGTCAGCTGTTGATTTCACATCAGACGGGTTTCTTTTTTCATTTGTCACCGTTTGACGACGATTTTTTCAAAGTATAGCCAAATCTGTGAACTCCCCATTTGTGACGATTGTTCTGTTCTTTGAAGTTTAGTGCTGTTTATAAGAAACAATATCTATGACCTGCGATGTTTGAAAGCCAAAATATGTACTGTATGTTAAATAATGACGCGTTACAAGCATCATCAGCATGGTAAGTGGTTAATGTCTGTCATCTTTAAGCTCTTAAAACCAGGTATACTTTATAAAAAATGAGTTTTAATAGTTGTGACAAAGTGGTATTGTGCCATAACATGTAAAAAAAAAAAAAAGGGAAAAAAAAAAGATTTCACATCTACTGCAGCCGGGCTACATGCAGACACTGGATGGCACATTTATTTAGTTGTTTTGTTTTGGAGGTTGATTTCTGCATCAGGGAGTTGCTTTGTGCTTCATGACAGCACCGGGTGGAAAGACAAAAACCAGAATAGTTCAAAGTTTACACAACATAGCTGACATTATCTCTCACTTTGTAGTCTGCTTGCAGTTTTGTAATTACGCAGTGATCCTCTATATGTGTGTTTGGTCTTTGAGGTTGAGGGGAAAGAGCGTGTTTGGTTTCCATTGTGATGTAGAGGTGGCGGGTGAAAAACCATTGTTGTGTTTCTCTCTGAATGTTCGAGCAAATCCGAGGAATGTAGCTATTCTGTGGCCACTGAGGAATCAAAGCTAGTTGTTATTAGGCGGGGCGACAGGCCTGCTTTGGAAAAAAAAAAGGATCCTCATTCCACATCTCTTTCATCATCTTCACACACTTAAGTTGAATCATCTGTGAAGAACTGTTGCATGGTGAAACAAGCCAGGCTCCGACTTTTTTTGTGTTTCCGAAACAGCTTGCATTTATAAACAAAAGGCTTGTATTGGTGACGGCACTTTTTGGTGTTTGAATACTTTGGCTTCGTAGACTGTTACTGTACATTTGTATAACTGTGGTTATTGTTTTTCAGCTCACTGAATACTCCAGGATCATAGAACATCACATACAGCTGCAGCACTGACATGTTTTTTCTTTCTGGTCAGCAACAACATTACAGTATGGAAGCCTGTTTCTGCCAATGTGACGAAAAAGAGTCGTTATAATGAGAAACCTGCTCCAAATTACTTAGTATGTCAAAATAGTAACTTAGTATCTCAAGAAAATTAGAAACATTATTAGAATAATGACTTAGTATCTTAGAAATAATGACTTTATATCTCAAAATAATGATTTACCCCACAGTCATAGCAAAACACACAGCTACATGCACAGCTGCTAGATTATTTATCTGCATAGTAAATTGCACCTCTAACAAAAAGATGAACCTAGTATTTGAATAATGGGGTGACCTTGATTTATATAGTTCATCGTAATAAAACATCGCTTACTGGATCAACCTTTTGTCTGAATTTTATAACAGGAAGAAAGAGGTAAAGAACTGAAGCCAGTTCCCTACATTATTTGAGGAGCTGTCTGGGTAAAGTGTGACGTTGACGAGCAGTGCGAAACTGCACCTTGCGTTTAAAAGTTAATATTTAATATTTTTCTTTTTTTGCACGTCTAAAAATCACTAGAAAAATGCAACACGCTTCCCAAAGATAGGATCTCACATCAAACCACACAGAAAAAAAGTGGGCTTTATGAAAAAACATTTGTATTCTGTTTTACTTTCTCTTTATATCTCGCTTTATATTTTCTATAGGATTTTCAAACTCAAAATTGCATTAAAGTAACTAAATCTGAAATTCATGCATGACTCCTTCAACAGGTCTGGACCACTTGTACGTGAGAAGATATTCAAATGTATGTGAATATTCCATGAATGCAACAAGTTCCCCTAAATTACTTGGACAAGCCACTTCAATGTGTTTGAACTAGGGCTGGGCGATATGAGCCAAAAGTCATATCCCGATATATTTAGGCTGAATATCAATATACTACATATATCCCGATATTTTTATCACAGCGTGAGAGCAAATATGTCCAAAAATAAGTGAGCATAAATGGTGTATAACAATAGGAGTACCTTTTTTTCAAATCAAAGCTCCATAAAGTGCACATTTAAATAAAAAAATATCTTAAATGAAAATAGCCTATGAAATTAAATAGGCCAAACTTTTTCCAAAATAAGTGTATTTATATGAGAAAAGAATAACGAACATTACAAAAGAACTAAATATGACAAACCCCAGTAAGGGCACCATTTATATATAAAGAAAGAAAAAAAATTGAACTATATCGATATATGCGTTATGGTCTAATTCCATATCACATTTAAAAATATATCGATATATCTCTTATATTGATATATCGCTCAGCCCTAGTTTGAACGAGTGTTTCTTGCATAAAGACTCCTAGTTTTGCTGGTGACACATTTCTTGTGACACGTCTCAGTGTGATCTGGGTCTCAGTATCTCCAAATAATGAGTTGATATTTCAAAATGATGAATTACTAAGTAAAAATGATATAAACATTCTCAAAATATCTCTAAATGATCACTTAGTTTCTCAGAATGTTTGTATTAGGTCAAAATCTTGAAAAAGTTTTTAATTATTTTGGGATACTGAGCTTTTATTTTGAGAAAGTTTCTCAATGTAATGACTTACAGGATCTTTATTTTCATCCCAAGGCAAAGTTTTCATCACATTTTTTGTCTTTTTACTGGCAGAAACGGGCCTCCATATTACAGGAACACGGTCATGCATATTTAGCAAGTTTATGCTGAGGTTTGACCTCAAGGGTTGGAAATTTAAAGGCACTGCAGCAGAGTGGCTTCTGAGTCTTCCACAATGTATAATCAGCATCAGTGAGGCCTTCACACAGAGAACCATCTAAGTCCAGTTTAAGATCCGTGAGGTTTTTCAAATCCCATTTCTTCATGTTGGAGTGTCCATTCATTCAGTCAGAAAAGTAGCATTTGTTTACATTGTGTTGCGTTAACACTTCAAATTAAATAGGAGATTTTATCTGTTTAAAGAAATAAATGTATCACAACATGTTATTCTTGGATTTAACAATTCATTCCTGAAGACGCCCCCGTCGGCACTTAAATCATCTCCGGATATCGTGGGAGCCTCAGTGTACTGAAAGGTCAACTGACTCCACCTCGTCCAAGTCCACACTGCTAAGTTTCTGCACACGCATTGCAACATTTCAGTTATGAGGAAATAACTAATAAAGTTGGACCAAATTAATGAACACTAGACTTGAGTTATTTCTTTAAAAAAGACATACAGGCTTCTGGAGGAGCTCATTGTGAGGAAACACCAGGAAGTCATTTAACAATTAGCATGATGACCTCACTAACAATAACTTTATTTATTTAATTATCATTACTCATATTTAAAATAACACCTTCGTGTTCCCTTTTCAATGTAATACTTTGTTTTTTAATGTGTTTTATGTATGCAATGCCCTTTTATCTTGTGTGTTCTTATTTTGTTATTGTCATGTTGGATATTTGCCTAATTTTGGTTTAATTTTGAAACCCACTTTGGCTCCTTTGCTCCCACATTTCTTTAACATCCTCACCGGGTGGAGCTAAGACACAAGGAAGAGACGCAAGTGAAGGAAACTAGGAGACATGTTAGCAAACTGTAAAAAACCCACAGGCTATACTGTCCTACAAAACCTACACTGCAAATTATGTTTCTTACCAAGATTTTTAAAAAACGTAGATTTAGAAGTGTTAGATAATTTATCTTGTTTTAAGAGTTAATTTCTTATTTTAAGTGTTCAAAATGCTTATTTCTAGATTTAACAATCTTAATTCAAGAAATCTTGTCAAGTGAAACTATCTGTCCATGCAGCAAGATTTAGTGTTTTTATCTTGTTTTTAGACACTTTTTTGCAGTGTAACTGCAGGAACTACATTTTTGGTCGAAATTTAGTTATAACTAAAAATGAACTCCTGGATGTCTGTTTTATCTTGTGACAAAGTTTTAAATTTCAATTTTGCTTTATTTCAGAGAAATGATTTTGTAAAAAATGCAGTAACTAAAAAATCCAACTCAAAACTAAAACTAAACTTTGACTGTAATACAGTGTAGCCTTTCTTCATTGTGTTGAATAGTGAAGTCAAGAATAATTTAAATTATAAGTTTATTTGATAGGGAAACTATTATTTGGATAGTGATTAAGTAAAAATGTGAGATAAAATTATATTAAGACTAAAATATAACATTACTTTATAATATTAGGTCTATAATACACAAATATTTGAATAGAGTTGTTACGCACTTTTAAAACAGCACTGTGGTCACTGCACTCTGTTTTTGCATTACTATTTGAACCTTTTACAGCAAAACCAGAGTGCAGAAACTACATTTTTGGGGTGAAAGGTCAAATAAATGATCATGATTTTTGAGCATAAATATGACATCATGTAGAAATAAGTGTCATATCACTTACCTACCAATCAACCATTTGGCTGGCCAGTTAAAAAACGTGAAAAAACTTTAAAGCAGTTTTTCTCTTTGTGTAGTTACTGCAGTTAGGCTTTGTAGGGCAGTATAGATAAGTACCTCATACAAACCTACTTTAAAATATCCTAAAATAACTATTAAAGCAAACAGACAGTAAGAGGAAACAACCTTACAGTGAGACGAGTATTTTTCTTCACTGCAGACTTTATTGCTTATGTCCTGTATTTGCAATCCACAAAATCAGATATGTACAAACTGATGACACTGTTCTGTAAAGGTGTGATTGAGACCTTGTTGCATAGTGAGGGACTCTTTGAAGAATGGCTCTTTACAAAGCTACTCCACTGTTTACTAATCAGACAGCCTCTTGGGATATTCAGAAATGTTTGAATTTGTAACCACTCTCATAAACAGGTCCTTTTATTTCTTTATTTTACTGAGAAAATATCTTTTGTTACATTTTCAAAGTAATAGCGTCATAAACATTTTTTTTTTTTTACAAAACCTTCCGCATAAAAACATTTCTGAGTATCCTAAGAGGGGCTTTAGCTGCTTGATTAGTGTTCAACAGGCTTCCAAGAACCTGCACTTCCTCCACAGAAGAGACGTGTCAGTCCATAAAAATAAGGCATTACAGAGGCAAGAAATATCCAGAAAGAACGAACAAGGAGAAGTTGAATTACACTCGTTTGGCAAAACGTAATGTTTCTTCTGAAGTGTTTTATAAAGTTCCAGTAGCTTATTTATGTTTCATTTTATACACACACACACACACACACACACACACACACAAGAATATTCCTGACTTACAGTAATGCCAAAGAGCCACAAGATGCTCAAACCACTGCATCAAATGTGATGCTTCATCCAACAAAAAGGTCTTTAAATAAAGACGTGTTTCATATCAAAAATTAAATATCCGTGAAAGTTTTGGTGGATTGTCTTATAAAGGATATGTCATTTTAAAAAAAGAAGAAAGAAAATGCACACTTTTTGTTTAATGCAAGAGTGTGGTTTCAGTTTATGAGGATATCAAAGCAAGAGGGGAAAAAAAGCCATGAAGTATTTCATAGAGAAACAAATTAGAAGAAGCTGCCTGTCATTTTCTCCCTCAGGAAAAAATGACGGAGTAGCTGGTGTATAAAAATTGCTGCATTTTATTTTATTAAAAAGGCACAATCTCTGGATGTTTATGAACAAATATCTGTGGTTTTCCAGACTCCTTTCAGTCTTAAAAAACAGAAATCCATACAGCAATTCAGTTCTCAGGGCTGTATATGGCACCACAAACAGTCTCCCCAGATGTAGCACATTATAGGTTCTTCTTCATTGGAGTGTTTTTTCAGTCACATGGTCATTCGTAAGTTTGAGTGTCACATGGGAGGGGGGCCCAGCCAATGTACGTCTCGACTTCCTGGCCGATATATTTGGATCAAGCGAAGGCACAGATGTGTTTGGTAAAGAGGCAATTAAGAGTCAATCATGATTTCAAAGGAAACCCGACCGCTCCACCGACCGTGGAAACCTCAGAGAGGTGTGGCAGCGAGACGTCGCCGCGGCGCACACACACATCACATGTTCCCTATGAAGTTCTTGTTTGGCTGCTGGGCGTACCACTGCTGCCGCTGTTTGCGAGCCTCCACCTCCGACAGCAGCGCCTGCCGGTACGCCTCGTAGGATTTGACGATGTGCTCCAGCTCCTTCATGAAGAGCAGCTTCAGCATGCCCTGATACGTGTCCAGGTCTGCCAGCTGGAACAGCTCCCACTTCAAGATGTGGTCATACCTGGCATGGAAGGGGAGATATTTATGGGACTTTAAAAAGTACTTGGTGAAGCGTTAGATGACAATGCCTGTATTATTTATTTTCTTTTATCTGCCGACTATAGCCTGACTGTTGATTGATATTTGGGAGTTTAAAAAAAGTGATAGTTATAACTGATACGGATCCTTTGAATTCGTGACAGATATGGGATTTTTGAGAACAACAATGGTTTTAGAGGGGAAACCTTCATTGATATGGCAGCTGATAAAATATATTTTGACCTTTTCTATGTGGATTGTGCACCGATATGACTATGTAAAAGGTACTTAGAAGGCTGCTTCCTTAAACAAATAAGTTCCTTGGGAAAGGCAGAGGAAAGGACAATTTTTAAGTGATGACGACACCTTTACTAAAGGACACCTTTTCTGCATTTTGTTTGCTCTAAAAGCAAGTTTTCATATTGGTGCACAAAAGAAAACATATATGCTTGTTTGGCATCTCCATACTGATGACAAATACACCAATATAAATATATCTGTAAATAAGCTTATATTGGTGGATATATTGGTCTAGCTGAACAAGCAAAACCCACAAAAGGATGCTGACACACACATGCAATACACATGCAGAATTTCCATGAAGATAAACCATCTTCAGCTTTTCTTGCCATACAGCCGACTAAACAAATGAGAAAACTAGCGTAGTTAAAGCTACTCAAACAGAGTACAATGACGTTAAAATACATTACGTACAGAACCTGCAGTGCTAATCATTTTTTAAAGTCAAAGCCTTATTAAAAAACATCAACCAGACAAAAGCACATGTCCTTCTCGCCACTTGGAGCTCAAAGTGCTACATACAGTGCAATGTAAGGAGCGAGTGGTGTGTTCAAACTCTGTAACGTTTGTTGCTGTGTCAGCCACGGTCCAGCAAGAAAATACAAAAACAACCACGTAACCAAGTGATGTAATGTGGGTTCCTCGCAACAGATCAAGCACATTTATTTTGCTTAACGGAGACAACTCATAGTGAGTGAGTCAAGTCAGAAATAACACGCCCCCTCTCCCCTCGTCATTTTTACCATATATTAGAGCAAACGATTAATCAGTGATGAAAATGACTGTTACTTTCTGCCATGGTTGCACTCACTTGAGAGGGGCGCGGGCATACACCTGCAGCCAGTCTGGGATCTCCGCAGTGTGGTACGGGTTAGCAGGCACCAGCACCGGCTGGTTCCTCTCTGCAGGACGTGGCTGATAGGTCACAGGGGGCGGTAGTGGTGGAGGCTGATCGTAGCGAGGCACACTGGGACAGAGAGGAAATGTGATATTAAAACCTTATTTCATCTGTGTGAATTTGTACAACTTAAAAGACTCAGGAGTTCATGGCTCTGGGGACTGGTACCATTTAAGGCTGTAGGAAGGGATAAATAAGTCGAAGACACAAAATACTTCTTTATAAAAACACAAAATCTTTCTCCTTCCACTCTGATGACTTACCTCGGAGCACAGGGATGTCGATACTGCGCCCTCTTGTTGATGTGATCCACATAGTAGACCCCAAACTCGGCCGACTCCACCTTTTCCCAGCCTGGAGGGAGCCCTTCCCTCTCCAGAGGGTGGCTCCAGTGTGTAGTGTTTGTGTTGTGGTCGATGTAGTACTTCCTGCCACGGATGGTCCAGTCAACGGTCCAGCCGGCCGGAAGGGGGAGGTCCTCTCCCGTTAGACTGGAGAGGTTCCCGAGGGACTTGGCCTGTATTCGACCTATGCCTGAGGAAAACAAACATTTTTTTTTTTTTTTAGAAAGGGAGAGGGAGAGATGTGTGACCAAACATACAGCAGGAGCAGCTGCCAGCTAACAGCGCCGCTGGGAAAGAAGAAATATTTTGGGAAACTTCTGAAAAACAGCATGTGTGGGAAAATGTCATTTAAAGGAGGGAATGTACAGCATTTAAAAAGGTCATTCTGATGTGGCCACTGAACACAGATCAGGGTACCAGGGAGGAATGCAATGAATCACAACTTAAAGCATGATCCAGTTTCATCCAAGTGTCGTGATTGTGTGGACAGAAGTGCTTGATCCCTGTGACGGAGGATCTTATTGTGACCGACATCATTTGATGAATTGTAGGAAATGGGAGTGTTGTTAGGTTTGGACAGGAAGGCAGAGATCTCTGCATGGCCAGACACACACACTGGAGCTTTCACCGGAAGAGAGCAAACCACTGAACTTCCAAACACTCTCTGCAAGAACAGACAGCAGAGCGCTTTCATTCATCAGTTCCTGTATTTTTTTTTTATTGGTGAATAATGTCAGTGAGGAATGTTTGAGCAAACAGCTGTGTGGATGAGTTAAGACTGAGTGAGAGCTATCATGAGTCAAAACCAAATGAGCCTGGAGGGACCCGGGAAGAGCTGGAAACACAGCAGAATGTGCGGGGAATGAAGTATCTCAGCAAAATGGCGGCTACAATCTGATAAATTCTGCACGAGAGTGACAGCAACAGAGCTGGAGCTCTTTGCCAGCTGCTGAGTGAAGGGTTGGAATGTGCGAGCGCTCCGCAGAAATGCACTCCTCCTCCTCCTCCTCATCATCATCATCATCATCTCTGCCCTTTTCCTCAGAAACATGGCAGAGAGCCACACTCACTCATTGCAGACCTAAAGCTTCATGCATCACAGGAATTTCACTGGAAACAGTCGAGAGTAGACTACTATGTTTACAACTGGTGATGCAGTAGTTGTACTAAAGAATGAATCAGGTAAGCTCATTGAAATAAAGTCACTGATCAACTAAAGTATGAATCAGCAACAACGGATTTTGACAAAAAAATATTTATAATATGGTTCACTTATTCTGAATTTTTTACCAACGCCTTACATTAAAAATATCTCTTTCTTTTTTTAAGAGGACCAGATCAGTGTAAAATCTACTGTGTGCACATTTTCTTTCCCTGCATCCAAAAGTTGGAGTGATTTCTTCTGTAGGAAAATATTTTCCCTGAAGTTTCCAGAAACTGAGGTACTTTTGCAATGAACACAATGTTTAAAAAATGCTTGCAGTAAAAGAAATAAAATTAGTGAGACAATACAAATGTGATGCTAATCATGTGTCATAAATGCCCAAGATGATTTTTTGTGATCAACAAAAAAGAACAAATGGTAAAACCACAGGGTGTCAAACACGGTTTGTATAATACAGTTTTACCTGTATTTTTATAATGAATATCAGCCAATGTTCACCTTTTTGTTCTCGAAAATAAACATAAGCAAATTGTAATGCTGAACAATTAAATTGAAAATTCAGCAATGTATTGAAATTGAAATAAATGGAAAATCCAAAATCCAAATTGCAGGAGGTGCAATAGTTGTTAAAAGTTATAACATGTGTTTATAAATACCATTTTGAATTAAGTTTGTGGTGCAAAGGAGATATCCCTGCCTACAAATTGCATTCTATAGAAATCATACTAAGATAATTTTAGTCTTTCAATGAAAATTAGAATAATTCCCCTCCAATTTTGTGAATCATCAAAAATAATTGCAATTTAGATATTTTCCCAAATATTGTTTTAAATGAAAAAATAATATAAAAAGCCCCTACAAAATGCATGGTATAATTTCAAACTGTAGTAATTTGATTGTTTTAATAATGACATTCCTGTTAAAAGAAAGTGTCAACTGATTGTGGGTAGATAACAACTCTGTTTACCACTCAGTACATTAACCTTACGACTGCAGTGTAATGCAACTACACAGAAAACAGAACCTACGAACACAGATGATTCATAGAGCCGAGCAGTCTGAAGCTGAGACATTTGACTGGGGGCGGTCTGCAAATTGCTAGTTTGCTGGCAGAAAGATTCAGCAAACAGAGAGGTGAAAAATGCAGAGCCCCTAATGCTTGTTTAGCTTCACTCCAAACAAGTCTCTGTGATATGTGATAGGCGGGCCTGACATAATACTAAACCATATACACGACGTTGACAAGTCAGCCACATAATAAAAGGTTGAGTGGGGTTGGAAAATTCCTGCGACCCCCTAAACATTTAATCTCATGAAAATTACACACTTACATCATACTAATGTTTACAATGTAGGGCAGCAATTTAAAAATATTTAACCCCTCAGGAAAACTGAAATAAAACGGCTCCTTTGAGCTCTTCAGGGACAACCAATGGCTTGCATTTCTGTCACAGTGGCCGATGTATGGGCCAGAACCAATCCATAATACTTGGACGTTTCAAAGCAGAAATCATACATTAGCACTATACAGCTATTAACATTTTCTTAGGGAAAAAAGTTGGTAATGTTTTCTCAAAATTTCCTCCCAAAAGACAAAAAGTTGTAGACTTGCTGGTGGTGTGACTTCACTCATGCTGAAACATATGCCTACTCCAATTTCATTCTTCAGAATTTGCAGACAAAGAGCCAAAAAAATGACGAGTTTTGGTCCCTCAGAAGATTATGAATCTCTGCCATGTACTTTCCAAAACCATGTGTGCTACCAAGAATGCTACTCCTAATCTTTTTACCATTTTCCACTTTCTTTGCTTTCAATTTATTTTTATTGCCCCTTGTTTACTTTCCTATAAAGAAGAAAAATCTAAACCAAAACTTTAAAAAGTGAGTGGCAATTTAATTTAATGTTTACCTGAAGGGGGTCTGCTGGGAGCTGGGGGAGTGTGTTGTCGTGGAAGTCTTTGGAAGTTGTGTTCATTGTGCTCATAATATCTATAGTCCTCAGGAAAACGGTCTGGGACCCTCCTGGGCTGGCGCTGCTGATGCTGCTGCTGTTGCTGCTGCTGCTGCTGCTGCTGTTGTTGTTGCTGCTGCTGTTGCTGCTGCTGCTGCTGCTGCTGTTGTTGTTGTTGGTGCTGCTGCGGTTGGTTGTCATAGTAAGGTTCAGAGGGGTAGTAATACCGGGCAGCGTCTCCATTCTCAGACATGGGACTCACGTCTGTGAGGAAGGACTGTGAGGAACCTCCGTACTCGTGGGGCAGGTCTCCCAGGCTACGTGGCAGGTAGGGAGGTGCAGACATTCGGTGGCTCTCTCTGCGGGCAACCTCATGAGGAGGCCTCTGCACAGGGGTGCGGAGAAAACTCTTGTTGCGGGACACCACGGGCTCCCGGGCGGGTGCCACAGGGTAGGCAGAGGGCCCCATATCTGGCAGAGGGACCTCTGTGCGTCTGGGAATAGTGGGTCCATGACGAATGAATGAGGGCATAAGATCTGCAACCAGGTAAACAAGACAAGTGCAACCGTCAGTCACCTAGAGATGCAAAGACTCATTGATTAATTGCAAACTATTTTGATAATTGATGAATCAGTTTGAGTTTTTTTAAGAAAGAAAATTCTGTGATTCTACCGACTGAAATGTGAATATTTTCATGTTTCTTTACTCCTCTGTGACAGGAAACTGAATATGTATGAGTGGTGGACAGTTTAGGCTGTCATCTTGGGCCGTGGGAAACAATGATAAATATTTTTACGATTTCCTGACATTTTGGAGAGTATGCAACTAATGAGGGTAATGCTGTTTTTGTGTGTATAAATGGTTGTAAAAAAAGGTACATTTCCATAGACACCTGTGTCTTCTGTTTGTATTTTGGGTTCCTGACAGCTTTATACTTTGTTAATTAAAATAAAATGAAAAATCTGACAGATAGCCAAGTTTGTGTTGAGAAAAAGGAGGCATGCATGTGATGTAAGGACAGATTGAAAGATGCTAAACAGAGACAGAAATAAATGCGTAGGAAGTTGACAAATTTGAACCAAAACCTCAGAGGTTCAGAGGTTTAATAAACTATCCAGGGGCATTCTGTCTGCATGATAAGTACATTTACTTCATAAATAAGATGATTGAATATGATGATTAATGATGAATATATAATTGCTTAGCTAATTGGAGGTTTGAGTGCAGGATGACTACTTGCAATGTAGTATTGTATTTAAAATACTTCTTCCAGTAAAAAGTTGTAGAACTAACAAAATACAAGCTGGATGTCAGTTAAATGGCATTTTGTGATTTTTCTTTAGTTACAGTCACTTTAACATCAGAGGTCAATTCAACAACATTCATTCAATCACCAACAGACAAATATAAGCTAACTAGCAACAAATCTGACTTTTAAGTAAACAACTCCACTCAATATAGCGCCATGAAACAGTTGCAAATAAAGATAATTAAAAGTCAAACACTTATTTCATGTAATAGTTTTGTATTCTTGCTATCAACATGAGTAGTGACCGTTATCTCTCAAATGTTCCTTTGACACTGCAGCTGACGTTAATGTAGCTAGATGATGATTTAGCCTGCTAGCACTTTAAGGACTAAGTTAGCAGTTTATTTGGTGTACAAAAACTCGATTAAATAATTGGTTACAGGCGTACTAAACACATAAAGGATGCTTAATATCTCCACACATTCACTTCAGCCTGTTTTCTAATGTTATCTTGCTGAAAATTGGCACTAAAGTTAACTTTCGCTAGCAGGCTAGCTGATGCTAACTTTAAGCTAGCAGGCTAACTTGTTGCGCTTACTTCTCAGGAGCGGAGACGTTTCCTTCTTCACATATTTCCCGTGTACCTCGGCTGGTTTCGACGCTTCGTTTTTGCTTTTCTTTCGTGAGAGCATAACTCAAGGCTCGGGAACATCAACAGCAAACGTCATGGCACGACCCTTCGACCCCGCAACCACCCAGTTCAGCTCGCAAAGCGCGGACAGTGAACATTTTTTAGGCTTTAGATGAGCTAGCAGCGAGTTAGCCAGCTAACTGGAGCTGCTGGACGAGTCTTTGCTCCGGAGGTCCAGTCCGCTCTGAGCAGCGCTCCACTCCCACCGCCGGTCCTCCTCGCTGGGGCTGCTCACTGTACAGTCCTGCCCACCTGGAAACTCACCCACTGCAAGCGGATACACACACACACACCCAACTGAGGCTGCACACAGACAACACAGACAGCTCATTCATACATTTCGTCACCCTGTTAAAAATAATAACTCATTTTTTCAAGTTTTGCAGGAAACACAAAAAACTTCACCAAAAGTGTAACATGACATTTATTGATCATTCAAAAAGGATGTAACAAAGGATGGCTAATGGCATAGTAATAACACTGTGTGTAAATTATGTAACTTAAGAGAAATAAATGACTTAGGAAATTTTTTGAACATGCCTTTGTGACTTAAGTAAGATATGGTAACACTTTATTTTGAAGGTGTCTACATAAGAGTCACACAAGCCTGTCAGAAACATGACATGACAAGTATCATGAGCATTAATGTTACTTCAAAGTGTCATTAATTTTCATGACACATCCCATGTCATGTTTATGACACGCTCATGTCACTCTTATGTAGACACCTTAGTGTAAAATGTTACCAATATTAGTGTCAACAATAAAACACTGATAACTAAACAATCTCCCTCTATCTCTTCTTTGCTGGGTTCTTATCTGATGCCTATGAATGTATCAAATTGTCAAAGAAGTGATGATCTTAAAGGGGTAAAATCACATGATCTGATCAACTGAGGATGTAGGTGATTAGGTGGCTGGTGTCATGAGATGATTTAGGGAGAAAAAAAACCCAATTTTGACCAAAAATTACTTAGGAGATTATTTTAACAGTGTGACGATATGACATATTTAACAGAAAAGTGACATTTGTATTTATATATATATATACAGTCAAGGAAAAATTTTAGACCACCCTTGTTTTCTTCAATTTCTTGTTCATTTTAATGACTGGTACAACTAAAGCTACATTTGTTTGGACAAATATAATGCTAACAAAAATAGCCCATAAGAGTTAAATTTAAGAGCTGGTATCTAGCCATTTTCCATGGTTTTCTTTACAAAGAAATTGAAGAAAACAAGGGTGGTCTAATAATTAATATTTTTTTCCACGACTGTATGTATATATATATATATATATATATATACACACACACACACACACATATTTATGTACATATATATATGTACTGTACATAATTATGTACAATGAAAATGACAATAACGATCTTTCTGATTCTGATTTTCTGAATCGAAAATATCTGCATTAGACTTTCACATAAACACAAGTACGTTAGAAATAGATGCTAAATTATGCTTATGCTAAATAAAATGATGTAAAGTGATGTTTATGTATATGATATATGGTTTATGTGGCCAATTAATAAATTATTTAAATGTGTATTTTTGTAAATAAAGTTTAAAAAAAAAGAAGAAATAAAGAATAAAGTCAAACATGATCCTCTTTTATTTCAATCTGTAACAAAACATTACCCTGTTCTCAGCTTTAGTGCTTATGCTTCATTATAAAAACAAGGTCCTTCGTTTAAATCTAAAACATCCATGATGGCACAGCTTTACATATAATATTTTACATAGTGCAACAGTTCATAGGACTTTAATAAAATATATTTAAATAGCAAGTTTTACCACTTGACATTCACTTCGGTAACTTCAGGTACATGAAAGCAAACACGTAGAAAAAGGTCACCGGATTACTTCTGTTGACATGATTTTACCGCTGACAGGTTTGTTTTTACTTTACATAAAGACTTCAGACGGAAAGCAGAGACAGATCATCTCTTTGACAAACACAGACAAAAGAACACTTGTATAAAAAGTGCACTTCAGTATTGCTTTTCTCTTTCTCAAAAGAGAAATATAGTGTCATGGTAAAATATTTACTCATTTACAACTACTGCTTTGAAAAATATTTAAAAATGATAAATTACTGTATGTTTTCTTTACAGTCTAACCTCACATTTGGTTCTTCATAGGTCCAACACATCATAAAATAAAATTACTGCATATTTTAACAGTAACATTTTAGGCTTAAAAATGTCAGAGGACATGCAAAGTAAGGTCTTTTCTTGTGCATTTGGCTTTATCTATTGCACAAGAGTTCAAGCAAAAATAATTTTGTGCACTTTATGGTTGACTTTGGACACTTGCATTTGGTAATGTGTCCAGAGTACCTGTAAGTGTTTTTAGCGGATACATTATGTGCATTTGTAGTGGTAAGGCAGTGGGGAAAGGGGCGAGGGGTTCAGGTCGCGCACGATCTTGTTCAGGCTGGAGATCTTCTCTTCCAGCAGGTAGTTCTTCTTCTCTGCGATCTTCTGCCGCTGCTCAGTGACCTCCAGAGCTTTCAGCAGCTGGGTGTTCTCTTCATACAGGTCTTTGATCAACACGTCTGCTTTGCCATTCTTGTGCAGCTGGAAAAGTCAGAGAAAGTAGATGATAAAGGCTGAAAGGTCCATCATTAGTCTTATTGAACCATTTGGAGTCTTGGGCTATTTTGGCTGGTTTTAATATTTCTATACTGCCTGTATGTACCACTTAAAAATGTTTACCATGACATGTTTTTTCAGCACAACTTCACCTATATGACCTGATAATAATTATTTTCTCTTTGACTTACTGCATCAACATTTTGAACCCCAAAAACACAAGCAACTACGCAGGAAAATTAAATATTATGTAGTTATATAGTTTATAGTAAATATATTTTACCTTATCTCTGGTTTTACTTGGCCTATCATCATCAAACAAAAACTGGCATGGAGTTTCAAACCAGTACTTCAGAGGGGAGTTGACAGCAAGGCTAGAAGTTGCATCATTTTTGTGTCATGACGTCAAGAAGAAGTCATGTGATTTGATCATGCTCACATGATCGGTGGCTCTAGAGGGTTAAACTGGGCTACAACAGCTGAAAACAACTTAAAAACTGATTAGCCAATATTATCAGCTGAAATCAGTAATGGTATTAAGAGATACTTAATGCCTGCAAATATGTAAGAAAGAAATTGCAGTAAAAAGAAGCAACAGATATGTCTGTAGGTATTTGGAAAATTGTCAATCCTCTCAGTACAGCAAAATTATTTAATAACCACATTTAAGGTATGCTTAAGAAAGTGTTCATGTTAAGTGTTTCCGTCATGCATTAGTGAGAATAAAGCTTTCATTTGGAGAGTAGATCTCCGCGGCTCACTTCAGTTGTGCCGGACAATAATTCCACTTCACGTTTTGTTGGAAATAAGAAAGTTATTGAGACTTGGTTTTCCTTTTAGATTGGTTGTTAAAGCCTGTGGCTTTAATATGAAGACTTGATGACAATGTGCAGGAATTCTATATATATTATTGAATTCTGCATCAAAAAGCATGTTAACAGTGCAGTAACTTAACATATTTGATTCTCAAATGCATGTATAACAGTATTAATAGGAATACAAAAGGTTTGAAGCAAATAAAAAATAACCACTTACTGTAATTTTTTTTCCAGTTCAAGAACAGCAGACCAACATTACTTGCAAGAAGTAATTTTGTGCAATTTTACACATTTTTACAGATTTTATGCTCAATTGCATGTAGTTGTACTGAGTGCCATTTCAAGTGATTTGTTTTAGACAAGCATGTCTTTTCAAGAAGAGACAGCTCCGAATTATCTCTGAATCTATCTTTTTGGACTGACCTGGTCTTTCAGTTGAGCAACTTTCTCTTTGAGCAGCAGTTTGACGTTACGCAGCGACAGTTCAATCTCCCTCATACGCTCCTCCATATTCCTCATCTTCTTCGCTCTTTCATCCTGGTGAGAAGACAGTGAAGGATATCAACAAACTGCTACAAGTGTCGAAATGAAGAATTAATTAATAATTAATTAATTAAGAATTTTGAGCTGATGTGAACTGACAGTGAGAGAAATCAAACATCCAGACCACATTCTAATGAGCTAGAAGCTTTATTTTATCTTTGATTTCTGGTACATTTCTAAAGGAGATGACAACACACTAAAAAAATAAATAAAATATAAATAGGTATAAAATTATGCCACGTATTCCAGATACCTCTACAAAAATAAATAAATAAATGCATAAATAAAATAAACTCTAACATGATTCTATTAAAATAAATAACAAAATAATAAAACAAATAAAATACACTTGAGTCTATACATGATGCAAAAAAAGAATCACTAAATGACTCCAAGACACATATGACATTAACAGATTACTACTGGGGACAAACAATGATTTGGTTTCTAATAATAAATACCAGATAACATTCAAGTTGTGTGACGTGTTTGAACAGAAAAACAACAGAAGGATGTGATTCACTTTGGTTGTGCAGCAGCAGCAACAAAAAGAGCAGCACACACACACACACAGTCCCAGAACACACACAGCTGGAAGACACATTCAGCTATATGTTAATTAGAAATACAGGCATGAACAGAAAAAGACAAACAGTGAAAACTTTCATTGACAAATCTCATACTGAACATAGACAGAAACGTCACCTGACAATTACAGGTTGCTTGATTGTTGGAAAAGGCTCAGAGGGCAGTTAGGCACTAACCTCGCCTCCACCTAAAGGAACACCTCATCCTTAAAATGACTGTTTGTAGATCCATTACTCAGCCTCTATTAAAAGTAAATGCCGTCTTTAACAACAGTAAAACCAGATTTAAACATCGGTTGACAAACTCTCACAAACTTGTGCAGAATCACATAACTCTCGTTTATAGTTATATGCTCACTGCTTCCAAATACATGCATTTTTGGTAATATTTACTATTTAAAACACATTAGACACTCCTGTTTTATACTTCTGCAGGTGCACAAGGTCTACTCCTCCATGCGAAACCGGACAAGTAATGTTTTGTAGGTGTCACGATTCAAATTCTTAGTAAAAATCAATCGAAATGAGCTCACAATTACATAATCCTAATCAAAACTGGATAGGTAAAATGGAAAATCTGATCATATGGCTTTAGTGTGGTACATTAAAAAAAATATGGCCAATTATATAACATTGGACATAAAACCAACAGTTTAACAAAAGCATAACTGTGAATGTAGAAAAAAAGGTTTCATTACAAAATATAATTAAATTGTGACTTTAAATTGAATTGTAACTGAATTGTGGATTTGGAAAAACGTGACACCCAATAGTAAATAGTATGATTTTTCTGAAAATGCATGTGTTTGGTAAGAAGTGAGCATACAACTGGATAAATGAGGCTTGGATTATACTGCACATCTGTGAGATCATTTGGGACATTATGTTTGATATAGTTTGCGGTTGTTAAATGTGTTTTCTTCAAAAATTCAGAGACAAACAGTGAGTAACTAATAAACAAATGGTCATTTTAAGGTAAAAATATTCTTTTACTTCTCGATGATCATAAGGCAAGCTGTCATACAAGATTTAGCCTCTGAGGATCATGTATATACCCTGTTTCAGACAATAATAAACGGTTTACAAGTGCATTACAGAACATTCCCAGAAAATACACCCTGCTTTAAAAAGATTCCCCGTATTCAAACTATAAAAGGATTGGACCCTTAAAAAATTCAAAGTTCATCAAGGAGTAACTCTGTTTGAAGTCTGACAAACTCATAAATTCAAATGTCATTTTAATCAAAATCATCCCATTGGGAAAAACCTCAGGAGCGGTTTCTGTGTTTTCCTGCCACCTAGCAGCAGAGAAATACAATTACACATTCATGCCTTTTGAACCAGGCACCACATTTGTTCACAATCTCCTATAAGGATGCAGAAAGGACGGCATCAAGCGCCACAGTCAGATTTTGGCTCCGAACATAGCAGAGGAAGAGCAGGACTGAGAGGAGGAGGAGGAGCAGAAGGAAGAGGGAGAAGAAGAGCAGTCTTGGAGGGAAGCAAAGAGGCTAAAGTGAAGAGCAGGAAAAGATGCTGGCGTTACAATCCACCGATGCGCCGGTAGCTGTCTGCGTGAGCCGCCCGCTGCTCCGCCATCGGCCCCTGGAGAGAGAAGGCAGGTACACTTCACCACGGCTCTAGCCTCGCCTCGGATCCTCAACACCTACACTGGTCACTCAGCATGCCTTTCACAAGATCCCACTTCACATAACAGTTGTGTATACTGAATATTATTATAGTTAAAGGGCCACTTGATACATTTTACGCAAAGTTTGTTTTACTTGTCTTAAAGCAAAGACAAGGAGTTTTTTTTTAAAGATTTGGGTACAGAATACTGTACTTTTTAGGATACAGTTCACATTAAGTCAAATATAAATATGTTGAAATATAATAAATAAATAAATAAATGTAGAACTATAAACTCTGAATGTAATGCATTCTGTTTGATATACATTTTACACAGTATCCCAACTTTCTTTGTATGTGGTTTGTACATAAGGCAGTTAAAAGAAAGCGAGAGGAGATTTTTCAGATTAAAAAATAGATCTTTTACATTTGTATTCTATTCTTATTTTCTAAAAAAAACACTTAGTGTTATATATATGTAATATTTTTCAAGCTTAAGCAGTTATTATGACTATTAATTGACATGAAATGTGCAAAAACATTTAATTACATATTTTTAAACATTTTTATTTAATTATTTGAGTCAGCGTGTACGTTTATTAAATATAGCTTAATAATCTATTTTGTTAAAAATCTCCTGGAACATTATGTAATGACTTTTCAAATTTGTATGAGGTCAATATATTATGCTGATATTAAAATAAAACTAGTAAACTGAACAATATTAACACAACTGTAAAGTATACACAATTATTGCATTAGATGGGATCTTTTTCTTTTCTTTGCACTACACAACACATCAAAAAGTCAGTTGCTATTAAAATGCAGTAACAGTGAGATTACACCATTAACAGATAAACCTGGACAAACTACATCTATCTAGTTGAGGTGAGGTGACAAATGGAAACAGAGCCAGCAGGACCACACCCAGATGATCACACCACTGCAGCTACTCCAGTCCCCAGATGGAAAATTAAATAAAGACAGGGAGTTCAGAAACATACAGGCACCACAGACTAAACACCAAACCCAGAAAGTAAATACTACACGCACGACACAAGGAGGTGAGGACAGACAGGTGCTGAGATGGATTTGTGACAAGCACCAAAACAAGGAACACTGAAAACCCAGCGGTCAAAAAAGTTATGACAAATAAAAATAAATGAGGAAAATAATAATAAATAAACGACACTCAGCTCAGGAGAAATCACACTTTGAAAGAGTGGATTATTAATATTTGCTTTGATGTCAAATGTTTTTAATTTTCAGCTAAATTAAAAACATACAAAACAAATAAGGCACCTGAATTGAGTGTTTTATTTGAATGGGCACACTTTCTACACCAAAGTGAGCGTGAAAGAAATACAATGGGTGCGTTTACATTCAACTCCCATTATATCCCAAAACATTTCTAACGTGAGATGAACTTCATCAACAAATGGCTCTAATGTGACAAAAAAGAAAATGATGAAAATGGCCGAAAAATGTATGTAAAATCAAACAATGCAATGGCTCTAAATATTCAGCTTGTTCAGGTTTTATGTTCAGTGTAAAATTTCGAAGCAGACTCAGGCAAAATGTAGTTTTAAAAGGATTAATTTGTCCATCATGTTAGTAATGATTTCACTTGCAAGCCTACTATAAGCAGCTCTCATTTAGCTTTTATATTATAATTCATGTATTTGCCTGAGTCTGCCTTCAGGGAAGAACCAGGTTTTACTGTACCTGCATGTTGTCTGGGTCTTCACCACGGTGCTGTCCCCTGGGCATCCTGTGAGGTGACGGAGGCAGAAGTCCGACCAAATGAGCCTGAAATGACTGCACAAAGAAGAAAAATAATTAACAATTCTGATTTGTATAATGGTGCACATTTGTGCTGTCAAATCAACGAACAAATGTAGAAGAGAATTAATTAGAATGTTAAAGAATTTTTTTTGTGTCTATGTAATGCACTAATTTCTGGTGAAATAATTAAGATGATGATGATTCTAAATGGTGGATATAGGCCCTGTAGTGTTTTTGTGTCCTTATGATTTGATCAATTTGGATGACTTGGGCTGACAATATCATCGTCCATCGTTGACCATCCTTGACCATCCTTGGTAGGCACTGCCCAACCCAAAAGACTACAGGTGCATCTCAATAAATTAGAATATGATGGAAAAGTCAATTTCCAGTAGTTCAAGTCAAACAGCCCCAACCAAGTATTGAGTCATATAGATGGACATACTTTTCAGAGGTCAACATTTCCATATTAAACATACTTTTTAAATTGGTCTTTTGTAATACTAAATTTTTTTGAGACACTTAACTTTAGGCCTTCATTAAATGTAAGCCATAATCATTATAATTAGAATAAATGAAATACATTAAAACATGAAATGTTTAATTCTGTGTGTAATTAATCTATATAATGTGTTATTTCCATTTTCTGAATTGAATTACTGACATAAATAAACATTTCTATATTTTCATTTATTGAGATGCAACTGTATACATTTTGAGGTCATTTTATCTAACAGTACTCTAAACAGTTTCTGATATAAGCCTTGCAATAAAAAAAAACAAGAAAATAGATTAAAGGCAGATTTATTGAATTTCAAGAAAACTAAAACTAGCAGGAAAAAAATAAAAAATAATAATAAATAGAATTAGCTAGCTAATAGTAAACTGAAATAAATGTAAAAACAACAGTGTTAAAAAGTTACCGCACACCAGTGAACAACCCATAATGACCTCTATGTAAAAACACAATTGAAGCACTGTCAAAAACATGCTAAACCAACAGGCGGCGATAAAACTCTGAACACTGAAGCCAGTTTGGCCAGTCATGCAAAGAAGATGTTGGCCAATCAGAAGCCAGACAAAAAATATTACCAGAAGGCTACCTGGCCATAATTGACATAAAGAAATGCAATGCAAGTGCAGTATAAAGACAAAATCCATATATGGGGGGAGTCGGGATGGATGTCATGAACGACGTCATGTTGGTAACTACAAACCCAAACCATGATGTTTTTCAAACCTTAACCCTTTATAGGGCACTCCTGGAAATTGAAAAATGTCAACCCTGAAGTGTTATTGGAGGATATTACTAGACTTTTTGCAAAATGTTTCATTTTTATATTGCAAATCGAGGTCAATTGAGTCATTATTAATCTTATATTTACTAAAATCTCTTTCCCACAGCAACCCTAAATAGACAATTACACATAATTTGCATCCATCACCACTTAATCTTTTACCTTTAAACTATTTATTATCTTTTTAGACTACTTATTACATATGCGTAATGTCTGAATGTCTTTTTTAAAGCACCTTATATATGAGAAGCACACGTAAATTTAGTTGTATACTTTTTTAATACAATGACAATAAAGGAAAGCTTGAATCTTGTGTGATTTACTGATTGGTCAGATGCCACAGTGTCACTATCTGTGATGTAGAAATCCATGTGGTTCTATGAGCTCACGGAGAGCGAGGAGACCTGTTATAGATGTCCGCTCAAGTTACCAAATATGGTTCTTTGCCTGTTAAAGGGTTAACCAAGTAGTTTCATTTCTCAACATTAACGACAGCAGTCATAAGTTGTTTTTGGGAGTCATTAAACGTATGAGGATGCATCGGAATAAGAGGAGAAAAGCTGGTATCCTGTCCTACCTCTAGCACTTGTGTAGACAGTCGAGCCATTTGGGCCTTGAGCGCCTCGTTTTCTTGCTGAAGGCCCTCCAGCTCCGTGTGCCCTCGTCCTGCTTCACGGCCCTGAAACACACAAAGCACATGTAATAAGAATTTAAGCCACATTATCAGCATGTTTATAACCGAATAACATTTATTGCTTTTGTTCTCCATTTATGCCGTTTACCTTGGTGAGTTCCTTTTGTGCCTCGAGCTCCTCCCTCAGAGCAGCGTTGTCCTGCTCCAAGGCCTTCACCAGGGACGACTGACTCTGCTGTTTGTGCTGCTTCAGAGACAGGATGGTCGCATCCAGCTGACGGACCTGCAGGCATAAAGTAAAGAGCTTTTAGATTAGTGACAGAGTGAGAAAATGTAACACTATTATGCAGGGTTCGTACACTTTAGCAGTGGTCAAAGTCGCATTTTTTAAGGACTTTCAAGGTAAATTTTCAAGCTTTTCCAGTATCTTACACCTGTTGTAAATTGCATGTTTTAGATGAGTACTTACATACTAAAAGGGGGAGATTTCCATTATTTTTCCTTAACCATACCAACAGCGATGGTATTACACTTTTAGGAGGAACGGTCTTCATTTCAGATAGGCTACTCATTATTTTTTACATTGAACATGTGATTATCTATAGTCTATAGATTGATATAGTTAGATTGCAAGAGAAATACAGTAAGAATTTCAAGCATTTACAAGCACTTTATCCAAAATCCAAGCACTTTTTAAACCTTGAAAATACAACATTTAAATTCAAGCATTTTCAAGGATTTCAAGCACCCGTATGAACCCTGATTATGACCTTAGATTTTAACATTCATCACAGTTTGCGTCCTCAGCTCACCTTTTCTCTGGACTGCACGAGGTCTCCTTTGACGCCGTGTACTTCGTCCCGGAGTCTCTCGTTTTCCTGCCTGAGCAGCTTCTGCTCCTGATCCAGCAGCCGAGACATCTCATCTCTGAACAGCTTCTTGCTCTGACTCTGGAGACCACTCGAGTGCAAGGCCATCTCCAACACGTGGTTCTGTGTTGAACACAGATACAGGCTTAAAACTCTTTTGCAATGCTGCAATTCTTTAAAAAATTATGTATTTTACTTGATTTGGTGCATTCCTTAATATATTTTTTACTGTATTTAATATATATTTTTTTTATAATTCAGTGTTTTTCTTTTCCATTATATGTATTATATGTATTCCATTTTAATATTACCATTAGGTGGGGTTTATCTCTCTTATTTTACAATAATGGAATTCTATCCCAGTTTTTACATTTCTTTTATGTCTATAAACTTGGTGCATGTAATTTCATTATTGTAAAGCACATTGAGCTCCCCTTCTTGAATGAAAGGGACTACACAAAAAAAGTTTATTATTATTAATTAATAAAAAAAATACTGTACTAAATTGTGAATCATTGTAGGGCTATAAAACACAATTTGACAAAAAATTAACTACTATATTCAAGGGAAAAAAATACATTTTGATTATTCCCAGTTTCTGAAAATGATTCTGTAGAATATGATTTGTAGGCCGGGGACATCTCTGCAGCACCACAATGCTTAATTCAAAATGTTTGCTGAATGAAAACATATCTTACTTTGTCATTGACATTTTGCAGCTGTTTGTGTAGCACTGCAACTTCGTGTTTGAGGGAATCCCTCTCCTGCTGCAAAACACGGAAGTCTGACTTAAGAAGAGCACTTTGATGGTTCACAACCTGAAGAGTTTCATCTGCTGACTTGACCTAGAGCGGAGAAACAAAGAGTTTAACTTGACATACAAATTTGTCGATGAACTATGAATGCAACTGTAAAATGCTTTGAAGAAATACTTAACATAGATTTACTGACACATATGATCCTGTGGGTCACAGCGGACTCTTACCCTCTCTTGAGCTTTGGTCAGCTGGTCACAGAGGCCCTGAGTCTGCTGATCTGGGATCATCCGCTCCTCCGCCAGGTGGCTGAGCTGCCTCTGCATAGAATCCACTCTGACCCCCTGAGAACCAGAAGACGACTACTGATGTAATTAAACAATCCTTAACCTTCACCTTCACTGCTAAAGCTAGAAAACACCTCAGAAAATTGCCCTTCAGACCTTTCTTTTCCCATCAAATGTGAAATTATTTGTAGATTCTTGTATTCACTTGAACTGTTTGAGTCATGGTAATAATAGGTGGTGTTAATGTTTTTTTGTGTCCTGCTTTAATGGATCTCACATCGAAGTGTCTGAGCCTGATGCTCACCTTCTCTCTGAGGCCAGAGAGCTGCTGTGACAGCTGGATATTCCTCTGCTCCAGCTGTGCAGTGTCCTCCAGAGCTTTGGTCAGCTCTGCCTCCAGAGCAGACACACATGCTGCCAGCTAACACAAAACAGCCACCGATTAACTACCTGCTACGACACAACAACACCATGACAACCATCACAAAGCTCTGTTTACCTCGTTTTTCTCTTCGGCGGTGAACGCCTCCCTCCTCTCGTTCTCTTTTATCAGCTCAGCCAGCTGCTCTTGTAGACTCTCCATATCAGAAATATTTTGGGCATTTTTCTCTGACAGCAGCCCGTTCTCATCCTCCAGCTGCTGGCTCTGCAGACGCAGCTCGGAAATCTGCAGAGGAGATAATACATGTTATTAACTGATTCTGAATGAAGGAGAATTAATTGTGAGGGGGGACAAAATAGTTTCTAAAGACTTTTTATATAGATGTTGATCTGTCAGTCGGTCCAGACAGAAATATCAAGAAAACTATAGGATATATTATTTTTTTCTACAGACATTAATGCCTCCCGGTGGACGAATCGTCATTAATTTGGCGATTCCCTGACCTTTCCTCCAGTAGCACCACCACGAGGTTGTTTTGGTTTTAAGATAATTATCTCCACAACAACTACATGGATTGTCCTTAAATTTGTACAATATAATTGTGCCTCCCTCAGGGTGATTTGTAATAACTTTGTTGATCCTGTGATTTCATTTGGTTCCATTATCAGGTGAAAATTAAAAGTTTTCCAGTACTTTGGTTTATAAGCAAACTAACATTTTCCAAAGCCTCGTTTCTACCTTTTGTTTAGTGGACTGTTGCATATCTTGCTAAACTGAGATTGTAAACACTGTAAATATTCTATTTGCTTGGCTATACACTCTTATTTTGAAGGCACAATGAGTAGGATTTGTCTGCTGTGGTTTGTAAACAACATTCAAAGTTGGCTCAACAGCACCAGCAGTGCCCGCCAATTTTGCAGCTTCCTCTGGGATGCAATTTTACAATCTTTGTATCCAGCCAGTGGCTGGGGGCTACACGCCCAGAAACGTCCCAAACACAGCACAGTGAAATGAACAGAGAAAACACATGCAGAAGGCAGGGCATCTAGAGCTAATGACACCCTACACACTTATCACGACTCATAAGTGATGACTTAGAGATCATTTTAAGTTAGGAGTTACTTCAGTACCTGTTTCTTGAAATTGTCCGCTGCCTTTTGAGTGGCAATCTTCCCTTTTTTTAGCTGCTCCAGTGTTTGTCTAAAATCAAACATTGGAAGAAAAAGTCAGTTTACGTGACAAAACTAAAATGCACGGAGATAATTATTAAACATGTTTAAACTAAAAGTGTTTCTCACATCAACTCTTCCTGGACCTCTTTTATGTCCTCTTCCTTCAATGCTGCAATCTTTTGTCTGAGGACGACGTTTTCTTCAGCGAGACGTGACGCCTCTGATCTGTAGGCAGAAATCAAAACATTAGAAAAAACCAACAAGCTTTTAAAATACCGTACATGTCAGAATACACATTTATAAAGAGTCTCTCGCTACATATTGAATAAAAACATCTTATCCTACGATTTACACACATTGAACTTTCTGATTTGCCGTTCCACTGGTGATCTACAGGGATCAAAACAGCACAAGTATTGAAGGTTTGCCGCATTGCACGAAGGGTTTAGGAACCTTATCACAGGTAGGATAAACAGCACTACGTTGGAGGAGGAGCGTGCTGAAAAAAATCAAAGCACCACAGGGATGGGAGAAGCCACAGGAGACACGGAGGGACGGGCTTATAGTTTTTCTCCACGTTACCTATGAGCCTGTGTGGTGTCATTTAATGTCTGCGACCTGTCCTGTAGCTCTGTGATGGCTCTGCGAAGATTGGTGTTCTGCTTCTCAAACTCTTCACAGCTCTCCTCCAGATCAGTCATTGCCTGAATGTTTTCCAGGACAGGCTCGTCTGTGGGGGTCTCCGATTGTCCGGCGTCGGAGCGTACGGCTGAAAGAATCTCACCCTGCCTCTCCAACTCACTGAACAACTCAGAGAGCTTACTGTTCTCCTCTCTCATCCTGTTGATCTCATCCACGAGGACAATCTGAGGATCCTGGAAATCATTAATAATCATCTGGCTTTCAAGGCTCCAAAATCTCTTTTCAAGTTCATTGTTTTGCTCCTTCAGTTTGGCATTTTCAACCATGCAATCCTCATATCTAATCTGAAGATCTGTCGTCTTTAAGGCCTTAACCTCCAGCTCTTTAACATGCTCCATTATAAGCAACATTTTAACTTTGAGGCTATAGTTTTCCTCCAATACCTGGTGGCCGGTTTTGATCTTTTCTGTGTTATGAGCCAGAAGATTCTCCAGTATTTCAGTTTTCTGTTGAAGCAGCGAAATCTTCTCATGTAGGAGGATGTTCTCCTCTCTGGCAGTGTTATACAAAGCCTTTAGATTCCGGAGGGAGCACTCCTGGTCCTCACAATCGGCATCTTCATCCAGATTTTCCAGAGGATCATGTTCACAGTCTAGTTCAACTTCCTGTCTGTCGTGAGAGATATTTGATAAACACCTAACCTCAGCATCCACCAGACACAGTTCATCTGGGTCACCTGTTTCCTCCAGCACTGAGGGATCAACCACAGTCTCATGACACGGCTCATCTTCATAGGAAGAGCTTTCCCAGACTAACGTTTGCACATCCTGAGGTTTGTTCTCTCCCTCACATGATTCAAGAGCTGCTTTATTCTCACCATCTTCATCCGCATCTACACCTTCACACACCTCGGGGGATGAGACTGCCTCACACGGCATCTCTGGTGAAGCGGGTATTTTTTCAGATTCATCATTTGAATTATTTCCATTGTGAGCTGGGGGATCGGGGTTGTGATGATCACAGGTTAATTCAGGGTCTTCATGCTCAGTTTCTCCAACAGATTCCTCAGGGCTCGAATCTCCACTTCGGTAATCTTCTAGAACAGCGACAACTTCAGTTACTTCAAGTGTGATTTCTTCTTGATCATCACTGGTAGCATTTTTTATATTTTCATGATTTCCGTCCACTGCTTCAGCGTCTTGCTCGACCAAACAAAGTAGTTCCTGATTAGAGGAATCTGCATCACAGATTTCAGGAAGTTCCAAACAGGTTTCCTGTCCTCCAACGAGGAAAGAAATACATTCTTCCTCCATTGAAGTGTTTATTTCATTTGATTCTTCCATTTCTTCTCCAATAGCCTTTTCTGAAGAAGACAAAACCTGACGTAATTCCATTTCTAGCTCTTCAATTCTGAATTTAAGTGCATCACTTTCTGCTATAAGCATTTCTCTGTCATTCTCTTGATTGTCTCCTAAATTTTCCTGGAGAACAGATATTTGTTCCTGTAGCTCCTTCCTCTCCAGCTCAAAGTCCTCCGCTGCCTGTCTGAGCAGCATCTCCAGCTCCTCGATCTTTATCCTCAAATCGTCGCGCTCCGTTAACAGTTTGATCCTCTCACTAATCTGCCTCTCAGAGATGGAAAGCATCTCGTTGTATTTTGCCTCAAGTTCCACCTGGCTGCCCAGAAGTTCTTCCCTCTCCTGTTTAAAATCTTCAACCGTCTGGTTTAGCAGCAGCTCAGCCTCGATCGCTTTCTTTTCAGAGTGAGCGAGCAGCTCGTCTTTGGTTTCCAGGCTTCCCTGAAGCCGGTTATGGAGGTCATTCAGCTGCATGCTAAGCTCTATCTCTTTAGTCTGAGCCATACTGATGAAGTAATCTAGCTCCTTCTGCAGTTTCTGGTTTTCCATCACGAGTTTTTCTATTTCCTCTTTATGAAGACTTTCTAGCTCAAGTCGTTCTTTAGCCCACTCTTGATTCAGGCTCTCTTTTTCTTGCTCCACGGCCTCCTCCATCCTTCTTTTTTGTTCCTCAGCGTTCTTGAGAGCCTCCTGTATCTGCGCCTCCCATTGGAGCTTCTCCTCCACATGCCTCTCAGACAGAGCCTTTAGCTCACTTTGGTAGTGTTGCTCAAGTTTCAAAACATCGGCCTGAAAACGATCCGCGGCGAATTCTTGATCACCTGAGAAACGGCTTTCCACTTCATTGATTCTTTGGGCGAAGCTGCTCTCGATTTCCCTCCTGTACATGGTTATTTAATCATTGTTACGGCAACAGTTCTCAAACTCTAAATAGTACCATTTCAAACAAATTAAAACAAATTCCTTTTTTTAGCATTTTGATCATTTTAAAACCTCTGAACCCCACAACATATTAGCAGGTTAAAAGGCATGTTTTCTTTGAAAAAAATATTCAAAATTACACTATTTATCACATGTAATTTTTGTCTGATTTTCATCATTTTGCATAGCCCTTGAACAGATTATGAGTGAAGAACACCTGCATCAAGATATCTTAAACTTGAAACAGTAATATACAGGTGCATCTCAATAAATTAGAATATCATAGAAAAGTTTGTCAGTGATTCAATTCAAAAAGTGGAAATAACACATTATATAGATCCATTACATATAGAATGAAACATTTCATGTCCTAATTTATTTAATTTCTTCTAATTATGATGATTATGGCTTACATCTAATGAAGACCTAAACTTCAGTGTCTCAAAAAAACATTAATTTTGTATTTAATGTTACAAAAGAACAATTTAAAAAAATTGTTTTAATATGGAAATGTGGCCTATGTCTATCTATATGGACTCAATACTTGGTTGGGGCTATTTTACTTGAACTACTGGAAATGGACTTTTCCATAATATTCTAATGTATTGAGATGCACCTGTATTTTTTTAAATCCATATATCTCTTTATGCAGCCAGAAGCAGCTTGTATTTTTAAAACATCTTACCTCTCCTGAGTGATGTCATCTCGTAGTTTATCCAGCATGCTGCTGAGAGCGTCCCTCTCCTCAGTGTGTTTGACAGTCAGCTCCTTCACGGCCTCTCGGTGACTCTCCTCCAGACGATCCCTCTCCTCTGCCATTAAGCGCTCTATTCTCTTCTCCTCCTCCTCTCTCTCCGTCTCGAGCTTCTCCCTCTCTTCATTCAGCCTTTCTTGGAGCATGCCTTCGTAATCCTCCTCTAACTGCAGTCTCTCCGTCTCCCACTCCTCCTTTAGCTTTTTCTCCCTCTGCTCAAACTTCTCCTGTACCTGCAGCCTCTCTTGGAGCACTCTGTCAAGCAGAGCCTCCTCCTGACGCTCCAGGAGCTGGGCTCGTTCCTCCTCCCACTGCTCCCTGAGCTTGCTCTCCTTCTCTTCCTGCTCCCTGACAAGTCTCAACATCTCTTCCTCTAACACCACCTGCAGAGACTCATTATTCTGCTCATCCAGCTGAGCCCTCTCTTTCTGCCACTGCTCTGTCAGCCTCTGCTCAATCTCATCGCGCTCTTCCTTGAACTTCACCTTTGCCTCCTCTAGTCTGGCCTTCAGTTCATCCTCATGGCTTTGCTGCAATTGCTCTTTCTCCTTTTCGTAATCATCTAACAATCTCTTCTCCAACTCGGCCTTTTCTTCCTGCAGTTTGCTTCTCTCCTCTTCCAGTCTGGCTTCAGAAAGCTCTAACTGCTCTTCCCCCAGTTTCTTAATCTCTGTGGCGTGTTGTTTCCTCAGCTCGTCTATCTCACTGACTAGATTTTCATCAGTTTCTGTCTGCTGGGCTTCCAAGGTTTTCAGCTGCTCCTCCAGGTCTGCAGCGTAGGTGTGGGCCTCCAGCAGCTGTTGTCTGAGAGTTCCCACCTCCTCCTCCTGCAGATTCTCCAGCTCTGCCCTCTCCTCGGCCTGCTTCTCCTCCAGACAAGTCCGCTTCAGCTTGGCCTGCTCCAGCTGGCTCTGAAGCTCCTCTGCGTGGCTCTGAATGCTGGCCATCTCTTCCCCCAGAGCCTGGACCTCCTGCTGGTACTGGAGGGCCAAGGCAGCCTTCTGGTCCTCATGAGTCGCCCTCTGCTTCCCAACCATCTTATCAAATTCATTGATCTGTGATGATGAAAAGAATGAGGAGGAGTTAAATTAATAGTTTGAGCTGAGAGTTAGAACATGTTTAATTTAGTTTTTTTATTTCAAACATGTGCGAGTAACGCACAAAGTAAACTGAAAAACAAACAAATCCAATGAGAATAATCAAAACAACAATAGCAATAGTCAAAACAAAAGCAATAATGTGAATGCAACATGTCAGAAAAGGAGTAGGATGAAGCATATGCTTATTTAAACCTATACCTTCTCCACTACTCAATTAACATTTTTTTCCCTAAACATACATATTTACATAATACATATTTACAAAAAATTTAAAATAAATAATTAAATAAACAAATACATAAATCATTTATCATTTATGAAAACACCCGATTGTTAAAGCCCTTCTTCCTCCCTGTCCCTCATGAAAACCATGTGTTTGTACTGCTTTTTAAACTGGATCATGCTTGGACATTGCTTGAGCTCCACACCCAGTCTGTTCCACAGCCTCACTCCACAAACTGAAGGACAAAAACTTTTTAATGTTGTACGTGCCCGCTGAATTCCTCTGTCAATTCTGTACACTAAAGGTTTCTGTCTCGGTTCACAAGACTGAAATTTCATCTAAACATCTTCGTGCTCTTCCCAATATTAGTTTTTAATGTGTAAAAACAGACAGGTATGTCGAACGAGATGAAAAATAAAAAAGGTATATATTGCACAAACCTTGCTTTCAAGCTGGTTCCGCAATTCCTCCATTTCCTGCAGGTGTTGCTCCTTCAGCTGCTCCAGCATCATCTCTGCCTCGAGGCTCATGCTGAAGGGTTGAACTTCCTCTGAACCGATGCCTGAAAAAAGTCACATTATAAGTTGGGGAAGCTGCAGACTTTTGACACAGAATTGTGCAACATTTTTATGTACCAGTTGTTGTCATGAACAGATGTAGTTAGGGCTCTGTAATTAGCTCTCTGGGGACCGTGTGTGTATGTGTGGTGTAAGTTTTCATCACCTGGGTCAGACTCCATGCCGGGGCTTTTACTCTCCAGCTCTTCAGAGAGAGGTTTGTGGCACGACTGATGAACTCGTCCGACGCTGTGGAACTCCTGCAGCTCTGACTGCAGCTCGTCAATACGATCCTGCAGCTCCTGCAAAATGAGAGACTTTGAGTTAAATATGTAAACGGCTTCCAGTGTGTGAAGACAATATTACCTTAGAAATGCATATATAAAAAATGTATAATTTAGATGCAGTTACCCTGTACTGAGCTTCGTAGCCGCTGCGTAGCTCTTTAATACGTTCCTCCTGGAGGAATAAATCTGCGTTGCCAGGATCCAAGTCTCCAAACTAAAGAAAATAAGATTATTTTCAAGTTGATAGTATGTTTGCACAGAAACCATAAAAAACAAAAGACAGAAACAAAAAGACCTAGGCAAGGAAAGAGAACACAAGAATATAAAAAGTGTGTATGTTCCAATAACTAAAATGATGGACAAACAATTCAAAATGATTCTGTACCTTTTCTTTCAAAACGTTGTCTAAACATGTCTGAAGTTTCGTGTTTTGGTTTTGTGACTCCACTAGTTTTTCGGTGATGTCCAGCAACTCCATTTCAAGACGTCGGTTTTCCTAAAAAAAGAAAAGAAAAAAAAGACAGATAAAAACCAACATGTTTACAATTTTTTAACTTTTTTTTTTAATAATAAGCAAGCTAATGTTATTGCTTTATACGTCAATAAGTCATAAAATGTAGTTTTCTACAGAATTTGATTGTATTTGTGGTTATAGCCGAGCGGGTGGGGGTTAGGGGTGTTTTTGACTTAAAACTATGCAATTTTACATCATATTGGACCACTGATATTACTATATTTTTATTCAATGAAATGTGAAATATAAAAAATTATTTGTGCAGGTTAATGTTGATATAGTGTTGGGCCGCCACAAACAGATCAATGTATTAGAAATGCTGTTTAAGCAAAGACGGTGTTTTTGGTACCTTGACAGAGATGGAGAGGTGGTCTCTGAGGAAAGATTCATCCTGTCTGATCTTCTCCACCTCTGACTCCAGTTCCTCACGCTGCAGGCCAGCCTGCTGCTGAATCTGGTCCATCTCCTGCATCAGTTCTGATCGTACCGCTGCTAGCTTCTCTTTGTGCTCCTGTTCAAGCTTCCTGTAGACATTCAGGCACAGAGAAAACAGAGTATTAACACTTAGAATGAACACAATAATACAGACTGTTCCAAAGGTTAGGAAGAGGCTGGAATGTTTGACTTTAGTTTAGGGGAAGGAGATAATATTTCAAGAAAAAAGTTGCAAATTTACTAGATTAAAGTGGCAAATCTACAAGAAAAAAAGTTGCAGATTTAAGAGATTTAAAGTGGCAAATCTGCACGAAAAAGTTGCAGACTTACAAGAAAAAAAGTGGGGGAAAAAGCCACTTTTTTCTCACAGATTCACCACTTTAAATCTCATAAATTTGTGCATTTTTTTCTCATAGATTTGCCACTTTAATCTCGTAAACTCTTTTCTCAAAATATTATCCCCCTCCCCCGGGTCTGTATGTTTTTTTTACACATTCCACAATCCACATTTTGGCAGTATGTAATATCCTCCAATATTCTCTAGGGTTGAAATTTGGAATTTGCAAGTTTTTCAATGAGTGCCCTATTAAGGGTTAAGCAGGGTATCATGGTGAAAATAAATAAAATATACCATTTATTTTTTTTATCTCAAAATGCAATGTGAACATTTATAAAGCTAACTATGATCAGCTTAAGTCTTTAGGAATGGACTAGATAAATACATAAAGGGTGAGAGATATAATCCCTTTATTCATTTTAATCCTCAACATCCACCACATGAATGAGGCAGGTGTAGACAAGAGACACTTAGCCAATAAAACATAAACATCCGGTGTATTCTGAGGAATAAAGTACCTGAGGTTGACATTATTCATGTGTTCAATCGCAGAGTGACGTTCGTCCACCTCGGTGGCGAGCTGAGTTTTTAGTTTATCTGCTTTTTCCAGGTCGGATCGGATTTTCTCTTTCTCTCTTAGTTCTCTGTCCACACGCTCTCTGAAAGAGAAACACAAATGGGTTGATCATTTGTACAAAGATTGACCCACAATGACAAATAACAGAAACAAACAATAATCCTGCATGTTTTATTTCAGACTAGCAGGTTCAAAATGATTCCAAATTTTTTTTTATCACATATTAACACAGAGTATTAATATCTGAATACACAGCTGTGTAATAGTGCTGACTCATACTCACAGAAGATGTCTGATCTCAGCTTTGAAGCTCGCCAGTGCTGCTTGGTGAATCCCATTCTTAGTAACGAGGAGCTCATTCTCAAGTGCCATGGTGAGGTCACTAA
This sequence comes from Centropristis striata, assembly GCF_030273125.1. Classification (NCBI taxonomy): domain Eukaryota; kingdom Metazoa; phylum Chordata; class Actinopteri; order Perciformes; family Serranidae; genus Centropristis; species Centropristis striata. Next base: position 7,990,855 of record NC_081532.1, read on the forward strand.
GACTCACTTTTCCATCTAAGCTGAAATTCAAAGCCTGCAAAATACATTAATAATTACACTTTTGTCTCTCTGCAAATATTTTAGAAAAGTATCCCTTTTGTCTTTGGCTGTCCGCCTATTTAAAAAATACAAATATATTTAAATGCATGTTTTAAACGTTGTATGTTATAACAATTAACGCTAAAGGCTGCAGACACAATCAGGAGAGGAAGTGACCTGCAGGATCTCAGTGCTGTTTTCTATTCCCTCTTCCATCCAGGCATCCAGGACGTAGTCAACAGGAGTGAAACCGGTCCCATCATCGAGCGTGGAAAAGAGACGCATGCCGATGGTGCTGGTCAGAACAGAAGGAGTGGCTATCCTACGGCCTCCTTCATCAAAAGGCTGTACGGAGGAAAACATTGTTTTTCTGTCACTTTATCACAGAGGAACTAGAAAGCAAAATATTTCTGTCAACACACAATTCATCACCCTGTTAAAATAATCGCCTAACTCATTTTTTCATGTTTTGCAGGAAACACAAAAAACTTCACCAAAAGTGTAACATATGACATTTATTGATAATTTCACTCAAAAAGGATGTAACAAAGGATGGCTATTGGCATATTAAAAACACTGTGTGTAAATTACGTAACTTAAGATAAATAAATGACTTAGGCAATTTTTTGAACATGCCTTTGTGACGTAAGCAAGATATGGTAACACTTTATTTTGAAGGTGTCGACATAAGAGTGACATGAGCGCGTCATAAACATGACATGGGATGTGTCATGAACATTAATGACGCATTGAAGTAACATTAATGCTCATGATACTTGTCATGTCATGTTTCTGACAGGCTTGTGTGACTCTTATGTTGACACCTTCAAAATAAAGTGTTACCATATCTTGCTTAAGTCACAAAGGCATGTTCAAAAAATTGCCTAAGTCGCATTTTATTTTGACTTAGGCATAATAAATCCGCTTAAGTCACACACTTGACATTGGCCATTATCTTAAAAGGGGTAAAATCACATGATCTGATCAACTGGGGATGTAGGCCTGACTTAGGCGATTATTTTAACAGTGTGACGAATTTCTTTTATGCATGAAGATATGATATGACACATAAATAAAACTAGAACAGATAACCATAAAAACACATAGTTAAAATAAATTAATTGACTACAAGGGATCAAGAGCTCAACGAACAGATACCTGGGTGGAGTGGTGTCGTTTAAGCTGTCTGTAGGGAGTGGAGGCGGACGGCGTGGGGGGTTTGTTGTGGTTTACAACCCTGGAAACAAACTCCTGAACATTCATCGCTCCGTCACCAGTGAGACTCTGGATTACCTCCAGATTTATCTGAAAAATAAACGTTTTTCTGTATTCACTAAAAAGAGACTTTTTTATTTTAATTTTAAGCGCACAAAATATGTGTTCAATTTTACATGAACTAATGGACTCAAGCCACTCAAGATTAGTTGATGAATCAACAGTCAAATAACCAACAAATATTTTATATTTTATTTTATAATATTTTTATCATTATTTAAGTAATTCTAGCTAAAATGCAATAAATTCCAGCATCAAAAATATCTAAATATGCCGTTTTTCCTTTATCCTTGACATTTGTAGACATAACTTTCAACTCTACAGTAATGGCAGGTAGTTCTTCAGTTTTGTTAGACATTTGGTCAAAATAGTAATCATATTAATCAATGATGAAAATAACTGGCACTTATATACGTGTGTATATGATATATACAGAGAGTGTATATGTATATTTCTTGTGAAGTAAAATGAAACATTCATAATTGGGAGGCTGAAAACACATTTTGAACGTAAATTGTCTAAAAGAACAATGTTATCAGAAGTGGAAAAAAACAACAAGGCCTCACAGAACTGTATGGCCATTTTAACGTTCACTACTACATTAATTTAGAGCCATAAGCCTTTTGTTGAAAAAATGGATTTTACATGTTCTACTCTACAGTGTGAGTGCAGTGAATGTTGTGTGATTTTATAGAAAATAATGGTGATTTAACACTCTAACTCTGCCCTGAAATAAAAGTTCTCTCCATTCATTTTTGAATCTCACCTCCAGGCCCAGGTGTTCACAGAGAGCGAGCAGTTCGGTGTGACCGGCACATCCGTCCCATGATATGTTCAGTTCTTCACAAGTGTCACGCAGTCTCTCCTCTAAACACGTCGACAGAGGAAAGATGGATCCCCGAGGTGTGCTCGGCTCATCGGGGTTCCAGAGATGCATTTGTCCTACAAACAGGGTAAGAAGAGACTGATTAATCCTAGACAAAGATATTTTGCGTGAATTTTAATAATAATACATTGAGTGTTTAGAAAAGCGCTATATAAATACAAAGACGCTTATTTTTCTAAAAAATACTGCGGCTTTGACATACCTTCTGCCTCATATTCCTCTGTGTTTGTTTCATGAGCATTCCAGCGCTGTAACAGACAAAAACACACAGAAAGTGCGATTAATATCACAAAGAAGCTAGTCTTTAAATAACCTACAAACACACTGTTTTGTCAAAACATAGAAACTTGTTTGTGCGAAATTTAGCACATTGAAATCTCCCTGCAGGCTGATTTTCTCGTGTGACAATCAGCTGTTTATAAGTTCAAACATGTTTTTAAATTATGCGAGGTCGAGTCTGGGTGCAAGGGGGGGGCAGAAGCGTCTGACAAAAAGGCACAAAAGAGCTTTTGTGACGGCACGAGGGCACCGGGGATGGTCAGTGTGCAAATTGGGAATGGTGGTAATAATAGAGAAAATGCGTCACGGACAGACACACTTTTCTTTCTTTTCGTTTCATTCTTTCCGTTACCTTTTCAATCATATTAACGGTATACTAGCCATGCCAAACTGTAACATTAAGAAATTGAGTTAAAATGACATAAATGAGAAAACGAATTGCTCCTGGAGGAAAAAAATACTTTTAGAAATACTTTAACATTTTTAAACCAAAATTTAAAACATTTCGCAGGTTAAAATCCAAATGAGTATTTCCTGTTCTTAAATTCAAATTTCACCACCAATAGAGATCCGATTTTATTTTAAACCCAGTTTTAGTTTTAGTGCTTGTCTAGAAATACATAAGGATGAGGAGTTTATGTGGGTGTGACCCACTGTGCTCAGTCCCAGCGTGACCATCTATTGTTTGGGAAGCAAACAGTGAGGGAATGAAGAACAGATGGGATCCTGCAAGTGGCGTTTTGATACATGGAGTATAGGCATCCAGGAGGTTGGGGGTAGTGGGGGCTCATTGTTCCTCTGTCATAGTCCTACACCCTCCTCCTCCTCCCACAGCACCAGCCTGCAGTCTCTGTGGCAGAGCCTCCTGACCCATCCCCATCTGCTGGTCCCCAGGCCGGACATTGTAGCATTGTTGCAACCCAGATTAGTCAATACCGAGACACGCTTCACTTCAATGTCTCCAACAGTGTTTGTCCTGACGCTGGCAGGCATCTGGGGTGGAGTCAGGAGCGCAGACAATACGCAGAATATTAACACATCCATCCGTGCACAAGCTGAGCCGGCCATCATTACTCCGTTTTGGTGACCAATGAAGACTTTTCTTTGTTGTGATTTATTCTGCTGCAGCACACACAGGCTTGCACATTCATTAGTGTGAAATATGGACCTGATGCACAAAGGCCACAGCAGTCAGTAAATCCTATACTTACAAATAACAAAAATATTGGGCTGCATTTTATTTTATTTTTTTTCATATATTGAATTCATCTTTTAGTTTATAACATGTAAGCAAATATTTTTTACAGTGTCTTTTTGTCAAATGGGAGGTCTTCTAAAATGCTTGTTTTGCAACCAAACAGTCCAAAACCCAAAGATATACGATTTAGAATCATATCAAGAAGTAACAGAACCATTAGATACAGAGGACGAGACAGAGAACTAACGAGTGACCAAGAAGGAATGTGATTCCCAACAGGACTTTAATTTGTTTTTTTTTGTTTTCTTATGTGGATGTTATGTTTGTGTATTGTGAAGTTATGTTTTTGTGTGTTGTTGGATGAAAAATTAATAAAAACCAAAGTGAAAAAAAAAAGAAGTAACAGAAAAATATAAGCAAATTCTGTTAAAACCTTATATATTTATATATATATATATATATTGTCTTTGTACGGTACTCAATTGAATGCAGGTCTTAAATGATTTGCAAATCATTGCATTCTGTTATTATTTATGTGTCTCACAGCGTCCCAACTCTTCGTCAGCAATTGACTGATATGGAACATGCTGTGTTGATGTAAATTTAGTTTTTTCTTTTTCTTTATGGTCATTTCTAGAGTTGGTTGACAATGTAATACATATACATACATACATATATATATATACAACCAAACCTATGCAGGATGAATTGGGAAATTCATGCTAGTGTCCTGTAAATCTCCCACCCTGATTCCTGCTGCGGGCCACGGAGGCACAAAGTATGAGCTTAGACCTCCATACATATGTCAAACAACTCTCCATGTCAGCAGTGAGAGCAGGATAATCCAAGAAAAGGATCTAGAAGATCAGCCAGAGGAACCATGCGGAGTGTTCAGCTGTGCGTGGCCATGACTGAACTAATGCTGCACAACTCTGTGACACAAACGCATGTGGCATTGAAGCCTTACTGTCCTGTGCAGACAATGGGAGGCTCCTACTGTCAATCATAAATAAAGGAAACGGACTTCACAGTAACCGTGGCGAATACTGACGACCATAAACACACTCAGCTCCTCTCTCTCTCTCTCTCTGATCTGTTTGAACATGATGATGTAAATTCCTCAATCACTGTGCTGCTGCCTTGACAACCACATCACAGCCAGCATATACACTCAGGGCGAAGTTCAGCTCACTCGGCATCACATCATGACACATTAAACTGACGACGCCGCGTGACGTTACACAAACACTGCGGTTACATCTAGACGACCTGAGGCTTATTAAACAGTAATTATGCTCACGGTGTTATTTACAGACAGTGCTGCGTTGTTATGCAAGGAACACGGCCTTGTGAAACCTGCGTTTGAGCATCTATATTACATTTCAGGCTCTGCTCTGCATGCCGCTAAGCTGATTAGCTAAGAATAACGCTTCTCTGACGGCCTGTGACTGCCAAGAGGACAGGAGCTGATAAGGACAGCATCAGAGTGTCTGGAGGTTCAGAGAGGTGCTGAAAAAAGTCACAGAACATCATTCTTAGCCTTTTACCTCACGCTTCCTGGGAACAGCTGAGTCATAGTTGTCCTCCAGGTTGTCCTCCTCCACCGGGTTTGCACTTGTAACTTCAGAGAAGTCTGAAATAGGCTCGATGAACTCTGGCGTAGAGCGGCGGCCGTAACGTTTACTGCCCTTCACGAACTTTGGTTGGATCTCTGGAGTTTCTGAGGAGATACAATGACGAGACACTTTAAAATCAATCAAGTAGAGTCAGGATTACTTGCATTGCAGTTGTGAAAAATGACGTAGTGACTGTGTTCAACAGAGGATATTATTAAATACAGAAAAAAATAGAAATGTGTCACAGTCTGCAGCAGCTACTTCTCCAAAAGTGACAACTTCTCTAAAAAGTTGTGAATACAGAATCCTTTAAAGGGACATGGTCCCATTTGTCTGAATGAAAAAGACACAAAACTGCAGGTTGACAATGTTTCAGGTGCAATCTGCACAGAAATTACTGGAACTATGTATGTTGGATTGGACGGTAGGATTCAAATATTGACAGTGAAGTATTTGCTTTGCCAAGGATCAGACCACAGATAGTAAATTATATCTATGAATCACTTTGCCTCGGTTTGTAAAGTCATCTTGCTTCCTTCTAATTCTGTTTAGAGTGCTCGATTGGTGAACCTTGGCTTGGTATAAAACTGCTTTTTTGCATAACTTTATCCATGATAGCCCCCTGTAAGACAACGAGATTGGTCAGTTTGTTTTTTGTTTCGATTTTGTTTGTGGATTAGTCTTTTTTTTGTGAGGAATGACTTCTATCCAAACTCCAGAGCACCTCTCTGCTAAACAAGATTTTAAGTGGTGCTTTTGCATTATTATTTGTAGACAAACTAAGTTATACAGACCTGTTGATTAAGTCGACTGGGCCACAAAATCATATTTGCTTCAGTCGACTAAGGATGTCTTTAGTCAAGAATAGCCCTATGCCATACAAAAACAAATGATGCTATGATGGTCCAAATACTTCAACTGTCAGATAATTGGCTTTGGGCCTCTGTATGGAGATTTACTGCTGAATCAGCATGTGGGCTGTTCCACTAACTCAGCCGTCACAGTCACCTTTTCCACTTGGTCGACTTGTTGAAAGGAAACTGTTTCCTTAAAGTTAAACAATGAACTAATTGTGAAATAAATGACATGGCTTCATGATTCTGTGCTCGTTTTCAGGCAGATACTGCATGCATTTTTAAGAGTGAAACAGAGTTTCTGTGTGAAACAACATGCATCATCAGAATCTTTGACTTTACCTGGTTTTGACAAGGTTTCCTGTTCTGCTTGTGGTGGCTCAATAGTTGATGACAAGACCAGAATCAGTGCATTCTTGAATTGCTCAAAGTCAACCTGAAACAAGAACAGAAAAAAAAACAGAAGCATTAACTAAATGTGAGAAAATGCAAGCAATGCTGTGTATGTGACGCAAAGTAAAAGCAAAAGTTCATGAAATTCCTTAGACTGGATGTAATTCCCAGTGTGCCGGGTGGAGGCTGGGTGTCCCTGGGTGTCTGGGTGGAGGAGGGTTTGCTGAGCAGGAGCAGCGAGGTCACACTTCAAGAATCAACAGCTGCTAACCCTGAATATGGTGATTTTCTTTGTGCATTGAGGCTGGCGGCTGCCGGCTTTACGCAGGTTTTTTTTCTTTTTTTTGACTTTATTGTTGGATGGGTAGGCAATCAGTTCTCCTGCCCTTTGCTAACATTTTCCCCCGCCCACACACACCCGCACATGCAAGACAATAGCCATCCGTCTGTCCACACACGCTTATATATAAACACAACTTGATGCAGAGGTAAGCAGTTTAGAATGCATCTCATCTGCCTACTCTAGGCTGAAAAGATAAGAACTGCATACTGAAAATCCTTTGAATGCATTTTACAATCAGAAGTCCACTTGTATAGATCAGACCAGTGTCCTCTCTATTTCATACATTTCCTCATGGAGCACCCTCAAAGAAATGCATCTGTGAATGGTGATTAGCCGGCTTGGTTGTCCTGACGACAGACACCTGGGATCAGGACTGATGGGGGCACATTTTCTACTCAACAAGACAGCTAACAAAGCACCAAAAAGCCCAGAGACACAAAGACCTGAGAGCTGGAGTAGCTCAACACAGGCGTTTGCCAAATTCAAAGGACAGAGAGGACCCTTTGCACAGGAAAGGCCACAACTCACATGTGCATTAGAAAATGAACAGCAATAATTCTGCAAATACAACTTTTCGGAGCAAATTGCTGCACACTAGAATATCACACACAGAGAGGAATACACTTACCCTCGCAGTGAGGCGGTCCTGGTTCTGCAGCAGCGTGTGCAGAAGAGCTGGTGTGGCATCATCCAGGTGCAGGGACTGACAGAGTTCACTGAGTTCCTCCGGGCACAGAGAGCCGGAGCCGCTGGAATCAAAACTGTTAAAAACTTCTTTTAGGCGCTCCTCGTAGTGGTCCTGCTCTTGGGTGTCATCCATCCCACAGGACAGCACCCTGCCCTGAAAGACAAGGAAAGGAAATATTTATTTTCTCGCTCTTACCATCACATTTTAGCTGATGTGTCTATTCAGAGTGAAATACCAGAACAAGAGCAGAATTCAACTTTAATCACTGTTACAAAGAAGAAAAAACAAGAGGTCAAAGTCTCTTCACTCTAAATTAACAGCATTACATCCAATCACTGTTGAAAGATACTCACAAGTAGCGTAGAAACATCTAACTGAACAATATGTGTTCCTAAAAGATCCTTCATCTGAGAGTGTCGCTGGGCGACTGAGCTACCAACACACTGCTCCAGCGTCATTTGTGGTGGAGGCTTTGGCTAATCCAATTACAATGATTAGACAATTAGGTAAATTGATAGTCGCGGCCAAGTCTGACACTGACCATGACTCTCTTTCTCACTTCTTCACCCATGTAATTCAATCTGATGCACACGTGGAAGAGAAAATTCACCTTGTAAACACAATTTCATGTAGTTTAAACTTATTTCAGTATTGTTGTAAATAAATTGTAAGCATGTTTGACTTGGTGAACGCTGACAAAATACAAATACTGCGGTTAATGATGATAAAAAGCAGCATGTCTTGAAATTTGTTGGACGAAATGTTTCTTCAAACACATCAAACTGGCGATAAAGACGAAGGACAGCAAAGTGGCGCTGCACCAAGTGGAACGAGCAGCCAGGAACTAATTGGGAAGGTCACACAAAAAGCCCTGAGCCAACATTTCCTTGCTGACAGCATCAGTTACAGGGGCATGGACGAAGTTGGTACACTGTCTTTTTGGATGCATCATTGCTGTAATTGAAAAACAATAAGAATCATTTGGCAGAGTCAAAGGCCCTTTTGTGGACCCAAACAGAAGTGTGGAGTCCAGTTCAGCCACCAGCACTAAACATTAAAGCCACGTTTCCCCCAACAAAGAGTCGTTTGAGAAAGTTTCTCTTTCTTTTTAAAGAAAGAGGAATAAGAGACCTAATCATGCGTCAAAAGAAAAGAAAAAATGAGGTCTGACTAACTTAAGCAATGACATAACAGCCCAGGTCAGCCACCTGAAGCTTATGGAAGGTAAATGTCCCTTAACATGACTGAAAATAGAGAGCTGAGCAGAGTAGGGATGCACGATATTGGCTTGAAAATGAACTATCGATATAATAAAGTGATTAAACAATGGGGTGCACATCATGTCTCTGTTGCACCTTGTTTGTAGCTCATAGAATTGTGCAGTGTAGTCTGAGCCCACCTATTAATTTATGTTCTGATGAGGGACTGAAGCTGCTTATATTTTTTGTACTTTTTGTGATTTTGTTTGCACAGTGCAGATTGAGTCGTCACATATTTGGCTCCTGTTTTAAGTTAAAGTTGAATTTAAGCAGCAGTCAGTAAGGTACATGTAGTTTGAGTATTTCATAGTCATATTGGTGCAAAATCCACAAATATAGGGTCTTTTTTCATTCCATCTAAAGAATTCCTTAAATTGGCTGCCATATCAGAAATCGGAAATTTGCTTTATGCTTTATTATAAACTTTTTTACGCTAAATCCTGAACTAAATGCTAAATCTCTTGCCATAGAATGAATAAATAAAGAGTTTTTTATCATCTTACTTCACTCAATCACTAAACATACTACAGTCTTTTGGCTCCCCACACAGCTTAACACTTGGTATTAAGCTGAATTGTGTAAACAGAACTGCACTTTAAATGACTTCAAGTGTCTATTAATATGTTTCTCCTGTGTTTTTGTTTCATGTTGTACACTGCAATGTGCATTTGTCTTGCTGCAAAATATTTTGCCTCCTGTGGTAATATAAAGATCTGAACTGAACTTTGTAAAAGCATCAAACAAATGTTAAATATAAGACCTTGGGAAATGCATCTGAAATTATGAGCACACCACTACGTATCTAATGTGTTGAAATCTCAGTTTGTGCCTAAATGTCTACACAAAGAGCCCCCTCCTGACCCCTGCTTTTCCAGCTGCTCTCAGTGAGACCATCAAGCGCTGGCAGCCAGGTGTCCCCCACACCCCAGACTCGGGGTACCCATTCACCACAGACAATGGAGACAAAAACCAAATCAGTATTCTGCATCTGCACATTTGAGAGGCTTATGGAATTCAGAAAATCATGGCTCAGCAGTACGGCAGCTTGTAAAAAGCTATAGTGTCTTGTTGATTTGGAAAAGAACATCAAAACAAATGTATGAAAAACAATTATTCACCACAACACTGTGCTGGCCTTATTTCAGATACTGACTGAGTTGAGTTTCAGTTGTTTGTGTTGTCACATTTGTGTTCAGCAAGCAGCTTCTGAGCCAATTATCCTGGTAGCCCTCCTGCTCGGCTCGGACACAGTGGCTAAAGGTGGCCGCGGTCTGACAGCTGCTGCAGCCAAAGAATCACTCTAGTCCAGGTCACAAGAAGGAGGTTAATCCTTCACACCATCTCTGCATTCACTGACACTGGTAATTATCACTGACAGACGCAACAAGGAAAAGTAAAAATTTCTAAACTTTTTCTTCTAATGAAACATGGTTGGATGTAGTTCATATGTTTTGTTGGCCACTGAGATAGGAGATTATAATGGAACAAAGTTGTTTCCATGTAAAAGAATCATATCATGAAACATATCTCTGAAACAATTTCACAACTGCAACTTCACAAACTGCACATAATTTGTTTCTTTTTTTAATCTTAATTTTTTCCCCATCACTCAGTCCTGTTGTGAAACACTGTTTTTTCTGAGGTTGTGACTGTTATTTTCACAATTTTTATGACATTTTTGTGCAACACTCAAATCAAAATTACTTTATTTATTTATGTATTACTCTTGTCCTTGACCTCTCCAAAACCCCTATCCACTTTCATCATGCAACATATTCTTAATTATACTGGATTTCTCTCATCTTTTGTTTTAATTTGCACAGGCACAACAAAAATCATTGTATAATCTGCAAAACTGATGAGATCTAACAGAATGGTACTATTATTTGCTACATTGCCACAAAGTGAACTTGCATTAAACTTAAAAATCACTGTTCTACTCACTTTCAACACATTCACAGTCCAAGTTGAAGGCACATTTTGGGGATGTTGGGACACAAATGATGGTGGGCACCATCAAAATCTAATTGCTTACGGATTTATTTATTTTTTATGAAAAACGACTGTGTGAGATAACTTTCAAGCAATGTTGCCACAATGTTTTCTTTGAGAGGTGAAACCAGTGTTTAAGTTTAAAATAAAGTATTTTAAGGCCACATATCAGGTATAAATAGGCTTTGTCACAAAACCACAAACTTTTAAGGACTTTAAAGTCAGCTGTGGACCATAACGACTGAAAAGTGAAGTCAAAATGACAAGAAAGACGTAAAATATAAGTTACATAGTCAAACTCACTTTAGCATCACTCATTGGGAACACGGTTGTCTCAGTAATGCCTGAATGCAGTTTGACTACACGTGAATAAAGTTTACATCCATCTCTGGACATGATAAAAACGTTAACAAACTGTGAAGAAGTTTGCTAACAAGTTAAATTAGTCACAGAGGACACTCATATGAAAGTGATGGCTGTGCAAACCGGCCTAATTTATCAGCAGGCATGTCGGGAGGAAACGGTTTTGTCTGGATTGGCTCCAACTTCATCCCAAATGTTTTATGTTATGTGAAAGAAGGTAGAAGAGGAAGAAAAGTAGTAACTTCAACAAAAAAAACACTCACCAAAGTCTCCGAATTTGCACCACGATTCGCTCCTTTTCCAGCTGAATTTTGTCGATAAACGCTAACTTAATCGCGAGTATTAAAAAAAAAATCAAACTTTTAAAACATTTATCCGCGTGGTCGCTTCGCGGTTCCCTTGAAGTTAAATGATCCTTTCCAGAAAGATAAACTAACTCTTAGCTTCACGGTGCAGTTGTTTTTGTGTCGGAGACGTTTTATTTCCACACGGCAGCGGAGAGTGTGGTGGTCGCTGTGTGTCCTGGCTGTGTGTCATCCTCCTCCGGCTTGTAGCGGGTTTTGAAAAGCGGCTGATAGAGGAAGGAAGGGGCGGGGAGCGGAGCCTCCGGCGGCCTGACTGGCCCCAGCCTGGCCCCCTGTGGACCGAACTGACACTGCTAAATTACTCTTTTACTTCCCTTCTCTAAAATATAACCGGATCTTACTTTTATTAGGGCCCGAGCAGGCAACGACCTGCGAGGTCCCTATTGTATTTCGAATGATTATTTATTATTTTTATTATTATTTTTATTATTCTCGTGACGAAATGATTGCATTTTTCACTGCCTGAACATACCCCAAAACTCATGAAACTTTAAATATAAGTCACACCTGGTGAAAAATTTTATAATCTATTGTCATCCTGAATTTCCACCACTAGGTGGCGCTATAATAAAGGAAAGTGCGTTTTGGCTAATAACTTCCACATACTTTATCGCACATTCAAAAAACTTATATCCACGCGTTCACTGAGTTGTGCTGAATCTCGTGATATAGGCCACTCCCATTTTCGCCTACCGTTTTTTTTTCGCAAATTCGCGAAATGTCGCAAACCTACTTTTTCGAACTCCTCCTAGGCAATTTCATCGTTTTGCACCAAACTTTGCACACAGCTAAGTACTGCGCGCAGTCCTAGTTATCCGTGTTTTTTTACTCCTTTGTTATGTATGTATTTATTCAGCCATAGTTGGGGATAGTTTGTGAACTTTTTCCTCATTTTTCTTTTTCTGGCATGAAGCTGACGTTAGTAGCCGTTGGTTCAAACTGTAGCATCCACCCATCCTTAGAAAGGTTACAGTGGTAAAAACATGGACGAAATTTTGATTTCAGAGGTGGGGGGCACAAGTATCTTTAATAAAACTCAAAGTCTTTCAGTTCACTGTGTTTTCTAGTAGTTCTAGTTTTCTATTGTTACTTTTAAGTTCACTGTTGCCTTTTTTGGTTTAACCTAACAGTCATAAATTTTGGTGATAAGGTTATAGAGGCCAACTATTACTATTAATATTACTACTATTACTATTACTAAACTATAATTAATCTAAGGGAAACAGGCTTCAGTTTGAGCGGCCGTTTACCGCTTGGTCCTAGTGCCAGACGTTTCTCTATTGGACGGTAAAAACTGCAGGGGACAAAAACGGCCTTTTGAAAAAGTGGAGGGGACATGCCCCCCAAAAAATTACGTCCGTGGGTAAAAATATTGCGTAAATTTAGTTAGGTAAAATTACTAATACCACTCTGTAAAAATGTTCCATTACAAGTAGAGTGTGGCATTAGTAGTAGTAAAAAATGTCCCCTGTGACTGTCTCATTGTAATATGTCATATCATTAGGCTAAATTATTATTAATCATACATTCATGTAAATGCAGTATTGCTGTTGGTTGAGGTGAGGATGATTTCTAATAAGTTTAACTGCAACTAATTATTTTCATTGTGGAATAATCTGCTGATTATTTTATCTATCCTTTGAGAAAAAAAATCTTAAAATTAGTGAAAAAAGTGACACATTCACAATGTTTGTTTTGCCAAACCAACAGTCCAAACGTAAAAATATTTTAAAATAGATTACTGACTTAAGTACTTTAAATTTGTATTAATGCATAAGTAAATGTATTTACATTTAGTTACATTCCACCGCTGTTAACTTCCCCTATGTTTTGTGCAATCTTGCACAAGGTAGAAAAGTATGTGTCCTCATATGGTAAAGCACAGTGTGTACACTCTACACAATGTATTCTGCTAAAAACAAAACTGTGGGCTATTTACTCAAAACATTAAAAAGGCCTATTTGAGTTTCATTATTTGTGTCAGGTCAACAGCAATGACTGAGACACCTTTCCACATCTTTCCATTTTAGTGCCATTTTTAGGTCCCTGGGCCACAAATGAACTCTCATGACCTTATCCTGTACTGGATGGACTCTAGGGGGCGCTACAATAAAACCCTAAATCCATTGGAGTCTCACTAAAAATACTAAAAATACTTCTTTGTACTTCTAATCCACTGCATTTCAGAAGGAAATTTTGCAATTTATACTCCACATCATTTATTTAACCGATACTTTGCAGCACAAAACATATGATTAAAAAAAAAAGCTTTGTTATGGATTAGATTATCCAGAAATATATATATATATATAACGTACCTAAACTTAACTGCACATCTACCAGCTGCAACATTACAATCTTACTTATAAACAATGCACCAATAATTATAAAACAGTAATATAATAATGTAACAAATAACAATGTAACACAGGGCCATTTTGGATTATGAGTACTTTTATTTTTGATACTTAAAGTAAATTTTTAATACAGCTGTGATTTATTTAGAAAATAAGCTCATTGTACCAATTAGTATAAAACAGTAATATAATAATGTAATAAATAATAATGTAACACCAGTAAGGACCATTTTGGATGATGAGTACTTTCATTTTTGTTACTTAAAGTCGGCCTACTTAAAAATAAATAAATAAATAAATAACAGCTGTGAGTAAATAAGCTCAATGTAGCCTACCAATTATTAAAAAATAGTAGTATAATGTAACACAATTAAGGTCACTCTGGATTATGCTTATGTTCATTTATTAAACTTAAACTGCATTTTTTGATAATATGTCCATACGTTTAATTAAGTTATCTCTTGAATGCAGGACTTTTATCTGTAACAGAATTTTTTTTGCATGTGGTGTCACTACAACTATTGCTACTGCTGGGAACTCCATTACCCACAATACCTTGCAGTGTGTTAGTATATCCGTGTTCCGTTTAGCTGCTTGGCGTGTTTGAATAACTGTGTCAAATGTGAACCAATAGCCGCATAGTGAATCATTGGTTGAACATTGACCTCTTTTTAATATTTTCACTTAATGCTGTGAGGAGGAGAGCTCTGCTGGATTCTCTCTCAGCTCCCGTTTGAATCAAAGAAAAGGGGAAACACTGGTTCTATTGCTGCGCAGAGGAAGTCATTCACCTGAGGCGAGAATGAAGAGAGCTGCGTTGTTTCTGATCACTGTTTACGTCGCAGTACCTGTCATTCTCTACCTGTTCCCATGGATACTGGGCCACGTAATATTCTCTCACCTGTGTAAGTAACGTGTGTTTCCAGTCACCGCACGTTAGATCACTATGCATAAATATTTGTTTCTTAACTGTCACTGATACTAGCTCACTGCTAGAACAACATGATGCTTAGGTAACCAAATGGGTCAAACACACAGTGATATAATCTATTGACAGAAACATATAGTGATTTATACTGAAACAGCCTGAAATGTGTTGTGGTTGCAGTAAAAAAAATATGTTTAATATATTATTACACACTGTTATCATTATGAAATGTGTAATTATTTAAATATGCAAAGATTCAATTAACAGTTTTAATATATTACACTGGTGTCACAAAAATTATATTTTAAGTAGCTATAAGTGGTGTCTTGAGTTTGTTCTCTTTACATTTCCAAAACATATATTTATTTACAGCATGATACAAAACTATAGAATGCAATACTATGCAATTTGATTTAATCCGATACAATATAATACAATGTAACACTATATTATTTAATGTGATACAATATGATATATTATGTAGCCACACTAAAGAGATTGTTATTACTATTGGCTCATATTGGCCTATCCAAGGCATATCAGTGTCGGTGTATATGCTGTCTGATAAAACTTTTTTTTACACAATGCATAATAATGCAAAAAAAGTAGCTTGGCGTGATTTAGAAAATGGTGTTCACAATTTTTTTTTTAAAAGTCAGCAATTGGCTGAAACTGAACAATAATCAGAATCCGATCAGAATCAGAAATACTTTATTGATCCCCGGGCGGGAAACTACTTTTTGTCATTTTTGTTAAATTATGTTTTTTTTTTAGCTTTTTATTTTATTCCTATTTGTTCTTTTTCTCAGTTATCATTTATAGAATTGTCTATGACAATTGACAATATAACACATTGTTTGTTCTTAATTATTTTATATAGTTTTATATTTGAGAAAGGAGCTCTTTGGGTACATTTTCAGAGTGGGAAAAAATCGCTGCACAATCCACAAAAAAAAGGTCTATTTTCATTCCAGCTAAAATGAAATTACTATCACTGACCATATCGGTTATCGATGAATTTTCTCCCTCTAAAATCAGTATCAGCATGTCTCAAAAATCCCATATCAGACGAGCGCTACTAAGCATATTTCACTCTAAACGAGGCCATCATTTACAAAACAACATGCTGCTTTGAAGAAGACTTGTAACTAAAAATTGATACCATAAACTCATTAAAAAAATGTTAACTGAGGTAATAAATCAAGTGAGAAGTAGGGTCAATTTCTCATATACATCTATAGAATCAGACTTATGGCAGCCAGCGGAGTGCCCCCTGCTGGCCATTAGAAGAAAATATACAGGTTTAAGACACTTGCACTGCACTACCTTCACTTTTCAGACCCAGAGATGACATCACCCTACTTCTTTTATGCAGCCTGACTATAATACAATATAATGTGATAAAATACTACCTAAATACAACAATCTTACTGACCTTGAGCAATCTTGCCATCTGCAGTGAGGTTTCCATTGTTTGTGGATCTCAGCAGACCTGAAGACTTGTTGAACCACACATGCAACTTCTACCTCAACACAGAGGAGGGCGTCTCAGTGGGTGTCTGGTAGGTCATTTGCAGCTTCCTTTTTGGTCCATTGAAGTGAATCAGTACTTGAATATACCTCGAGCACATGCATATTCGGTACAGGTGGCTCCTGAGTGAATAGGACCCCGATCTACTCATTTATCTGCACGAGACCACTCAGAGCAGCAACTGTACGTCTGAAAACACAAACGTATTTGTCTGCCTTTCTCCTCTTGATCTTTGTGTCTCACAGGCATACGCTCCCTGCCAGCCAATGGGAGGAGGCCGCGGGGAGAAGCCCTGAGTGGTACCGGGAAACTCTGGGAGACGGTCGTCCTGTTATTATCTATCTCCATGGCAACATGGGGACCAGGTGGGGAGAGAGCGGCAGGATAGGGACCCTTTAATTGATCCTTAATGGAGTCTAGTGGGTATCACAGGACTGCTCAGGCCCCTGGGTTTATCCACAGGCACAACGAACACAAAGCATTGTGGGTCAGAGTAAATTAGTCTGAAAGCCTCCTGTTTGTGTGTATTCACTGCTCTCATGTTGTCTCTGCAGGGCCATACATCACAGAGTGGAGCTGATGAAGGTACGCCTTTTTATTTTAAAGCATTTTCCACGTTTGATGTACAATTTTGACTGAATTCAGATTTTTGTGTGTTTCAGATTTTAAGTGCTGCAGGGTATCATGTCTTATCTTTAGACTACAGAGGTAAGAGGTTTATTGTTTTTCGTCAAGTGTTGAGTTTTCTGCTAAATAAAACCCATTATGTTCTTTTTGGGGTCCTGGATTTGTCCTCATTTTTGTCTTAGTTTTCATAACAAGGTCAAACATTCAGATAAGACTAAGTATGACAATGCTTATGTAGAAACAATGCTGATACAATGGACTTAATGTCTAATCACCAAGTATCTCAACAGGCTGTTTATTGCAGAGAACAATATAGAAGACAAACCACGAGGTGAAAAATAAAAAATCTGTTGCCCATCCAGTAGAGGGTGCTAATTCCCTGTAGAACTGGGGGAAAGGGCTTTTAATGAATATTGGTTTGAGCTTTGCATGCCAGATAACATTTCACATTACATGCAAACAATTTGGGACAAAAACAGTTAAGAATAGGAAAAAAAGCCGGAAAAATAAATAAATTAGAAGTTTGTACATAATGAGGATACTTGACCATTATTGAGATTACTGGCCAATACTGTTCATAAAGGTTTTAATTTATTGTCGTGCTTTTAATAAATTACATTGACTTGTTTGTTTAAATAATATTTAAACTCTTGTTAGTGTAATTCGATGCTCAGTTCCCAAAGCCACACTTGGAAGGTGGGCACAAACTCCTCCTTCACTTCTGAAGTATATTATGTTTGCTAATAGGAAACTCCCAGGGAAAGCACCAGGCTTTGTTAAATTACGGGGTCACCTAATTCCAATGGGCCCACAAAGACTTTCCCCATTGACCCACATTGGGAAAGAGGGGAGGAAAGGGAAAATGTGCTTAAATTAGTGCATTTGGGGTTATTTTATTGGAAACTGTGTTGTTCATAAGAGGTCTAAAGGGGAATAACTGACAAACATTAAATAAATCAAAACATACTGTGTATTTATTTGTCTTTGAAGTACTTCCTGCAAACAAAATTAATATATATTTGTTCGTGTATGGCAAATATCATATTTACAAATTAAATATGAATTATTTTTAATGTAATAATAGTTTTATGGTTATTTCTGTATTTTCTCACCTTTAGTGGATGTGCAAGCCCTTTTTTTTTGCAAAAGGAAGAGTTTCAGTACTTTTCTACATATTGATCATAAGAATAAGGTTGATTTTGCAGTTATTGTTTTAATGACACAATCAGCAGTGAGGAGGGAAAGCCAATAATAACACAAATGGGCTAAAGTTGTGTAGTTTATTCAGGTCTAAAACACAGTATAATAGTGTATAACTTATGTATCGTCCTGTCAGTCAGTATGAAGTATTGTCTGGATATAATCAGGATTTTAAAGGGTTTTTTGTCTTTTTAATGAGGTTTTGGAGACTCCACTGGGGAGCCAAGTGAAGCTGGCCTGACCAGGGACGCCCTCTACCTGTACCACTGGGCGAAGAAACAGAGCAGGGGAGGACTGGTCTGTCTGTGGGGACACTCACTCGGCTCGGGGTCAGTTTATTTCCAGACTCTCTAACCTGTAACATCCACCGTCCATGACATTTTACAGAGTAAGAAATATGTTTTCTATTTTATTTTATTGTAGAGTGGCAACAAATACTGCAGTGAAAGTACAGCAGCAAGGTGAGTTCATGTCTCTAAAGGCCCCACATGAACATATTAAACCCTCACAGGTGATTTTAATCATTCTGCCTGATAAGTGCTTTGGTCGAACTGTCTTTTTTTCTCAGGAAGGTTCATGAGTTAATTGACCCACAAGTATCAGCCATGATCAGAGCTGGTTGAGTTATCTCAATGCTAAGGAAATTTTCTTCCTTTTTCTCCTTTAACAAAAGGTGAAAATGTGACTTTAGAGAATAGATAAGCATGAACCAGCCACGGTACTAATCTGAATTTAAAACAAATACATTTCTAGCATGAATTGAAAATCATGACAAATGACCAAAAGGAAGTTAAAAATCACCTGCTACAACTTGTTTTTTACCCGTTTTCACAAAGGGAAAAATAATGTAAAAATGTATTCTGGCAAAACTGTAAAACAAAAGTTTTTAAGTCCTAAATGCAGAATAGAAAATGTTTTTTTTTAAAATCTGATTTAGAAAATGGAACATCAGTTTTTTATTTTTACTTGCCTCTCAGGGGTTCCACACATTTTCCATTGAAGTCAATGAAAAGTAGTTATGAAAAGACAAAAAATGTGTTTTTACTAAGATTTGTAGACGGTTTGATGCAGACATTTAATCAGCCCAAATAACTCAGAACACCACTTTAAAAGCTGACAAATCAAACTGAAAATCACAGACTTTACGCTGCATTTCATGTGTAAATGTTCTAGTTGTTAATACAGCACATTAGGTCAATATATATAGACTTTACAAGTCTTGACATCTAAATGTAATACCCTTTCTATCCATATTTTTTGTTTATTGTTCTGTTTTTTTTTGTTGTTGTTTTTTTAATCAATGTTGTAACTGTTTTTAATATCAGGGTCTGCTGTCGACGCTTTAATCCTCGAGGGAGCATTCACAACAATTGGAGAAGTCGTAGTCGTCCATCCGCTCACGAAGGTGAGTTATTACATTTTTGTCTGTCTGCAGACCCTCAGGGTGTTCACCAATGCACGAGAACACAGTTGTTGTTGTTGTTTTTTTGTTTGTTTTTATTTTAAAATGTGCAAATACTAAAACATGAACTAGTTTTTTTTATTGTTATAACCAATATTTATTGGAAAAGTTACAAAAAGAATGGAGACCCACAACTAGAAAACTTAAAAATAACTTATATTTCAATTTAGATACAAATACCAAGACATATTTACCATGAAATCACACTGGGGACACTTAATACTTTCTGGATCAGCTCTATTTATTTATTTATTCTCCACATCTGTACTGGTTTACAGTCACAAAGTAGACAGATGTTCCCCGAATAACCGTATAAGTGTTTTGTATTTTTATTATTACAGCAGCAGAATAGGAAATAGGGTAGGAAAGTCTAGGAAATTGCTAAATATTTCTCAAAAAAATTCCACCCTGTCTTCTTCCAGATGTACATGTTCTTGCCAGGATTTGAGAGCTTGCTTTGGAAAATATTTGAAAGGAACAACGTTGTGTTCCCAAACAATGAAAAGTAAGTACTGGAAAAGAAAAAAAATCTTGTTGTAGTTCTATTTGTGGGATTTCCAAACATAATTTAAGCAAAAGAATATGATAAAATGGCATTAAATGCATTTTATATTTAGCCAGCACATCTCTGACTGTAAATATATATTTTACCCCAAACTTCTGCACAGCTTGAAGACTTTGACCAGTCCACTTCTCCTCCTGCATGCAGAGGACGACGATATTGTTCCTTATCATATGGGTCTGAAGGTACAGTAGGTCTTTCTGTACACTTTAACTATTTCGATAATTTTCTGGTGGATATTGCTGAATTATTTTGCATTTTATTCTCTGCAGCTGCACGAGATATCACTCCAGGCTAAGAAAGAACACAACACAGATGTTCAGGTGGAAATGATCTCCTACAGTGCAAATCGCAGATACTCCCACAATTACATCTACTTAGATCCCAATCTCACAAGTGTGGTCGGGTAAGTTTTGTGTTATAATACACATGCTAAAAGCATCTAAAACACAAGTGTAACAAACTTAAATTATACTGACAACTGTTGCATGTCTAACTAATAATGTGTCTTTCATTAAGTTTGCTGTTCTTTTCTGTTAAACCCTGTTCATAAACTAAAATCCCTCAGCAAAGAACAGGAAATAAATGTAATATTTCATCTGTTTCTGTTGCAGGAAATTTCTACGAAACCTGAGAGAGTAGATAATCTCTTCCTGCTCCTCAACAAAAAAGATAAAAAATAAAACCCAGTAGATTCCAACAAACAGCTTTATTTTTTTCTCAAAATGTGTATGTTTTAAAACAAAAGCACCGATTCCACATATAATATCACACATTCGTTTTTTTATTTAAACATGGGGACAAAGTACTGTAAATCACAAATGAACAAATTCTATTCTCAGTCAAGTGATTCTGATACAGATGGGAATACATCTTTGTTTTAATCAGTTTTAGTACAGACAGGCTCTGTCACGCAGTATATGCAGCATAAAGTCGCGGGAATGTGATTAAAAATTCTGTTTAGTCAGCTGCTCTGCTGCGGACATCCTACTGGATTCCTAAAATGCAGAAACCCTCCGACCCCGAACTCCAGGAATGTCAAATATGAACAAATTATTTGACCTCACTCTCCACATGGTTTGTTTGTGCTTTAGGACTGTAACAGACATTTTTTTTTTAAATGCAAGTGCTTTGACTCAGGTGCTTTGACAATAAAAAGTGTTCAGAGAATAAAAACGTGTGCAGATGTGTTTTCTGAAGCAGTTCATGAAAACGTTCAGTGACTTGAAGGTTAAAAGCACGAGGGAAAGGAACTTTAAGTGATTTGTAAACATCCCTCGGGTCGTGATGCGGCCTCAGATTTTCTTCAGAGCTCTCGCCGTCTCCTCGATGGCCTCTCTCGGCTCGTTGGGCGGCGGGATCTTCAGGTCGGTGGGCTCCACGCCCCACACCTCGGTGGCGTACTCCGTGATCGTTCTGTCGCTGGAGAACTTTCCCGTGGCGGCGATGTTCTTGATCACCATCTTCGTCCACTCCTTTGGATTCTTTGAGAGAAAATTAAAACATTAGGTTTGTAGCTTTTTTACTGCGCCACTTCTAGAGTCAGTCAACAAAAACACTATTTCCATGCAAGCGACCAGACAACTTCGTCTTTTAAAATGTTTACTTAAAAACAAAGTAAATTACAAGTCTGACGCACGGTCAAAAGACTGTGTTGCTTCCATCATGTTCTGACTCTAAAAAACTAAACTTAAGAAACACAGCCAGTTACCATAGTTACCACTATATAGTGACATCACAATGTAAAATTTAAAGCATAGAAACATTTTTAACCCTTTAAACGTTACTAATTGTATATTTTAAACTAACATACTCTAAGCGTTGCATGAATTAGAATGAAATTATCATCCTGCTTGACCAAGTGGACTGATATTCTAATTTATTGAGATGCACCTGTAAAACACAAGTGCATGTGCAAAATTCTCATTTGAAGGGTTTTATTTCAAAATATGATCAATTTGCGGAGAACAACTTGTTAAAATGAAGAAAATGGTGCACAAAGTTAAAATCTTGTGTTCTTCCCCAGTGATCCCTGCCACAGATTTGTCAGAGCAGATCTCCACTGAGAAAAAAAAATAAAAACGGCACCAACCTGCAAGTTTTTTAGCATGTAGGGCAGCCTACGGTACTGCACTTTGTTTTCCTCATTTTTAAGGCCACCTGCGCTGCATCTTGTTTAATCCCCCATAGGATCACTTTATTTTTATTTATTTTTTAACATCACTGTCTGAGTCAACTAATGGTTTCTCATTTTATGCCGTCTTTTGTAAAGTTCTTTGTAATAACTGTTCATACAAAGAAAAAAGGAATTAAAAGCAAAAGTAAAGGAATATTTGACAGGACTTAAACTGATCCTCTCCAGAGGACGTTCGCAATGAAGCATCTGTGATTTAACTTAAAAGTGACCTTAAAAACCAAAGATAGCTGCTGCCTAACCTACTAATCTAACTTTGTGCTTCACAGGCTGCAGGTCTGTTTGAAGGGAGTGTTACCTGATAGAGCTTGCTGACTTTTTCTTGGCATTTCATGTAGTCCTCAAAGTCTGCAAACACTTTGAAACTGAAGAGAGACAACAGAGAGTAAACACATCAAGTCTGACAGCTTGAACTTGAAAAAAAAGCTAAAAAAGGGTACAGACACTCGACATCTGTCATTAAGAGAACAGAAATATTATTTTTATGAAAGTATAAGCCATTTTTTGACCTGTGCTTCTCATATAAACTGCTTTAGAAGTGGAATAAACTAAAAATTTAACTGGAATGGAAATAGAAAAATATATCTGTTTGTAGCTCACCGGTCGTGTTTAAAGAGCATCTCAGTGAGGTCTTTGAAAAGATCTGGATTTTTGGGGCTGAAGAATCCACTTGTGATCTGGTCCATCACCTGCTTCAGCTCGGGGATCTTCTTGTAGTACGCCATGGCATCATAGCTAAAAATACACAAGTTAATATAGTTTTGATAACTTATAAAGAGCCTTAAAAACATTAAATAATAAGCACTGAAATAGACTCCTTTACCCTGTTTTGTCCATGGCAGCCACGTCCTTCACCCTCATGCCGAAGATGAACAGGTTCTCCTCCCCGGCCTCCTCGGCCATCTCCACGTTGGCTCCGTCCATGGTGCCGATGGTCAGAGCTCCGTTCAGCATGAACTTCATGTTGCCTGTTCCTGAAGCTTCGGTGCCGGCAGTGGAGATCTGCTCTGACAGATCCGTGGCAGGGATCACTAAGGAAGAGCAGAAGATTTTAGCTTTTTGTGCCTTATTTTCTTCATTAAAACAAGTTGTTCTCCCAAAAAAGGATCATCTTTCATCAAACAAGAATTTTGCACATGCACGTGTGTTTTTTGTGTTATACAGGTGCATCTCAATAAATTACAATATCATATAAAAATTATTTAGGTCAGTAATTCAATTCAAAAAGTGGAAATAACACATGATATAGATCCATTACACACAGAATGAAGCATTTCATGTCTTAATTTATTTCAAACGAATAAAAACAAATTAGTTTTTTTGCATTTTAGATTATTTTAAAACCTCTGAACCCCACAATACATCAGCAGGTTTAAAAGCCATGTTTTCTTCAAAAATTACACTATTTATCAAAGCTGGAAACTGTAATTTTTGTCTGATTTTAATAATTTTGCATAGTCCTTGAACAAATTAGGAGTGAAGAACACCTGTATCAGGGAATCTAAAACTTGAAACAGTAATATACAGGTGCATCTTAATAAATTAGAATATCATAGAGAAGTTTATTTATGTCAGTAATTCAATTCAAAAAGTGTAAATAACACATTATATAGATCCATTACACACAGAATGAAACAGTTCATGTCTTAATGTATTTACTTTCTTCTAATTATAATGAGTATGGCTTACATTTAATTAAGACCTAAAAATTCAGTGTCTCAAAAAATGTTTACATTACAAAAGACCAATTTTAAAAAGTATGTTTAATATGGAAATGTTGGACTCTGAAAAGTATGTCCATCTATATGACTCAATAACTGGTTGGGGCTATTTGACTTGAACTACTGGAAATGGACTTTTCCATGATATTCTAATGCAGTGGTTCTCAAAGTTTTTCTACTGGGCCCCGCTTTTTATCTAAAAAATACGTTCAAGCCCCCGGCAGCCTCCACACAACAAGCAAGCATGGTCTTGTCATATTTTTTCATCCTTGTTTTTTGTATTTGTCATGAGAGAGAGTCATGATCTGATTTAGCTTTTACAACACTGTAAAAATGTTTGTAGAAATAACAGTAAAACACTGTTAAATACATCAGAAATAGGGTGTAAAATTAAAAATTGTATATCACCGTATTAGACACTTTTAATTACCGTAAATCAAAGAATAGCACAAAACTTTTACTTTTTTCTGTCATAAACTGGAAGAAACACACAGTTTTGCTGTAAAATAAAAAAATTTTCATGCAAAATTAATGGAGAAATACCATGATGTGTGAATGAATGACACAGTTGCCCTAAAAATAACAGGATTATTCAGTCTAAATTACAGTTTTTGCTGATATTTACATTTAAATTTACAGTAGAAAACCCACACTGTATTTTTTACGGTGAAGTTCTGGCAACCACAGCTGCCGGTATTTTTCCGTAAATACAACAGATTTTTTACAGTGCAGCATTGGAGAACAATGAAATTATTTCAATTTAGCCTTGCCACGCCCCCCCTTTTGTAACCCTGGGCCACCCCTAGGGTCACGCCCCCCAGTTTGGGAACCACTGTTCTAATGTATTGAGATGCACCTGTAGACACTAACAACATGTGCATGTTAAAGACAGTTATTGAAAGAGTACCTTTCTCTGCCAGAGAGACCCTGTAGTTCTCCAGGAAGATGACCTTCAGCTTGTTTCCCACCACTGGGTCGTTATTCACCACGTCAGCCACAGAAGTGATCAGCCTGATGATCATCTTGGCCATGTGATAGCCAGGAGCAGCCTGCAGAGGACGACAGTGAACAGACTTACTGTCAAACTAACTGCTCGCCTGTTATTGGGACTGTTTGTCATGTGTGAGTGGCTGAGCTGGTACCTTTCCCCCGATGATCACTGTCCGTGGGACAAAAGGTGAAAAAGGCTTCATTCTGATACCTGAAAAAAAAAAAAAACACAAACTCATTTAAAGAGAATACATAGAAATATAAACTCATTACTGCACTGAAAAAAATTGGAGTGACATTTACTTAAAAAAAGCTAGGCAAGTTTTTCCACACAGAAAGTGTTTGTAATCTTTACTCAGGCTATTTCTAAGTAATATTTATTTAATAGAACCACTTGTTTTTTTTAATGAAAATACACAAGTAAATTGCAGATTCACTGATGTCCCTCAATTACATTTTACTAGGAAATATCACCTAATTAAGCCAATGAACTGGTTTAGTGAATATTACTTGGAACGAATGATTCAATTTACATACAAAACTGAGGTCACATAACAAACAATCACTAAGTAACTCCATGAAAAACTGCTATTTTAAAGTAAAAGCACTGAATTCGTATTTCTTTGTAAAATTAATATAGATGATTGAAATAATAATTACAGGGCCAAAAAAATCTTTTTTTTTCTCAGTGTATATAGTTTCTCAGGTCTCTCTACATTTATGACTTAATGATTAAGTGTTGGATATAAGTAGAGTTTTGCTCGCTTCAGTTGTACTATTCTTTGTTGTTTTGAGCCATGCTGTCAGCGTGGGAACAACTACTGGATGGATTTCCATAAATTCTTGTGCAGTCATTCATGTTTCTCAGAGGATGAATCATACTGTCTTTTCCTCTGTTGGCACCATGAGGTAAATTATTTTTTTTTAAATAATAGTTTTAGAACTTATTTTGAAAATTGATCTGTTCTTACGTATTCATTTATGTTTTTTCTGTTGTTCTTTTATGCAATTAAAGAAATACTTCACTCCCCAAATTACCATTTGTGCTCACTCTGCGTTTCCTTAAACTCTTGAAGAAAACTTTGTTGTTTTGGAAGTTTTAAATGGTAAGATTATACTGATAATGCATGATTTTGGTGAGTAATAGTGAGCATATGACTGGATAAATAACACTCTTGTATTTTACTGCACAAGTTTGTAAATGGCTTTGTTAATGTTTTGTTTTGTTTTTAAATGTGGTCTCCATATACTTCAATACACTAAGAATTTTCTCCGTTTTTTGGACTCTGAATGCAAGGTAATATGGGGAAATTTAAAAACAAATTATAATTTTGGGGGTTGAAGTATTCCTTTCAGGACATTGAACTGAACGAGGTCCCTTTGCTCCTTTCTCTCTCTGTCACTATGCAATAAAGTATGAAAATGCCAAAAATGTACCTTTAAAAAAACAACAAAAAACAAACAAAACAAAACACCACTGAACTGCTATTTTAAAAACATAACAAAATATGCCACGAAAAAAATTGCTGGAAATATACCCAAGTAAGGAAATTAGACGCAGGGATACTCAGAATTAAAGGAAATTGCATGTTGCACAAAAGCAAACTGATTTCCTGTTTATCAGTCTGATGATCGAATGGAAAATTCCCACTCTTGATTTGAAAGGCAGAAGCATCTCATTCTCAGTATTAGTTTGAACTTGTCAGATTGTGTCACAGAGTGTGTGTTGGCTTGTGAAACCCTGCGGTGCTCAGTAATGACTCATGTCACGTACGGTTGTACATGGCGATGATGTGCAGGCAGTTGAGCAGCTGCCGCTTGTACTCGTGGATTCTCTTCACATGGACGTCAAACATGGAGGCCGGGTTTATCTTCACCCTGTACTCCTTCTCCAGGTACTGGCCGAATTTCACCTTGTTGTCCTGTGAGGAAATCAGAATGCATGACTTGGCAACAAAGGAGTTCACTCAGTGAGAGGAAGTTGCTGAATCACAGGTGTGACCTGTCCTGACAGGTTCTGACTGCAAGTCTGCAGAACATCACGCTTCCATGCACAAAAAAATCTGATTATATTGTCTTTACTTGCAGAATGCTAAACAACTACAAGACGGTTGTTACTGCACACGGAAATAGACATGTTGGAATGCATGAATTCATGGTGTAACAGGATATTAAGAATAAAGCCTCCACTGTGCATGAGCAGCAACATTATGCAACATAGATCCATTTATCAAAATAGTTAAACTACTTTTATGGCAGACAAGCTACTAGGTCCATTCACACGCAGTGCCTTGGAGGTATATACAGTCATGGAAAAAAATATTAGACCACATTTTTTCTTCAATTTCTTGTTCATTTTAATGCCTGGTACAACTAAAGGTACATTTGTTTGGACAAATGTACTCATAACAACAAAAATAGGTCATAAGAGTTTAATTTAAAAGCTGATTTCTAGCCATTTTCCATGGTTTTCTTGATAATAACCAAAATCATTATCAGAAAAAAAAACATGGAAAATGGCTACAAATTAGCTTTTAAATTAAACTCTTATGACCTATTTTTGTTGTTATCATTAGATTTGTCCAAACAAATGTACCTTTAGTTATACAAGGCATTAAAATGAACAAATAATTGAAGAAAACAAGGGTGGTCTAATCATTTTTCCATGACTGTAATAGTTTAAAATGAAAATACTCAAGTAAAAGTACAAGAACTTCTGGAGTAAATGTACTTAGTTACCTGTTTGACTTTAGAGACGTCACGGATGAAGGCAGCATCGTCAACAAATTCTTTCAGCTTCTGCAGCTGGCTCAGGTCCTTCACATAATCCTCCCCGATGACCTGAAAGAGACATTAAAGCTCAATAAAAGTGTGTAAAAAACAAACCGGTAGTGTATGTGGATATAGAGTGTATATGGATAGTTGACTTGAACTAGATTCAGGAGTGAAAAGCTTTTTTTTTTGCCAAGATTCAATGATACAGCAGGGGAATATATAACAGAGAATTCAGAGGTCTCAACAAACACAAACTTTTCTTGGTGCTTGATGATATATTTATTGGTGAAACAGACCTCGGCGATGAGCTCAGCCAGGCCGGGGTTGCAGAGCAGCAGCCAGCGCCTCGGAGTGATGCCGTTGGTTTTGTTCTGAAACTTCTTCGGCTCAAGTTCATGGAAGTCACGGAATCTGTTGGAGAAAAGGGGAAAAAAGAAGAAGGAAAATGTTTGTGAAGAAGAACTTAATTTGTTTTTTTTATGGACAAAATAATGGAGAAAACAAAGTGTATACATCTGTATCAGGTAGTTAAAGCAGCAAATCAGCAGTTTGTTTTATCTCCTTAACCATAAAATCATGCACTGTTTAGACACACTTGAGCACTTTTATATGTGTATGATTTATAGCAAATGCACTGAAACATGAAGAAACACTGGTGCAGCCCTCTAACATAACATAGATAGTTGCCTCATCGGATATTGGGCCTAATGCAGCGACGTTTTCTTAAATTTCTCTATTTTTACTTAATCTTTTGTTAAACAATAAGTCAACTCTAGATGCACCAACATCCATAACCATCCAAATGTGCTGAATGTTGAATCCCACTTGATCATAAATGTTTATTAGCCTCGGTAACACCCCCTAAACACACAAGGGCAGCTGTTGTGCCGTGTGCAAATACTCTCATGACTCAAGTTCAGCAGTAGGGAAATCAAGTGGTAAAGTCTAACTAAGTACATTAAATCAAGTACTGTACTTAAGTATAATTATGAGGTAGTTGTACTTTATTTGAGTATTTCCATTGTATATAACTTTATACTTCTAGTCCACTACACTTTGAGGCAAATATTGTACTTTATTCTCCACTACATTTAGCTGCCAGCTTTAGTTATTTTACCGATCAAGATTTAACATAAAAACATGATACATTTTAAGTGATTAGACATTTAAAAAAAAAAATTAAACCTCACAACAGTATATTAGGTAGTTAAATTAGCCCTATCTTCACAAAACACTGCATACACGAATGTGCACAAATGTGCATCAATACATTTAATTTAATCATTTAATTATCTAATATATATATATATATATATATATATATATATATATATATATATATATATATATATATACATACACATACATATACACAGTCATCTATAATGTATAATAATTTACTAAATTTATTTTTAAATGTTTAATATGTCCTGTTGTGCTTCACCACTCAAAATGTATAACACAAAAATCTAATCAATTATCTATAATGAAAATTTAACAATAACATATTTATCCTTTTTTTTTCCAATTAAAAACCATTTGTTTTTGTTTCTGTTGGACAATTTATAGACTGTGAAAACAAGACGTGGTTGCACTGATAAAATGTACTCTTACCCAAGAGAAAAGCAAATATAATAGAAAACATTGGTGAATCCCAGATGCAATTGGTACAAACAAATAAAGAGGAAATTGTGTGTTTTTATTTGTCCAAGCAAAAATAAGGACATTCTTGCGTACATCGCTCTTTGCACAAGGCCAATAACTCTCTCTCTCTCTCTCTCAGTGAGGTTTCAGCTGTTTGTTCTGTGTCTTTCTAAATTTTGATTTCAAGCTCCCAGCAGACAGTTAGTGTGCGAAGTGTGTCACAGAGGACATGATTCAACCCTGTGGTATCTATGAGGCCATAATCATGTAATGTTCAGCAACTATTTTCTCACTGGTCTGAAATGTCTTTGTGTGTTTTTTGTTGCAGTTTACACCTGTTTCTTTGAACTCTCATATGCACTGATTTTCATATGGACTTTATTACTGTGCAATATTTCTTTTTTTTAATATACTATACTTGGCAATGTGCAGTCATTTGTGCTATAAAATCTTACTGCTGGTCTAAAAAAGCACTGAATGGTCTCGGACCAAATTACATGCTTGATCTGCTCCCTCTCTACGAAGCATCCAGACCCCTCGGGTCAACTGGAACTGGCTTGTTGCGTGTCTCAAGAACAAGAACTAAGTGGGGTGAGGCAGCTTTCAGTTATTCTGCTCCTCACCTGTGGAACAAACTACCTGTAGATCTGAGGTCTGCCAAACACTCAGCTCCTTTAAATCAGGACTGAAAACACTATTGTTTACTGCAGCGTACTCTTAACTTTAACACTGATCTGCTGTACTCTACTGCCCTTACTTTTTAACTTTGCAATGTTTGACTTGTGCTTTTTATTATTTTATCTTTTTTTTATCTTGCTGTATCTTATTTTATCTTATTTATATTTTTAATTCTATTTCCCTGTTTTAATTGACTGTTTTTACTGTTTTCAATTGTGTCTTGCTGTTTTAATGTGTATGTAAAGCACTTTGAATTACCTTGTGTTGAATTGTGCTATACAAATAAACTTGCCTTGCCTTGCTTATAAATTGTCCTTCAACGTGCAAAATATTTATGAACACTGCATAGCATCATATCTGCTTCTGGCAAATTGAATTGAAGACTGTGCACCTTACCTCCCTTTCTTGCCTATGTTTACATTATATCGTATATATTTTTCTTTACATTTACTTGCCTATGTATGTTTATGTTTATATTGCATATTTTTTTATTTTATTTATTGTCGCACTGCTTTTTGGAGTCAGCTCTCAAATCTCATTGTACATGTGTATAGTGACAATAAGGGCATTCTATTATAATCTATCTATTCTATTAATTTGTTGTGCTGATTTGTAAAAATGTTTGTCACGTTACAGTGTACATGGTTTGTGTGCTTACACGTCAGCCTTGATGATGTTGGAGTGTATCTCAGCGACTCCGTTGACAGCGTGAGATCCCACGATGCACAGGTGCGCCATGTTCACCCTCTTGCAGCCGTCCTCTTCGATCAGAGACATTTTCCTCAGCTTGTCCATGTCTTTCGGAAACAGAGTTGCGATCCTCTGCAGCGACAAAACAGATTCATGCGTCACAGGAGAGTTCAGTCAAATAAAACACAATATTTTCTTAGTGTGTGAGCTGCAGCACGTACATCCAGGTGGGCCTGGTTGATCTGGTAGATGATCTGCAGGTGTCTGGGCAGCAGCGTCTCCAGCAGCTCCACAGGCCAGCGCTCCAGAGCCTCGGGGAGGACCGTGTGGTTGGTGTAGGCGAAGGTGCGCCTAGTGAGGTCCCAGGCCTGCAGAAGAAGAGGAGGAGGAGGAGGAGGGAGTTTATTTTTCTTTGACACTTGAGCTTTGCAACCTGATCTCAGTCTGAGTCTGAATTTTAGGAGTACTGGTTGATGAGAGATTAAGCTGGAAAGAGCACATCAACTTGGTTCGTCGTAAAGTTATCAGATTGCCTGGTCTCATCAGGAAAATTTGTGACCTGGTTAATCAGAAGTGTCTACTTACTTTATATTATGGTAAATGGAGTGTACTTATCCAAAGTGCTTTACACTACACACTACACTCATTCACCCGTTCACACACACATTCATACTGGTGGCTGAGGCTACACATCACAGATGAATGCAGCATCAGAAGCAATTTGAGGTTCAGTATCTTGCTCAAGGATACTTCGACATGTAGGCTGCCATGGTCGGGGGTCGAACCACCAACCTTCCAATCAAAAGACGACTGCTAGCTTGATTTATCGACACCTTATATACTGTACCTTATATACTGCAACATTGTTTGGGCCAGTACATATGCCTCCAACCTCCATAGTATTTATCTCGTTCAGGTAAGATTTGTTAGAACTGCCACATTTTCAAAATGACTAGATCCTTCTGCTCCCACTTTTTTTTTTTTTTTAAGTATATGTTTTGGATTAGATTAGATTCAACTTTATTGTCATTGCACATGTCACAAGTACAAAGCAACGAAATGCAGATAGCATCTAACCAGAAGTGCTTAAGCAGTAATTAAGTGAATCATTATGGAGTGCAATATATACAGGAACAATACAGTGCAATATATACAGGAATAAATTATATTTAAAAAAATGCAGTATATACAGGTATGGATTATATAAAAAATGCAGTTCTGTATATTCCATTCCTAAACCTTCCAGTGAATATTTCCATGTCAACTCACAATTACAAGTACAATACTACACCCTCCTCACTATCGTACTAGCCTCGGTCAATTTTCCTTAAAATACAGAGTTACAACACTCTGGAATGATTAATTTAATAGTTCAATACAGTTTTCCTCTCTGAACACATACAAAAGCAGTTTAGTGGCTGCTCTGATTACTCAGCACACACACACACACATTTCTACATTTTTGTTTGATTTTACTTTTAATATTATCATAATTTTGCTTTATTTTTATGTGCAATTATTTCGTTTTCTATTTCATAGTTACTTGTTTTTAATTTAACTTGTGAATTTCAATATAGGCAGAGGCCTGTATAAGCCCTTTTGGGTTTCTTGTTGCTACCTTGCACCTTCCTTTTGTTGTTATTTCCTTATCCTTTTCTTTTTGTTTTATTATTGTGCAAAATAAAAAAATAAAAACTTAACACTCTAAAAAGTACACACAATCTCAACACTCTGCTTTCCTGCTTTCGCCTCTTTTCCCTCCATATTTGTGCCAATTCACATCACAAACCATCAACAAACCATCTCTGCTGATCTGGGTTTTATGTCTTAACCTGCCCGACTTTCCCTGTTGCACATAAACATTATGCAACACAGGAATGTCTGTTTCATGTGTCAGGCTCTGTGGTTTTAACCTCCTTTGTGTTACTCGATATGATTTCCTCATTCACTGCTGTTGCACTTGGGGCACTGTCAAGAAGCAAAAATGGTTGAATTCAAATGTGACTCTCTCTCACCGTGTCCCAGTCCAGTTTCTCAATGTCCACAAAGATTCTCATGAGCTCGGGGATGGCCATGGCCGGATGGGTGTCATTCAGCTGGATGGCCACCTGGAAAACACCACATAATGTGCTGGAGTTTAAAGAGAAAATCCCACTGTGCTGCAGGTGTTTAAAATCAGAAATTAATGAATTATTAAAGACACAAATTGCATTGCATTGCCTTTGCACAAATTTACAATATTATATCTGCAGGGTCTGCAGAGATTTTCTCTGTTTTCAGGCCAATAACACATTTAACAAAGCAGTGCAAATATCACAGATTCTCATGGTAAATCATTATATCTGCTTTTACTGGTTTCTAGCCTGGTAAGTAACAAGCCTTAAATCAGGAGGACAAACTGGGGCCACAAGAAGAGGAAGAAGAAGATTTAGTATTTCCCTGTGCATAGTTTGTCAAATGCATAATGACAAAAATACCAGGATGCATCCAGTCCTGTTTTGTAGATTGCAAAATTATTTTCTGGCTATTCTTACACACAATCCTCTGCAGAGCGTGCATGAGCCAGAGATTCAAAGTTGAAGTAGAATTAATATGATGAAGTAGTTTATCATTATGGTTTGCACACTGCATGCAACAGTGCATACTTTGTAAGGGAAGCTGCAGTTTAGTACTAAAGTATGTGATTTGGAGTGAAGCCCAGATCTTTTTGCTCCACTTCTTTAACTTCTCTGCTCCTTTCTCTTTTGCTTTCATCACTAAATGTCTGATTTTGAAGCTTACTTTATCTGGGAAGCTCTCGAAGGAGGTTCGGCCAGGAGTTCCCTTCTTACTGGTCTTGAAGCGGCGGATGATGTCTTGGAGTGTGGCCGCCACAACAAAATACTCCTGCTTCAGACGGAGTTCTTTTCCTTCAAAGAACTGCAACACATTGGCACAGAAGCGATTGTCATTGTTTCAAACACCAGAGATTAAATTTTACATTTTTTACATCTAAATCTTTAACTCACATTGTCGTTGGGGTAGAGAACACGTGAGATGTTCTCCGCCAGATTTCTGTCCAGAACAGCCTGGATGTAATCTCCGACATTAACTACAGACAGGTGACGTGAATATTAGTACCATTCATAATATAGACATGTTAATTATTATAGTGTAATCTAAACTCTGCAGGAGAAGAAACCACAACAATTGAGCAACACAGACGTGTTTTTGCAAGGTGCCAGTGTTGCAGCAGTTCCTTTCTTTGTTGCAAACTGTTTCTGTTGAAAACTAAAAAGGAAATGCACAGACTGTTTGGTTGTTTTGTAATAAATTGTCCTTCGGCACTCACAGTCTCTCAGGTTAAAGTCGTTGGGGGCGCGGGCAGACCACAGCCTCATGGTGTTTACAGTGTTGTTCATGTAGCCGGGGATGGGCGTGTCATACGGCATCGCCAACACCACCTGCATCAACACACATGAAAACACTGAGTCAGCAAAAACACACAGGAGAAGAACAGCCTGGAAAGTGAATGGATGTTTTAAGACTGACATTTAAAGCCTTGGTTCTTGGTAACAAAAAAAACAAACTTCTATAAAAGTTTTAAAAAATATGCAATAACATCAATAAATAGCTGCGATATAGCCTTAAGCCAAGGACAGATTGCAAGACAACTCATCTCTGGACACGGACATGGACATTTTGGCGTCTTTTGGACGATTTGTGTCTTTTTTAGTCATTTCTAGTCTCTGTAGTAATTTTGAATCTCTTTGTAGTTGTTTTGTTTCTGTTTGTGGTTATTTTTAATCATTTTGTAGATGATTTGCATCTTATGTAGCTGTCTTGCATCTCAATAGTCATACTGAATCTCTTTGCTGCTATTTTGTGTCTCTTTGTGGTTGATTTCAGTCTTTTTTTATTTAATATGCATCTCTTTTTGCTCATTTGTGTCTCTTTGTAGAAGCTTTGCATTTTGTTTTGGTCTTTTTGCATCCCTGTGTTCATCTTTACCTCTCTTCGTTGACATTTTGCATCTTTTTAAGTCATGTCACGGCTCTTTTAAGACATGTTGTGGCTCTTTGCGTTCACTTTTCAACAAGAATTATTAACCGGCTCTTCATACAGAAGCTCTGGTCTGCAGGCCGCTGGGCCGGTACCCAGCAGTCTGTTAAGTAATTCATTTATATAACAAAAATCACTCTGTGCTGTTATTTATACACATCTTCAGTACCTGAGTGTCGACCCATTTGGAGCCATCTCTCGTGTCCTCCACTCGTCCGTAGAAGTGAACAGGCAGCATGTACTCTGGACGAGCTTTCTCCCAGGGGTTTCCATGCCTCAGCCAATCATCTGCCTCCTCCACCTACAGCAGATCAGACAAGGTAAAGATAAAAAGCTTTAAGAGTCCAGAGACAAAGAAGAGTCATTGAGCAAGACGCTATATAACTCTTATCTGACCTTTTACCCCTCTATACAGCAGATTGAAGTAGGAAAAATAAAGGATTTGTTGTTTCTTATGGCTTTCACTATGTGCTCTGTCCACTAGCAGCAGAGATTAAACGTATAAGTTCATCTACCCCGGTGAGAAAACACAGCTCTTACACCCATTTCAGTGTCTGAAGTGCATGTTTACACTGAGGGTTTGAACAGCAAACAACCAGGAAAATGCAAAAGGGCAAAAGCCTTCACTCTTATCACAAGATATGCACTATTTATTTTGTTTTTTCATCTTAAACCAACCAACACCGGCTTTTGTCAGGAGCTTGCACCACTGCACTGTCCGGACATTACTGTTAATGATTAGCTTGTGATGTATTCTGACCTAATTCAGTTCTACTTCGGCCTCGCTCCACTTTGACTCCTAACAGCTCGACGACAGAATCCTGAATTTCAAAGTAAAAGATAAGATCTATGAACTCTAGAGAGACAGAGAAACCGGTGTGTTTTGTATTGAAATATCTCAGGTTAAAGACAGTTGCTTAACTGCTGATAGTGTTTTGATTTTAGCTGCCGTTACCTGCCAGCCGTCTCTTATCTTCTGGTTAAAGATTCCATATTCGTATCGAATGCCATAACCGTACGCTGCAAGACCCAAGGTGGCCATAGAATCCAGGAAACATGCTGCGTGCAACAAAAAAAACACCTCAGAATTAGACATAAAATCAAAATACAAACTCTGTACGGCTGAATTGAAACACATTATGACAGTTCATGGTGTAACGTGCATGTACACATTGTGTTGCTACATTTCTGTGGCTGCAGGTTGCTTCAAACGTTCAATAGGCACACAGAGGTATTTGATGGACAACTGCCAAAAAGCACTATAATGGAGTATTGTTGACCTCGAGATAAAGTGTTTGCATGCAAAAATAACTGGCCTGTGAGTCACTGAGATTCAGCTTCATTTCCTGTTTTCTCAAACTTTCCTGCAACTTTAAACTGGACAGCGGACAGAGAGGAAGAGGGAAAACAGTGTATTGTATCCTCTCTCTCTCTTCAAGTTCAAACCTCTGCAGCTTCTTTACCTGCCAGTCGGCCCAGACCTCCGTTCCCCAGACCTGCATCCTCCTCCATCTCCTCCAGCTCCTCCATGTCCAGGCCGAGCTGCAGCAGAGAGAGAAAAAATAAAACAACGGTTGACATTTATATGAAATTAGATAATTATTATGCGTTTGTGGTGGTTGCTGTCTGACCTGGTAGATGGCCTCATCACAGGCGTTCTGCAGCCCCAGGTTGATCATGGTGTTTTGCAGCGTCCTGCCCATGTAGAACTCCAGAGATAGATAATACACCCTCTGGACATAAGAAAAAAAAACACATTTCTTTGCTCAGAATGCAACTTTAAAGATCAAATATTAAATGTGTGCAACACTTTGCATGCTTGAGTCTCAAAGCTGCAGAAAATACAGTGAGCTGTAGAGCTCAGCAGCGAATGAATGAAACTGGAACAAACAATAATTTTCCTAGAAGTGAAATCATGATGCAATGAGCTAAAAATAAGGCACCCCTAAAAAATATGGAAAGTTTTATGCAGCAGAGAAAAACATTGCACAAAACTACTACAAAAACGTACAAAAAACTCATAGAAAGAAAAAATGCTTGTAATAATAAATATATGGCTTTCTTCCAAAACAAACAAAAACCATGTTGGTAGAAATTATTTTAAATGCAGAGTAAGTGAGCAGAGCGTATTTTGTTTGTACTCTAAGACAGAATGTTATAAAGCAAGTTTAAATGTCATTTACGTGTGAAATATATTAATTTTGGTCAATTTTTGGACAGTTTGAAACATTCAGCAGTGCAGTTTTCAGGATTGAAGCTTCTTAAAACATAATTTAGATGACTATAATTCATATTTAGAGACACTTTTTAATGTTTTGCAGTTAAACCACACTCTGAAGTTTATGTGAAATGTGCATGAGATGTATTTTAGCTTCACATTGACACTGGGCTCTTTACCTTTGGGTCTGCTTCATAGTAAAACTGCTGTGTTCTGATCCATCGCCCCACCAGGTGATCTCTCACAGTGTGAGCCAGGGCAAAGTAATAATCCCTGGGTGTTGCGATGTTCCTGTCCTTCACCAGGGTGAAGTGCAGATGACGGTTGAAGCCCTTCTTCAGCTCGGCCACATTCTCCACTCCCACGATCCCCCTGATGCTGATCTGCTTGCGCTTCTCCTGGTCGGTGAGAGGGGTCGCCATGCTTGACTGGGCAGGTGTGTCCCTGTAGGTTTCCTGGCTGGAAGTGAAGTTGAAAGCGAAGATGGTGGCAGGTTTTTCATGCAGCAGTCTCCTCCTTTGACTGCTTTTCATTGGTGAGTGCAGGGGGAGGGTGTTTCCCCCGGACGGCCCCTGCTGAGCTGCACAGCGCACAGCAGGAAAAGGTGCACAGAGAGGGCTCAGATAAGAAGCATTCAAAGTTTGGTGCACTTCAGGTCGCCGCAAATCTCTGGTTCACACTCAGACAGGGCTGGACCTATGGGCTGACATCTGGCATACCGGACAAATACCCGGCGGGCCCCGAAAGACCTTTATAAAATATTTTTTTATTGCCTTTCAGTAATACTTCGCTGTAACTTCAATTCCTTTAATATTTGATTTTTCTTAAAAATATTTTATCCGCACGCTTTCAGTTTTGAAATTTTATATTTGAACGTACTTTTATATTTTTTTCTGAAATATTTTATCTGCTCGTTTTCAATTTTAAAATTTTATATTTGAACGTACTTTTATATTTTTTCTTAAATATTTTATCTGCTCGTTTTCAGTCTTACATTATAAAATCTGAATGCCAGTTTATATGTCTCTTTCTAATGCTTTTAATGTTCTGTTTAAAGCACTTTGAATTGCCCTGTTGTTGCAATGTGCCATACAAATAAACTTGCCTTGCCTTTATTTAATAATTTAAAAAATAATAATGTTTTTGGTTGACTGATTGGCAAATGGCCCCTGTGCAATCAATCAATCAATAAATCAATCAATCAATCAATCAATCAATCAATCAATCACGCCTATAAGTCAGGTCTTTCTGGTCTTTTTTGGTTGACTTTTTTTGTTTGTTAAATGTCTTTTTTTTGCAATTTTTAATATTTAATATTTGTATTTCTGTATTTATGTACTGGAGAGAGACAAACCGGAGTCAATCAATAAATCAATCAATCAATCAATCAATCAATCAATCAATCAATCACGCCACAGACAGAAAATAATATCCGGCATGCCCTGACATAAACCCCTGGCTAGCTACTTTTCCCCATTGGCTGGCTACTCCATGTCTGATTCAGGGGAGCACTAATAGCTGGTGTGTGATCAGTTCTGGTGTGCAGGTCATATTTTTTTATTGTAAGTTCATTCAAATTAATAATAGTTATAAGAAAACAAAATGAAAGAATGTTATTCTGGAAGTAAAAATGATCTCTTGTTTACCCTCTGAGGAATATTTATCCAATTTTTAAGTACAGACAGGAAACCTTCATGGATCCATCAAAGACATCAGCCCCTGAGCATAAAGCAACAAAGGATTCAAAAGAACAATCCTGCAGTCGAGTCAGAGCCTAGATTCAATCCATTTGAGAATTTGCTACTGGACTTTAAAAACGCCTTAGCTGTGCCTGATTGGACCAAAAACTGTAAGTACCCTAATTCATCAGTTGCACAACATGATCATTGGATATGCTTATATGTATATCCTGTAGAGATGACTCTAGTTGACTATTCAATGATTTCATCTAAGAAGTCTGATTCAACTTCCACTCTCACAGTTGAATTCGAAGTGGCAGAAAATATGGTTATAGCCGTTATAGCTCTATGTTTATAGCAGAAAGAATCATTCCATTGGGGCTATGTGGAGGTACTAAAAGTCTGATTTACAAAGACTTGCTTGGTTTCTCTCATTAAACATGATATATTGCCTATTGCCTGGTATAAATATCAGCCTATTAATTATACTGCTAATAAAATTTTGAAGTAGAGTGCTCTTGTGGACAGGAACCAGAAGTGCTGGTGGATTTTTTTAAGTTTAATACGTTTTATAAGGAAGAATGAGGAAACCTGCAGTGTCCAGATGTGCACAGCTGATGGAGACCTATTGACACAGACTCAAGGTTGTAATTTCGGCCAGTTACACCAAATCTGTCCTTTTTCTGTCCCCAGGACATTAAAATGCATTTTCCACTTCTGTGTTAATTTAGTCCTTTTACCCTTAATATTACAAGTCATGAGTTTGAGTCTCGTGAAGGTCAAGGGAAGACCAAAAGAAAGTTTATTAGATGCCATGTTGTGGTTTTGGTAAACCACTTGAGGGCGCTAAATGTTCTCATGTTATTAGAATTGATTTCATGTAGGTAGCTACACAAGGCTAACACTGTGCAAAAAGCTCAGTCTTGGTCATTCAATGCATGTTGTGATATAAATCATCCATTTAGAAAACCCTAGAAAGAAAAATAAAGGCCTGAGATTGACCATTACATCTTTTAAAGAGTTTAACACGTGCTCTATGAGATATATGAGATACGGTGCAAAGTACATTCATTACTTTATAGAAGTTTGTTTTCTTCTGTTGAGAAGTGAAAGAGAGAGAGACAGTTAGAAAGAGAGACAGTCAGACAGGCAGACAGAAAGAGAGACAGACAGACGGACAGACAGACAGTTAGAGAGAGGGATAAAATATTTAGTTACTCCAGGCACCATGAAGCCTTGTTGACACCTATTTATTGAATATTCACATATACAAAAGAAACACAGAGGCTCATATTACACTTCAGATCATCATAATAATAATAGCAGTAATATGGTAATGATGACATATAATCATAACAATCATAATAATCATACTGTGTTAAAATCATAGTAATAACAATGTTCATTTTATATTCGTAAAATTCTCCATAGACATATTTCAGAATCACTGTAAATAATAATATTGAGTTCCTCTTCGATCAAACAGGGCAAAAATAAGAATAAAATCACTTTGGAGTTAAAATTAGGTTATAATGCTGGAAACACACACTCACACACACTCGCACACACACACACACACATATGTATGTACATTTGGATATATAACACCCAGTGTCGCCCAGCGACTGTGTTTTCAATAATTCATAAAAGCTTGACGAGGCTGTATGATAGACTTTAAATCATCCCCGGGTCTACGTTTAATATCATTTAAGTGTTTTTGGCTGGTTTAGAAATAATAAATGTTACAATCACACACTTCCTTTTAACATCAGCACCCTCATATGTTCAGCACAGAAACACACATTTATGTTATTCTGTCAAAGTTATTCACAGAGAAAATGTTCCATGAGAAGATAATTTGTGTTGAAAGCAGTGTGTGTCATCTCCCACTGGACAAAATCCCTTTAATGAACTGTTTTGTTGAATTAAAGCCATATTTGTCCTGGAATCTGTGGTTGTGTAATGCTGTGATAATGGCTGCACTTGTGTCTGACCCTTGCTGAACGGGCCACTTTTGTACTGTATTATTATTATAATTACGGCCGGACAAAAGGCTCACCGCCAATTAAATGTTGCATAAATCAAAGCTTGAACCCAGCCTTGCAGCGAAGGCCGTGCAACCTGCTGAACGCTGGTTTATTATCGTCAGCACACATGCACATATACTGAAAATTACATATTTTGATTTTAGCAGCCAGTCCCAGATGATTTACAATCAATAATAATCCAGGGGGGGAGAAAGAAAAGATTTATAAAGTTAAGAAAAGACACCTGACCTGTAATATATACTGTGGTTATTATATCCATAACAAACATGGTTATTGTTGCCCTTTTTGCCGATAGAAAAAATACGTAGCAGCAGGTGGAGTCAGGCATCACAGATGTTACAGTCGACTCTGCTGAAGCAATGAATTAGTTTGTAGCAAAGTCTCAGAACTCTTGTGGGTATTGAAGAGAGGAGGAAAAGGCACACCCATGAAGCTCAAACACAGGATAGCACCTTATGTGTATGCTCGACATGTACGGGATGTCTCAGGGTGACGATGCACTGGGAGACGCTGCAGAGGGCAACAGCCGCCTCAAACTGACCTCAAAACAGTTTGAGTTTAGTTCATTTCTTTAGTCACACTTGTGGCATGACACTGAAATATCTCAACAGATATTTGATGGATCCCTAATTAAATTTATACAGACATTCATGGTGCCCAGAGGATGAATCCTACTGACTTTTTCTCAAGTGTAGTGTGCATTCGTGAACAATTTGTTCAAGTCACATACAGGTGCCTCTCAATACATTAGAATAACATGGAAAAGTCCATTTCCAGTAGTTCAGGTCAAGTATTGAGTGCATATAGATGGACATACTTTTCAGAGGCCAACATTTACATAATAAACATACTTTTTAAAATTGGTCTTTTGTCAAAAAGAATTGAGACACTGAATTTTATGTCATTAAATGTAAGCCATAATCATTATAATTAGAAGAAATCAAATAAATTAAGATATGAAATGTTTCATTGTGTGTAATGGATCTATATGATGTGTTATTTCCACTTTTTGAATTGAATTACTGACATAAATAAACTTTTCTGTGATTTTCTAATTTATTGAGATGCACCTGTAATCAAAGGGAAGTAGCTTAATTAGAGTCTCCTAAAGGTTACGGAAGAAGACGAAAAACACTCTGTCTTCTGTATTTTTGATCATATTGTATTGAGAAGACAATCTCAACATTCAATCCTGTTAAATAAATAAATTCTTAGATGTCTTTTCTTAAAAGAAAGCTTTGGTTAACCACTGTAAAGTTGCTTAATACTACAAATAGTGTACAATCGTGAACAATTTGTTCAAAATAAGAAATCTTTTGGGTGAACAAACTAAACTGAACCACTTCCTGCAAACGTGCAGGGACTCACAGAGTGAGCAGTTCAGGTCATGATATTTTAAATAAACAGATCCCTGTGATTCTGTACGCTGCCTTGAGCATCATTACTTCAGCGCCAAGATTTTTCTTTTATCCTGTGAAATATCTTGATATCTACCAGTTTCATTGGCACACATTTACAGACATTCATGTTCCCCAGAGGATGATTCTGCATGATTTTAACAATCCTCTGACTTTTTCCCTCTATCGACACCATGCCGTTTACATTTCAGTTTTGAGTGAAATGTTTCAACCATTGTTGGTTGGATTACGGCAAAATTTGGTGTACACATTCATGGTTCCTTCATGATGAACTGTTAAAACTTTAGTGATTATGTAACTAATGACATTCCTATCAGCCTTAGCTGAACATTGTGCTTAGTGGTGGAATGTAACCAAGTCCTGTACTTAAGCATCATTTTGAGGTATTTAACTTGAGTATTTCCATTTATGTCGAGTTATACTTCTACTTTTCTACATTTTAGAGGTAAATACTGTACTTTTTACTCCACTACATTTAGCTGCCAGCTTCAGTTACCAGTTACTTTCAGGTAGAGCTGGAAAAAGATTTAGCGTTTGTATAAATTAAACTACATAACAGTATATGAAGGAGTCAAAATTAGCCAGTAACAGTAAACAATGCTTACATAAATGCATCAAGAATAATAATCCAATAATATATTCGTAATATATATATAACAATCTGAACTGGGCCATTCTGCATAATAAATACTTTTAGTTTTGACACTGATACTTCTATACTTTTCTTTAAGAAAGGTTTGAAAGCAGGATTTTTTTTCTTGTAGTGGAGTAATTCTGCAGTGTGGTTTTAGTACTTATACTTGAGGTTTCTGAATACTTCTTCCACCATTGAACATCAGAAACATTGCATCAAATTGTTTTTGTCAGATAAAGAGGCTGTTGCCCAAAATACGACTCGTCCCAGCACATCGTCACCTTTCCTGTTGCTTTAGTAGGACATAAACTGGTTAAAGCGACAAAAAGATTCAGTTTCTTTCCTTCTGTAATAACTATACATCAAATAAAGGAACAATGATCATTGAAAAACTCTGAACATCAATAAATTATTTAGCTATACATCTCTTTGCAATAGATCATTTCAATAACAATATTACAAAACTACCAGGATTCAGTCACCTACAGTAAAAAAAAAGAAAAGAAAGAAGCCAGAATGAAGCGAGCTGCTGTAGCACCTTATTCAAAGAGCTTCACAGTCATCATTTTAACCCATTTTCAACAAATTTCAATGCACAGAATCGCCCGCTTTTATAAACATTACACCAAAATCCGTCCCTCCTGTTTTTAGAGCTGCACTGCAAAGAAGGCTGCATGAAGGCCTCGCTTCCAGTAGCACTGTGTATGCAGATGCTGTATTTTAATTTTAATTTTTTACAAACGATACAGACGGATCACACGAGCTAAGCCACTAAGAAAAGCGTCTCATGTACACAGATGAGGATACTGAGAGTCGGACTATTGCTCTCGTCTAGGGATCACTGTGGCCAGCCTCGACCACCAACCCCCACCTCACTCACATTCACACACACGCGCACACACACACACACACACACACACACACACACACACTGAAGACGAGCTCTCATGCTCCCCCTGCTGTTTTAAACATGTAAATACGTTCATGACTGATGGCAGGAAAAGAAATATACAAGATATTGTGTTTGTTAATGTAGAACCTCCAGGTTTGAAACGTGATGCCAATAATGAAGTGCCTTTAACCTGCGATTCTTTCTAATGGCCAGTGGGGGGCGACTCCACTGGCTGCAAAAAGAAGTCTAGACTTGTAAAGAAGTCTATGAGAAAATGACCCAACTTCAAACTTGATTTATTACTTCAGTAAACATCTTCCTAATGAGTTTATGGTTTCCATTGTTTGTTTCAAGTATTCTTCAATACAGCATGAT
Organism: Centropristis striata; assembly: GCF_030273125.1. NCBI lineage: Eukaryota > Metazoa > Chordata > Actinopteri > Perciformes > Serranidae > Centropristis > Centropristis striata. The sequence goes on from NC_081532.1 coordinate 8,035,069, forward strand.
GTTCAGTTTGGAGATGATGGTCCCATTAAGAGTAAAATAGACAAAAAAGCAGCGTATGCTTTAAGTCGGGGCGAACTTGTGGCAAGTGGTTATTACAGTGCATTGTGCATTTTCATCAAATTTAGTTTGTAACATTTTAGTCGCCTAGAAATGTCTTGTTCAGTGTTCAGGTGTACTAAAAGACACCTTAAGGAGTCGGATTTTGAATAAGGGATGCACCTTGCTAACCAAGCTAGCTAGTAACTTAGCGCTGGCGACTTAGCATCCTCCTCCCTAGCTCCATCCTCTCATCCAAATATGGTCACTTTTGGCTCATAAAAACAAGATGGTGACAGCCAAAATGGCTAACCCACTTCAAATCAGTAATCCACAAACCAATGGGTGACGTCATGGTGGCTACGTCCAATTCTTTCATACAGTTTATGGATAAACTGAACTGTATGTTGATGGCATGATAGGAGCTACTTTTTCTAAGTCAACCCATCTACAAAACAACCCCCTACCGTTAAATGAATCGTTTAATATTTCAGGAAATGTGCTAATTTGCTTGGTGAGAGGCACAAAAGAGGACAGATTCCACTTTTATGGCTAAATATGAAGCTACAGCCAGCAGGCAGTTAGCTTAGCTTAGCTTAATGACTAGAAACATCTAGCCTAGCGTCCAAAGTTCACAATAGATCCCTACCAGCTACTCAAAAGCTCAGCAACTAATATTTTATATCTTGTTTGTTTAATTGATGCAAAAATCTGAATTTAAAAACATTGTATTCTGGTTTAATGGTTTAATGGTTATGTGGCTTTTTTTGTGCCTCTTACGTTTCTACATGTCTGTTTTTGTATGGATTAAACAAATAAGATATAATGATTTAATCTTTATGCTAAGCTAAGATAACTGATTGCTAGACTTGAGAATGGTGTCACTATTCCAATATGACTCCAACAAAAAAGCAAATAAATACATTGTATTTTCCAAAATATCAGACGACTCCTTTCACCAGATATTATGATCACTGCGCATAATTCCAAGTCCATCATCTTGAGATTATTTTTCAACAGGAGTTCTCCTTCTCCAGCTGTCTGCAACATGTCAGAATACAGGGTACGGATTGAAAAGCACAGTCTGTTATTTTTGTCCTGCAGATGGTCCGAGTGTCCAAGGTTTAGGCATGATAAAGGCATGGCTCAGCGCTGGATGGGGCCTCTAACAGAGAGTCATGGGGTCAGTCGGTCAGGGGGACAAGAGGAGGTGGGGAGGGCGAGGGTGGGATCATAGTTATTGACTGGCAGGGTGAACCCTGGGGAATCCTGGAGAGGTTTCTCCCCAGTCGGTGTGGGAGTCTTCAACACACAGAGCCGTTGGGATCTGCCTCCCCGGGGGTGTAGAAATCAGGAATGGGTAGACCAGTGTGCAGTGTGATCTGAAGAAAAAACACATTTACATACAGATATATGGGTTAATAAATCATATTTGATATTTTTTCTGCCTGCAGGTGGAGCTGTTGAACTGTTCCCTCAGCGAGTGAAGTGTTTTGTCTCGGAGGCACTTTGCTTTCATCACCCGGAGACAGCATTAAAAATGAGAAAACTGCCTGAGAGCAATAAGAAATTCAAAGCTAACAACTGTTGTTGGGTCTTTGAAGCTTCCTCTTTCAAGGTTTAATCCTCTGAGCCTTCATTTGTAAAGCTTGGAAAAAGCCATTTTAATGAATAATAACTGTACTCTTATGATACTCTGTTGATCTGCGAGTGAAAACCTTTGTTTTTGCCTGCAGCACTGCTCTGAATCTATAAAACAGCATCTCCAGGAGCCCTTTTACAGCTGACAAAGCCTGCATCTTGACCAGTTACTGTAAATTAAATGTGACAAGCATTTTAAATGTTCATGATAGCTGTGCACTATTAAAAAATACTGAATAATGCACTGAACTGAAATATTTTATTCATGCATTTTTCCCCCAATAGTTTAGATTTCGCAGCAACCTTTTAAAGGAGCACTCCATCAGTTCTAGTACTCCTCAGCCTGTAAAAACAGTTGTATAATATATTGTATGCCTCTGGAGGAGCTTTTTAAAGTCTAAGTAAGTCTCAGCTTTAACTTGGAGACTCTTGGAAGTCCCCTAACTTTGTGGAAGTGCACTACAAAATCATCATCCCTTTGAATATATACAATATATATATCAGCCACGCTTGCTGTGTTTGTATAAAGTAATCATCATTATTTTTCAAATGTGCAATATATTTTGTGGGCCAGATATGTGTCTCAGCACAATAATATCATGTTTAAAAGGAATCCTTCACCCTTAAAATGACCATTTGTTTATCAATAACACTACCCATGTTACCTTGAATTCTTGAAGAAAAAACATTTCTTCGTCAATTGTTTTTATTTATTTAAAGGAAAACATAAAATTCTGGCACCAAAAGTCATATCCCGATACATTTAGGCTGAATATCAATATATGATATATATCCCGATATTTTTATCGCAAAGTGTGAGCAAATGTTCATCAAATCAAGTAGTTTTTTTTTAAACCGTTTATTTAAGTGAACATAAATACTTTATAACAACAGGAGTATCTTTTTTTAAATCAAAGCTCCATAAAGTGCACATTTAAATAAAATAAAAAATCTTAAATAAAAATACGATCACAAGGATCACAGTGCAAATTTGAACTATAACGATATATGCCATATGGTCTAATTCCTTATCACATTAAAAAATATATTGATATATGTTTTATATCTATATATCGCCCAGCCCTACCGGAGGAGCAGCGCACCTACAACTCATGAGACTTGGATTATAATGCACGACTTGTGTAAGAGTTTGATAACGAATTTAAATGTTTTCGGACTCTTATTTCACTGTGGAGGCATGGAAGATAGACAAAGTTTTCTTCAAGAATCCCAAGGAACACAGAATGGCTAACTGATATTACAATTTTAAGGGTGAAGAATTCCTTTAATTCAATTTGAGGGAAACAAAAGGAGAAATATGTTTGTGTTAAATGAATCACAGAATCTTCCAATTCAGGAAATAAAAGCTGTTTAAATTAAACATGTAGCCCCAGCTCATACCTGGACGTTTCGGTTGAGGCTGATAGCGGGGTAAAAGGCGCCCTCCAAGGCTTCGAAAGCCACCGGACCCTGCTGCTCATCATTGATGAGGAAGATGACGATCCCGCGAGTGAAGTCCAGAAGAATTCCTATTGTTGCTCCTTTACCAATGCCGCCGTCCGTCCTGCACAGAGAAATTAACTGAAGATATAACAAATAATCTGGTGTTTCTGTCAGTAAAATCCTGCAGGATATTGACACATTTTCTCATCTAAAATCAGTATCGCCATCGACAGCCACAGCTGTTTCTGGAGCTTTCAGCTGCGTCTAATGCTTTTCTATAAATGGACAACAAACACAAATAATTTCACATTCTCTGTGTGGTTGAATGAAGAATTTAAATGTATGATTGAGTATTTTAATTTTTTTCTGTTGGTACTTTTTTGGTGAAGAAAAGATCTGAATAATGACTGCACGCATCTGGAAATGGTGAATTAACCTTTCTCGTCACTTTGCAACCACTCATAGCGCTTAACATTACAGACTGCGCTCATTCACCCGTTCAGATACACATTCATACTGGTGGCAGAGGCTACTAAACCAAATGGTGCCACCTGCCACCATTGGGAATTCATTCTCACACCTATGAACGCACCAACCCTCCGATCGGTGGGAAACCCGCTCTACCAACTGAGCCACAGCTGCCCGCATGTTTCCTTACCTGTTGGTGTGCGAGTTGTTGTGCATGAACCAGGAGCGGTTGTTGTCCACGTACATGGCCCACGCCTTGTCGTCCTTCCCCAGCATCACGTCCTTCAGCACGTCGCCCCGGGCGATCCCGAAGGCCGGGTCCGGGTGGTTGTCGTACCGATCGACGGTTATTTCCCAGTAATGAACGCCGCGGGAGAAGGCGGAGTTCCCCAGCACCACCCGGTCGTCGTAGCTGATGCACGACACCGTCAGGTTGTCGTTGGAGAGGACGATGTCCGGGTGAGCGGAAGCCGCGTCGAAGGTGAACCAAGCGACTGTGCACACACACGGGAAGAGTTACACACATTGATATTATCTCTGACTGGGCAATGATGATGACTTCACACAGGTGACATGAATCTAGAGGCTGGAGGTCGATGAGGTGACGTGACACTGAAAGGAATAATAATTACATGAAAGAAGAAGATCTATCTCTATTATGATCAATAATTCTTAGCATCATACTCTATAACTTAACTTATAACTTAATACTATTAATCTTAATATTGATAATAATAATATCACACCTGTGTCGGACAGTCTGCAAATAATAGTGTTTGTTTTCTCCGGCTTGGACCACCAGGCGGATGGGGTTTATGCCATCTAGATAATAAGTTAATTGTTAATTACCTGATTTTAAAATACAACTTTTAATCATTTCTTAGTTTGTCTCTTGTTATAAAGGGTCAGTTCACCTGAAAAACAAAAGGAAAAACACCTTGGTAGTAGCTGTTCCACAAGAAAAATTAATAAATAAATTATCTGAACTCAAAAGTCCACATTTATGAGCCGTTTGTGGAGCTTTCAGCTCCATCTTAAGGCTTTATGAGACCTATGTACAGAAATTTGACTCCAAATGAATGATAACGCTGTTCTGTGTCTACTGATAGTGTAAATATCAGTTGACTGTATGAATATAAATATGGATATAAGCTGTAAAAAAAAAATTCACCTGTAAAGTTTTTTGTACCATGTTTATTTCTCCTGTAAAATCAGGTATTTTAACATGGGTATTAATAGGGATTGAGTCGCTGTTGGAGCCTCAAGTGGCCATTAGAGGAACTGCAGGTTGCCACTTAATAAACATGCAAATATTTGCAAATTGATTGCTATTCAAAAACTGCATCATAGGACAATAAATCAATTTTGCACTGCCCCAAAGATGCAAAACAAACAAGAAAAATATATATTTTTAATAATTATTTATTTTAGGCTCAGAACTGATTTATTTTGGGGGACCTTGTGTAACCAGCAGATAACCAGGCCAAGACTTGTTTTCAGTGTGCTGGTCATTATTTACAGCTTGATTAACAACTTTAGATGTCAGACTGAAGTTGAGTTGAGGGACAACTTCTCATCTTATCTCTATGAACAGATATCTGCAGATAAATTAAAATAAAAGCTAGTAAAAAGTCAGATAAAAGCAAATGGTGTCTGAGAGGGCATATCTGCCACTTTTGCTCTCCTCATGGAAAAAACACTGGAAACCAGAATAATTCTCATACCAAAATTTTGTCGCATTACCTACAGAATCTGCTTTGATATGCAGACAGAGAATATTGAGTTGGTTTAGATTTAAAACCGCACCAGATACAACCCCAAATATCTGCATGGATTGATTACACTCGTGTTCTTTAGTTGTAATTTGGGTGAGCTGATCCTTTAACTTTCTATGTTCTCTCTTAACACATTACAGTGCAAGCAGACTAAATCAAATGCTAATAAGTTTGCAAACTGTTTGACTCAGTGTTGGAAATAAATAAATCTCTATACTCTACACAGAGAAATATGAGAGTTTAACAGATGGATGTTTGTGCTTTATATGGGCTCCACTGGACCTGTTTGTCCACCGTCTTTTTATTGGTGCCACTATGTGAAGTAAAGTTTCATTACATGGCTTTATTTCCTTTGGGAAATAAAGCAAAGACATTTATTAGAAGCCTGTACTGAACGTTTAATAAGTGCAGCCCACAGAGCAGCAAACTGCCCACCTGCTGGTCTAAGAGTGAAGAAATACACTGATGGAACAGGCGATGGCAACGGGCGGGATTAGAGAGGAAACAGTCAGCAATGAAACCTGTCCATACCTGAGCCTATAGACTGAATGTCACATGGAGGGAGTCCAGCTGAAATGTGAAATGAAAAGGGGGAGTAGAAGGAGAGAGGGAGAAAGGGGAGAAATAAAGAGGGGAGAGCGTAGCGAAGCAGTGAAGCAGACAGTGGAGAGGGGAGGAGGGAGAGAGGAGGGGATAAAAAGCAGGTTTGATCAGGGAGGCTGGTTCAACTGAGCGACCAAAACACCACAGAAGAAGAGATCCTGGAAACAAAAGCAGGTCCTTGAAACAGATCAGCGGAGAGAGTTCAGGAGCAGTGTGTCGGATCACCAGAAACTATGAATCATTGTGTTCTTGTTAGCTAACCCTCCTGAATTTCCCCTTGGGGATGAATAAAGTAATTCTGATTTGATTTGATTTGATTTGATTTGTTGATTTGTTATGTTGCGGGTCAAACTTACCCATTTCAAAGTTAAAAAATCTAAAAAAAAGAAAAGTTTTTCTTTCAATGAGTTCAATGTTTTATGTTTTAGCCCCGAAGACGCATGAGGTTAGTTGCATTAAAAAAATACACAGATTGATTAAGAATTTGATGTGATCGACCAAATTCCTAACGACCATTAATCGATCATCTTTTAACTATTCCCATCCCTAGTTCAGAGCTCAGGGTTTAGGATGGTGCAGTGGGATTGTGCCTGGCTCTACAGAGGGCTTTTAGGTTCTACTTCACGATTGGAAAGGGAGGAGCGTTCAGTAAGTTGCAATCTGCAACCTCAACACTGGAGGCCATTAACCCTCTGGAGTCCATGAAAACACCTGCATATTACTTCTTCATGACGTGAAGACATAAAATAAAATAAAATGAAGCAACACTGAGTCTTGCCATCAGCTTCCCTCTAAAGTTCTGGCTTGAAACTCCATGCCAGATTATTTTTTTGATGATATTCGGCCAAGTAAAACCGGAGATATTGTCAAATATATATTTAGTATAAAATATTGAACTAGATATTATCCTCATTTTACCTGTTATATGTAATATTTGCAACCTGTATTCAAATTTGCAACATTTAAAATTCTGTGTTTTGAAACATAATTTTCAAGATCAGATTTGACGTTTTCCTTTGTTTCTTTTGGGTTCAACATTTTGAAGTAAGTCAAAGTTAAAAATTAATTACCAGGACATATAGGTGAGGTAACGCTGAAAAAACTGATACTAACATGGCATGGTAAAGATTTTTAACAGATTTTTTAACGGAGATAATAGCCCAAGATTTCAGAGGGTTAAATCCAACACACTGCTCCTTTAAAAAGAACAAGAATGAAACTCAGAGGAAGAGAAATTTTCCTGATTTCCATGCAGGAAATAAAACCAACACACAGCTCAGCACAGTCCGGTCCTGGTGAATGATGTCAGATCTCTGCAAAAACACTGAGTGGTTAGATCATTTTGTGCAGCCCCCAACAGCTGCTGAGTGCTCTCTCCGTCAGGTGGGGAGGCTGTCTGGGCCTTTCAGGTCCACTGATGGATGACAAGCTTCCCTGTGTGGAGAGCAGCATTTAACTAATGGGAAAGCAAGCACATGGGTGGATTACACACGAACCAGCTGCTGCAGGATGTACCTGGTTTAAAAAGCTCAAACACACCCTCGAACAGAAATCACATCCTGCTGCTGCGGCCGCTGGGGTTAAAACCCTGCAAGTGATATTTTGGAGGCTTTTACTCTTATTACGTTTGTGTAACGTGAGAGATAAAACAGGATGAGGACGCTGCCTCAGATCTTTGAATTCTGTTTGATATCCATAATTAAAAAACTCAAACTGCATAGTTTTAAATCTGAATAAGAAAAGAAGTTCCACAGGAAGTAGCCAAATAAATTCCTTTTCCCCAAAAGTTGCTTTCTGAAGATGCCAGGCTTTTATCTGGCAGCAACAATTTATTATTCTTAAGATCTTTGTGAGTTCAGTCAAGATTTATTTGCTGTTAATGAAGCTTCGTTCATAAAAGAAAACTGAGCCGAGACTCTAATCTGTGATCTGGTGAAGTGACAACCACTTGGAAACTATATTTTCTACTGTTATTACAATAAAATACCTGCCAGCTGTTTGCTAAAGCACCACATCACGACCAATCAGATTGGATTCATCATGATATAAATCCAACAACAGAAATGTGACAAAGTAACTTTTTGAAAATCTAATCAAAGCAAAAGAAAAATATGTGTCAAACATATCAAAGCAACGGCAAAGAGTAAAAACTGTGTTACAACAGCTGGGAAACACAAAGACGCAATAACAAACATGTGGCAGGCATTTAGAGCAGCAAAAGTGCTGGAAAATAAGACACAATGAGTGATAAAGATTGATAAACTGATTTTAGTGTTGGCAGTAGAAATGTCCTAACCACATAGAAGACACATCAGTGCTTTTTTTTTTATTGTATAACTTTATGTTTTATGTTTTTTAACACTCAATCCCATGTTTGAATATGTTGTCCTGTAGGGCTGGGAGATAAGACAAGATATATATTGACAAAACGATATAAAAAGTGTAAAAAGATTATATTTCCGTCCTGGTGTTGAAAAACCAGTGGCCAAACTGTGTTTTGTCAATATTTATGTTATTATGATGACATTTATGGGGTATACAAAAATACTTTACTGCTGCAACTAACAATCAATATAATAATTGATTCATCTGCCAAAATATTTCTTGAATAACTGATCAATCATTTGGTCTATGAAATGTTAGAAAAATGTGAAAAAATGTGAAAAAAAGGTACTCCTGTTGTTATACAGTATTTATGTTCACTTAAATAAACAGTTTCAATAAAACTACTTGTGACATGTCATATTTGGCTTTGACTGAACATTTGCTCTCACTTTGCGATAAAAATATCAGGATATATATCGTAAATCAATATTCAGCCTAAATATATCGGGATATGACTTTTGGTCCATATCGCCCAGCCCTACTGTGTGTTATTCCTTCTTCAAATCTGCTGATTTAAAAACTGTAGAGAAATACTGTCAATAAAGTTGGCTCACAGAATTACAAAAACATGAAGGTGGCTGAGTTCAGTACAGCCAGTGAAGAAGCACTAATAAGTTTATTCTATTGGCAGCACAGACTTGAGTCTCTTGTTCCTGGATTTTAACTGACAATTTTATCCCAAATACTGACTGAACGATCAAAGATCAGAGGAATAAATGTCTGAATTCTGTTTTGAGAGTGTGTTTTTCCTCAGAGATGAACAGAGGGATTAGTAAGAGGAGGAGAAGATGCTGAACGTACTCTCAGAGGTCTGCATGATCAGCGTCTTGCTGTACTGGCCCACTCCGCTGGCGTTAAAGGCCTTCACTCTTGACTTGTACGTGCTGTTGAAGTGGAGCCCGTCCACGGTGCAGATGGTCTCCGTCCCCACGTACACTTCCTGCAAAGACACACAAGAGCTTCCTGTTAGTCTCTGGCAGACACATCAAGTACGTAGTTATGACACACAGAGAGAGTCCTGCTTCTTTTTTGACACGGGCGGCTCGGCCTCTGAAGGAGCGTCCCATTCGCATTTGGCGGCGAGAGTAATAAGTGAGAGTGAGAGTTTGTACAACAGAGCGTGGGAGAGGCAGCCCACACCGGAGTATAAATAGACACAGGGAGCGACAACTCGCCAAGCTCAGTGTGGCGCTGCGTTGGCGAGCCTCGTGAGTCAGAGGAGAAGAGGAAAACTTCCCTCGCAATTTGAAAAGTAAATAGTTGTTCGGGCAAAATGTATCACAGGTACAGATACAGGTCGGACATGAAATGATCTGAGTTTGAGTTAAAGACAACAAACCTTTAGTGAAACAGCAGATTTAACCCTTATACATCACAAGGGACATCATTGGCTTTAAACTTTTTTATTTTATTTTGGCTTTGCTTATGCAAATGACATTAATTAAAACAAAATAAAAAATGTTTTTTACTATTTTCCCTCAGATTTACATTCCCTATGGGGCAAATATATGCTGTTGTCTGGATTCCAGTAGTGTTACTGCAGCTGAATGATGGAGCACTACAGGGTTAAATGCAATGCATTAAAATCAGAGTTGTTTTTCTCTTGACTGTATAAAAAAAAACTCCCTGCATTTCGTACACAGAGAATAATTATGTTTTTGTGTGTTTAAAAACAACAAAAAACAAAATAGGGTTACAATTCTGAAAATAAATAAATATGCAATGAAAGTGGAAAATAATACTAATATTTTTTATAGTTTTTGGAAGAGGACATTGAGAAGTGGAAGCTTGTTTTTTTTTTTTTTTTTTTTAATCTGACACAAAATACAAACAAAACACCAAAAAAATAATAACTGATTAGTATAGAGAAAATAATAATAATAATTTTGTGTGTTTTTCTCAATAAAACTCAATTAAAAAGTAGAAAACAATATAGTATATAGTATTATAGTTTTAGGTAGGTAGTTTAGGTAGTTTTTATAGCATTATAGTTTTAGGAAGAGGACATTGTCTTCCAAGATAAGAAGTGAAAGGTTGTTTTTTGAGAAAATAATATTTTTTGTGTGTTTTTTTTCCTCTCCATAAAACTCAGTGTAAGTGGAAAACAATATTTATATGTATGTATATATATTTATTTATAGCATGATAGTTTAAGGAGGAGGACACTAAAGTCTTCTGAGATAACAAGTCGAAGGTTTTTGTTGTTTAAAAAATAAATTTGCTAATCACTGATATTAGCGAACAGAAAATAATTCAAAATTTTATCATAATGACAGTGGTGTTATGTAAACAAACAGCATTTCAATGATTACAATTTTGAAACTTAATCCATCTTCAAGTAGTTGTCATCAGGACTGATGTGAAATATTTCACTCATGAAGCTCCATAATGTTCTCTGAGATGTTCTAAATATATTCCTGCAGACTGACAGTTAAAATGTCTCCAAGCTGCAAGACAATTTGGCATCGACCGCCCGCCAATTAGCAGTTAGAGGATGCAGTTGGTGAATCTGTTGGCAGATTGGATGTAAATGATCACCCTCTCATGCAACAGTTGTGATTAAGACAGACGGGTGAAGTCCCATTCGAACAGACAGCTGGCTGCAGAGACGAGAGCAAAAGGACTGGAGGTCAATGGCTGCTTCTTCTAAATTAAAACACAGGATGCCTCCACAAACAGCTGCTGCATCATTCACATTACACAGGAAATATTCAGCTGATGTCTACAAGAGTCTACAAGAGTGTTAGCAACTGTAGTCCCATTTCAACCTCCTCACAAACATGTATTTACAGATACAAAAAGAGGAAAAGTCAATAATACGGTTATACAAACAGAACACGCAGCCAACTGTGTACACCATGAGCCAAAAAGTCAAATATTTAGATTATTATCTCATGTTTTGGGTCTTTGAGTTGGAGGATCTGCTGACTAGTAGTGGGTGTGTGTGCAAATAGAGCATTCAACCCAAATCAAAGCACTTTAATTATACTGCAGCTGCTGTTTAGAGGAATCTTATGTATGCGTTTTGCACTTTTTGGGAGCCATGAGGAGACAACAACAGTTTGAGAGAAGGCGGAGATTCAAATATGGAGGCTAAATTGGGTTTAAGGTGTGTTTCACGGCTCTATTAATCCTTTATAGGATAGATGTATAGAAGTCAATGGAGTTAATTTGTGTAAAAGCTTTAACAATTAAATTAAAATGTGCAATAATATTAAAAGTCTTTAAAATAAAATGATTTACAATATAAAACTTTTGGGTTGGACTAGTGTGTATAGACATTTTTGGGGGTATATGTTCTATCTTCTCTTTCTTTCCTTATTTTTTTTTTTTTACAAATCTAAAAAGAACTGTACAAGATAATTAATGTAGAACAGGTAGGCGTAATAAGCTAAGGCTTCAGCCAACACATTTTTGTTTAGCATAAATTTGCTTTAATTGCCACTATTTCTAACGTCATTACTTATTTTTGATTATATATTATTTTTTTATGTATGTGTTTGAGTTGGATAAGTTGAAAAAGACCAAACTAAACTAAACTAAACTAAATTTAAAAAAGGAGAGAAATAGTTTCTGACAAAATGGGGGAAAATAATCTTGTTTCTTCTCTTTTTTCCTCTACTAGTAAACATTATTTTCTTCTTTTTCTCTGTTTTCTGAAAAGTCTCTGCTTTAGGGGGTTGTCAGAATAAATCTATTCTTTCTCAAAACAACAACAGTGACAGGACTAAAACAGAGGATCTCAATCATTTTTTAGCCTCTTTTTCATACTTTTAGTCCAGGGTTCCTATGTATGCTGGAAATCCTTTAAAACACTTGAATTATAATGTGGTGTTTTCAATGTTTGTGGGGTGCTTGGATTTAAAACAAAGTCCTTAGGTTATATACAGTCATGGAAAAAACATTTTAGACCACCTTGTTTTCTTCAATTTATTGTTCATTTTAATGCCTGGCATAACAAAAAAAATAGCTCTTAATAGTGTAATTAAAGAGCTGATATCTAGACATTTTCAATGGTTTTCTTGATAATGATTTTGGTTATTATCAAGAAAACTATAGAAAATGTCTTGATATCAAACTCTTATGATCTATTTTTTGTTGTTATCATTATATATGTCCAAACAAATGTACCTTTAGTTGTACCAGGCATTAAAATGAACAAGAAAATTAAGAAAACAAAGGTTGTCTAATACGTTTTTCCATGTTATATGCTTACAAACCTGTGAAACATTTGGAAACTTTGTTGCCTTTCCCTGAAACTTGTTGTCAATCAACATAATTGTGGTTGTTCATAGCACCACAGCAACTAATTTAATGTGATGAAGAAGAGAAAATGTATTGCATTATAGTTCACGTCAATGAATGAATGTGGAGCTCCATCCCAAACTTTCACATCACTCAAAGACAGTGGAAAAACTGATTGTTATGAGAGTCAACAGGCCAACTGGAGCGTATGGAAGAACTTGGTCTTTACAGGTTTAGAGGTCGGTAACAGATATCCTCTGCATTGTACTGGGCGTATTGTTCAGGAGGTTTAAGTTGCGATTATAACAAAGTGAGGGCCTCAATGTATAAGGAAGTGAGGAGGGTCTTAGCTGGATGGATTACATGGTGAACCTCTGAGAGGGTACGAACGCCGCTTTGATCCCGGATCACACTTCCTGTGGGATCATCCCAGCTGGCAGCTGCATTACAGACCCTTTCTCCTGACGTTGTGTCATTCAATGCCTCGCTACAGTGCGTCACATGACCGGTTCTCATGTCGCTCGGAGCCGTGCTGTACGAGAGAGCGATCGAGGGATTTCAGCCACAAAGCGTTGCTTTCACATTCCCCTGGCGGAGCTGGTGTCCTCGCTGGCACCAAATGAAGGCGTCTTTGTTGAGGCAGAGGCGGCTAGTGCTCTGTAAAGGTGAATTATTACTCTAACTGGTCTTGTTTTTACTCTTTTTGTCTTTTAATCTAAATGCAAATCCAACAAAGACTCCCCTGTTGAGCTTTTTACGAGTAAAAGTGATGTTTGTCTGCCGTTAAAGCCAACAGATAAATCCTGACGGTACCTGCAGAGAGAAACCTAAACCTACCCTGAACGGCCCCATGTTCCCATCGTCCAGCTCCAGGATGTATCCGTCCACGGCGATGGTGGAGAGCGGTGGCTGTTTCCATGACAACGTGGCGCTGTTGTTCTGAGTGCAGCATTCCTCCAGCTGGAGCATGGGAGCAGCTGGGACTGAGGAGGGGAGAAACCAGGCCAGATTACAGCCCACTGAGATATGAAAAGACGGCCGCACGTGCACAAACACACACACACAAACACACACACACAAACACACACACACTCGCTGGGCACAAAGACCTGCTCAATATTTATCGTTTATAAATTAAATTATGAATATATGAATCCATAATCAAAGGCTTCCGAATCACAAATATAAACACACGGAACTTCTTTGACTTTCTGAGTCATTCACAGAATATTTACCAAACACCTGCAGAGTGTCAGAGGCATCACACTGAGTAAAGCAGGTACCAACTCAAATAGCTCCAACATGTATATTTTCATGTTTGCTCGTAAAATATTTTGAGAAAAGAGGTCACTCACTTAGAACAACCCCATTAGAGTCCATAATACATTTTAGAAAGATTCTACATATAGAAATATAACAGAGCTGCAACCATTAATCAATAAATCCATTGACAGAAAATGAATTGGCTACTATCGTGATAATGAAATAATCGTTCCTGTAAGTAAAAATGGCAAATATTTGCTGCTTTCTTGCTTCTTAAAAGTGAGAATTTGTGCTTTTTGGTCGTAGTTTATAATAAACTGAATAGCTTTTGATTTTTGGACTGTTGGTCGGATAAAACATATGATTTAAAGAAGTTACCATGAGCTTGTTTTTCTTTTTTCATGTTTTTTTTCTTGTTTTTTTTTTACCATATTAGTCTCACTCCCAGGTTGTCAAATCCTGATGCTCTGGCATCTTTCTCAAGAAATGCATTCTGCACCTTAATTGAGAAAATAAATTAAGGTAGATTAATGAATTTAATTAATCGTTAGTTGCAGCCCTAAAATATTATAGGTAATATGGGATTTAACACTCATTTATTTATAACACTTATTAATAATTCTGCTGGTAAAATTACTACAAAACCTTGACTATAAACCGGTAATTCACTCTGCAAACACTGCAGGTGTACTACAATGATTTATTATAGTGTATTTATATCTACATTGTCATAGATTTCTAATAACTGTTACACTGCGAAAAGTGTTGACTGCCAAAACCCCACACGCTGGGAGAATATTTCACTATTTTTCTATCCATGCTGCTTTTTTCAATTTGTATATTTTTGTGTCTGCACGTTTCGCTGTGGGAAACAACATTTAGCTTCCAAATACTCTGAATGTGAAAATGAGAATAAAACTTTTTTAACTTTAGAGAAGACATTAGACTTGAACTTTCTTCCTCTTTGAGTTTAAAAGTAGCTGTGTCTTATCTCCTCCAGCCTTACTGCTCTCTCAGGAAGTCTAAATCCCCCAGGAGTCTGCACTCATCATGATCTCTCTCTTTTTTTCACCTTTCATCTGGACAAAGTCCAGCTGGTGGATGGTCTGCAGGAGCGGCCCGCTGTCCAGAGTGAGGTCGAAGTCGCTGGTCATCCTGGGGGTGAGGGTTCCCTTCCCCCACTGACCCTCCGTCATGTGGACCCTCCGGATCAAAGCATCGGAGATCTGAGGACAACAAATTCATTCACAATTAATGGCAGTGAGATTAAAAAATGTGGCTTGAATGGAAGTCAATGAGGCATGTTTGGCCACGAGGGACACCAGAGGGATTATCTGGCACTGCATAAAAAATACTAATGCAATCAAATCAATTTTGTTGCTAATCTTTGACATATCCAAGACTCTAATCACCACCAAAACCCCAGCTGCCTACTATTTATTTTATGGGAAAAAAATCATTTTTTGGAAGAAATTATGGAAAACTTCTAATATATAAACTGGCATATAAAGGGTTACTATTCTGAAAATTATTTAATGTTTGGTAGTTTTGAACAAGCCTGAAGTTGTTCAAGAGATTTATGAAAGAATAAATAGATTAATGTATGGTGATTTAATAGCAGTTTTAGTGTACATGGCCTTTTTTGGCCACGAGGGACACCAGAGGGAGTATCTGGCACTACATAAAAAATGCTAATGCAATCAAATCAATTTTGTTGCTAATCTTTGACATATCCAAGACTCTAATCACCACCAAAACCCCAGCTACCTACTATTTATTTTATGGGAAAAAAATATTTTTGTGTGTTTTTTTGGAAGAAATTATGGAAAACTTTGAATTTATAAACTGGCATATAAAGGGTTAGAATTTGGAAAATTATTTATTGTTTGGTAGTTTTCAACAAGTCTGAAGTTGTTCAAGAGATTTATGGAAAAAATTCAGAAAAAAATATTGATGTATGGTTGAAATTATTACTAAGAAATCTTGTTTAACCCGTTAAAGAAATTCTTTCTAACATTAGCACTAAAGTTGTATTTCCAATATAAATACAATGCCTAAAAAAAGTATTCATGAATTCATGTGTAAAAGCAACAAAAGGGTGAAAGATTCAAGGGGGTAAATACTTTTTATAGGCATTGTATTTTACCAGAATGTTTAAAAATAATGTCTTTATAAAAAAACATTTTATAAAGACATGATAAGATTTTATTCTTTACTCAAGCATGCACATTGATATACTGAGATCTCCTCAGATTCAGCTCTTGAATCACAAAAACATTTCTTTTTGTGCGACAAAACTGTTGAACTTAAATCAAAGATGTCAAATAAGTTTGAGTTTAACAAGGTGAAATTGCCCAGCAAAGGCGGTGAAAACGTCTCCTGGCAACAAACAAACTGTAACTTCACTGCATCTGTCAGCTCAGCCTGGTCGTCCTTATTTTTCATCTTTGAAGTAAAGTCAACTTTATCTCAAATATATTAGGTCTGAGTCATATTCTCAGCTAGTAATTTACAGTTTTGTTAGGACGCATTTCTCTACTTTTAATGCACTTTTTCTTCCCCACAGAAATGTAGCAAAATTGGGTAAAATTGCCGCCGCAAAAGCACAAAATTCAAAGTAGACTGTCAACACTTGACAATTACTTTACATCAAGTTTTCTGGGAGTTTGTTTCAGGAATGTGACACATAAAAAACTAATGTTGCTTCTCTAAAATTCTAGTGTTTATTATCTGTTATTTTTATTAAAGGCAATGATCTGATCTGAGAACTAGACTGATGTGATCCAGCCTCCTGGTCTTGACACTGTTGTTTTTAAATATCTAATCGTTCTTCTTTGCAAAAAAAACCCAAACATTTGTTATTGTGTTTAACTGGAGAACATTCTGGCATATCCAATCATTAATTCATTGAATGCAGCATGAATGAAAATACAAAATAACACACATTTTTCTGACTTTTCTAAACAATATCTGCCCTTTTCTTGTAAATTCATCGATGTTTTCACTTCTTCAGGCTAAAAGTACTTTAATATACACCAGAAAGAGAATTCATCTTTGATTTATTGGTTACAACTCGCAGACATACTTGATTTTTATTCTATATTATCCTTTATGTCGTGATTATTGACAAATAAAGTGCATATAACTGAATTTAGATTTGGACAATATTAAGATGAGATAAGACAGTCCTCTTTTAGTGCCACAATGGGGAAATTCCCAGTGTTACAGCAGTGTATAGTGTATAGCAACAATAGAAATAAGCATCAATAAAATAACAATAAATAGAAACAAGCAATTTTAACAAGATATATAAAATTATTAACAATTTAAGCAAGAAGAATTTATTGAGAATAGAGCTTGAATCAAATATTTTTTTTGTCTTTTTACACTTGAAAAGGAATGAGAAGTAACAGAAGATATGGATTGCAGACTTTTTGTTTATACACTGGATCACAAACACCACCATTGTTTTCTTCACTTTATTGTTCATTTTAATGCCTGGTACAACTAAAGGTACATTTGTTTGGACAAATATAATGATAACAACAAAAATAGCTCATAAGAGTTTAATTTAACAGCTGATATCTAGACATTTTCCATCGTTTTCTTGATAATGATTTTGGTTATTATCAAGAAAACCATGGAAAATGGCTAGATATCAGCTCTAATCATTTTTTCTTTTAGTCTTTTAGATTTTGTCTTGTTTGGGTTTGTGTCTTGTATCTTGTGCTTTGGTGACTGTGGATGCACATTTGCTGTTTTCCCATTGTAGTATATCTCCTGCAGTATTATTTGTGGGAGGTTTATGTTTATGCTCGGTTGGTTGACATGCCGCAATGACGAGGAGCTTTAAGTAAACAACCGCTTCGATTTTAGGGGTCACAGGCCCGGAAGGCTGGTAACATTTTATGCATTCTGCTCCAATTCATTAATACAACTTGAGGCATTAAGAGCCGCAGCTTCTAGGACAAAACAACATCTATTGTTGTGCATGTTACCTGCAGGAAACCACTGGGGTCGTTCTCTTTGATGACCTCCAGACAGTACTCCATCAGCCCCGTGGTCTGACGCAGCTTCACTGTACAGTGGGAGATCTGGTCCCGAACCACCTGGGGAAAAGAGGGTAAAAAAAAACCAAGTTAACATGGTTGATGGAAGGGAAAAAATAAAAAAAATAGCCGAGAGGGAATCAGCGTTTGCAAGTATAAAACAACAACAACAAACATGTAGACGATAATCATATGTTAATCACCACCCTTTTCCTGTAATCACTCTGGAGTGGAACGTGAATAAAATGAGTGTAGTGGAGTATAAATAGGGCAGAAAAGAAGAGGAAAGACTGGAGATGCAAAGGAAATTAAAGGGGAGTAAATATGCAGAAGGTGGCGGAAATGTTGATACATGAGCGAAGAAGAGAGACAAAGGAGAGAAGAGGAGGAGGAAGATGGACGCAGAGAGAGGAAGATATGGCAGCAGTGAAAGGAAGAAGGACAGAGGAAGAGAAGAGGGAGAACACAGATTAAAACAAGGCTGTTAATGGACGAGGAGGAGCAGGAATACCAATAATGAGATTAGCAGCAGGATTGTCAAAGTGATTGATTGAGGAGGGTTTTTTTCCCCACTTGAGACCCGCACATAGATTGAGGCTGAAGGAGCATCAACGACTCGATCCTGTTATTGACGTTAACGGACAGAAAGTGACGATTTGTTTTCACACGTGTGGACGGTCGACAGCATCACCATCAGAGATGAGATGTGTGTTCTGACAGTGGTGGAAGAAATATTCAGATCCTTATGTAAACGTAGTAATACCAGACTGTGAAAATACTCCACTACAAGTAAAAGTCCTGCATTAAAAACCTTAATTAAGTATCAGCATCAAAATGTTCTTTATTATTTTTGATGCATTTATGTTAGTAGCATTTTACTGTTGTCATTTAGGGCTGATTTTAATTACTTAACATACTGTTATGCTTGGGTTTGATTTAGAAAAATGTCTAATCACTTCCACAAGTGGAATCTTGAACTGAAAAGAAACTAAAGCTGACAGCTAAATATAGTGGAGTAAAAACAGTAATGTATTTTACTCTTAAATGTAATGAAGTAGAAATATAGTTACATCAATAGAAATACTCAAGTAAAGTACCATAAAACTGTACTTAAATCCAGTACTTGAGTTATAGTTATATTCCACCATTGTATTTTTCTGAGCAGCTACAGAATCAAAACATGTAGAAGTTTTTCAATAATGTGTACACAGTTTTAGAATTTTGTCTGCAATAATGCTGAAAAATCAGACCTTTAATCTGTTTTTTATTGCAGCTCTCCCCATATTCACCTTATATCTTTCCCTAATTTGATCTGCATATATGTGAGCAGCTTTAAATCCATAAAAGACACCCTCCTTATTGCACATACAACAAGATATGTGATTGATCTGATGTGATATTTGATAGACTGGGGAGAGTCCCCCCTCAGCGCTGACACCGCTGATGTCCACAGAGCGTCCTCGCAACAGTGTGAAATAAACGGAGGTACTGGACCGAGGGTTGCTAGGTAACAGAAACTTCACTGTTGCTATCTGAGGGGCTCCAAGGCTGAACGGAGAGGAAAATCCTTTCGGCAGACCGACAGAATACATGAAGATGATTTACTGATGGCTGCAGTAACTGCGCATCAATATGCAAAAACTGTAGCACTGACACAAAACAAACTGTACAGAGATTATTCAGTGCACAGTAACACACAGAGAGGAAGCTTTGACATTGCCCCCTTCTCAAGGCTGTAAGTATGGCTGATAAAATATTCCATCACAGTAAATACATCTTATATAGCAGCAGAAATCCATATTACAATTTATTCATTTTTCTGGAAATTCAATGTGAATCAGAAGCCGTGTTTCCATTAAAGTTGAAGCAAATTTTGAAATGCCACATTAAAGAAAATGTGATTTAGGCATGTTTTCATTAACTTGTTTAGAGCGAATAAACAAAGCTGCATAAACAAACTTTGGTCAGTAGATGGCAGTGTAATGTATTGCTGCAGGCTCATTCGTCAGTAAACAGTAGAAGAAGAAAAGATTGCACAAGAGAGAAAAACAACAACAAAAAAGAGGTTGATGATCTTTGGAGAGAAAATGGAGAGAAGTCTTTGGATTCAATTGGGCAACTTATGATTGTTCTTTCATGTAAGAGCAGAAACAGCTGATCAGTCATGTAAGTTAAATGTTTGCTACGTCAGAACTTATTTGGAAAAATTGTTCCCATCTCCAGTTAAGTGCTTTAACTATTTTTTTCGAAAAAAGTCAAAAATCACCTAAAGTAAGCGTAAAAACTTTTATGAACATTTTAAAAGTCGTGTC
The DNA here is from genome assembly GCF_030273125.1 of Centropristis striata. Taxonomy (NCBI): domain Eukaryota; kingdom Metazoa; phylum Chordata; class Actinopteri; order Perciformes; family Serranidae; genus Centropristis; species Centropristis striata. Next base: position 8,055,289 of record NC_081532.1, read on the forward strand.
TAATTTTGTTTTTTCCATTAAGCTTTTCTTATGTGAATCTTAAAAGCGTGCATAGAAGTTTGTTGATGGAAACACGACTTTTGACTGCATAAAAGAAGTGGATGTGTCTTCCAGAATTGGCTTTAACCTGCATTCTTTCTAATGGCCAGCAGGGGCGAATCCATTATGTGCAAAAATAAGTCAGATTGTATATAAGTCTATGAGAAACTGATCATTCATGACCTCAGTTAACATTTTTCTAATGAGCTTATGGTCTCAATCACTAGTTTCAAGTCTACTTCAATAGAGCATGATGGTAAATTAGTAAATTATGGTGCCATTTAAAATAAAAGAGATGATAAAGAAGGGTATAATTTAGGGCGGGGCTACATTTTGACTGACAAGTTGCTACCACAATGACGTGTCAATCGGATAGAGGAGTAGCAATGCTTATCCATGGTACTGTCTACATTTAAATAGCAGTAAACATGTTTTTAACTTGTTTTTGGAAGCTAACTTTATTAGCAGCAACTTTTCATCCTCTCTTGTCCATATATGGTCACTTCTGGCTCCAAAAAAAACGGACAGCGAGTGATGTCACTGTGGCTACTTCTTTACTTCTTTTTCTACAACAGTTTATCGATTCAATATGTTTTTAGCTGCTACAATGCTACAATACAAACCTGACAAATCAAAGTTCTTTATAAAATTTGACACAAAAATCCCATTAATCTAAATAAAGCAGTGCGATATGCCGTCTAAATCAACACACAACATCACAGACATTAACGCATAGCTTTTTTAAGATCCACCTACATTTCTACTGGTTGATTAATGCTGTATATTTTTATGTCACTATTTCCTTCAATGAAGTAAAGTGTGAAAGTATTTCAGTGATTGTGGTCAGAATGGCAGCCTCCCGTTCAGGCTCAGATCTGTGTTTTAACCACTTAACATGCAGTTTCCTTTCATTTCAAATGATCTTGTTTGGCTGCACAGCTTGAGTTTGTAAAGAGGATAATTTGTGTGATAATCACTTTGCTTTTCAGTTTATTTGTTAAGGGCACCACTCCATGTTGTTTGGCATGCTTTATTCAAACCTCAGAGAACAGAAAACTTCTGTTCCCAGTTCGGTTTGTTTGGGCAGCTGAAGACAATTTTAACTGACCGCAGGCGCCTTCAAACAAACTGCACAGAGACACAAGAAAATACAGATTTTAGTTCTGAACCACTAAAGACTATCTCTTCTCCTCTTCTTCAGCTGTTTCCTCATATGCTCTTATCTGCTGGAAAACACCAGGGAAGTTAAATTTAAGCAAAGTCTGCACATAAGTCAATCATGTATAACTAAAATCATGAGTCTTGACTCTTATGTGTCTTCACTTTGCCAAAATATCTGTGGTAAAAGGCTGCAAAAATGCCTGAATACTTGCAAAACTTGGGCCTATTCACACTAAGACGGCGTGAACTGAAATGAACCAAATATAAAAATGCAGCTTCTCCTCGAAAGTTTACACCAAATAAAACTAATTGCAGGTCTGACTGCACTCTAAGAGGATTAAATACGAACTGAAAACAGATTTTTTTCAAGTAAATAAATATTTACAGAGCTGCAGCTAATCACATACTGATTATTCGCCCTTTTAGTGCCGTAATCAATCAGCCGAGGGAGGACCGCGTTTCACCTCTCATCCCATACAGTGAGGAGAGCAAATCTCATTCCAGCTCTGATGATTCGGTCTATATTTCTCTGGCTGAGGGCCAAACCCTCCCTGCTGTGTCAAGCCTGGAACATCCACACCCCTGCAGTGGGCTGGCAGAGCTCCAGGAAGAGTTTCTCACTGCTGTCGCCTGCCTGTTTAACAATCAGACTTGCTGTCACTCCTCCGCTCGTACGCAGCTGGAATCACAATCTCTTAATTCACAGAGGACAGTGCATGTGGTGGAATTTTGCAGACAACTTTTTTTATTGTATCTTGTCCTTTTCCTCTGCACCTTCCTTTTCCTTTTTCTCTCTCTAGACTCTACGCTCGCTGCCTACTGAACAGCTTCCCTCAGCATTCCAGTCATCCTTCCTGAAATCTGCTCTAAATCAGCTGCAGAATAAGTCATAAAAGCTGCTACGGAGAATAACGCTCCGCCAGCTGATCAGTGGATAATCAGCGCAGGGAAGATTCATTCACCTGATTTTTTATTCTCTAAAAATAAGGGACAGCAGCAGCTTGGGGTGGGAGGAAATTAAGCATCTTGAGAAGACATGTGGGAGTAATGATTAAGAGAGAGAGAGAGAGAGAGAGAGAGAGAGAGAGAGAGGGGTGAGAGCAGGACAGCGGTAGAGGGCAGAGCAGGCTGTGTAAGTGGGCCACAGTTTCTGCAGCAGCAGAGATGAACGGAGCTCACGGGGGGAAACAAACTCCCGTCCTCTGTCCTCTCAGACATATGTGGCTGTCATGGTGATTAAACACATCGTCACGCAGAGTCACAGCGGCTCGACAGCGCCGCTAAAACAATCCCAAACAGCGAGAGGGCAAAATGAATACAAACAGATTCACTCAGAGAAACATACTTTACAGTTATTATTCATGTTTGGAACAGCAGGTTTCCACTACATGTCTTTGTCCCACGACCCAGAAGGAAAATTTAGTCTCATGTAGGGCTGGGCGATATGTCGATATAAAAGATATATCGATATCTTTTTAAATGTGATATGGAATTAGATCATATCACATATATCGATATAGTTAATTTTATAGTATTTTTTGTCTTTCTTTATATATAAATGCTTCCCTTACTAGGGTTTGTCATATTTAGTTCTTTTGTAATGTTCGCTATTCTTTTCTCATATAAATGTATTTATTTCAGAAATAGATTGTTCTATTTTATTTCATAGGCTTTTTTTATTTAAGATATATTCTAATTTAAATGTGCGCTTTATGGAGCTTTGATTTTTTTTTAAAAAGAGGTATTCCTGTTGTTATACAGTATTTATGTTCACTTAAATAAACGGTTTCAATAACACTACTTGTGACATGTCATATTTGACTTTGACTGAACATTTGCTCTCACTTAGCGATAAAAATATCAGGTATATATCGTATATCGATATTCAGCCTAAATATATCAGGAAATGACTTTTGGTCCATATCGCCCAGCCCTAGTGTCACACTCATTATATTACATTACTACCCTTGTTATAAAAGGAGCTGACAACAGATTCTGACCCGACCATCAGGTTCAAAATCATTTTGATGCTACATCGACTTGTAATAGAAAGAACGGTGGCTCTTCTCACTCAGCCCCCCAATGTGTTTTATTGAATTATGTGACTTTGGAGAAGAAGTGGGAACTTGGCAAAAGTTACAGAATTACATTAGCTTTCATTAAGAGTCATATCTCTGGCCAATATTCACTTTCCTTTTAGCTCCATTTTTGGTCTCCACCATCTCCTGAGGGAAAGATCTGTCTTTTTGGCTGCTAAATGCTCTAATACAGGTGAATCTCAATAAATTAGAATATCATAGAAAAGTTCATTTATGTCAGTAATTCAATTAAAAAATAACACATTATATAGATCCATTACACACAGAATAAAACATTTCATGTCTTAATTTCTTTAATTTCTTCTAATTATAATGATTATGGCTCACATTTAATGAAGACCTAAAATTCAGTGTCTCAAAAAATACAATAATAAAAAGCATGTTTAATATGTAAATGTTGGCCACTGAAAAGTATGTCCATCTATATGACTCAATACTTGGTTGGGGCTATTTGACTTGAACTACTGGAAATGGACTTTTCCATGATATTCTAATGTACTGAGATGCACCTGTATGTTTACCAGATAGTTTCTAATTGTGTTTGTTTACCATTTGATGCTGAGCAGGGAGCACAAAGAGGGTTTTAAGAGCTTCGTTTTTGCTTTAACAACATTCTTCTGTGGCCAAAAGCAACACTATGAGAGCAAAACTGGCCAAACAAGGCAGGATATTTAAAAAAAGGGTCCAATATCATGCAGTATCTCATCATCTGCACATATTGTACTGTGAGCGAGTGAGCAGGACCTGCTGCCTCTTTGTGAAATAAATTACCACTTCTATCTGTTTCTGCTGTAATTATTAGGCCACTGCGGCACTTTTGGCCTTGTGAGATACTGTGGCTGCAGTCGCCTCACCTAACCTGACATTGTACAGCAGCAGCACAGCAGGCTGAGACACAGTCAGTCAGGACCCCGGCATAAAATCTATGACAGTTTGACATCATGGAAGTGCATGAAGATGATTTAATGATAGTGACATGAGTTGAAAGAAGGAGAGTGAAGAGGAAGACAAAAAGAGATACAAGAGGGACTGTGACATCAAATCAAACTGTTAGAAGATGAAAGGAAGATGAAGAAAGGGATTAAAGTCACTTTCTGCTTTGCTTCCTGTGTGTTACACGCTGCAGTGACGGTCAGAGAAAGTGACAACTGCCACTTCCACAGACACTCAGCAGTCAGCGAGGATGGAGGCGCCTCCTGCTCGCCTCTAATGTGTCTCTGACTCAGACCAACAGAGACACGGAACAGAACTTCACTTACTTGTTAAAATTTCAGATATTGGGCTCGTCTCATTATTGACTCAATTACTTTTTCATTTAATTCAGTTTAATCATTTCGCCATTAAAATACAAACACATAAAAAAATTGTATTTAATTCAAACCAATAGTCCAAAGATATTTGATATACAAAAATATAAAATAAAAAAACCATCAGCCAATTCTCACATTGTAGAAGCTGGAATATCAAAAGAATATAAAAATATATTCTGCAGTTTTAGCTTAATAATAAGAGAGTAATTGAATTAAATGATTTGAGTTGACTGGAAAATAATCAGCAACAATCTTAAGAAAATGTCTGGAATTTTAATTTTTTAGGAAAATACAAAAAAAAAATCCCCAATATGTTTTGCTTTTATCTGTTTATTTTGCTGTAAAAAAATTTCACCTTGGACTCTAGGAAATGTTTTGTTATTTTCCGACAATTTTTTTGACAAAATGAGTAAACCATAATGCAAATAATCTTTGTTGCAGCCTTAAAAAAGTTTTCTGCGGCTTGACAGAAAGTTGGTTCTTCCACGAAGCACAAAACCATGACGGATTATCCCTCGATACTGAATTTAGCAGCAGTCTTAATATTTCATGTTCGTCCTCTCTGCTGCAAAACTGTTGTTCACAGCGAGAGAACTCATCATTTGACATTTGCCTCCAGTGTTTTTATACTCCTGAGCTCATCTCTGTACAGACCAAACTGTTCCCCATGTTTGAGTGCTTGATAGAGGAGGACCCCGGGGAACGGGGATCCCCTGGAGCAACACAGCAGTCAACAGGGAGGTCAAATCACCACAGTGGAAACAAAGATAGCTGTACTCATTAAAGGACCCGGGCTGACTGCGTGTCCAGAGGACGGAGCATCCGGTGGCGAACACAGAAGACGCAGACTGACTTAGTTTCTGATTCACTTTGTGTTTCTCTAATCATCACTCTGAAGAATCCCTCATCAGTTCACTGCTGACTCTGTGAGCTCGGATCTCCCAGATGAAACACAGTGAAAGGGACTGACAGGGTTTGATCATATTTAATACATTCTCCACATTGGTGCTTCGCTTAGCATAAAGCCTGGAAACAGCCAGCCTGACTCTGTCTAAAAGAAACAATATGTGCCTTACCAGCACCTTTAAAGCTCACACATTAATGTTATATCTTGTTGGTGTAATCCATATAGCTGACCTACAGAAGCCAGGTTTGCATTCAAAATATTGAGCGAATTTCAAGAAAAACAGCAAGAAAATATCTGAAAGAATGCTGGTTTCCATCCACATCCATAATGCAATAGTTAGAAGTTGGTTCAGCAGCAGGAAGCGCCGAGTCAGAAAACCATTTTACCACTGCAGAAGAACAGGATGCAACAAGTTGGCGTAATTAAAGGAGCGCCAACGTCAAAAGGTGAAAATCAATTTAGAAATGTGACATTTCTGTTTGTTTCATGTATTAATGTGAAGAAAGTTACATCAGAACTGTGCGGACCAAAGTCACATTTCATTTTCTAAATCTGTTTCCATTGCAGATTGTAGTATTTTACTTTTAAACTATTTTTTTTGCAATATTTTATGTTTTTGTTTTGCATTATCTGCATTTTAATTAAATTTTTAAATGCACAAATTGAAGATGCACCTAAAAACAGGATGGAGGATGGAAACACACCTAGAGACTCGGGGTAGTTGCTCTCTATGGCCAAGGAATAATTGGGCACATATCCCTCTGTAAAACGACAATGTGTTGTTTTTACATTTCAGCTTTTGTAGATTGACCAAACAAGATATAACTTGTTAATTAGAGCAAGGCCAACTGATTCTCTCTGCTCCCAGTCTTGACTCTAAGCCAATGAAAGCTAATCGTCTCCTGGCTTTAGCTGTACAGAGTTGTATCAATCATCTGAACTAATGCTTCAAAAGAAAACTTATAAGTAAGTGTATTACCCCCAAAATCTAATTATTACCCTAAAGACTCTTCTTATGGGTGCATTCAAGTGCTAACAAAAAGCTCAGACTTCTGATACTTCAACTTTATGATGTCAGAAGATGTCAGAAGTAATCCATGTTTACAAATTGTGCTTATTGTGTGCTTTATTTTTGGGGACAACGTGTTAATCCAAAGCTGTTCAGATTTAAGTTTCCAACATGTTCCTGAATGCACAGTCCCTGCTCTCTCTGTGAAAAGTTCTCTGTGATGGATTATTAATCAAACAAGCTTTTTGTCTTTGTAAATTGATTTCCATATCTTACTGACAGAAAAAGAGAAAAAGGGCTTTCAGAAAAGAAGAAAATCAGTCAAAAAACTTTGGAAGATTGCAATGAACAGCACTGAAGCAGCTACAAATGAGGACAGTGAGGTCGTGTCCTCAGTGTTATTTCTTTAGCCTGAAAGATATATCAGTTAGCTGATATAGGCCTATCAAAGGCATACTAGTATTGGTGTACACTGTCTAATATGTGCCCTTATGAAAACAGTATGATGTATTATTTAGCTTTTTATTTTATTCCTATTTATTCTTTATTTTCTCAGTTATCATTTATAGAATTGGCTGACAATGTAATACATCGTCCACATAATGTATAACAATGTATAGCATTGTTGAATATTATTTAATAAAGTTGTATGTTTAAAAAAAAAGACACAAAATTATTTAAGAAGACACGAAATTACCAAAAAAAACCCACAAAATGACAAAAAAAAAAGACACAGAATTACCCAAAAATGACATAAAATTACCAAAAAAAAAAAGACAGAATTACCAAAAATAGACACAGTTTTAAGGGTAGTTTTAGGGGGTTATTTTAAAATTGCCCTAGGTTTTACAGGCATTTTTACAGGCGTTTTAGGCCTAAATGGGTTAAGAAAGTAGCTCTCTGGGTACATTTGCTGAGTGGTGAAAAATCAGTGCATAATCCACATAAAAAAGGTCTATTTTCATTCCATCTCAAGAAATGACTATATCAGCCACATTGGTTATCGATTTGTTTTCCACCTCTAAAATCAGTATCGGTCTTAAAAAATCAGTCGGGCTCTACTTTAGATTCAACTGTTAAACTTCCATATCATATAGTGGGATTTTAAGGTTGAGTCTGATGTTTTTTAAGACAAAAATATTTCAAAGTAAAGTTCAAGTATGAAAAGAGATTTAATATCAGGCCCTGAGAAAAGGAATTTGGTGGTTCTCCTTGGCTATAAACTGCAGAGCTCCACTGTATGGATGCTTGAGTGAAGGAGCTTTTGTATTTGCTCAGTGTGACAAACCGCCATAAAACCACCTTCCTCCTCTGCCGTCTCTCTGAACAAACACATGGGTCAGTCCTCCCGATGTGCAGGACAAAAATGAACATGACTCATGTTATTAAGGGCTACTTCGCTTGCCTCCGCAGCTTCAAACAACAAGCTGAACACGTCCCGGTCACCATGGCGACACAGCTTTGGCGTCAGCTTGCAGGACGAGAGGAGCGCGGTGGGAAGCTTTTCCAGAGATGCACAGTCAGCTGCAGCACACTAAATTAGTTTTAATTGATATTTATGATTTTTATGGCTTCTCAGAGCTCTATGTGACTGAATCAGCAGGATTAATCAGGCCACTTCATTAGTTTCTTAATTGGACACGTATAAAATGCATAGCTGGCATTTTGTTTTGCGCAACAATCTGCTTTTCATATGTAAATAAATCCAATCTGAGATGCTGCATACTAAAAATACACTAACATCAGGAGTGCACCGGGACAGAGATGTGTCTCATTTAATTACGGCTGCAGGATGACTTCTGCCACAGAGCCACATGCTAATGAAGCAGAAAGCTTCCCATTGACTGGTCATGTCGGAGCAGAGGGGCTCCAATTACTGGAGGTGCACTCCAGAAAACAAGCCTACCCCCCCTACTGCAGCTGATATCTGCCTCAAATGATCCTCGCTGCCCTCCAGGAGCAGATGAGAAACACAGAACATGTGGAACTGAGAGTTTCTTGCATCACTGACTCTGTGGGAAACTCCTATGATGGAGGCAGTGTCCCCGAGTGAGTAAGTGAGCAGTAAAAAGAATATCAGATCTGTCATGGAGAAATGTGTCTTTCAGGCATTAAGATTCAACACATGGAGGCACAGATCTGTCGGCTGACAGGAGGGATCAGATCTGCTCGGAGATACATTAAAATTCCTCCGTCGAGGAGCGGTGAACGTGTCCGATGTCCCACATTAAACATGCACCCATCACTTAACAGCGAATCAATCATTAACGGAACACATTTTGCAATTTAAGCGTGCAAAATGGCGCCCAAACCTCGGCCCTGCAGCTCTGCAGCTTTCAACCAGTGCCACCTACGGTCTGGGCAATAAAAACAGCAACAGAGGCATTTTACAGCTGCAGCTATAAACATGTCGCAGTGTGTTCCATCCATGGGAAAAAAAGTAATAGCTGGTGTAATTGCGACGGCAAGCACTGAGTGCAATATTTCTGCAGCTGCTGTAAGAGTCAGGTGTTTTATATTCTACCCTGTAAAATGTACAAGTTGTTGACTGGAACATATTTGCAGCTAAATACTAGGAAGAGTACACACAGCTCACAGTCACTGTGTGTCCTCTGTCCTCCAGGACTTGGATTCAGCTCCATGTTTTGTCTGTATGGTTAGGAGTAGTAACTTCCTGGAGTGTCTGGTTGATTGGTAACCTCACAATGATAAAAACACTGCGGGAGGATATAGAGGTGCATCTAAATAAATTAGAATATCATAGAAAAGTTTATTTATGTCAGTAATTCAATTCAAAGGGTGGAAATAACACATTATATAGATCTATTACACACAGAATGAAACATTTCATGTCTTAATTTTAATGATCATGGCCTACATTTAATGAAGACCTAAAATTTAGTGTCTCAAAAAATACCAATAAATGCCAATAAAAACAATGCCAATAAAATACCAATTTTAAAAAGTATGTTTAATATGGAAATGTTGGCTTTTGAAAAGCATGTCCATCTATATGCACTCAATACTTGGTTGGGGCTATTTGACTTGAACTACTGGAAATTGACTTTTCCATCATATTCTAATGTATTGAGATGCACCTGTAAAAGTGGTGCAGATCTGCTCATCTAACCCTTGGCAAGAAAGCAAATAAGGGCAAAAACTAGGCCAAAAATATTGAATTATTGCTTTAATTTTAAGCCCAGTTCACACATTTAAATAGAGAATAAAAGATGAATCCACTAACAGAACTGCACAACCCAGAAAAAACAGCTATAAAATATTCCAGTTGTAACACTCATTGCCTGTAAGTGGTACAAATGTGCAGCAGCGATTGCTTTCCTCTCCTATCTGTGCTGCAGGTTGACAGGTGTAGGGCTGACAGTGACTGAACAGCTCCTCCTTTAAGAGCTTCTTCAATCTGCTAAATGTAAATCAATGAGCTTGTGAGTGATTTATAACCTACTTCCACCGAATGCTAATCTTTGGACACTCTACATATTCCATATCTGGGAAAAAAATAGATGAGAATGTGTGTCAGTGTATGAGCGCGCTCACATGTTGCCTTGCACAGGCTGTGTGTTTCTCAAACCACCTACACGTGTGAAACCTTGATTCTACAGAGCGTCCAAGCGTGAAATTGGATGCTGTACAGCACAAATGTATCTCTCCCTCCTCCTCCTCCTCCTGTTTCTCTCCTGTTGACTCCATCTCTCTGTTATGTCCCTCGCTCAATGTGTTGAAGACGGTGTAAAGACAAATGTGGCACTTAATGTCTCTGAAATCATTGGAAGAAGTACATTTATAGGTTGTTTAATTCTGTGCTGGATCTTAAACCTGAAATGCAAAAATATTCAGAATGGTAGAGTTGAGGAAAAAGCTTTAATAATTTAGATTTGACTCGACAGGCAACCATTTATATAGGATACCATTAATATTTAGATTAATTTCTGTCCTTCCAGGGAGCAATTGCTTTCAGTTCTTGTCAGCAGAGCCAGTATGGAAATGTTTTTTTTACCAATCAAAAAGCCACCATTTGCACCAATTACATCACCCAAAAAATGTCTGAAATACCTAATTCACCACAAATATTGTTGCATTTATTTTTGTCAAGCCTAATTGTTTCAGGCTGTTTATCCATTTTGCACACAAAAGCATTTCATATAACAGCCATATTCACGCTACACTTCTGCTTATTTTTCCTTTTTGGTCAGATTTTTCAACAAAAGTCTATTTCTTTTTGACTTTTGAAAAGGTTGACATCCATGTGACACACTGACATTTACTGTATATGTTATATGTTCTGGCTGGTCGTGCTCACTCACCTTCAGTTTGTGCTCGTGCTCTTTGTTGACTCGAGCCAGCAGCTGGGCCTTGCGTCGGTTCAAGGCGTCGATGAGAGCGTCGCACTGCGCCACCAAACAGGCCTCGAACTCTACTCCGTTCTCCTGCAACACGACAGACAACGGCTGAAAAGAATAAAGCTTCTAAAAAACTAAGTAACTGGAAACTTTTCAATTCAAAATAAACAATATAGAAGAAGACATATACATAATGAGGGAGGAAGTCATGAACACTAATTAACACTGGATTGTGTAGAGAGAATAACATTTATAGCGCACATATTTCATTTCAAAGCATCTTCATCCACATGTCACCTCCAATTCTGCCCTACAAAGCCTAACTGCAACTACATTTTTGGTCGAAATTGAGTTATAACTAAAAATTAACTCCTTGACGTCTGTTATATCGTTATATTATATATCTATTTTAGATTTTAATTTTGCTATATTTCAGAGAAATAATGATATATAAATTGCAGTAACTACCAAATCCAGCTCAAAACCAAAGCAGACCGCAGTAAGTTCACTTACCACAGTTTAGCCTTGTATTTCTTTATTGTGTTGAATAGTGAAGACAAGAATAATAGAAATTATAAGTTTATTTGATAGGGAAATTATTATCTAGATAGTGATTAAGTAAAAGGTAAGATACAATTATATTAAGACTAAAATATTATATTGCTTTATGATATTAAGTCTAAAACACAAATATTTGAATAGAGTTGTTAAACACTTTTAAATACACTTATAACAAATCAATTTGAAAATGTTTATTCACTGAAATTAAAATATAAAAGCTGAAAGAAGACAACAAGTTTGTAGTTACTGCTTCTGTATTTGCATTACTATTAGAACCGTTTACAGCAAAACCAGAGTACAGTAACAACATTTTTGGGGAAAAAAGTAATGAATAAATAATAAATTGTCATGATTTTTAAGCATAAAAATAACATCATCAATACAGGTAGAAATAATAAGAAATAAGAAATAAGTGTCATATCATTTACCTTCCTTTAACTCATTTTGCTGGCCAGTTAAAAAACGCTGAAAAACTTTAAAGCGTTTTTTCTCAGTTTTACCCTTTTCATAGTTACTGCAGTTAGGCTTTGTTGGGCAGAGTAGCCCATTATACGAGGTGGGTGGATATAATCATCAGGAAGCATCAGCACCATGAGTTGACTTGAGAAATGCACATACAATTATGCCTGGAGTTCATTTTCACACATCCCAAATTCCCACTTGTCCTCCTCCTCCTCCCTCTATCCTGCATCTCCCACCTCGATGCTTCTCCCTGGAGCGTCGTCTGACTGTGTGACGATAATCAACGAGGACATTTAATCCCACCTTCCTCCTTTAATCAGCCTCTTAAGCTGACCACAGCTTTGTTTGCACACACAGCAGACGCTCGTCAAAGATGTAAATCTATTCCTGGTCGATTTATTGCACTTAGAGTAAGTACTGTACATGTGATGCCACACGGACATTTACACTTCAATCAATATCTCAATATCTTTCCTCACACATTTAAACTGAACTGCAGCTTGTTGCACCAGCTGTGCATCAATTCAAACTTATCCTAGTTTTGATATTTAAAACAAAAAAAAACTTAAGATCTACTTCTTTTGTTTGGCTTTTAACTGTATTATCTATCTATTAATTTATTGTTGTTTTTTTCTTTTATTGTTTTAGTCAGGCTTTTAATAGAGCTTGATTTATTTCTATATCTGTCTTTTTTGTGTTGTCTTTAATTGAGTTTTATAATAATGGCAATAATAATATTTTGTTAAAAAAAAATTCACAGTTTAATTTTTTATTGTTTTAGTTAATTAATAACAATGTAATCTTCGTATATGCTGCTGCCTGGTATTTCCTCACCGTTTATAGTTGAGATTAAAAAATAGTGTTTGCTCAGTTCTTGTTTGAAATTGTTATTGAATGCTGTTCTTTTTAATCATGAATCACTTATTGTTTGGTTTACTGGTGGGCGGATGGTGTTTGTGTGTGTGTGTGTGTGTGTGTGTGTGTGTGGAGGGGGGTTGAATTTTGTGAAACATGTTGTGTTACATTTTATTTGTATGAAAAATGCTATACAAATAAAGTCCGATTGATAGACAACTAAATAGTTACACATGCTCCTTGGGTAGGTGTCAATCAAGTATTGTCACAGAATTATACTCATATAGCTAAAAGAGCAGATTTCTGACACACAACAAATGTTTTTTCATGAACTGCATGCCACACAAAAAAATGGGCGTTGGGATTGGGGGATTGTATTTTCAATTTCATTTTTGAAATTTATTTTTGTGATTTTTAAATTTGTAGTTATCATTGGTATTTTACATACATATCTAATTGCATATACATTAAAAAAAACTAATATAAATATATACAGTGCTTAACAAATATATTAGACCCCCTGTCATAAAAACGAGGAAACATAAATATTTCTAAAATCTTTCAAAAGCTTATTTAAAACTAAAAAAATAACAAACTGAATTCACCTTTTTATACCCATATTTGAGCCGTATTTTATTTAAGCATAACATTCAACCACCAATTTTTCTTTTCAGGAATGCAAGTAAATGACTATAATTTGACATCTTAATCAATAAATAATAATGTGCTTTACTATTTTTAGTTTTTTTGAAAAACAGTACATTTGAAAATTCATGGATAACAATAATATTGATATTTTAGCGTTAAAAATATAATTTGGGTTAAAGAGCTTCTACATTCTGGTGAATTAACATTACAGAAACATAAAAATGATTTTGGTAATTACCAATGCTGTTAATTTAGGACAGCTGTGGCATAAACTGGTGGTCTAATACTAAGCACTGCAAATATGCACAATAACGATGAAACTCTTTGATCACTGATTGGCTAATTACTTTAGTTTACATCTAAACTAGTTACATTATGCACCAAGTAGTCGTGGTGCAACCACTTGTAAGTAGCTGATTTAGTTTCAAACTAACTAGTAGTTACTAAGCCTCTAGTATCGACTTAAAACCCTGACCGAGGAGAATACTTACACATCGCTGGTGCAACACGGTGCTGAAACTTGCAGCAGCTCTGCTGTTAGAATGGCGATGCATCAGTATTATTGAATGCAGCTTTTAATAATTTCCAGCTTTCTTAACATCCTGACAGTTTGTTTCTGATCCACTGTCCAAATATGAAATAATTTCCATCATAAATGCATTTTAGTACAACTTCAGACTTTATCATCCTACATGCTGACTATGACAAATGACTATAGCCCAAGCCAGGGATTACAAAATGTTAACAGTGAGATAATACGATAAGTGATGAGTGACCAGTGTGGGATCACAGAGGGGGATGAGAGACGGGAACAAACAGCCAAGACGAGTCAGTGCACTGTGACTGTGATGGAGGATGCAGAGGGTGCAGCAGCAGTTGTCTGCATGTGTGTAATAAAGTACCTGGATGTGCTGCACCATGTTTCTCAGCTGAACCAGGAACTCTTTGGCCTCAGTGGCTCGGTCTGACAGGTCGTTGAGAGCCTGAGACAGCTGACCCTGTGCACAGAATAGAGAGAGGACATTAGAGATGCAGCAGCAGCAGCAGTCGGGTGGCTTTGTACTGCATTCAAATAACAACAAACACTCCATTTTAAACAGGTGCTCAATACTCAGGACCAAAAATATATTTATTTAGAAATCATCAGCAGGACAAGAATCCTATTTAAGGATTCAGTCATGCATGGAGGTTTTGGGCAGACGCCCTCCTGCATGGTGCACGGCAATAATGTAACAGTCAGAGACATGAAACAACACAGTAAACAGGAAGTGCCATACTCCAAAGTACAACAATAAACAGAATAATGCTTTAGTGATTCTGTGAGATTCCAAAACTTTCTTTTCACCATTTTCAAACAATTCCTATTGGAGGTATTAACAGTATTTGAATGCTACAGGACTGTACTTTCAGAGTTGAGACGTATATATTTAGTGTCTGATATCTACTTATATAATTAGGGTATAGCAGGAAATGAGAAAAGGGACAAAATGTATTTAAAAACATCCTTTTTCATCTTTTTCTGTTCTTGTACAACATTTTGTAAACTCATCTTGCACTCTGGGGGCAATAACAAGGATTTAATCAAATAAAATTTAATCCTGTTTTTTGGGAAATAAAGCCAACCTCTTTAATCATACAAAAGCTTAAGGTAACATAGAGCTAAGATTATAATTATAATAATGAGTTTATGTAAAGTAACAGTCTGTAGCACTGTGCTGAGACAAATTTCCCCTCTGGGACAGTGAAGTTCACTCTGCTTTCCTCCACTCCTTTCCTCTACTAAATTCAATTATCAGTTGAAGTCATATTTCTGACAAAATCTCAGACATTCTTTAGTTCCAGCTACTAAATTGTGATGTTTGTGTGAATAAACAGCTGGTTGGACAAAACCAGCTTAAAGGAGACCAGGCATTATTCACAGACCAAATAATAAATCAATAAAGAAAATAATCTGCAATTTAATCAATGATTATTGCAGCTTTGATAGCATGCTTTATCCCAAGACTGAAGCATGTATAGCTTGACACCCAACATTAAATCTGGGTCTTCCTCTTTGTAAGTGCGAAGAAAGATTTTGTAGGTTTATAGTTTTTCCCTTTTAACTCTCGACTTAAGTAAATAAAACCCACATGTAAACCATGTAAGAAAAACACATTAAAGACATTTAGGATTGACAGGAAGGACACAGCATGAGATTCCAGGCAGCTCCGTTTTTTTTAAATGCAGATTCCCAGGCCAGTGTGTCCTGTTCAGTTCAAAGTACTTGGCATAAAAACTCCATGCAGGCGTCCTGCTGTGAAAATCTCCGAACTCTAAATTTGTCCGTTTTTAAGTTTTGGATGAACTCAAAATGGTCAACTTCCAAACAAAGCTGCTTTTCATCGCTGCTGAGAAACTGACATTTTGAAGAGTGGAAGTTTTCACCCCTGAGACAAAATGAACCGACAGCCTTATTCTCACACACAAAATGACATTTATAACTAAAACTAAGATGATTTGTGTACAATGAAGCACTTGACTGTTGCATGGTTTTATAATTGGATCACAGTCCCCGGTCATGCAGAGCAGAGCTCTCTGCATGTGACGGGAAATACCATAGCTTTGGATGTGTGCGTGATGACACACAAATGCTCCTGTTTGGATAGCAGGGGAAAAGAGACTTGGTGCATGTGAAGCGAGGTTGTGTGAACAAGGAGGTGACAGAGCGAGAGGACGCGGCCTGACCCTGTGGGAACCTCGTTTGGTTGAGTGAACAACCGTCAACTTGGGGGAGCGTATTGTCTTCTGGGAGGAAAAGAGGGGACTGGGCGTTATCGGGGAAAAAGATAGAAAATCACTTCAACTCCGGAAGAGAGCAATAAAACCTAAAACTAGCTGATACAGTGAAAAACACTGTGAAAACAACTCTGTGTCAACGCGGCTCCTGGAATCTGACGTTAGCCGGTCAAATGGGAATCTGTCTGCGGGGGCGAGCCGCTGACCTTTGACCTCTGCGTTTGGGAAACCATGACAGCTGCCGCTAACATGAGTCTACTGCACCAAGGGACAGTCTGAGCTGGTAACAGCTGAGCAAAGACTGCAATGTAAACTTTCCCGATTGTGTAGGACTTCCTCTTTGTTAACTTGGGACTCATATTTCTACGCCTCAAGAGATCTGCATGCCGGAAAATGTACCAACTGTGTTTTCTCCCATGTTGGTTTGTTTGTCACGAGGATATTTCCCAAACCTGTGGACAGACTTTCAAGGACAAATAGGCCTTTATTAATTGTACAGCTAAAGCTTCTGATCTGTTCATTATGGAATAATTTAGTGTATAAAATCAAGATGCAAATGCCAGAGCCCTTGTTTTGTCTGACTAACCATCTAAAACCAAAACTAAACTAAAATGTTCACATTAATGGAGCAAAGTTGCAAATGAGGTCACTAGATGGCTTAAATGATTAATTGATTGACTAAAGTTTGTGCATGGAAGCTCCTTCTCAATTTTTTTACATTCATACTAGCCAAAATCTTTGTTGATCAAATCATTTCAGCACTAATGAAACTGATGTAGTGTGGATAGAATCAATTAACATAACTTAAAAAGCAAGTTTTGATGGCCGAAGTTGGAGAATTTTTTAGCTTTGATGTGGGTTCACACACTCCTTCTACTTATAAATTATCTTGAAGGAAAAGTTTGACATTTTGAAAAAAATCCTTATCAATTTAATTGAGGGCAGCTCCGTCCAAATATTAAAAAAAATTCTACCTTTCAGCATCATTGAAGCATTAGGCATCATCAGGAGACATTAACACAGAGAGACATAAACTCAGATATAATGTGCTAATTTGAGCCGGACTAGCAGTTTCTCTCTGTTTTCAGTGTTTATGCTAAGCTAAGCTAAATGGCTTCATAATTACCCTACAGACGTTGTCAATCTTCTCGGCAAGAAAGCAAATAAGCACATTTTTTTTCCGCAAATGTCAAAATATTCCTGAAAGGAAGGATTAAGATATATATTATAATTTCTATATTACCTGAGAGGAAACACATTGGAAGGGAAGAAACGAGCACATCGAAATCCAAAATAGTGAAAACAAAAGCACAGAATTCACGTCCTTGCCTCCTGATGTATTAGGATACTCCGGGTCAGCCTCATTTCCTGAGATGAGACGACTTCTGAGTCTGTGATATTAAGCTCCACTTCAGTGCGTTTAAAGAAGCAGCCAATCACACTCAGGTCATCCAAAGCGTGCCCTCAGACTCTGCTGGTGTCAGTACGGATCAGCCGGGTCACTCACACCTGCCCTTTCAGCTTGTCCCAAATTGAAGTTCATTTTCCCTTCCAGCCTTCTCATTTTCCTCTCTGTGATAACAGCGATGGACACTGAGGGAGCTCCTGCCTTCGCATCACCCAGTTAACAGTCAGCGTGCGTTCAGTGACAGAGCAGATGAAATGAAAAGCACTTGATTGTCTGGAGGCGTTTTTCCGCAGTGTCTGTTCGAGAGCCTGCAGAGCTCAGTCCTCAAAACCGGGTCAAAACGTGCCACGAAAGTAGAGCTCGTTTTATTTCTGCACAGCTCACGGCTAACTTCCTGCTCGGGAAAGACAACAGTGCCATGGCCGACGGGTCGGCATATGGAAAGACAGACTTTAGTGAGAAATGTGAAGAGCATTTCAGGGCCGACACCAAAGCATCACAGTTTGAGATTTGAAGGGCGAAGCTACTTTTCTCACATGATTTTCTAAATCTAAAATTTTAGTAAATAGGTACAAAGCCGAGCTTCTTCGAGCCTACAACTAGAAATGACGCTATGATGCTAAGCTAGCTATTTCTGTCAGCTTTAGCTACCATTACCAAATTAAATGATGATTCAGTTGGCTGAAAACTTCAGCTGACTTATTATTTTTTCATCTGACTGTACTTTTATTTAATTTGACAAAAAAGTTTGTAAAAAAAAGTTTTAGGAACCACCATAATGTTAATTTACGTCAGTATCATATCAGAAACAAAGCTAAATATGGCCTCTAAATGTTTCATAAAATATATTACAGGCCCTATAAAAACTGCTGTTATCTGCTGTAGGTTGTAAGCTAGCTAGCCGGAGATGCTATTAGCAGACAAACAAACTGTTTATCAATTCCTTTTTGTTTGTGTTTGACTGGTACTGTACATATTTCTGGCCTAACTGTACTCCAAGAATCTCATGACTGCTGTGTCCATTGCTTTTTATTTTGAGTGAAGAAGTTCTGGTGTCCTCATGACTCCTACATTATTAACAATGAGTCATAACAAACATAATTTCCGTAAATTGATACATTATAATACAGTTCCCGTCAAAAGTTTGGACGAACCTTTTCATTCAATGTTTTTTCTTTATTTTATTTTTATTATTTTCAACACTAGATTAATATAAAATACATCAAAACTATGAAAGACCACATATGGAATTATGTAATTAAAAAAAAGTTAAACAAACCAGAATATGTTTTAGATTTTAGATTCTTTGAAGTATCCACCTTTTGTTTTGATGGCAGCTTTGCACACTGCTCAGTTGGATGGTTTTCAGTTAACAGATGCACCTTGTCAAAAGTTAATTTATGGGATTTCTTGCCTTCTGAATGTGTTTGAGACCATCAAAGCAAAAGGTGGCTACTTTGAAGAATGTCTCCATGTGTTCCATCATAGTTTTGATGTCTTTAATATTGATTTACAATGTCGAAAATGACTGCTACTATCCCTGTCCTATCCCTTCACCAATCAGCTGTCCAACCTCTGCCCTTGTGTTTTATGTATTGAAAAGGCTAAAAAAAAAAGACACCACCCTTCAAACTCTTAGCAAACGGTCAATTGTGGGCAACATGAATAGATTTCTATCATTCCTAGAATGATTGATGAGAACTATTAGCAATGAGAGAGCTTTTCTTGTTTATTTTGCTACATTTCTCCAACTTGCATGAATGCCGAGTGGCTTGTTCAGAGACAGTTGAAGCGTCATGCAACATAAGTGTAGAGAAGAGGATGTTGGAATGTTTGCAAAGAGCTACAGAGGATTTGTTGAGGTGGTGGGGGGTTTAGGATGTCCTGCTATTTGGGAGTACTAATCATCTCAGTAATTAAGCCGAGTGGGAACACGTGCATGGCATGAATAATTCACAAGTGGCTCCAGGGCCGTTCGGCGTGTTTCATTTTCTCTCTGCGGCCGAGCGAACTCGCCAATCTGTCACAGGAAAGCGCGGATGTCAGAGCAGCGTCAGAGCCAATTTGGATTAAAGCCCCCACTAGGAAGTGGGAAGTGCAAGGAAAGGAGGAGGTAGGTGTAATGTCACTGCTAAGCTCTTAAAGCTGCAGCAGAGGCAAAGCATTGCTCTTCAAGCTAATTAAAAAACACATACATAAAATGCTTCCACGGTAAAGATAGATTTTGAGTTCCCGTAACCTACTTTGAAAAAGTGAAGGGGATTTTTTCTTTCTCAGAGCTTCAGGGTTACTTTCTGTAGTTTTCCTAAACAGTCTCTTTAGCCTAAATTAATCCTGTGTGTAATACACAGTGATTTGGTTACACACTGTAAACAGACTTAAAATCAGGGTAAGGTCAACTTCTGGTGACAGAAAACACCAAATAAACAACTTCCAGTGAAGCCCTGCGATGAAAGAAAGTGAGAATGAATGTCATTTTGCACAGCTTGATTACTGATTGTGTTTCCCCCCACAGTTATCCGTAACCAGAGACTCTAACATGAAAGGTTGCGGTTGTTTACAGGCACTGCGGCAGTCCTCAGAGAATACAGTTTGAAATATTAAGCAGGCGACTTGATGATATTTACCGTCTTGGGAACCTTTCTGTTGTTAAAAATTAAGCGCTTACATCTTCCAACATGCTGCAAGAGTTAAGATTTGGCCAGATTGTGATACTCCTCCGTGTTTAACAAGATCCTAAGTGGCTGGTGCATTATTCATCGCTTATATCTGCCGTCATCAATAATGCAGAAGAAGTCGTTAACTATCCACACAAAGAAAGCTATGAAACTCAGATATGAAAAAAAAAAGGGGGCCACAGTTTCTGCATGTGAGAAACAGATTCCTTATTTGACGGACACCTGGGACAGCACAGCAGGAAATGGGGCAGAAGTGATCTATTCTTGTCAGTGCTAGATTTATCTGGGGAGGGCGTCTTCTGCACATGATTATTTTGAAAGGACGAAAAGAGACTTCCTGTCGATCATAAAACTAACTCACATGAGATTAAACTGTAAAGATAACGTTAAGGAGTTCAATGTTTTATGTTTAAGCCCCCAAAGAGGCATGAGGTTAGTTTTCACAGTAATCTTACATATTAAAATGTGTTTTGTGTTTAAATAAGTTTTGGATAAAATTAAACCTAGTAACTCATGCTAGCAAGGTTTGATACAGTTAGCTAGTTTTGCTCAAATTAATACTCTTGTATTTCTGTGTGTTTTATAATTGTTATTGCAACTTTCAGTTTGCAAGCTGAAGCTTTATCCAACTTAATTCTCAACTTATTGGCTTATTGACGTACGGCCGCAGAACTAAACGATCGTCCGTGTTTCAGTTCAGTGAGTACTGGTACTCAGTCAGGGATAAAAATTAAATTAAAAAAAATGCACAGATCGATTAAAAATTCCACGTGATCGACCAAATTCTTAAAGACCATTAATCGATCATCGATTAATTATTCCCATCCCTAGTTAGAACAGCAACATGTTGTATTTGTACAGTAAACCTTTATTACATGTCGCTGCCAGTCACCCCTAACTTTTGTCATCTCATGAATAAAGGCATACAATTCTTACAAAAAAGGATGCTTCTGCCACTTTTTGGACTTAAAATTTAAGCTTTAAGACCTTAAGGGGTTAAAAAAGCTTTTGTAAATATTTGCACAAATAGAGGACCAACTAACTACCAACGACTGAGTTTCTTTTTCCTGGTATACCTGTCTTTATCAGTGTTAAAAGGAGCAGTTTAGTCTTAAAGTTTAGCCATTTTCCATGGTTTTCTCGATCATGATTTTGGTTATTATCAAGAAAACCATGGAAAATGCCTCGATATCAGCTCTTAAATTAAACTCTTATGATCTATTTTTGCTGTTACCATTATATTTGTCCAAACAAATGTACCTTTAGTTGAACCAGGCATCAAAATGAACATGAAATTGAAGATAACAAGGCTGGTCTAATAATTTTTTCTATGACTGTACGTGGTGTCCCAATATGCACTCCCAACAGCCAATCAGAAACAGGAGTTTCCTGTTGCCATGGGAGATCAGGCTGCGTTCTTAAACTGTCCACTTGAACCTCCGAGATCATGGATATAAATACATGTACGATTTCTACCCTGTAAATTCTTGATTGTCTTTCAGTCAGAACAGACTGAGGATAATTACATCAGTTCCTCTTCTAAGTTTGTAACCTTATCATCCAAATCACAACAATGACGCTGATGAGGATTTTGCTGATGATAATTACGGTGATGACGATGATGAAAACAGCCTCACTGCAGGCTTTAACCTGTCCTCATCATCTCTGCTGCACAGCTTTCAGGTTGAGCAAACTTTCTTACGCAACTGATGTCCTCATTTAATGTGGGCTGCTGCTGCTGCTGCTGTGTTAGGGCAGCCAGATGTGACGGAGCATGATAAATTATTCTGTTTTAAAATCCTCTGAAAAATCTGATAACTTTCCTTCCTGGTTTGGACTCATTTCAGAAAAGAAGAGAAAAAAAACGTCCTTTCTTTCTTTCCCACTCGGGCCACAAAGGGAAAACTGGCACATTGGAGTTTTGAGGCGTTTATCTCTCTCCGGTTCCACGCCTGGAGCAAATTGAAATATTCAGCCAGAATGTGTTCCCACCCAGAAAAGTTATATAAAAATATGTCAAAACAAAAACACCTTCAGTGCATGAGCAAATGCTTTCCATGTTGGACCCAAGACGACAAGATGACACCAGACTGGACATGAAATATTCTCGATGAGACATTCAGCGTCGCTCTGCCTCTATTTTCCTGCCGTTTAACTTCCTCTCTTTGGGCATTCTGGGTCATCCTGTCGCTCTCATTTTCCTCTTCTTTATCTCCCTCTTTCATTAACATTTACACAGCTAATCTCTTTACATGGCAGCTCGAGGGGTAAATATCACCGCCTGTAATGGAGCAGCGTCAACCTAAACGGCTTTGAGTCATCCGAGGCCCCCCCACTGTGAAATTTCATTCTCTATAACCCTCTGTCCCGCCTTTGTCCTCCCTCTCATCCCTGTATCAGTCTGCTATCATCAACAATCAAGCAAATGTGTCTTTTATCTGCACAGAATTTAGATGGCAATAACGACATACTTAAAGATTTAGTCCATGTTGTCACCACAGGCTGCTGGCTGACTGACTCGTTAATAATGTAGGACTCATGAGGACACCAGGACTTATTCACTCGATAGAAAAAGCAATGGACACAGCAGTCATGGAGCAACTTAAATGCTGGAGGGGCCACAATTTTTCATGGACACTACCAAAAGGGCCACATATAGGGCCAAAAGGGCCACAAACCGCAATTTTAAATATGTTTACAGTGCAGTATCTTAACATTTTTCATGCTCAAATGCATGTCTAACAGTATAAATATGAATACAAAAGGTTTGAAGGAAATTAAAACAATAACCACTGTGATTTTTTTAGTGCAAGAACAGCAGACCAACATTAATTGCAAGTAGTAATTTTGTGCATTTTTACACTGCACTTTTAAGATTTCATGCTCAAATGCATGTAGTTGTACTGAGGGCCACTTCTAGTGAGGGTGCGGGCCGTATGCGGCCCCCGGGCCTCCAGTTGCCCATCCCTGAGCTAGGCCATAACTATAGTCATGAAAACAATATGAGACCACAATTTTTCTTGTTCTTGCTGTTTGTTGATAATAACCGAAATCATTATCAAGAAAATCATGGAAAATGGCTAGATATCAGTTCTTGAATTAAACTCTTATGAGCTATTTTTGTTGTTATCATTTTATTTGTCCAAACAAATGAACCTAGTTGTACCAGGCATTAAAATTAAGAAAACAAGGGTGGTCTATTCACTTTTTCCATGACTGTATGTACAGTACCAGTCATTTTTGACATTGTAGATGAATATTAAAGACATCAAATCTATGATGAACACGTGGACACATTCTTCAAAGTAGCCACCTGTTGCTTTGATGGTCTTAAACACATCAAGAAGGCAAGAAATCCCATAAACTAACTTTTGACAAGGTGCACCATCCAGGTGATCACCTCATGAATCTGACTGAGAGAATACCAGAAATGTGCAAAGCTGTCATCAAAACAAAAGGTGGATACTTCAAAGAATCTAAAATATAAAACATATTCTGGTTTGTTTCATACGTTTTTTACCTATATAATTCCATATGTGTTCTTTCATAGTTGTGATGTCTTCAATATTAATCTACAGTGTTAAAAATAATGGGGGAAAAAACAGTGGTGGAAGAAGTATTCAAACCCTTTACTTAAGTAAAAGTACTAATATCACACTGTGAAATTACTCCAAGACAAGTTAAAGTCCTGCATTCAAAACTTACTGGAGTAAAAGTACGAAAGTATCAGCACCAAAATGTAGTTAAAGTATCAAAAGTAAAAGTACTCCTTATGCAGAATGGACCCACTCAGATTGATGCATTTAAGCAGCATTTTAATTTCCTCAAGATAGGACTGATTTTAACTACTTAATATACTGTTATGATGTTTCATTTAAAAAATATCTAATCACTTAAAATGTATAATGTTTTTATGTTAAATCTTGACCTGAAAAGTACCTAAAGCTGTCAGCTAAATGTAGTGGAATAAAAAGTACAATAATTGCCGCAAAATGTAGCGGAGTAGAAGTATAAAGTTATATAAAATGGAAATACTCAAGTAAAGTACAAGTACCTCAAAATTATACTTAAGTACAGTACTTGAGTAAATGTACTTTCCACCACTGGAAGAAATAAATAAAAAACATTGAATGAGAAGGTGCATCCAAACTTTTGACTGGTACTGTATAATAATGTATCAATTTGCGTAAATTATGAATATGTTTAAGTAATAATCATGGAGGTTTCAACCAACCGATCATCCCACAATCGAGTCAAAAAAGTCTAGGATCTTATATTGTCCATACTATAACATATCAGAAATTAGTTGAAATTTAGCCAAGACAAGTGATAAAATATATATAAGTTGTCATGGAGGTAAATATGACACTTAATTCTTATATGTGAGTGGGTGATAACTTTTTTTCTCCTACTTATTATTTTGAAATGGGTTCAAAAATTGTATTTATAACTATTGGCAGGGCTCACACAAGTCTGTGTCATATAATCTGTTGAAAGATCATTTTTTAAATACTGTCTAGTAAAGTAGCATTAATATATATAGGCCACTAGGTGACAATGGAACAAGCTGTAAAAACATCATTGTTATTTTATCTCCAAGTCCAATATTCACTCTCTTCATAGGTCTGGTCAGGTCTTCACCAGTTTCCAAACAAAATATCTGTCTCTTTTACTGCTAAATGCTGTACTAGCTGGATGCTAACCGTGTCTGTCTGCTGTACAGTCGGTTTATCAGATCGGTTTCGCTAAAAACAGGTCAATTGAAGTATTGATGCAGCCGTTATGTTTTGATTAAAGTTGCAGAAGCCTGTGGTGGAAGCATGTGACAGGATGACAAAAAATTATTTCGGTCAGCGACTTCTAATCTCAGTATCTGCAAATGTTAAATGGTAAAACTGGCAGCAATATTCTGACTGAAGTCTACAGATTTCTGTGAGAAAGAAGCTGGATGCACATTTGTTCACACTTGAAGTTGCCATGCAGTTATTTATGGTAAAGCCATCAAACTGTATTTTGCATCAGGTCCATTAGTTGCACATTTAACTAATGAACTAATTAATCCTCTGTATGGGACAGTTGCATGCTGGTCCTGGGTGTTGAGCAGCCTCACAGCGGGACCGACTGTGGATACAATGGATCCAGAGTGACAGCTAGCCTCATTACTATTAGCAGGCAGGAGCTAAAGGACGGGGATCCCGCCGCCGGTGTCTGACTCTTCAAGGCCAACTGCTGCTGACAACATCAGCCTCAAGATTGAGACTTGAGTCTTTTAATATTCGTCCCTGTACCTGCTCTGTCTGTCCTCATTAACAGTCTTTTTGGGGCATATTGGATGAGCGCGTGCAGAGCATCTGTCTGTGTTGACTTTGTGTCAGCGTGTGCAGGCCGTCTGTTTATGTCAGGAGACTTAGAATCAAACACATGGTGACATTAAAGTGGAGCATGTGTGCACAGTAACGGTGAAAAACTCCATAAATTACTTGTAGATTCCTCAAATTCCTCACTTTAACCTTTTTCTGCTTGCACGCGAAGCTCAAAGGGAAATTTTCAGGGTCATCCGGTTCAAATCCCCTCTGCTGCCTCCGATTTATCTCTCCTCTTGTGGCAAAGGGGGCAAATTGCTAATTTTCTGCGACAATCTGCTACTTATTTTCTGCACACCCACGCATCTTTTTGTACTTAAGCTTCCTTGCGATTAATCACCTTTAATTGCCACTAAACACACTGAGGCGACAGAGCGTGACCTAGATTGCTTTCAGGGTCCTCGGCGACCTCTTGTGACACCCGTGAAGAGCCGAGAACCACTCAACATGTAGAGCTTTACCAGCCCCTTTACTCTTTTTAATGTGATTTACAAAGATTAACACAGGCATCCCGTCATCACATAAAACCCTCTGACACAAATCTGAAGAGGCAGACGAGAGCCGGACGAGTCACACTACGCAGCGGTTAAATCTCTGCTCGTCTTTCGTGACTGAAATTGACTTCGGAGACATGAAATTGATTACCATCGCGGTTTGGACACGGTCACGCAGTCCAAAAGGGAGCGTTGGAGATAAAACACGGTGGTTTTTATTGCCTGTGAGACCGGCGGAGAAGTTAAGAAGACATCTGAGCAAAAAGAAGGAGTAATGATTTGTAGCCTTATTCATTCAGACACACATGTACTGTAGAGAGAGGAGGGGAAAGGCTGCAAAGCATTTGGGATGGATGCCTTGTGGGGTCCGGTATCTTGGAGACCTCTGCTGCTCTGCACAACATCAAGAGGGATTTGGTTGCCATGGCTGCAGGTGGTTCAACTCCGTCTCCATAAAGAGAGAAATGTTTCACAAAGATAGCGAGAGCACAGTTTGTCCCGACGTACCAGAACGACACAGACGACGACGATGATGGTGCCGATTATGAAACCTTGAAGAAAAATCCCAGTTGGAAAATAGGAGAGATCTTATTAAATGATACGAGCGAGCATGTTTTCTGCTCTGAAATGTAAATGCTGCAGGTGTGGATTTAAGATTTTGTCGCTAAGTAACAAGGTTCAAGTTCTTTCGTGTTGTACTTGCTGCATCAACATCAGACAGAGATGCTGAAACATGCAGCAGCTCAGTCACCAGATCAAACAAACAACAGCTTTGATCAGTTTGAAGGGAAAAAAGCAAGATGTTGATGTGAGTGTCTGTTTGCATTTGTGCATTTTTGGTGGTTGTTTATTGTATTACGCATAAAGAGAGATCAAAGATAGACTTGTATTTTAATATTGGACATGGTTTTCTATGGCCAAAGCCAAACCTTAAATCTAGAGATGGAGTTTATATAGATGGTTTCAGGAACTCCCTGAGTCATTCCTCTAGCTTACACTACTCTTCTTCTGTTTGGATTCATGCTGCCAATAGGATGAAATGGCATAATTGTGTTGCATTTCCCTCTGACGTATATGTTAACTAAAGCCTGGACTTCAGTGCATGTGTATGTAACCCTAACCCTAACCCTAACCCTGTCTGCAAAAACTCATGTTCTGAACACTTAAAATGACTCAAATAACTAAAATAATTAATCAGGAAGTTATTTTAGAGATACCATTTTCTCTGTCCAGCTTCCTAAAGGTAAAAATTTGCAGCTTTTTCTCTGTTTTACTAATTAATAGCTGTTGGAGAACATCACCTTGGGCCATAGGAAATTGTGATGTCCATTAAAAAAGAAAAAAAAATCTGCAATAATATATACATAGGTTAAACAATGAAGGTACTCGTGTGAACATAATCCTATGTGTCAGGTCACTTAAATTTCAATGAGAGCTTGATAGCCAATCACATGGGAGAAAATCTGGGGTGTGACCAATCAGATCGCAGAGGAAGCCAGTGCCTCCACTTTGGCTGCATCCTTGAGTTTCCACACTGTACAATGTGCATTATGCATAAGTACAAGTGATGCATGAGAATCTACAGTATGTCTGCAGGATATGGAAAACTGTTTTTCCCCCTGCTGAATTATGTGAGGAACACCCCGAA
This sequence comes from Centropristis striata, assembly GCF_030273125.1. Taxonomy (NCBI): domain Eukaryota; kingdom Metazoa; phylum Chordata; class Actinopteri; order Perciformes; family Serranidae; genus Centropristis; species Centropristis striata. The sequence goes on from NC_081532.1 coordinate 8,083,064, forward strand.
GCTCTGAAAGATGCCGATCCTCAACACTGCCAGCTCCGAACCCTCAGCCATCTGTTACAGTTCTGCAGGCAGCAGATTCAGATAGCAGGTCAGGAACAAGCAGGAGCCGTGACAGAAGCCAAAAACAGGCTGCGTATTGGCACCAATATCTCTGGTACCATCGATTGCTTTCTAAAAAAAAAGGCCCTTTAGCTCTTTTTTGCCCCTCCAGTTTGGATCTGAGAAAGATGAAGTGGAAAAGGTCGACAACTTCTGTATAATGGCAATTTGATGTGAGTGAAATGATCAACCCCCCTCTGATTTTTCCATCAATTTTACAATTGCCTCATACATCTGAGGTGGCACACTATCTTCTCCATCCATCAAGAGGAGATGATGGGACTGAAGGTCTGATAGATTGCTGATTTGGAGGCAATTCAGACTGTAAATGACCAGAGCAGCTGATCTATAGAGAGGAAAAGATGTGAGAGAGAGTTTCTAGTGCTAAAAAAACTCAATGCATTCACCATATTTTTGGTTTTCTACCTGGAAACCAGGCAACACCATCTCTACACATCACCATATCTGTGTGTGTGCGTGTGTGTGTGTGTGTGCGTGTGTGTGTGTGGGTGGGTGTATTAGTGAGTATTGAAGACCGTCTATATCCAGCTCTACATCCTCCATCTCCACTGGAAGCTGGGAGTGTGGAGGTGAGGGTTACAGCTGCAGAGGCGTAGATAAACTCGGCTCTGCAGCTCTCTGAAACGCCTCCCTGCCCACAACAACTCGGCTTCAAAAATAGGATCTCAATCCACACAAAAGGCCTGCATCTGTGCTTCACTGCTGCCTCTTATTAAAGCATAGCTCCAATATTAGCCGTGCCTAATGATCTCTGGGCCGCCTGTTGAGCTGTCACAGCACAGAGGGGAGTGGAACATATATATAGAGGGAAGGAATCTGCTGTATGGAAGCTCAGGAGACAAATGGTCAAGAGCTATAATCGAGCCAGAGTCACAGTGCAACTTAAATTCATCATTTAAAGGAGAAGAGCAGATGTGAAAGAAGCAGATTCCTGTTGATAAAGGAGGCCTGCTCCTGGTTGTCCACTCGTGAACAGAATTTCAAACAAGGCTGCCTCCTGTTTGACAGCTTTGCGCACCAGAAGACAGCACAGAGTCCCCCAGTTTGGAGACGTGCGCATTTCATGAAGCTGACTGAAATGTGAGCTGGAGGTGTGCGAGGGAGGGAGAATCATCCGCTTACTATATTGTGCATTGTAAAGCATTCATTTAAATCCAATGTGACAGAATAAACATCCCCACAGCTCTGTGCGTCTGCTGGATGCTAAGCAGAACTGACAAGACAGCGCAAATTATTTTCCAGGCAGACTTGTTGCTCAGCTCAGAGGACGATGCACCATGAAAACACGCATATACAGAGAAAATACGCACTGGAAATGAAAAGCAGCAAATAAAGATGATGCAGATGATATTTTTACGCACGTACCTTGTGCAGTTTCCACATTGCGCCCAGAGCTTTGACTTCGTGTGTGCCGTGCTTGCCTTCTTCTAAACACTGATAGCACACAGGCATCTTACACTGTACACAGTACATGCTTAGATTCTCCAGTTCGTGCTCTGTGCAAGTGGAGATTTTGCGTGGACTCGTGCGGCGACTTATCCGCCCCTGCGCTGGCGGCACCAGGCGATGCTTGGCGAGGGGACCGCGGGGAGGATGGCACCGGAGGCGGCACGGGTCGCAGTAGAAGACATCGCACTGCTCGCACATGACGGTGGCCTCCTTCGGACTCTTCTCGCACAGCTGGCACTTGAGGGCGGCCGCTTTGCTCTGCTGATACCTGTCCACAACCCCCTCCAGCACCCGGTTCTTGGGGAATCCGCGGAGCCCCCGGTCGTCCAGGATGAGGCTGCGGTGACACTGCGGGCATGTGATGCAGGAGTTGCGGGGGATCGGGGGTAAGGAGCCGGGCTGCGGGAGCAGGTGCTGCTGCGGAGCGGGCTGGGGGACAGTCGGGGGGAAAACCCGCACACCGTTTGGGGATTTTTGGCAAGGGGTGGTGGGAGCGCTGACGAACCCCCCGTAGGAACCGTATCCACTGTCCGCCTCGCTGTACAAACTCATTTTATCCAAATCCAGATAATCATAGTCGGAGACCCCGGATCCGGAGGCTCGGCTGCTCTGTGGGGACTCAGCGTCGGGGGTCTGCACAAGGATATTCCGAGCACACGCCAGGCAAATGTTGTGGGAGCAGGGCAGAATGATGGGCTCCCTGAAAAAAGAGCCGCAAACAGGGCATTTTAACTCTTCCTCCATTTCATCCATGGCTGCTTCTGTTGAGGTGGGAGATTCCTCAGTGGCGTGCAAAAACAAACAGGAGAGAAGTTACAGCAGCAGCACAGTCTCAAGCTGATTAGTCTGCCGCTCTGTCTGCGCGCACACGGAGCTCCAGTCGCGTCCTACTGCGATTACTGCAAGTGCAACCTTGACCAGAGGAAAGACATCAGCAGCGAGGAGGCAGACGAACCGATACGACACACTCTTCACCAATAAGCAGCCAGCATCAGCTCACTCTGGGTTACCATTGGATAATCAGTGGATTCCAAACAACCATTGGATAACACGAGTGTCAGTGTGGACAGGGTCCGTTAATGAGCTTTACAGCGAGACATAACAACAGATACTAGTGTCTGTGGACATCACTGAACAACCTAATTGTTCATGGGATTATAAGGAAACAAAGGAAGAGCATCCTTTAAGTACAGAACAATTAATAATCATGCAGATATATTCGATCATTAATGAAGTCAGCCAAACCAAAGATAATGATGTACTGTTTAAGAAGATGCTCTCTTAATCTGATTAGTCTCCTGGTGTAATTTACTTCAGAAAGAGAAGCAGGACAATAATGTATTTATTCTAAAGTACAAGTCCTGCATTTAAACAGTTTAAACAGCAAAAGTATTTAAGTAGATAAGGGGATAGAACATTATGATCAAGTATATGAAGACGTGTCATAAATTGTTGTAAAGATCTTTGAGTTGATACCATTTGTTACACACATTTGGTGCTGAATATATATTTTAAAAAGTACCACTGGAGAATTGATATAAATGGTCAAAAATTCCTCCACATTAAGACACCAGGAGCTTGAGGAACACCAGAACAACCCATGTTTTGATTTTGGAGATTACTGCTCAAGAATTGCATTTTTTTGTATTCACATGAGCTCGTCATGAGTCTTCTGTTGTGTAAAGCGCTGAGAAACCCCCTTGTTGTCAATATACCTAGGGAAGCTATCCATCCTCTGAATGCTCTGGGTCTCTAGGTTGTAGCTGTAAAGTTTCATGAGGCTGTGATTATCCTAGAGGTCACAAGAGGTTGTTTTAAACAACAAGGTCAAGGTTAAAAACATGGTCTCACTACAGTACAATGAAATGCTACCATGGGGACTAACATCATCAAACTCGAATAGTGTTAAATCCACAAGAACCTTGCAATCCCAAGACCGTGTAGTGACTCTGGTATGCATAAATATTCAAATACAATAGGCAAAAATAACACATTTGTACTGCATGAGAAAAAGTGCATGTTTTTTGGGGGGATTATGGGGCATGTGCGTCTGTAAAGGGGAGACAATAGATTGCTTTTTCATTCAGATACCTGAATTTAAAGGTCAAGGGACTGAAAAGGAAAATGGCCATGTCAGTGTTTCCCAAGCTGAAATGTAGATGTAAACTTTAGAGTGTTATTTCATCCTCTTCCCAACAAGATATCACATCATAGTTGGTACAAATGGACATCTAAGATCTTCTTACTAAGAAAAAAGTCAACAAAAAGCAAAGGGGTTAAGTATTATCATCAGGCTTTTCATTATTTCAGAATGTTACATGACTATATGGTATATTATTAGCATATTTTCACTCACATATTCATGTGTAAGCAGAATTTTTAGTGTATTTTAACTAATTTATACAGTCCTGGTTAGTTAATTTATAATAATGCATCATATTTTACATGTTTAATGCCAAAACTTCAGCAAAGTGTTTGTTTTGCTGTTAGGCTGCATCTATTTATTTATTTATTTTAGATTTCAGTATTGATTAATCAATTGATTGTTCCATGAATTGTCAAAAAATAATGAAAAATGCCCATCATGTGCTCAAAACCCAAGATGACATCTACAAATTGCTTGTTTTGCTTGTCAAGCCAAACCACCCAAAAATAATCAATGTAATTGGGAAATAATAGGGAGAAATCTGCAGCAATTCTTCATATTTGAGAAGTTGGAGCCTGTGAACGTTTGACGTCCTTGTTTGATAAATGACCTAATGATTTATCTATTTCCAAAATTGTTATTAATCTTCCAGCAGCAGACTAATTGGCTGCCTAAGCACGTCAGCATTATACAGCTGTCAGATATATAAAGTGCTGTAAAAGGTACAATATTTCTCTCTGATACTAGTGGAGTATTGTAAAATAAAAGGCTTCAACACCCAAATATGTACTCTCCACTTTAGATTCTTCTGACTGACAGCAACAAGAAAGACTATCTAAAGATTTCTTAAGCCATGGATCTGCATAATAAAACCCGTGCAGCTTTGCATAGCGGCTGCACAGTATAAACTTGCAGGATTTGGGTTGTTTGTTATTTGAAAAGCTTCTCCTCTCAGCTGCCGAGGGAGCAAAGATCACTCCTGGAGGAGATTGAAAACATGGAAACTGACACCTTGTGAGATAAGATAAAGCAGCAGCTCTCAAAAGAGGTTTTTCTTTCAGTATTCAGAGCCCCTCTCTCCATTTCTATGGCCAAATACTCCAGTCATCTCTGAGACATCCATGGCAACGTGAACTCCCAGTTTTTAGTCTTCAGCGGGGCTGTTGATAGGGAAATTAAATGAAATAATCCCATTTTACGGGATGCTTTCTCAGACCCACAAAGGGCAACGTGAGGCCACTCTGTGTGATTACATTTGCATATTTTGAAAAGCAGTTTGAGAAGGAGAAAAGCATTAATATGGAGGTCTTTGTCTAATAAAGATAATCACTCAGGAATCTGTCCAGTGCATTTGATTGTAGGCTGGCTGATAAACATATCAAAGTGGAAATGTGAATAATCTCATTCAGATCTGTAATAATGTTGGTTTAAAGCAAATTAACTGCTTGAAATCAAACGGATTTAGAGTTAGAGACCATGATCCTCATGTAAACATACATATTTTGATTCTCATGAGATATAATAACTTCTAAACTGTGCTGATTTTCACTTCTGTAACACTGTTAAAGCATTAGGTGTATCATTTTTATCAGAGCCTTTTGTACTGATAACGCCTCTGCTTATAATTCCTTTAAGATTTGGGAAAATATACAACAAATGGCAAGTTTATCCATGTAAATATTTCCCCGGATTTAACCAAATACAGTGTTGATCCAAACCAAATGTTTGTAACAAGACCATCAGCTATTTTTGGATGCATGCTTGCTGACGCCTCCAGCATGATGACATTGTTCTCTGTGTAATCTCCTCAGTTTGAGGCCACACTGCATCTTCCTGTTTGCCGCCTTCGAGTAGAAACGTGGCCAACTCTTCCGAATCTCTGTTTCATCTTTTTCTTCATTTTGTGTCAGCGCCAACTCTCTCCTGCTGCCAGGACAGACATACCAGGAGCTCTGAGAGAGATTTCTTTTTTTTTTTTTTACTTTTTTCAGTGATCACATCCCAGAATGCTCCTAAAGTCTGTGATTAAGTTGTTTTTTGTGACCTTGTGTGCACTAACAGAAGAGGCATCATGGGAACAAATGAATAATAGCTGCTGATTAAGTAGCTTATTAATCAGCAGCTACACAAAAATACAACAGTATCAGAAAGCACAAAAAAAACAAAGGAAAAGTGACTGTTAACTGAAAAGTTAACTGACTATACTTTTGAAGATGTTTTTTTTAATACAAAGACTACCATAAATAGGGTTACCAGGTACTTTATGTGTGACTTCACAGTATTTTTATCACTTGTCCTGTGTCCAGTGGTGGAATGTAACTAAGTACATTTACTGTGAGCTCACGTAGTTTATTGGAGTCTTCCCCTCCATCGATAAGGGATAAAGTCTCTTGTGTGTTGCACCCCAGTCTATTAACTCTTCTCAACACAGACTCCCTCTGCAGCCCCAGAGGCATCAAGCCGTGTGTAAGGAAGTACAGACAGCAGGAGCTTTACGGCACACAGCTCAGGGTAGATAGGAATCTCTCAGGGACACACTGGTGATATTGTCAAGATATGAATAGAAAGTGTTTTTCTTACTGAGCTCTGGGAAAGGAAAAGTTGTGGTTTTATATCTCTTTAAAGGATAAAGCTACTGTAATTTTAAAGAATGGATGGTTATACTGTGTCCAAAATTACACGGTAAAGAAAACATACTTTCTAAATAAGCTTGGACATTTATTTTGTTTTGATTTAAAGATAAAGAAGAATGGAAATAGCTTTATTCTCCAATTAAATGACAACTGTGAGCAACAACGTTATGACATAGAACAGCAAACAACCATATTTCATAAGTTATCATATGAACCTTTGGACATACTTTTTCACAAGATATCATTCATGAGAATATGTTGAAAAATGACCAAAAGCATCATTTTAGTTGTTTTGGGGAACTTAAAGCAACTGATGCTGTGATTTTTCTTGATAGGACAGTCTTCAAATGACAAATGGTTAATGTAAGGGTTAAGAAACTAAAACACAGGGTTATTAATTTTTGTCTCGTTACATAAAGGAATTTGTTTTCAAACCAGGAAGTAAGTTAGCATTTTAGCATTCTAGGGTCTAACTTCTAAAACTCAATGAGGGTTTTCAATGGGTTTGTGGTTAGATGCCTGAAATAAGGTCTGTGGTCAACACAAGCTGTAGAGATGTTCACGTTTTGTTGTACGACATAAATTACGTTGGTATATACAACCCACTTGTGAACGTTTTTTACGTATCCTCAAAAGGTGGGTGCTAACAAGTGGCTAAAAGAGACTACAGTGGTTGTTGGGGACATTAAACGCCATCACGCTGGACACGGACGGCAACTCTCTCACTAGTTGTCCTTAAAACCAACCATTTATTAGGCTAAAGTTACGCTAGCTTGTCAAAACGACTGGTTAGCTTGTTGGAGAGCGTCTGAAACAAAACGGTAACGTTCAAGCCATGCAACCGTGGGGTAGTTCACTATAGCATAACGTTAACTTTTTACTTCTGTCATCTGCATTAACGCTGAAAACATCATAAAAGTGGTGTTCATTTGTGGAGATTATCTGTGTTTGCCACAGACCTTATTTTCTGCAATGATCCAAAATCCAATGCAAAAATCCCAGAGGCGAATTCTCAATAGACCCCATGGAGATGATACTTCTGGGTTGGCCTACAAAATTCGTCATTACGTTTGCTCTCTATAGGATACACTTCTTCCTGCATTGGCAATAAATGTTGGCCTTGGATGGAAATTATGATGTGCAGAACCTAGCAGAATATAGACATAAGCCAAGAATACTGGGCTATTTACAGTATATCGTGCAATTTGCACCTGACAAAGTTCATGGCTTTATCCAACCTTCAGAAACTTCTGAATCAAACTTCTGAAGGTGCTACCTAAACATCACTTTGCATATTGACCTCAAGTAACCTTTCCTTATGCAACAGTTATCTCATTATCACCATCTGCTATCATGGCTCCGTGTAGCAGAACGAGCAACTTGGCTGACAAAAGCCCAAAGTCACTGTGCTGACTTCCTGACATCTCAGTGCAAGCAGCATCTTGGACAACCTCAAGTGAACTCATGTTTATGGATTCAGCACCATCTGTGCCCTTCACAGTGACCTGAAAAATACATTTTCCTGATGCAATATTTGTAAATTAGGCCTTGGGGGAGAAACTGGAAATATTGCCTCCTATTATTATTATTATTTTCTAAACTCAATATGCTGCAGAATTAATGACAGTAAACACAATGCTGATGTGTTTTTTTACCCCGTGGTTTAAAGTATAATTTTGTAATTTTGGTCTGAAGATTGATTTCTATCCCGAAGAAGAAGTGGGAAGGTATGGAGAGTGAATATAAAGCAGAATTTTTTTTACAAACATGGCCTAAAGGAAAAATGCAAAGTTACACAGGTCACATGGGTGTTTTGCATCAGTCCAACCTTCTGACCTCAATTCACGGCGAATATTGCAGCATTTTACAGCTTGTTGTGTGTATTAATGCAGAAAATGCTGCAGGTGGAGTGGCAATTACAATTTGTACATAAGATTATTAGGATTTTTCATTAGTTCTCAAATCCTAGACCTTTTTCCTTTATTGCATTGATGCAAAAAGGCAAAAATAAAACCAGGGATGATATGGTATTTGGGGGCATGCACAACAAAAATTATAATGTTTGCTGCCAAGACTTGCAGAACTATTGACATCAGGGATTGACTGGTACAGTAAAAGAAACACTGCAAACTCTTTGCTCATCTTCTTGTATGCTGAGTTTAAATATTGCTTAAACATCATTATGCAGGAATGCCATAATGATGTGTTTCTTAGCCACTGACTTGGATTGGCTCTTTGCCTCTCAGTGCCATGTTGTCAGTGAAGATACACCAGCCAAAAGCAGCTGAAAGTGCAACTGAAATACATTTAAGTGCTCCATTGTGTGCTGGATGGTACTTTCTCTCAGCACACCGCCTTTCTATAAGAGGGGCAAGGGTCAGAGTTATTATGAATTTCCACAAAACAAGCAATTGACAATGTGTTGCTGCTGCTGTATCACTTATGGAGAGCAACATTAAGTGCACCAGTCATTTTACTTTATGTGTGGGCTGTGTGAAGAGACATGTGAGCGGGGAAAGGCCTCCACGTGCTGCATCACGTTCCAGGTCTCCCATGCAAACCATTCAGGCTCTGCAGGGAATCTGTGCTGCAATTAATAGCCTAATGATTTTTTCATTCTAAGTAGGATGGGGATTTGCTACTGAAATCCAGCTCTCCTGTTGCACAGGACTCACAAGATGTTCTACTAACCCAAAGAAGCCCAGGAATCGAGACCAAAATGTAGGATATTGATTATTTCTTGTGTTTCTGAACATGCAATCAGCCAGCTTTAGGTGTTTCTAAGCTCCTGTGGGATAAAGGATATACATTCTGTGACATCTAGCATGAATTAGTTGATCCATACTGACATCAATATGTCTTTTGGGATCATTTATTTGAATAATATAGTTGTGCAGTTCAACAAGGCTTCAGTGAAGCGTGTAGAACACTTTCTATTGATCAGTTCTTCTCCTTCAAGGTCTTACTCTGACTAAATACTCTCACTGACCCAGAAATGCCAAGAAAATTAAGAGTTATAGTGCTGGGCTATGTAATGGATTCCCAGATGGATATCTTATTGTTTTCCCTCTTCACTTCACAGTTGCAATGTGCTTCACAAGCCTCAATCTATACATTCAGTCCCTCTCCCAACCCCCACCCAGCGTCCAAGAGGGACTCCCCTCTAATGGAGTCTGCTCCTGTTACTGCCGGCTTTGTTACAGGCCCGAGGACTCCTCTGTTTACCTCCAATTTAGTGGAAAGAGAACAGGTGCAGAGAAATGGAGCACAAGAATACAAAAAACCCAACTGTATGATGTTACAGTCAAAGCTTGTGTTTAGTATTCATGAAGAGAGCTACCTCTGCTTACGACAGGAAGTACAGTATGCTGCTTTTATCAAAAATATATTCTGGTGCAATGAAAGTTTATTTGACGGATTTATCCATCAGTGGATATAAAGCACAGGAAGTCCACTGGGAGTTGTAAAGAGAGGAGGAAAAGCCCCGAAGCCAAAAGACTTAAACCAATTAAACACCTTTATCAAATATGAAGAGCCATTTACAGCAGCTGGTGAAATATAACTCCCCTGTATCACCACACTGTACAACCTCAGGGATAAGAACTCATAAACTACTGATGTTATTTCAAATCTCAGAGTGATGGAGGAAGTCGTTTTACTGTTTAGGAAAAGTTATTGAACATGTAATGTAATATAAAGTCCAAATTGTTCTGTATTATTGGGGTTTTTGTGACTTTTACAGTAAATTCATCATGTTTTTCTCACTGAGGAGAAAAACTTCTTCTGCTAGAGCTAGATGTGTCCATACATCCCAGATGTATACTGGAAAAAAAATCATGGCTCCAAAAATGGTGGAGACTTTGCTCTATCACCCCAAAATAACCTGAAAGAAGACCAATAAGGCCAAAAGTATTTTCCAGTCATGTTTAAGTGGACTTTGGTTGAATGTTGTTCAACAGTCTGTGGGGAGAGCAAAAGAGGTGGAACACATTGGTCTGTTGTGGCTACTGTCTATGAACGATTTAGCTTCAGATATCTGTTTATAGAGATTAGCTGAAGTGTTGTCTGGACCTAAAAAAACTACAAAAAACTGTGAAGGGAGGAGGAAGCCTTGGCCTGGTATCCAGATAACCGATATCTGCTGGCAACAATGGAACCGCAGAAATATTAGTTGTTTCCCCAAGATACTTAAACATCATGAGACCAATAGCCAATGGTTTCCAGGGTTGGGACGGGGAAAGCTGTCATCAATAGCATCTCAAGGTTTTTAATCCAAAAGTAGAAGTCTACAGTCAGCGTTTTAGTGAAAATAGAAAATAACTAGAATGGGACCAAACATCGATGGTGCGTCCCCATTCTCCTTGGATGGTCCCATTTCCCAAGTTGGTTTAAGTTCTTCCAAATTTGATGCGTAACGCGGAAACAGCATGAACGCTGTTGTATTTTACTGGTCAGAGGTCTTAAACAACAAGTCGATGGGTGTTTTCCAGTATTTGGATAACTAGAACAAAAGAAACAGATCAGGAGAGCCATGAAATACAACTGGGAAACTAATTTCAACACCACATAAATGCAGCACAAATGCTCCATTTCCCACTCCAGAATTAAACAGGTTCTTCCTTGGACCATTCTTCACCCTTGGATCAAGTTTTATGCAAATCAGATCAGTAGTTTTTCTGTAATCCTGCTGACAAACACACAAACCGCAACAAAAACAACATTTCTTTGGTTAAGGTAATTACAGATCTTTTCATGACATCAGGCTTCTACCATATATTCGACTCTATCCTCCCTTTCCCTCGATTCATTGTTTCCCGGTTCTTCGATCCATTTCTCCTTAAACTCCTCTCCTAACCACACCCAGGTCTCGTGTAAATCTCTCCTCTCTGCCATTGAGAGTTGACCTCCCACAGGCACTAGATGAGGACAGAGAGGTTGGCTTGGTGACCATTGATCCACTGGTTATGCTCATTGATGCCTCCCCCCATCTCCGTAGCAGCAGCCCCCCTGGGGAGCAGTAAGGGGCTCGGTGGTGAACACCAGCTCCGACAGCAAAGGACGTCGGAGAAAGCCAACAGTCAAGTCTGGGCATTGGCCCCGCTGGATAAATCACCATGAAGGGTCCTGATTGAATGGCTGAATTTATATTTTCTTGGAAAGCAGCGTGTCTTATGGGAAGCACAAATCATTTGGTTTATGTAAATGCGTGCAAAAAAAAACACTTTGAGCGCATGAAGACAAATTAATGTTTTGTGGGTATTTCTTTATGCTCACATTTTAGCTTTTTATCCTGTGCCAATTCATTAATTCATTATCATGCTGCTTGCTAATGACGTGGGCAGCTTTTCTGACTCGGTTGCTCAGAAAAACGACCTAAATGTCATAACGTGAGCCAAGGCTGAAAATATTCCTTTAATATACTGAGCCACACAGGCCACCTATAAACATAGTGCTATTCCCGGCCTTTTTCAGAGGCATCGTGTTCAAAAATAGAACCTCAAATGGGCCAGAGGCAGATGAGTTTGTTGGAAAACCTCTCTGTTAATGCACTTCAAACTACAACTCAGACCATCACTGAGGGCTTTACAATGCCATCGTACAGTAGGTCTCCCCTGGACTAATATTAGACCCCTCACACTGTACTACAGGGAGACACTGAAGAACAAGACAGAACAACAAGAACACATGCACCTCTATGGCTGTCCTACATTCCTGCTAAGCTGTTTGTTTATTTATTTTTGCTTTAGTTCTATTTTTATATGACACAGCTTATTGCTCTTATTGAGGCAGAAAAGTCTAAAGAAACAGCTGATTTTCTTACTTGTGTAAATACATAAGTATACACACTGTACTTTTCTTCGTACTGGAAAAGCAGCTCTAGCTTTCTATCTGTTGTTCAGTTCAACTAATGAGGGGACAAAGCCACAATCCAAGAGTATCAAGTGATTCGGTAAAAGCTCAGACGAAACAGTCCATTGTGGCTTTATGTTGAAATTTTGAAATTTTACACTTGAGGTTTGTGTGTCTGTGATGACCTGGGATTGCAACAGATTGCAGCAAAGATGTGAAAAAAGGGAAAAAGAAGAGGCTGCAGCAGCTTCATGTTGGCTTTTATGTTGGCTTTGGCTCAACCATTGGGTGCTTTTCACTGTACTGAATCAGATTTCAAGACTGTTCCCCACTTATTAAAGTATAGACTACAGAGTAAAACTACATGCTCAGTATGAAGAAAGGATGAAGAAAGAGTTTGAAAAGTAAACCAGCCGAGTATATGTTCCTTCTCTCGTGATAAAGCTGAGAAATAGTTGAAAAAATAGGTTGAAAAATACAACGTTGTCCACAATCTTCACAGAATTCTGCCAAAACCAAAGTTTGTCCCACTCCAAAGTTGTAACGAGAGTATAATTAATGTATTTCATCAAAGAAAGTCTACATCTACAATAAGAAAATATTATCTACAATAGGGGCATCCAATAAATGCCATTAGTTAACCTTAAATTTGCATCTTAATTGAAAAATGCAAGTCCTTTAAACTACAAACTATGCTGTAGATAAAGTTGTTTGAATTGAATTGAATTGAATTGAATTGAATTGAATTGAATTGAATTGAATTGAATTGAAGATACCTGTAATGTAAATTCTTTACACTTTGGAGATACTTTAATCCACTATTAACTATTATAACTATCATATGACAGCTTTCAGTCCCAGGCTTCTACAAACTAGAGGCGTGTCGACCGCCACCTACCGTCTATGGATAAGTACCTCATACAACCACACTTTTCAGTAAAATGTACTGAAGTACTTTCACATTGTGGTATTGCTGTTTTTTCTGAATTAAAGGATCTTAGTACCACCAGTGAAAAAACTGTCACTGCTTGGCAAAGACAGACGCAACAACTTACGCTGTTTGTCCTCCCCGAAGGCCTGTGCTACTAAAATACCGTCGCATTCATCCATAACTGAATGAGACGCTTACATAAGGTGGATTTCCTCGTTGCTAAGAATGCCCGATGCCCATGTAAGTAAAATCATTCATGACTCAGTGACAAATGATGCTCACACAGGCCTCTGCTGGTGTCTGAGAGGCAGGAGGGATTGTCGGAAGTGGTGGGAGGACAGGACAGAAAAGTGTGAGGAAACAGCCTGAATAGCAAGAGGTGGGAAGCGCACAATGGCGTATCATTCACGGACAGACACCCACACAGCCACACACTCATCAAAACCCCTTCAAAATATATTTATGTAACGCGCTTCCTGCCTGGAGCAAAATACATGAGTAAACCGTATTCCTTTACAAAAATAAACATGGAGCAAACACGTCTTTCGGATGTGACGTTAAAGGTTTCTCTTGCCATAAAGTAAGCTTTCACTTTATTGCGTGTTAACATCCCAGTCAAGAAGCCAGATACTTTTATATGGAATCATTTGTGGATTTATAAGGATTGCCGCAACGGACAGTCGAAGATCGAACAAATCTGCTCATCTTCTGCCTGAAACATGTCCACCCAGTTTTTCAGACTGTGGCTTTGTAGAAGAGAAACTGCACACATATTTTCCCCCACAGACTTTTCAGAAAAGCCCCCAAAATAAAGACTTTAATGCTTTGAAATGAGCCAACCAGCCTCCAAATTAATCATGAGCTCGTATCAGAAGATTCAGGAATAATTTATCAAGACCAAAACAGTTGGTCCCAACTCCATTCTCTATACTCACTGTGATGCATTATATCTACTGCTGTTTAGATAGATGGCATGCAAGAAATTAAAGTGTCGCCCCATTCTGTACTCAGGGCTTAAAGCAAGAAAATAGGAGGAAATGTGGACAATGTGCAGCTGACAGATATCAGTTAAATCTTGAAATCTTCGACTATTATGTCTAAAAATCTGTTAAAAAATCTTGTTGGTATCAGTTATCAGTTATTTCAGCGCAACCTCACCTATATGTCCTGATAATAATTTTTAACTTTGACTTACTTGATCAAAATTTTGAACCCAAAAGAAACAAAGGAAAACATAAATCTGATATTGAAAATTATGTTTCACACACAGAAATGTACATGTTGCAAATATGAATACAGGTTGTAAATATTACATATAACAGGTAAAATGAGGATAATCTCTAGTTCTATATTTTTATACAAAATGTATTTGACATTATCTCTGGTTTTACTTGGCCGAATATAATCCAAAAAAAATCTGGTATGGATTTTCAATCCAGAACTTTAGAAGGAAACTGATGGCAAGACTCGACGTTGCTTAATTTTTTATGTCGTCATGAAAAAGTAATGTGCAGGTGGTTTCATGGACTCCAGAGGGACACAAACCTTTCTTTCATTAGCTTTTCACAATAAGATACCTTTATGAAACAGCCCACTTATGGTTGACAGAAGTAAAACAATATTGAGGTAGGTGGGATGTAAACCTACAACCCTCCACTGGGAAGTTCTTTCTCTATCAGTTGGGCTATCAAGACTTTAAAAAACCCAAGACTTTGTCACTGTGAATCTGTTTCAGTGTGGACAAAAAAAACCTGAGACTCGAACTCACACTTAAGCCCTTATACTCCACCAGCTGAGCTGTCAGGGACAAAAGTCTCACACAAAAAAAGAATCAGACTTTGTTGTTGTGAATGAGTTTCAGTGTGAACAGTTTTCAATCTGTAAACTTTTGTTTCTCACTCTTCAGTCTGATCTTCTGCTTCTTCTACTCTCTGGTTCATTGCATCTATTAGCGCCGCAGATGGTCCTTTGGGAAGGACACCAACTGCCGACGCAGCAACACAGGTTGGACCCTGCCTGGAAGCTCCACACGCGACTATGTGATGGATGTGTGTGTCGTTTCAAAGAACTTAAAAAAGTTGCGTTCACAAAACTTGTTAGATGGTTGCGCATCAAATATCAACTTCTAGCTGGCTTCTAGCTTAGATATAAACTATATTTACTTCCCATTATCTTCCCTGTAAAACATTCCAGTTTATTTTTATTTATTTATTTCCATTTATTTCATCTCTTTAAATTAAAAAAAATACCGACAGGTGCATCTCAATAAATTAGAATATCATGGAAAAATTTAATTTCCAGTAGTTCAAGTCCCCAACCAAGTATTAAGCATAAAGATGACATAGTTTTCAGAGGCCAAAATTTACATATTAAACATACTTTTTAAAATTGGTCTTTTGCCATATTCATATTTTTTGAGACACTGAATTTTAGGTATTCGTTAAATGTAAGCCATAATCATTATAATTAGAAGAAATTAAATGAATTAAGACATGAAATGTTTCATTCTGTGTGTAATGGATCTATATAATGTCTTATTTCCACTTTTTGAATTTAATTACTGACATAAATAAACTTTTCTATGATATTCCAATTAATTGATATGCACCTGTATATATATTGTGATCGATACAATTATCTCTTAATTAACCTCAAATTTCCAGACTTTGGGATTTTAAAGGGTTAGTTCTGATTTACTGAAGTCCCGATAACATAAAACAATAAATAACCAATCAAGTTAGTTTTGCAAGGTAAAATTACTTTAATACATTTTTTTAATGGAGTCTGGTGGCTTTAAAGACAGCAGATGAATTAAGAGCCTCAGTTCTCCATTGGAAAGGGTATCTGGCGGCAAAGTTGAAATTTTCAAAATAAAATAGTGTACACTCAAGTTGTATGAATTTCTTCAGTTAGGTTAAAATACATGCTGCTGCCCGCCTCCACAGCAGCACATTGCTTAGCTTCTGTGTCGGTGCTCCTGTAAAAGTATTGGAGCTTAAAATAGAGATCCTCAAGTAGTACAATTACTTGAGTTAATGCAGTTATTTAATCTCCACCACTGATGAGTCCTGAAATATGAACTTTGAAGTCTGAGTCACTGCTCGATCTGGAAGATATCATTCACAAATTTAATTTTGCTGCAGGAAAGCAGAGCCTGTGCGTACAGATGCAGTTATAAATCTTTGATCAATCAAATAACCTGACAGACTATAGGAGCAGCAGTCTAGTTAAATCAATAGACTGGAGTCCAAAACATACACAGTGGCCTTTGTGCTGGTGCACACACACATTGCAATAATGTGAAACAGACACACAGCAGCAGCATCATTTTTAAACTTAATTTTGAAGGAGACTAAGTTTGTCAGCTCCATTATGCATCAACAGATGAAACAATGCTCTGTGTGCTTCAGATGTCTCTCCATTAAAAATATCATTAGCAGCAAATGAGATACCAGAAGATATGATTTGTTCCACGGTTTATTAACGTCACACATGTTTAACACCTCCCGCCTTCACCTTCAGCGGAGTGTCAGGTGGAGGCGGGTGTCAGCTTTAATGTGAGCATGTGTGCACGTTAATGACCTCCTCAGAGCTCCAAGTGTTAATGCATTTGAACTGAAGTTTGGATGATCAGGGAGCTGTGTTCCTCAATGTTTAGATGATGGTAAATCTAATTATCTGCATTGAGTCACAAACAAATCACAACAGGCAGTTTCTGTTGGGATCAATACTGCTTTTGATTTAGATTGGATGATTTTGCAGGTACATTGTGAGCCAAGATGAGGGGTTATGTATTGTTCTGTAGTCTCCCGACGGGATCAAAGAGTTTTCAGGTAAAAACAGCCTTTTACTAAAATATGAGGCTGTGAAGTGGAGGAGAAGAGAATCAATGGAACCACAGAACATTCAGAATAAAACCTACTGTGTAAACGCTCTGATGTGCAGCCAGAAAGAACAGAGGTATGTTGTTGTGTTTTTTTTTGTTTCTTGTTATGTACAATTCTGTGAGCGAACCAAAATGTCTTTTTAAACAGAAAGAGAACACAACATAACAGACTGAGTGGCAAATTTGAAGATAATTGCACTTCACTTGCAACCGCTATCTGCTTCTTAAGGTCCAATTCACAAAAAGCATTGCAATTTGCCCTTTTGTTGCATGTGATTGTAAATATTCATGTGGCAAAATAAAAATGTTCTTGAGGACAATTTGCCGCTTTGAGGGGTGAAGCCGTGACTAGGCTGTCCTACCTGCTATAGTAGGCTCCATCCAAACCTCCTGAAGGCAAGTAAGAAAGAGGAAAGTGAAAAATGTGAGCAGGATTTGGGAAAGGAGGGAGAGGGCAGAAATAATTTATATTTCATTCATATAAATGTGTTTCATTTTAAAAAATGACATGTAGGAGGGTTTTGATCATTTATTTCTCATGACACAACTGTCACTGAATCCTTAAATAAATAAGTTTGATCCCTTTTACATGCATACATGCGCTATGTTACCACCAACCCTGTGAAGACGCTAATAATTTCACTGTAACTGTGTGTGGCTCTTAGTGCTGGTTTTTGTGAATTGGGCTGTTTTTGCAATTAGGCTAATTTGCATAGAAAGAGGCTAATTTTGCTCCAAATACATGCATATTACCTCGTTGAAACACCTGCAAATAGCACAGGAACACAGTGATTTGCTCAGCAGCGCAGATGTGGTTGTGTTTCACTCTGTGCAGGTGCTTTGAGAACTATTTGTGCAGGTTTAGTAGCCACAAAAGCCACACAATCCTTTTTTAAATTTGCCCCTTTGAATCTACTACTCAACTTGCATCCTGTGAGGCTGAAGGTAGCAGGACACAGTAGTGCTTTGAAAAGATATTGAATTTCATCCTGAGGGGGACATGACTGCCTGAACCAAAATTTACAGCGATTCATCCAATAGTTATTGAGATAAATTAGTCTGGATCAACCAACCAGCTGACACTGGCCTCCCTTGAGCCACTAGCATGGCTGAATAGGGCTTCGGTTCCTACACGGCTCATCTAACGTGGATATAAACAGCCTTTTAAATTAAAGCGGAGAGTCTGCACTTGTTTCCTTCTAAAATTACTGTGCAGGCGTACAGCTCCAACACAACAAAAATGTGTCAGTGTTGATTGCATGGGGATGCTCTGACAGCTTCTATAGCACCGTGGGGGTTTCTCATTCTGTATGCACACCCTTAATAATATAAACGTACTGTGGGTGGTGAACACACGCTGGCTTGTATTATTACAAATGTCAATGCCACCTCTAATATTGGCTGTTTGTACAGATGAGGACTATGAGGAATTTGTGCAGATTTTTCTTTCATGCTGTAGTTTATTAAAACTACACTGTCCTCTGCAAGCTGATTCTTGGCTGCACTGTTGGTTCTACTGCAGCGTGGAAGTGAAGGAATTGAAAATGTTAAATAGGATGGACTGTGTAGGATGAGTAGAATAAAGCCTTTTGTTCCAAATGAATCCAGGCCTTCTTCTGCACGTGCAAATCCAATTAGAGGGACCAGAGGAGCTGGCTTTCCCCTGCTGCTGCCTGACACATTTACAGAGCCTCATAAAGAGGCATCCCAGGCAGCACACTGTTAACCATGAACGCTCCTGAACTAAGCAACAGCATGCAAAACCCCAGCGAACCTGTCCCTGCTGCTTTGTGAAAAAAACAAACACAATATGCAAACACATGCACTGCTGACACCACTGTGATTTCTTTTAAATTTAGCACTTACTCGACACACACACACACACACACACACACACACACACACACACACACACACTGAAATACAACAAATGCAAGCGGAGCAACAGATGAAGTCATTCTTATTTGCATGTCACTGACCTCTTTTCCTCCCCTGCTAGACATGTCTGTAAACTGTTTTTCAGCTCTGTATGGGCTCTGCACTGTAAAACCAACTTGTTGTTTCAACTAAAATGTTTGATTGTCCATGCTGCGAAAGAATTTTATGTCAAGACAACGAAGACAATGGAGTTAACTCAAATTAATCTTGCTATTTGACTCAGTATTTTAAGTTAAAATGACTTTTTGCACAAATCTTTGTTTGTTCTTTGTTATTGAAAAGGAAAAATTTGTTATAATAACAAACAAGCAGCATCGGGTTTTACAGTGTGTGTTCTCTTACTATAACAGAAACATAATTGCAGGGATCCATTAAGAAGGTTTTATTTTTAAAAGTCTGCTTAATAGAAAGAGCTGGGAAAGTTTATCTGGTATCAAAAAAGCAACCAATCACAGATTATTCAAGCTGTTAAACATGATGGAATAAAAGTTCACTCAGTCTAAAAAAAAGTCTTGGTGAGTTAATCTTGAAGCACTGGCACATTTAATTACTTTTAAAGCTGTAATTTATGTCCGTCACTGCCTTAGTGGAAGTCATAAAATGTCGATAACGACGAGGAAACTCTTTTCACCCGTGATGAGTCAAGGTGTCGGGCTGTAAGCTGAGCTCAGCAGAAACAGCGGTCCTCCCCGGCCCAGTGACCCACTGTCCGACTGATCCAGTTTCAACCGCACCTCCTCCTCTTATGTCACTCAACGCATCACCCCTCCCTCTCCTTCCTTTTCCTTTTCCTTTGCACGCAACACTGCGACACAGCCTCTTTACTGCCCATAAAGAGCACTGCAGCTACAAGCTGGGAGCATCACTTATTGCTGAGTCTCTCTGGACTCAGACACACACACACACACACACACACGCACACACACACAGACACACAGACACACACACACACACACACACGCATACTGGTTTTCATACATCATGGGGACTCCAAATAAACTTACCTAGTACCTTACCTTACCTTTAGTTAACCTATACACACCTTCAAACCTCTGAAATGATGACGTGATATTTTAATCAGGCTTTATGGGGACATCCAGAAAAAACAGTAAACATGCTTTCTTGGTCCATCATTTACATGAATTAACATATTTCACACAGATTATTTGGTGACTATTGGGGACCTACTTTTACATAAAACAATGAAAATGATATACTTTTCTAAGAAGCCAATAATTAGGGCATTTGCAAAAATAGTAAATAACATTAAGCACAATTATTATTGAGTAGACACAAACACACACACATACACACACACACACACACACACACAAAGCACAAAACCACTGTTTATATTAAGGATTAAAGAAACAAAAACACAAGTGGAAAGGAGATTCATTGGCGTGTGAGTAAATACATCATAAGCCAACCTTTGCATGTAAAGCGCATTTTCCACCATAAGACAGATGCATCTAATACTGTTGGGGAGGATTAAACTAAGGCTATTAAGAAATCAAATTAAACACTGACCTATGCTCAGCTGTGGCAGTGACCTACAGTTAAGGCTTTCTCAGCTAATCTCACTGTAGCCAAAACTATATTAGAGAGTTGGCAAAACATTATTTTCTTCCCCTGCAGGTGATGGATTTCTTCATCGTTGTCTCTGCCCGGGTGGCTGGCAGTGTAATATGAATTTATTTCACATATTGCATTGCAGCGTTCACCATTTTTTTATGGTTCTTTTGCTTCTGGATTTAAAGTCGTACATCACATTTAGAGGCAGTTTTTTTTTATTGTGCAGGACTACACAGTTAGTTTTCAATCCATCCTTAAAGGAAACCTTCACTCTTAAAATGATCATTTATGATTCAATTACTCACCTTGTGTTACCTTGAAACAAAGTTTTCCTAGCAAGTCTACACAGTCAACAGAGAACCAGAAAGCAGAGTGAATACTCAATGAATTTAAGTAAACGCAAAGGAACACATTTACCAACAGCAAAACTATATCATCCCACAAAAACTACACCATATGTTATTGAAACAGCAGTCTTGCATGAAGTTTAGTTCAAGGGAAAATGCATATGTTTGGGAAGTAGTGAGCGTATGACTGATTAAAAAAGACTTGGATTATACTGTACAAGTTGTATGAGAGTTTGAAACTGATGCTGATGATTTACAAATCCTTTGCGACCTACATTTAATTCAAAACAGTACAATGATAAGATATCTAATGCTCAAACTCAAGACAAAGATCTATCCATTATCTTTTACTGCTTATCTGAACTTGGGTGGCTGGGACATTGTGGCGGGGTTCACCCTGGACAGGTCAACCGTTCATGCTCTCATTCACTCCTATGGGCAATTTAGAGTCACCAATTAAACCTAAGCTGCATGTTTTTGGACTATGGGAGGAAGCTGGCGGACCCAGAGAGAACCCACGCTGGGAGGACAAACTCCACAAAAAAAGAGCTGCAAGTCGGAGGCAAACCACTACACATCTGTGTCACCCTGGAAAACTTTTGTTTTTTTGCAAATATATACATTTCTGATTTTTATGCATTCTGTTTTTATTTACGTTTTACACAGCCTTAGGGATGTAGCTTGGCTTCAAGGTAACACAGTGGGATGGCTGTGGCTCAGTTGGTAGAGCGCCCACTGATCGGAAGGTCGATGGTTCGATCCCTGACCACAGCAGCCTACATGTCGAAGTATCCTTGGGAAAGATACTGAACCCCAAATTGCTCCTGATGCTGCGTTCATCGGTGTATGAATGAATTCCCAATGGTGGCAGGTGGCACCAGTGTGCCCTGGTAGCCTCTAACACCAGTATGAATGTGAGTGTGAATGGGTGAATGAGCACTGTCTGTAGTGTAAAGCACTTTGGATAAAAGCGCTATATAAGTGCAGGTCCATTTACCATTTACTTAATATGCAAATGGTCATTTTTAAGTTTTGAAGTCAAATTTTTTTAACTAATATTTAGATAAGAACACTTGATTTAACTAATTGTACCATTAAAACCTAAGTTGAATTTTAACTGGTGAAGGCTTTGAGATTGAAAGCACATTGGGAACCCTCTTTTTAAAGACCTCTCTCAGCCGGAAGACTTTTACAAATCAAACACTTAAAATGAAACATTTATACATTTGCTTTTTTTTAAGAGCATTTTAAGGATTAACCATGTCAGCAGTGATGAAATTTACATTTTGCTGCATTCGAGCAAAGATTGTTTCCAGAGAAGTGTTTGGTAATTACTTGTGTGTATCTAAGAGCCTATCTGAGGAGCATAATTAATGCATACCATCAGGAAACAAACCATTTATCATCTAGTATGCAACACATCCAAACGTGGCATATGGGTTGAATCCAACATTGTCCCCTCAGGTGACTCAGACAAGAAAACAAATGACAACTCAGTGGCACCTTTAAAAGTGCTGAGGGAGGAGAGAGACTCATTAATCAGTGGCCAGAGGGTTCAATAGCTTGACACTCTGACACGTCTGCAGGCTGCCGAGCTGAAGACTGCAGATACTGTTTGTAGCGACTTCACAAATGAGAAAAGGCATTATGTTGCAGAATGCCTAATGTGGTTTGGGGATGCAGAGTGATTTATAGTTTTTATGAGGCGAGGAGGAGGAGGTGTTGCTTCTGTTAGGAAGGAAATTACCGCAGTTTGGATTTTAAACTGGAGACAAAGTCATAACAGTGGAATGTAAAAGGAGAAACGATTGGTAGAAAGCAATAAAAAACAGAACATTTCTGTTAAGATCAACTTTATACATCCTTACACCCAGCTCCCATTTCACACATGGCTCACTAATGGCACTGTGCATAAAAATGAGAGAGCTCACATCTATCCTGGCAGTAACCCAAATTGCGAAAAATGTCACCAAGGACCAGCTAATCTCACCCCGACTCTGTTATAGTTATGGTCTTTTTCAGCCATCACATCTGCTAATATCCAACCTCCACCTTTAGTCTGCCTGTTTGGTGCCCCACCCATTCACTGGGTGACCATTCACTGCCATCTCATGTTGCTAATAATTGTTACTCAGAAGCCCTGGAGGAGTCCTTGTCCCCTCTCACACCCATTAGGACTGGGCCGATAAGCTTCTTCATCTGATATGATACTATCACACTACTTGGGAGCCAATTTTGACATGTAATGTTAAACCATGCGGAAAGAAAGTTGAATTATACACAACAGGTGCATCTCAATGAATTAGAATATCATAGAAAGTTTATGTATGTAAATCATTCAATTCAAAAAGTGGGATTAAACATTATATAGATCCATTACACGCAGAATGAAACATTTCATGTCTTAATTGATTTAATGTATTCTAATTGTAACGATTATGGCTTACATTTAATGAAGACCTAAAATTCAGGTCTCAAAAAAAAAATTATATTACAAAAGACCAATTTTAAAAAGTAACTTAAACTTGGTTGGGGCTATTTGGGACTATTACTTGGATTACTGGAAATGGACTTTTCCATGATATTCTAATTTATTGAGATGCACCTGTATATATGGGCGCTTGGAAGAAACCTGCCAACTCAAGCATCTATGATGTTAACAATCAATTAATCAATTAATCGCTACGTTTTTACACATACTCCAGTATGTATAAAACATGCGTACATGGGCAAAATCAAAAATATATATACAGTACTAGGCAAAAGCCTGTTTTGATAACGGACGCTTTTATTTTGAAAGAACGAAAAGAGACTTCCTGTTAATCGGTAAACTAAATCAAGTGAGATTATACTGTAAAGATTTACAGTAATCTTGCATATTTAAGTGTGTTTTGTGTTAAATAAATACGTTTGGATAAAAGTAAACCTAATTTATGCTAGCGAGGTCTGATACAGTAAGCTAGTTTTGCTCAAAGGCATATTTTCAAAAATTCTGCCATTACTGCATAGAAAAAAAGATGAATAAAAGGTATATCTAAGAAATAAAAAATATCTTCAATTGCTACATTTAGCTGTCCCTGCTCATTAAGATGGCAGCAGTGTTACCTATATATTGATCTATATGTCGCAGGCCCCACAATACCGACATTGACAGCAACACATTAATTTGATTTATTGTTTTCATTATTTAAAACGGGTACTATAATCTTTTTGAAAATGTCACACCATCATTCACTTTGGTTTTGTTGTTCTTTAACCCTCTGAAACCCAAGCATTGATTTTATTCATGGAGAATGTGTTTTCACATTTTAAACTGTTTTATTGGGCGTCACATGGCTCATTGGTGGCTTTTACTCTGCTTCTCTAAAACTATCAAATAGAACCCAAAAAAGACAGAATATAACTGTTTTAACAAGCCTCTAATCAAGAAAATTGAGAAGATTTTTGAGAAATTGTCGCAAAATTGTTGGCGCTTTTGAATATTACCACTTTAATTTTGACAGTCCACAGATAGAATATTATGTGCTGATGATTTAATACATTCAAAATGTGTAAAAAATGATTAATTAGTTATTTCTCTTTTTTGGTTTTTAACGTGGTAAATCAGGCTTCCATGTTTAACTGAAACATCCCAGAAAATTAGATTTCAAATAAATCAATGCTTAAAAATACATTAATCAACACATGGTTGCTCCTACATGACATACTGTCATGTAATTATTTTCAAATTTAGTTATCCACGGTACACTGAATGATGTTATGATACTGTGTGTAACAGCAGCAGCTGGAGTGTAACCATGCTGCCTGAAGCTTGTAATGTGAGAGCAGTTGGCAGTGAATCTCTCTGGAGAGTTCGAACCACAGGAAGTGCTCATTGTGCGACTGAGTAAGATGTATGAGAGGACACAAGGCAAAAAATATGAAAACTCACAGGTAATGAGGAGCGCTCCAGTGGCTCCAGATGTTGGTGGTGATCCTGGAACAGCTGGTATTTAGCTGTAATTGCCACGCTGGCTTTCCAGCTCTCAGGTATGTCTGGTGTTGTTGGTCGCTCCACTGGGAAACATCTTGTCTGCATCACTCAGCTTCCTCCCCTCATTCTGCTAACAGGACACTATTTTAAAGAGAGAATAGGAACAAACACTCAGACTCTTCCTTGTGCACACAATGGATCAAGTGAGGTGTGCTTAATGCTGTCACTTTGACATTATTGACTGGGTTTGGCCTACAGAGGGCAAAGCAGCAATGATGACCTGGTCAAATGCAGAACTTCTCAAAAAGTCTCAAGACCGAATTCATGCTGTTCACTGCTTAGAGGCCATAAAAAATGAGTTTTGATTCTTTAATTGAAACAGATTAAGTAATATGAGACGTGCAAGTTAATCTTAACCAATTTTAACCAATTTCTTTGCCACCAGGGGGCAGAAAAATAAAAAACAAACTGACGGACAAACAAACCTGGTCTTACTCCGAACTTGTCAGATACCAACGATTTTTCATGGCTTGGCGTCTGATTCTGACGCACAAGACACCCTTTAGCAACTCTATGACATGCACCAGGCTTTCCAATATAAACACATCCTCTGAAATATTAGACGTTAAGAGCAAAGGACATAATATGATTAATATTTTATTTGAGTTTTCAATAAGCATTTTACACAAACACATGAACATAGCAACAGCACACAACCTGAGTATAGCAGTGCATAATGACAATATACACAAATAAGCAAAAGGAAAAATACTTCAACATACTTGCATGCTAGCTTGTATGAATACCAAAATAACAATCATTAAAATAAAAGACAGAAACAACAAGAAAAAGAAAACAAAACAATCATGCTAATCAGAATGAAAAGGCGCCAAAAGAGTACGTAGCTAGCATGGTAGCTAGTCACAGCACATGGAGGAACAGTACACAAAGTCCATATACACCACACCTATGACACTCCAATTAACTCCCCTCCATATAGGCATGAAATCGCCCCCACTTCTGATGATAATGCTCCACCCTATTTATCAGCCTAAAAGATACATTTTCCAGTGCAACAAAGGACATGATATAAAGATAGAAGAGGTATCTTCAGGAGTTAGTCAGTGTTGTTATTTGTAGTCAAATTGCATAACTGCATCCAGTAATTAAGTGTGGAAGTAGTTGTTTATAATCCCCAACTCTTTTCCTTTTACCCTAATCTTGGTCAAGTGCTTACATTGCCTAAAGTTAGCTGATTCCTGTGAAGAAGGAAGTTTATTTTGAAAATCCACCAAGCATGTACATAGCAGTAACTGACACACTTTTCTCTGAGATGTTCAAAACTGGCACAAAAAGCCAAAATACAGAATTAAAATAAAAGTTGAAGAAAATTTTAACATACTGGCTCATCACACATTCAACTCACTCTGTGTGAAGTGGGCGTTTGACAGATTTTTGCTTTTGGAAAGTAAAATTGTTGGACACAGCCTCTTCTATTTCAAAGTCGGGAAGTGTGCTACAGATGCTCTTCAATGATCCAGCCTGCTCAAGTCCAATATTTGCTCTTCTATTAGCTCTCCACCAACTGCAGAGACAACTATCAGGCTGTTTAGCAGCTAGATGTAGTGTTTTAGTCTTTTTTTAGTCTCTTACTTTGTCTGACAGCTGTTTGCTGCTGTACATGTGATGT
Organism: Centropristis striata; assembly: GCF_030273125.1. Taxonomy (NCBI): domain Eukaryota; kingdom Metazoa; phylum Chordata; class Actinopteri; order Perciformes; family Serranidae; genus Centropristis; species Centropristis striata. The sequence goes on from NC_081532.1 coordinate 8,109,602, forward strand.
ACATTGTGTTTATCAAAGCTTTGTTGTTGATAATGGTGGAAACAAGGTTGATAAGAACAAAACAAGAAACTGTATGTGTGAGAAAAAGAGAGACTTCTATACTAAACTATGTTACATTATTTGTGTCTGGGGGGGAGATTCTTAGGGCAAAAAGAAATGGTATACCAAGAGAAACTGATTATAAAGTGTTGTGTTGTGCAGCCGCTGTTTGAGAGGCTCTTTGATTGGAGTACATGCTCTACCTCCTTACTCCCACGCTGTGCCACTTCTCCCTCATCACTCTAGAAATTAGCATCAGCTGTCACGTGGAACAGCCTCTGAAAGCTGTATGACAATATGATGGCCTTCACATTCATGCAGAGATACAGCTGCAGGCCTACTGTATGTAAAGAGTGTTAGCTCTGTGAGCTGTGCTGAGGTAAGTAACCTTGAAAATATTGAAAAAGAAAATATAAGCTGCCAGAAAAAAAACAAGCAGTTTCACTTGCTGGTGCAGAGAGTGTAAAGAGTGCACAGAAGTACTGCAAACATTTAGCCTTATATGAACCCATCATATTCAATATCTTTCTAGTCTGGTACAAACACTATGTGATAGTCTGGCCTTTCCCCCATTCCACCTCATTTCAAGAATATAAAATGCACTCGGGCCAATCAGGGGCTGAGCCATAGTCGACAACTTAATCAATCTGAGACTGCATTGCAGATGATGATGCAAAATCCAGGCTGCTACTTGCCAAACAGTTATGGCGGCTTTTTCCGAGCCTGCAGTTATTGCTGAAATAGATGCAATAATAACCACTAAAGATGAACAGGAATATGCTCTTACAGAGTTTGTCGGACACAGAGATGTTTTTGTAGATCCAATAACTCGATTTGGCAAAAGTCTGATCCATCTTATACTAATGTTTAATTAATGCCAAGAATCCACTTAACAGTGCACCATGATTGCGTCATGTTTTAAGACGCCGATTGCTTGAAGGAGTGTCTGTAAAGGCAAGTACACCCGCACAGCTCCAGACTACTGAAAGCGTTTGGAACGGGGTAACAACAGGTAATTGCTTCGGATTAATGGACTGGAACTTTACTATTTTGGTCACATTTCTGCTCTTTAATAAACCATTTTTGTTGCATGAGGCAGATGTTTTCACTCCAAAAACATACACTACCTGCCCAGCACCAAACCAGAGAAAGCTAGCAACTAGACTAAAATGGAGTTAAAAGGAAAGTACGCCGAAATAAGACTCCAACTGAGTGCTGAAATTATGCTATCTGTTGATTGTGCAACTGTTTGCAATAACAACTTTTTACAAGTAGTCAGGAAAAATCAATTCATGCAGCTCTAATAAGGTAAAAGTCTCATTTTCCTGCACTAATGGGGTTGCAAACTAACTCCACCCACAGTAGATAAATGTGCACCATCCTTATAAGTGAGCTGAATCTATTGTTTGACATATAAAGTATAAATAATTCAACATCTATGTGTTCCCCACAGCGAATAGGTCACATCTGCTTCTTGTACGAACACACACACACACACCCACACCCACACACACACACACACACACACACACACACACACACACACACACACACACACACAATCACACACAATCACACATACAAACATGTTCACAAGGTTTCACATAATGTTTCATGATGTAATTTAATGAAGTAATTTAGTGAATTGGCTGCACAAATGTAGAAGTCTGAGTTCTCATCATGGTGTTTGAAGTCAACAGGTATTTAAGAACAACTTTTGGGGGAGACCCATATGTTCCTGTTTTAAAAGGCATAAAAACACTGCTGCACACCTATTTGGAGCGAGACTTTCAAGCATGCTGGCATCAGTTTAATCATTGAAGTCTACACTACAGGTGTGTTGCCACAGATCTCTAATGGAAAACACCTGCTGTGGCATCCACAAGGTACAACAATTCCTTCTACTGTCCTCTACTTGTGCTGCTGTAGGAACCTTTGATATAATTTGTGCTTCTGTGACAATCACCCTTTTTATTTTGCAGTTATTACTGTGAACCTCAACATGATCCCAATTATGGCTTCACAGCAGAGCAGAACTCATTCAGACTCCTAAACTGGACGTATTCCATTGGACTGAATTCACTGGACTCATTTCTTGGACTTATTTTGTTCAACATCTTGTGTTGGATTTGTTACTTTAGTATTGGACCATCTGTAGTGTAATCCTATTGTTATATTTTCTACTAAAGGGGATCCTCTCCTAACATTTCTACCATTTCCTTCCTTTTGTGCTACAAGCTTTGTCTTCTACAAGAGCTTTTGCTGGATTAGGAATTGTTCTTGTGAAGACGTATCATGTTATATTGTGCTACACAAATAGGCTGACTTGACTTGACTTGACTTTTGACACTAAATATATCAGATATTTGAGATGATCAAGATACAAGTTGAGGTTCAAAGTTCAGCCCTGACCTTGGAGACAGGGTTCAAAAGGTCAGATGTATTGTGCTGTTTAGTTGTTGTTTGTTGCACAAGCTTTTTGTTAATCCATTAAAAGTCAGCAGAATTTTCCTTGGACTGAAAAATACTGTTAAAAAATTATTCTCTCACTTCATCTACTCTGTGTTCAGACTCAGAGATAAAACTGTGTGGGCGCACTTTTTTCCACACAGAAAAGTGATCAGTGATCAAAAACTTTGGACATCACACACACTCTACACAGCCAGTATTGCCTCTTACCCTCAGGCCACAGATACAGAGCACCTAAACTAAGGACAAATAGAGCCCTGTCACGCTTTGTCCTGGCATCCATAAGACTTTTGAATGGCTGAACCCCCTCTTTTGAACTGTCTCCTCTCTCTTTTAACACCTAGACTCTTTTTATTTATTTATTTTTAACTATTATTTATTGCCCCTCCACTATGGAGGTATTAATAACTTATTTATTCACTAGGCTCAGCAAAGATTTTATTATCTGCCATATGTCTAGTGTGGGCTGATGGTGTGTGTGTGTGTGTGTGTGTGTGTGTGTGTGTGTGTGTGCCCTGCTGCTCCTCCACATGTAAAGTTCCTAACGGAAAAATAAAGTTCTTTGAATTGATTTTGAATTGAATTGATCAGATACCATAAAGATTTGGACCAATAAGCAGAATCTATAAAATCAATAAGATCTTAACAAATTCCCATAAGAACTAGTTTTTGTGGACAACCAGTTGAATGTTCAGTCATGTAAAGGTCTCTGCTCCAAACACACTTGGGTTATAAAGAGGCTAAGTTTGAAATAAAGAGCAGCTGGTGCAACCTGCTCCTGGAGTGTCTGACTATATCACGTGCCTCTTCACCAGCACGTGGACTTTCTAGTTGTCATGGAGTTGTACGTGTCCAAATAACCATTTTTCCTTTGAGCACATTAGAAACCGGGTTTCAAGGTTTCATCTTGACCTTAGAATGAGCAGCTGAAAAATACAAGCTCCACATAAGTAATGTACAAACTCCTGCCCAAAGAAAAAAACAGAACATTTCTGTCTGTAACTGGCATCTGCAGGCTGCACTGTAGCCGAGCAGTAACCATGGCAACAATCAGCCTCTGGCCAGCCATCAACAGTTTAATCAGCAGCAAATTAAATGTAAAATTAGAAAAATCTTCCACAGCCAAGTGTGTGTTTACTGGGAGAAAACATCTTATCGCATCAGATAAACCTCGAATCTTAACACGACAACACTTGAAGGCGACATCAGTGTGAAAAGTGGAGATGATACAAATGTAAAGTTCATCCAGGACTGTGAAGGTCTGTGCCACATTTTATGGTAATTCAAGCACTGATTGTCAAGATATTTTTCTTTGGACTTTGTGTCAAATAGATCGAGCAACATGGCGAGAAAAGAGCCACATCGTTCCTGCTTTCAAACCAGCAGCAGCCGCAGCAGAGTAATGGGGTTTGAAAGACCAACACAAAACAGCACTACAACTCCCCGATCTGCCACTTATTTTCCTCCCTGCCACATTAAGTTGAAGGAGGAGAGCACATGACTGCTGAGCAGGAACGAGATTCATTTTGCGCTGTAAGTGGAGCAGAGCTGATGGCTGGAGAAAGGGGGCGATGGTAGGGGCACAAAAGGATGTCATCTGGAGGGTATTTTTAGAGTGTGAGGTGCACTGATAACCGGCTGCCATTGCAATCTGCCTGCAGGTTCCCAGCAATAATAACTGCTCTCATTCTGCAGATTCACTCAGAGTGAAACCTTCTCATGCAGTGAAACACAGGCAGACTGATTGACTCTCTCACTCTCCTACACACATACAGACACTCTCCTACACACCAATAAGTAACAAAACTAAGCCAGCACAAAAAACTAATTAAAGCTGTCAATCTGCAGGAAAAGATTTATGAGCAAAGAACACATTTGTACGCAACATATTTCAGGAGAAAAATTCAGTCCTGGTCTGTGCTCAGATTGAGCCTCCAAAATGACCCTGAGATATAAAGAGACTCTCCCGAGGAAGAAGCTCATTGAAAGTCAATTTGTTTCATCCATCAGATTTAATCATGATATCTGGATAGTGACCAAAATTACTGACTAATTAAACATGTTTGAAACTTCTAAAACAAGGCTCCTGTACTACTGGTTATCATGCTTTTCACTCATGATGTCTTGTGTTCTCTCTCAGGTGTATCTGGCTGGGCCTGACTGAAGATAAACCAATAACGACAGCAGCAGCAGTTTGCGATTGTGATCAAAATGGTTAAGGTTTTTAGCTTTGTTGGTTCTTAGTTTTTCAATGGGTCCTGTAGTCCTGTTGTCACACCAAGCACAGATTTTTGGCCTAAACATTTGCACAAAAATATATAAAAACTGACAACAGATTCTTATGAATGCTTTAACACCACTGGGGAACACTGTGTGGTGAAAAAGTATTCGGATGGACCTCAATTTAGCAGATTTCCACCAGCAGAAATATATGTTTGACCAATTAAATGCATTGTTCCAGCTGATGTAATACCTCATTTCTTTCTGTCATAAGCACTGGAGCCTTGGATTGCTGTGACAAGGATGTTTTCTGGCCGGGGGCAGGGGAATACCAGCAGCGAGAGTTGCTGGTGTCATGCGCGATTGTTAAGGCTGCTGATCGTCTGTTAAATAACTTGGACAGAATTTCCATCCCTATCAGCAATATTTTTTTGGTCTGGTTACAAATGAGTTGCTTATATGAATAAGAACTTATGTTAAAAGTCTGATAAGTCTGGCGTTGGGTGGTTGGGACCAACAAACCCAGGACTTTTAACCTAGAAACCATTGTTTGCATCCCATTGTTGGAAGTTTTTTGAATCCCAAAGATGTTATTTTTTATATAATCTTAACCAAAGTTTTTTTGTGATTTCAATATTTAAAACAATGGTTTTCCCAATCTTAAAAACAGCGACTGTCAGGGTTACAATGTGTTGTCATGTGTTTGCAGCATGTTTAAAGCAGCCTCATCACCATGAGAATGAGTTGCAGCACATCAGAAACATTCATATTCAACATGTTTTGGGTGGAAAAATTAATTGAGAAGTTTGAGTTTGCAGAAACATATAATGCCAGAAATTGCTAGAAATTAAAAAAACAAAAACATCAGAATCTATCATTTAAGGAACGTGTATACCTGGAAAAAGCCCAAGTAGAACCACTGATATTTAACATAAAACAGCATAAGTTGTTCAGGCAACCCAGAAATGTGACATGAAATTTTGATTGATGTTATGTACTTCTGAATATGTCAGTAACTAATGTGTATTATATATCTGGCAGTTAGGATATTTATTTTACAGTTAAAGTTTTTCAGAAAAATAAAATCCTGAGGAGAATAGAGCTTGACATATAGAAGCCGCATCTTAATAGGATCGCACTTCACCTCGGGGTCGAATCAAATGGATTTCACTCTGCTCTCAGTGGGTTTTTGCATGTGAAGATGCAAATTGAAAAACACTTTGATCCTGCAGGTTTGAAGATACTGAGCAAAGGACACAGTTCTGTTTTTATATATTTATTTTGATATACTTTAATTTTTATAGCATAAACCTATTAATATGGCCTTCAAACCTTGGTTTACATCTCAAATTTGATTTGATAATTTAAGCCCCAACTGATTTAATCTGTTTTAGATCATTGTGAACAGTGAACAGTTGATCGGACAAAAAAAAGACATTTGATGTGACGCTGAACTCTCAGAACTTGTTATAGGCATTTTTCACCATTTTTTTAAAGATTTAGTTGCTGCCATGCTATTGTTTCTAACATATACACACTCGTTACAGCATACTAGTTAAATATATACCTCAAAATATGCAGTCTATAATCAGTGGTGGAATGTATGTGTAATATGCTGCTTTACACTTCTTTTCCATAAAATTTATGTGAAAGCTTTAGAGAATTTTGCAGATTTAGATTAATGCTAAATATAAATCTACCTACATTTGATTGGATAACTTTTACTTTAGTATTTTTTACACTCTTGTATTGCTACTTTTACTGAAGTTTAAGATCTGAATATTTTGTTCAACACTGTCTGAAATACACTGATGTACCAGCTTTTTCTGTTACATGCAACAGTTATGTTTACCTCCTTTCTGAGCTATTTTAAGGACAATATCACCACCTGCTGGTGATAAAAGTTTACACTGAATGAGAATGAAATAAATGTATTAAGTCATTCATATCACACTATAAAAAATACTCAAGTAAAGTAAAAAAAAAATATGGCAACAAAAATGTTAATTAAGTAAAAGTAATCAGGAAAATGTACACAAAGTATTAAAACCAAACATAAAAAAGGCAGAAACTTGTCCCCTGTGACTGTGATTTACATTTTTATCAAAATAAATAGGTGACTAATTTTGTGTCAGTCGACTAATTAATTAATTAATTAATTAATCGACTAATAGTTTCAGCTGTACTTGTATATACTGTTAAGCCGAGGTGTGGACTCGATTCACATGACTTGGACTCGAGTCAGACTTGAGAACATATTTAACTCTCTATATGTATTTTAGTGCAAAAAATCCTTACTTGTAAAATAACTAAATTGATAACTAAAACGGTCAGATAATTGTAGTGAAGTAAAATAAGACAAGTTAGTTAAAGTACAAGTACTTAAAATGTGTACTTAAGGACAGTACTTGAGTAAATATACTTAATAACATTCCAAAGCAAGTTACTTTACTTTACTTTACCACCATTTTTTTCGATGATATCATTAAACATTAAACAAGAAAACCCTGTTTTAGGTTAATTCAGACGTCTGGCAGTTTGTACTTGCACACCTTTTTATGCTAACCTTTGCTTCGCTAACGTTGATTTCTTATAGGGTTTACGACTATTGCTGCCTATAGGCCTACACCAGAAGACTTTGAAAAGATTTGGAAAAGACTCCTGGAAGACTATCAGCTCACACCTGCTCACATCTAAAGACAAGTGTTTAGAGTTTTTAGTCTCACACTGAGGTTTTAGACAGACTGTGAATCTTTCAGGGTCACTATTTACAAGACTACAACTAGATTCTTTGAGCATTTTTTTTCCTACCATGCAATTTTTCTCCTCATCATGCTCTTAGTAAAAACTTACAAAATGGAGGAGAAGCAGCTTTTGGCCACCTGCTGTAGTGTGTGCAGTGGTTTGTGTTGAGAAAAAAAAAAGAAGAGGAGAAGACCTCACAAAATGCCCCCTCACAAAGCTGAAAAAGGGTTTCTGTTTTTCTAACATGAAAAGTTGACTATTTTACAGTCACAATAGATATAAGGAAGAATAAAGGAAAGGAACATTTAGAAATGACGTCATGATATACATTTATATCCTATTTAATTATAAGGTGTTTAATTTAATATTTATATTTATCAGCTCTTTCAACTTTCATTTAGTTAATCATACATTAATTATCGATTATTTATCACTTATTTATGTATAGGCCGACATTTATTTATACATTTTAACTTGGTCTCCTTACTGTTCTCTTTACTAAGAAACAGCGCCCCCAAAATCCCGCTTGTGGCCGTAAATATATGACATCACTGTATTTTTATTTAGGACTGAGCTTACCAGCATTATTGTGATGTTACTTTTTCCTGTGGAAGTGGTTTTACTCACAGATATATATAAGAAAGGTGTTTATATATATCTATCTATGGTTTTACTGCCCGGTCTGGAACCAGGGACCTTTTCCCCGCTCATCTATTGGTTGTTGATTGTGTTACGTCACTGAGACTTAGAAGACTGATATGAAACAGAGCAGATTATTACCTTCAATTTAACGAAAACTCCTAGATTTACAAAAGACTTTCAATTTTTAGTCTGGGGCTGTGGAAGTAGTTTGGTGTAGACCCAGTATACGCAAACACAACCTGACACCTGCTAATTTCATCTGTATGTTTTAAAATATACTATCACACTTTCACACCCTACTATCTGCTTGACTAGTCCCCACGTGACTCTGACTGAGAGGCGCTCAACGGAAGGAAGTGTGCGGGTTGTCAGCTCAGGCTCAGACATGGCGTGTTTGCTAGCCATTAGCAACATAGGCTCTAAAATGTTTCCTTTAACGGGGCGAACAAAACACCGCTCACGGATATGCGGTTTGTTCCTGGTGGTGTATCTAATGTCGCTGCCGGTGTCGGCGAAGCGGGAGGGCCTCAGAGAAGTGACGGACGGGTCGTGGGAGGAGATCCTGACCGGAGAGTGGATGATTGAATTGTAGGTGCCCTGCCTGCTAACGGCTAACCGGCTAGCTACATTAGCTTGTCAGTTAGCTTAGCTATTTTTAGCTCGTAGAAACGCTGTACGGTCAGATTAAAGACTAAATGCTCTGTCTTATCTGATTATTCTCTCATCTACTCCTGTTTAGCCCTGTCAAGTTGCTCAAGTGTCCACTTAACTGCCTTATTTAGCTAACTAACCAGCTTACTAGAGTTGCATGCTACCTTGTTTGCTAAATAACCAGCTAATACAGTACACAACCAGGTCATTAGTAGATTCCAGCGTGTACTCAGTGATTACCAAGTTGATGAAGGTGATTGTGCGCTTTATCTGAGGCTTTACTTATCGTCACACTGTTAAAATAATCGCCAGAAAGTCATTTCTTGTTAAAAAATGTTTTTGCCTAAATCATCTCCTCATGACGCCGGCCACCTATGGTAAAATCGCCTACATCCTCAGTTGATCAGATCATGTTATTTTTAAGATAATGGCCTGTGTCAAGTGTATGACTTAAGCGGATTTATTATGCCTAAGTCAAAATAAAATGTGACTTAGGCAGTTTTTTAAAAATGCCTTTGTGACTTAAGCAAGATATGGTAACACTTTATTTTGAAGGTGTCTACATAAGAGTGACATGAGCGTGTCATAAACATGACATGGGATGTGTCATGAACATTAATGACACTTTGAAGTAACATTTGAGTAAAATGATCAATAAATGTCATATGTTACACTTTTGGTGAAGTTTTTTGTGTGTCCTGTAAAAACTTGAAAAAATGAATTAGGCGATTATTTTAACAGGGTGACGTTATGAAACTTGATATCCCCGCAGCTACGCACCCTGGTGTCCAGCATGTCAGCAGCTCCAGCAGACGTGGAAGGAGTTCGCAGAGTGGGGAGAGGACATGGGGGTCAACATAGCCAAGGTGGACGTAACAGAGCAACCCGGTAGGCTTTAAATGACTTCTGCCAGCTGGCAGCTGCACTGTGACTCCTGCATGCACAACAAAACAGAGCTGTGAAGCCCGATCAGCATGCAACACACTGCTGTAAATACCAGGACAGAATAGCTGAAACACCTCACAACAGCTCTGCAGTAAACATCAGGAAGCTGAGACTTGAAATGTCCAGGATTCGTTGAAACTGTGTCAGAATTATTAATTCAGTTCTTTATATATTGGCTATACTGTACTGTAATTTTACATACAACTGGATAATATACTCACAAGTAACTTCATTGGGATAAACCTTTACCATTTAAATAGTTTTAAACAAAAGCCTTTATAAATATAATATATATATAATATATTGAATATAATGTTCAATTTGATTGACAGGTGATTAATTTAACTACGTGTTTATCATTGATGTAGTTTGCACTGATGATCTATACTGTGCTGTCTCATGTCCACAGGTAATCATGGACATGTCAGCATTGTCCATAATTACACTTGTTGGCAATATCTCAACAAATTTGTATAATTTCACAGTATATAACATTGGTACGTGTCAGGTTTTAAAGGCCATTTTATGTGAGTTTTGAGGGCAACATCAGGACACTTATTGAGGTTTAAAGATGACAGATAGTTGCAACCAGATCTGTACTTTCTGTTCTAGTCACTACAAAACTATGATTTGGGAAGCTGGATTGTCTCAGAATTCATGCGAGCATCCAGAATAAACTCTGCTGTTGAAAATGAAGAGGGATCACATGCAGTTTCTCAAAATGTTGACTGAAAGACCTAATATTTATGGCCTTTAACAAACTGGTATTTATGCTATATTTTACTGTATTGTGTGTTATATGTTGTATGAAATATAAGTGTTTGTTAGCCAGCAGTGCAGTGGAGCTGCTATTCAACATTAATTCTACCAAGCCTGAAATTCCTTTCAGTTTAGATATGAGTGAAACAGTTCCTTCCTGCCCACTGACTGTCTCCTCTCTCTGTAAGGTCTGAGTGGACGATTCATCATCACTTCACTTCCGACTATTTACCAGTAAGTTTTTATATCTTCTGTGGTTTTCATGACTTCCTCTTATGTGTGGCTGCTCGTGGTGTATTTAATGCAGAAGTGCACCATCTTGAAAGAAAGTCATTAGAAATATAAAGTACGTTCTGGACTGGTAATAGCAAAATATTTCCAGTCATGGGGTGCAACTAATGTTTATAGATTTGTCTATCAATTATTTGTTTTAATCAACCATTCAGTCAAGAAATGGTGAATAAATGCAGATCAAAGTGGGTCTTTTATCTACTGACCAAATCGATAAAGTTGTACGAAACAGAGAAGAACGGAAATCCTCCCTTTTTAGAAAGATAAACTAAGTGAAAGACATGTATTTTTGCCTGATAAATAGCTTAAATGGTTCATCAGTTCTCGCATATTTAGTAGATTTTGTTGATTTATCACCCAGTAGTCTCACAAATGTAACAACACCACCAGCAGCCTTTTCGACAAAATTGTGATATCAGTGTCCTTTTGTTTCTTGTTAAAGTAATTTTGGCCTTTAAAAAAAGCATATTCAAAATCCAGATTTCCAACCTAAAAGTTTGTCTCTGTGTTTGTGTCTCAGCTGTAAAGATGGCGTCTTCAGGAAGTACCAGGGAGCTCGCACTAAAGACGACTTCCTCAGCTTCGTCGACGAGCAGAAATGGAGAGCGGTCGAACCAGTTTCCTCTTGGTTCGGGCCGTCTTCCTTTCTGTGAGTATTAAAATAGCTTTACACAATCATGATGATGATTTAGTGTGATGATGCGGTTACACAAGGCTGTTTTTCAATTTCCCGATTACGATCATATTACACATCAGTACCAAAAGAAGAGTGCAGAAGATGCAAGCAGAGTAATATCACTGAGCCCTAAAGAGCTGTTCACAGTGGCAGTGCAGTGCTTTGTGTCAGTCTTTTTGAAATATCAGAAAACAACATCAGATATCTGCCCCGTTAACTCTATTTTTAGTGTCTTTTTTTGTTGCTTTAAAATCCAAACACACAGACAGCCCCTCCCGTCCCGTTCTTGTTATTTATTTTTATGTTTAGGCTTTGTAGCAATGTTACATTTTGACAAATCCCTGTTAAATTACATGCTGTCGTTTCCCTCCTCTTTTGGCAGAATGAATTCAATGTCTGCTTTGTTCAAGCTCTCCATGTTTATCCGGGTAAGTGACTGTCAACATGTAGATTTGTATTACATAGGAAGGTGTTTATTTCATTTCCCACAATCTATTCAAAGAACAATGTTCTGCTCCGTGTGAGGGGATCAGACTTTTACTAGCAAAATACAAAACAACAAATCCAGTTTAACAGGATACATAAGATACAGAAAGAAACTGTAATTGACCTCACATGTACCACACACAATACATTATTTTAGGACAGATGGCTAAACTTACAGGAAACATAAAGCTGTTGATGTAAATCATCCTCCCAGTGTCTCAGGTTTTTAATTTTCATTGTTTTTTAGACAAAGAAAAATACTAGACTGGCCTCTTCTGGGGCGTGACTTGTTATTTCCAAGATATAATATATATTTTGATAGATTATGCCCATTTTTTAGGTTCTTGCTTGTATTTTGGGTTTTTACTAGAACATGTTTACATGCTTTAATGTTGAAAAAACAAACAATATACCTGTATTTAAGCTTGGGGGATATGGCCTTTAAGATAAAAAAATATATATTACACCATTACACCACACAGTTTTGTTTTCTTAAAAACAAACTACAAAAAACAATGGGGGTATTTAAAAAAGTTTTCAAAAAAATGATTAACAAAACCTAACAAGGTCAATATATGGGTCTTTTTCTCCAAACTGAGTAAAAATGTTTGATTTTGAGTCTGTATGATACATTTTAATTTAGGAAAACTAATATAAAACTACAATCATTATCCGTCAACATTACTCAAAACAGGAGGAAGTTATTACACTAAGCTGCATCAATTAGTCCGTTATCGATAGTACATCGACAGAATATTAACTGCCAAGTATTTTTATAATTTAATCATTATTTTAGTCATTTTTAATTGTAAAAAAAAAAAAACATTTTTTTTTCCTTAAATGTGAGGATTTTATGCTTTTCTCTGTCAACAGGAGAATAAACTGATTAGCTTTGGATTCTTTGAACTGTTGGTCAAATAAATTACAATTTGAAAACATCACCTTGGACTGGGAAGTGTCACTATTTTCTGACATTTTTTTGGCAAAACGATTAATCAATTAATGGGCAGATTATTGATAATGTAAATAGTCGTTGCTTACAGCCCTATTGAATGTTTATGTGAGATTGAGTCAAATAACCTACGATGCCCATGTCATTATATCATCATGATAAATTAAACTCACTGGCCCGTACTGGTTTACTATAACCTATATTTAGTTTAGATATTATTGACCATTCAACTTTGTTTGTGTTTCCAGCGTTGTCATAACTACATGACGGAGCATCTTGGGATTCCAGTTTGGGGCTCTTACGTCATCTTTGGCTTGGCCACTCTGTTCTCTGGTCTTGCATTGGGACTGGTGAGTACTTGTGCAGCACTTAATGATTTAAAAAAAATAGTGAAATAAGCACAAGTGCATGCATTACCGGTAAATTAATGTTAAATGTTGTCTTGTCTTTGCAGTTACTGGTGTTCATCGCAGATTTTGTCTTCCCCTCACGACGATTTTCTTCTCCAGATTACTACCAGAGTGAGTTTGATGTCATATTATATTTAATACTGCTTTACTGTACATTTATTTTATATACATTAATGATAGAAACTGGGCACTGATACTAGGCCTGTCGCAATAACACATTTTTTAGGACATTTTCCCAGAAACTATCACCATAAACGATAGTATCGTTGTGTCGATGTTTTAGTTTTATAACTGTATTAGAGCATAATAAGTATGTCCTTTTCCACAGCACTGAATTTTAAATCTTGAGAATATCAAACATTGGAGTTGAAATGTGGAAAAGAAATATTAAAATATACTAGATAAATAAAACATAAATAAATAAATTACAACCAAAACAAATAAAATAGACTCTCAGGCTCTGTTAACAAGACATTGCAATGAGATAATAATTATGTATTATATTATTTTATTATTAAAATAACATATAAACAGCTTGGGAAATATAGTTTTTTGGGGGGGTAATTCGTACAAACATTTGCAGCTTTACTTTAAACCAACACAAAAAAGCACAAAAAGTCACACATGTAAATAACAATATATTGAGTCCAGAAAAAAACAGTTGTGTCCATTTTTATATATTTAACGGTAAGTGGATATAGTAATTATCTTGACAAGCCTAGCTGATACATTACAAACTTACTAGTTATCAGGTTTGTAGCTGTTTATCAACGGTCACTGACTGTTCTGAATGATATTCTGCAGAAAAACAGACGATGGATCAGGCGAGGTTGATCCAAGCACAAGAGGAAGAACATGAGGCCGACGGCGAGGAAGACGACGATGAAGACGAAGAAGACGAGGACCAGGATGAGGTCTGGAGGAGGAGGAGGAGAGGCTCCCCAGAGGGCCGCCCAGAACCTAAGGGACAGGGTTTCTCTGACGAAGCTTTGAGGAAGAGGGTGGTGGTGAACCGCGAGGACGAGGAGGACACCTAGAGAGTCACATGAGCCCTACTCCTTTAAGAAGAGCGTCGCAGAGTCGGCCGAGCCGGAGGAGCTTTGGTCCTGAGCAGCAGTGTTTACAGCAGGGAGTCCTTAAATCTTTCCCCATTAACCTCCTCTTCCTCCTCCTCTTCCTCCTCTGGGCCCCCAGAAAACACCTCGCTTCTTTTCTTCTCCTTCCCTTGTTTTGTAACGGGGGTGCTTTAGACTCTCTCTCCGCCTGAGCATCAGGCTCCACCTGGAAAAAGCAAAAACACTTCTGACGCCCGTTTCCACTCCACTCAATTTGTGGAGACAAATCGCCCGGCTGAGGTTTAGGTCTGAAGTGCAGTAGAGCTGGATTTTTGCAATGTTGTTTATGCTATGCATTGTTTTTTAAAGACGTGTGTATGTGTGTGTGTGTAGTTGTATGTTTATCTCAGAATTATTATACCAGGCTTGCATTTGAGGTTTATTTAGTTAAACGTTACAACTACTCAGCTAATTTATACATGCGATTATTTTATGTTTCATATATTTTACGAACCCTCTTGGTTCAATCCAACAAACAATGCGCACAAAGCATTCTTAGTGTTAGTTTTAATCCTTCTGATTTCTCTCCTTGTTGAGAAACCTGCTTAATTGACTGCTTTCTTGTTTTGTGGATGCATTTTTCTTAAATGTTAGCATGAAGTGCTAACCTCGACACAGATCGCGTTTCCTGTGACTCCTTCACAATAAAGCCACCTTGTGCTTCTCCAGTGTGATACTTTTAACGTGAAGTTGCAGCAGTCGGAAACTTAATACAGCTCTGGTACTGTGTTAGGAGAATTTAAAGTATAAGTCATAAGGCAGTGAAGGAAATTAAAATCCAGTGAGGAATGGCGGACCCCGCCACTAGCAAAATAAACTACTACATAGAGAGTTAATTGCTGAATGTAAATGGATTGAACGGCTATTGCAGAAACCATAAATGCTAATTAAAACAGGGTTTGATTTCATGAAAATTTTAAGGATTACACCTTTAAATCTCAATCCAGCTGTTTCCATTAATCCTCTCGGTACATTGCAGGGCAGGAACCCTTCATATGCCGTTTTTACTTTGATTAGAGATCACTTTAAAACATTAACTCGACTGAGCTTCACACTCCAGTTTGTAGAAACGCTACATAGACAGTGTTTTTTTTTGTTTTTTTTAAAGGACCTATATTCACTCCAAATAAAAGACCTGGTGAATGTTGTTCTGTAGATAACTGTATGTCCCCTTAATGTATTATACAATCAACCAATGTATATTTTATTTTGTGTTACTAATGTTTACTTTCTTTCTCTAATTATTAAAGGATGATTACTTAAAGAATTAGATGTGACCTGAGAGCAGGTCTACAGAACAGTATTTGCATGCTGTAAAAAATTATAATAATTAAAAAGAGGGATATTTTAGGGACACCCCTTTTCTAACAAAGAGAAGTCTGGCAGATCCGTCCTAACACTGCTCCGCGTTGTGGAACAGTAAAAGGATCAGAATGAAATATACTGTAACCTTATTTTAACTATTAATTATATATTTTTTAGGCATAAAATGTCAAATTAAATCTAAAATTCTGAGGTGAATTTATCTAAATGAGTGCTTTTGTGTGTACGTGGGTTTCTCTTTGAGATCTTGAACAAATTGACATTTCAGCATTTCTGAGATGTCGCTCTGAGCTCGGCCTGTACCCATTTCTGTCTCGTGAAACAAAAAGGGTGTGTGTATGAGTGTATGAATGACCTGTGTTTTTATTACACATTTCACTCTTGGTTTGATTGCAATTTAATGACTGGTATTGAATTTGATTATATTAATGTGGCTTTTTATTCCAAAAAAAGCTGATAACTCTTTTCAGTGATGGTTGAAACAGGTTGTGATTTTTTTACCCGACCACTATTAACGGCTTGTAGCATTCACACTCTGCTCTGAGCCGGCTGTGCTCCTTTTGTTGTTTGAACATTTCTTTTGAATAAAGGGTTAACTCTGAAGACGGTCTCACTTTTATTGCTTCCAACAGTTAACTGGCACAAATATGAAGCTCCAGTATTTATATTCATCAGCGATACACACAAAGGAAATACAAGAGTTGCTCACAGCTGGAAGGAATTTAAATTGTAGACAGGGCCCAGACAGTTCCAGGAACATCTTGAAAAACAAACAAGTATCAAATATTTAGAGGAAAAACTGGCCAAAATATTTTGCTGTGAAAGTACACACTACAGCTGTGGTCCAAGAAGAATTTGTTCCTTGAAAGTAATCTATTAAATAAAAGTCCTGCATCCCTGAGAGTTAAAATGCAGAAGTATTATCAGAAAATGTCCTTTAAGTATCAGAAGTAAAAGTACTGCCTCTGCAGAAAAATGGCCCCTGTGGCAGATAAATTATATATGAGAGTACGATATAAGTAGATTGTTAATACTGATGTATTCATGTTTAAGCAGCAATTTACTATCATAGCTGCTCAAGTTTCTTACTTTTTTCTTATAGTACGTACGCCGCAGCCCTTACAAAGTATGAACTCATGCATGCATGTATACAAGTATTATTCATCACATCGCACCTCAAATTTTGACCGTCGCTTAATGCTGCAGTGAATCAGAAAAGCCAGAAAAACATCCAAGTTGCAAAATGAAACCAGATGCAGTAACATATCCTGGTACTTCTGGCATATTGCATTTAACACACTGTGTATTGGGACATACTAAATCATTTTCTGTCTTACTAAATAGTTTGGTAATGTTGGAATGCACCCTTTAAGCAGTTCAGTAGTTTAGTTCAGTGGTTCGGCCTCTGGATAAATATGGTGGGCCATAAAATGATTAAAGGAGACGAGAGAAACAGAAGTTTCTAGAAGGTTCTTCTTGACAAATCTGTATTTATTCTTTGAACTTCAGTCTTTGCTAATTCTTTTTTAAAATGTATTAAATATTGGACAATTTGATTTATTTGGACTTCAACTGCCATTTAAATAAACTAAATGAGAAGTTATGAGGGTAAATATTACAACTTATAGACATCTGAAATATGGCAAGAGTTCCCCAGCTACACTGACACTTATTCTATTTTATTTTATTTTATTTTATTTTTTTTACAAGATCACAAGATAAAAAGTTTGGGGAAACAATGGTGTTCTCAAATGTATTGTATTATTTCATATATCTTAATAAATAAATAAAAATAAATTAACCTGTTACTATAACTGTAGAAGTATAAAGTATGCAGCATCAAATAAAAAGGAATACTCAAGTTTATTACCTCTAAACCTCTTATACAGTGACTTCCTACATATGCTTTATATCAGGGTGTATTGTACACAGCTTGAATCTCTATCATATCCAGGTCTGCACAGTCAAATTTAGATATTTTTTTTAGCACATACTTAATTAGGTAAGTTTTAAGCACACTTTTAAACAAGGTGCACAATGTAAGTATAATAATTCAGATATTTTAAGAAACAGAAAAATAAATAGTTTGTATGTTACAGCATTGCATAGTGTAATCACTGTAAAACAAATAACAGAAATATCAATTAAACAGAAATATATTCTACAGAGCTCCTGTCTGTGCCAGCAGATGTCACTCTTGCACTCATTTTGGTTTGTGTTCAAACTTTTGTGCAAGGCAAGTTTATTTGTGCAGCACCTTTTCGACAACAAGGCAATTCAAAGTGCTTTTAGAAAAGACATAAAACGCATTAAAGAAAATAATTATATAAAGCAATATAAAAAGAGCAATATAAAAAGAGAGAGAATAAAATAGAAGATAATAAAACAATAACAGTGCAGTTAAAGTGCAGCAGCACGACACTTCAGGGAGCAGGTGACAGGGAAATGTACAGTGGCACTTAATGTGTGTAACGCTATAGTTCACATTTCCCTCCGTTTGTTCTCCTGAGACTTCCCATTTCCTTTGTGGGAGTCACACACCCCTACTGAGTGGTTTTTCTCCTCCTGGATTAGGAGGAGGGCCGGTCTCTGGAGCAGATCTTTAATCAGTTATTGCAGCTTGAGTGACCTTCTGCATGTGTTCTGTTTGACACGGTTTAATTTATCTCTCCGAGTGTGGAGGAGGTGAAAGAAAGGTGTTCGGAGGGATTCCCTCACTGTACGGCCTGCTGCAGGCCCTTCTGAGGACTGCTGTCGGTGTGTGTGTGTGTGTGTGTGTGTGTGCGCAAAACACCGAGCAGATGCTTTATAAAAGTTGCCTGGCTTTAATTCGTCGGGCACGTACAGTTTCCTCTGCACTGGATGAGCAGTCGGCTGTTTTAATGTTGTGCAATGTAAAGTGAACACAGATGGCGCCGCGGCTGCTTTACTGCTTTCAGTTCTCGTCCATTTAACTCGCTGTGCTCCATGTAGCTTTACATTGTCTTTGTGTTTTCACTTTTACAGGAAAGTTTTTTAATGTTTGCAGCAATAGGGGAATGCTGGTATTATGTGTAATGACACTACTGAGCCTAATTTTTAGAGAAGAATTGGATTTTACTTGTTAGCCATGCTAATAGCTAACAAGTAAAATCCGCTAACCATTTTGGTCCTGACCATTGACAGAACAAAGTGACAGCTAAGATTGTGAATGTCAAGAACAAGTTATGTGAACATTTGTTTTGCTAAGATTATATATCTAAACAGCAACAGTCACATTTAGCATCACAAAAATTAGTTAGCTACGACATTCGTAAATGGTTTTGACCTTTATACAGTCTATGGTTTTGACACACTCATGACAGATTTTGGGCAACGCTAACGCTAACTACGTTGACAGATTTCACGACTTGCTGAGACAGAGACAGGTCTTGAACAAAGTTAATTTTCTCCTGATTTGTGTCAGAATGTTTAGAAGACATGTGGCCTGTGAAAAATGAGTCCAATAATTACTTTGGTAACTCTAGGGCAAAAGACTCATTATCAGCAGGGCCAGATTAACACTTTGCTGTACCCTGGGCAACAATATTCAAGGGCCCCATCATCACGACCCCAGAATCACCAGAATCTGGCAAAAATACAGAATAAATTACAGTAGTCTTGAAACTAACGACTGACACCATAAACTCATTAGCTAAATGTTTACTGAGGTAATGAATCATGTGTGAAGTAGGGTCATTTTCTCATAGACTTCTATACAATCAGACTTCTTTTTGAAACCAATCAGAGTGAAGTATATTGTCAAGACTTGGATGGATTGCCATGAAACTTGCAAAAATATATTTAAGCTCTCTACTTATTTATTAAATAAGTAATTATTAAGTGATAATCAAATGTGAGCATGTTAGCATTTAGCTGATATAGCATTTAGAAGAAGCATAAAGTAGCTAAGAGGCCATTTAAACTGTACATAAGTGCAGTACTTGTGTCAGTACCAGCTTACTGTCCGGTGTCTCTTTATCTGCCGTCATCTCTTCAACCTGAGTCACGTTTTCCACCTCAGTGAGCAGCCTGCTTTCCCACACTCCTCTTCTCTGTCTCCACACTCAAAATCCATCTGATTCTCAGCGTAAATCAATTTAATTTTCCATTTCGGCAGCTACATTTTTCGTTGAATCTCATAATGATAATGGGAGCGTACTCTAACAAATGATGAATTATATCAACTTGATTGGCAAAGTGCCTTTTTTTCTGCCTCAAAGTTTCATTATATGAGAATCGAGCGCCTCTTTAGTATGCAGGACAGGGCAAAGGCATTTCTTGGATTGAGGTCTTTTTTTGGATTTAAATCCCCGGGCCAGTGGCCAGCAGGGTTTTTGCTCAAACCGCAAAAATCCATGAGAAAAACAAGGCAGTGTTATATGATCCCGCCTCGCTCGCTGAGCTACTGGACGCCAGCGAGGTGCGAGGGAGAGCGTTCAACAAGGCAGCACTTGTTCTCTGAGCTGCTGTGTCCCCTCAGTGTCCTCGGTGTGGTTAGACCATTAAAACCTATGAAGGAGATGAAGAGATTGAGATTCCTCTGTTTGGGCTTGTAATGATGATTTATTCGTCAATGTGAAATACTGTAAAAGATAATCAGCAGACTGAGACAATGCTTTTTGTTCTTTCTGCTTTCATTTCTTCCTTCTCATGGAGAAAATATCAGCAGATCAGTCCAGTGAGCCTTAAGTTATGAATCCACAATGGTGCTAGGGCAGCTGTCTTTTCAGTCTTCAAGTTTGATTTTAAAATTGCCATATTGATTAATACATTTAATCTTTGACAATGTAACTAACATAATTGCACTTTTTTTCCAAATGTAATCCAGGCTGACTATAGATACTTCGTTTTTGTAATCTGATTCCTGATCCTCGATAAATTCATTTTTTTGTCTGAAAACTAATTCAAACTTTCCACCATCTTTTTTAACCAGGAATTCTTCTGCTTGGTTTGAAAACAACAAAGCATATTACATGCAATAAGTCAAAAATCTATATGCTCCTATAATCACTTGTCTTTTTGCTAATTTATGTGACCATACGTGGCTTCAGAAAGCATTCAGTCCCCTTCACTTTTTGCATAGTTTATTGTGTTCAAGATTTAATTTTAAATCAATAGAAATGCAGTTTTTGCCCATCAGTCTACACTCAATAACCAATAATGACTAAGTGAAAATATGTTTTTGAAATTCTTTCAATTTGTTAAAAATCTAAAACAGAAATCTCTCATTTACAGAAGTATTCAGACCCTTTGGACAAATCATGGTCAGGTGCATCCTGTTGGCTTAAATTATCCCTGAGCAGAGTCCACCTGTGGCACAATGACTTGATTGGACATTATTGAGAAAGACCTGTTGATAATCCAGAGCCTGTTAAATCGGTTCATCTGGTTTTGTTTTGAGCAGCTGTTCATTTTAATTGTTCTTTTTGTACACTTTTATATAATTATGGCTACTACACTCGTAATTTTAGTGTAATTAATTTGCCAAAAAAAAAGAAGAAAACACACAATAAACAAGGTTCAAGATTAATTTTCATGTTTTCTACACACACACACACACAACACACACACACACATATATATATATATATATATATATATATATATATACATATATTGTGATAATATTGTTATTGTGTATTCTTTTGGCCATGATAATCATGTTGCAAAAATCTGATATTGTGACAGTATTAGTACAATAAATATTGGAATTTTGTGTAGATTTCATGATATAAATTGAAATGCAAGAGAAAGTGTTCAAACTGCACAAATATTCAAAACAAGTATTTTTAAATATAATTAGGCACAAATGGTTCCAATCCATTTTTTAAAATCTTTTTTTTTTCCTTTTTTCTTTTCCTTTTTTTTCCTTTTAATTATTGTTAATTAATCAAATATATGTATGTCCTTCCACTGAAAATGCATCAAACTAAGCAGGAGCTGATGCAGAATAAACTTTTTTCCCCCCTGAACAACCTGTTTTATTCCCTTTTTTTGTACCTTCATGACTAATTTGTCTGGAGCACGGGCGCCGTTCATGCAGCAGCCGTAACACCTCTGTCATTGTTCAGCCCACATGCGTCCACTGCACCGCTTCACATCCATCAGACTGTTGTATGACTGTTCAGTGACTAATTGTTTCTCCACTGTGATTACAGTCCACCAAAATGATTTTTTCTTGCACAAACACCGCCCTCTCGCTTGCCCGTATTTACATCCATGGGCTGTGTGTCACTTCCTCGCAGGTCAGATAATCACATGGCAGCTCAAAGAGAAACAAAGAAGGAACACAGAGGTTTGTTGTCGTGTCTCCTCCTCCAGTCTGCAGCAGGTTCAGGAAACTGCTGTGGTCATGCCACAGAGAAAACCCCCCCGCTTCTTTTTTTTCTTCTCCTGGATGCAAACGCCTTTCACTGTATGCAGGATACTAAAATAGCAGCTGAAGTATAAACACAGGAAAATATACTAACTGCAGTCTGTCGGCCGGTCCAGGATAAAGGCCGAAGCAGGGAAAGATCTCTCACACAAAAAACACACATTTTCATAAATAATAAATGTAACAGACTTGGAGATTTTTGACTCATGCAAGAAGGAAACTCCACAAAAAAGCTGCTTCTAAAAGAGTTTTCCTCTGGTTTAATAAAACCTCCTAAAACCACCAGCTTTGAATGGAAACATGATTAAAGATAACTGCATGTAGATGCTATAAAAGAGGCTTTCACAGCTTGCTTAAACATTCTGTGCTCATAAATAAAACCCTAAATTACATTCCCTATTGTTAGCGATGCGTCACCTTTATAAAACTGCACGTAAAAGGCGTTAAATTGATGGATGTCAATGGTGCAGAGGTGTTGATGCATTTCTTTATGTGTCTTGCGGTGTGAAGACAAAAATCTGGTCAGGAGGAGGTCCATGTTTACTCAAATCTCTGCAGACGTTTCCATGGATGTGACAGTTTGTTTTGGAGCGCGTCACATGATCCGAAAACTCACATCTGGTCCTCTTGGTTCGTCTGAAAAGTCCCTAAACTAAAACATGAAACACTCCCACCAGTTTAAACATCAGCACAGGTCAGCAGAATGAGCAGAGTCTGGCTGTGAGTTTGGGAAAGTGTGTGTGTGTGTGTGTGTGTTTAGACTTTTGCATTCCAGTTTTGTACCTAATAAATCTATTCACAGGAAATGGACAAAAGGAAAAGGGAGGGGATGGGATGTTGGTTTTTCATTTAATAACTTTTAAGTTAATCCTCCTGAACATCTTTAGTTTGTCAGCCATGCTATTCAGATAATTTACTGAAGTAAAAGTAACATTACAACACTGTCAAAATACTATATTACAAGTCAAAGTCCTGCATTCACAATCTTAGGAGAGGAAGGGGTCGCAAGATAATAATTTGGTGGGAAAAAATACAAAATAAAAATGTGGATACACAAATGTATTTTTATTGTTACTTTCGTTGTAATAGTTTTGGAAAATGTTATCTCTTTTGGGCTTCAACAGTTATTCAAATAAAAATAAAATCTTAAACTGCAAAGTAACTTTAGATTGAGTACAATACAAAAATAAATAATATTTTTATCTCTGAAATGAAGTAGAGTCAGTACAAAAATTAATTTATCTATAGTGGGGTTTTTTAAAAATATATTTATATTTATGTACTTATTTACTAACAACATAAACGCATTATTTTTAAGATTATTTTCATTATAAATTATTTTTATAAGTTATTTTAAATCATTATTATCATTATGATTATGATTATTACTATTATTACTATTATTGTTATTATTATCATCATCATCATTGTTGTTATTATTATTATTATTATTCTATGTTATTTATCACTTGGTTTATGTATGTCTTGTCTGCCTTGATTTATTACGTATGGAAAAGCACTATAAATTCAATATAGTCATACAGAATGATCCTTTTCAATGTGTAATATTATAATACATATTTAGTATTAGTATAGAGTTATTATTCCTTCTTAAAAAATATAGTGGGAGTATTAAGTAAAATAACATTTAACTACTCAAGTAAAGTTCCTCAAATGTGTACACTGTGTCAGTTTGACAGGTAAATGCTAAATGAAATATATCTGCAGCTCTTAAAGAACATCAGCTCATGACAAACAGTCAGATAACAGGCGGGTCAGAGCAGCTCAGGGTATTACATGTTTCCTTTCAGCTTGAGTTTCTGTGTGTTCTTCTGTATTAAGCAGTTCATCATATGGTATCAAAACAAACTTGACTGCTGCAGAAACTAAATGTCACAGTATGGATATGAGTTATTTATGAGCCCCAGTAAGACTGTTCTAGAAGATTTATACTGACGGGTGAAGCGTACCTTTGGGACTACATTCTCACTTTTATACTGCTGTTACATAATCAGGAGGAAGGCGATGGTGATGCCCCACAGCGCTTTGTGTAATCGGCATGCGTGGTATTATTATAACTGTGGCATCAAAGCGTTTCCTCCAACCAGCAGCGACGGGCTGGGCTGGCCTTTAGCCGGTAACGTGACATTTACCTCTGTGTCTGTGTCAAATCTGGCACAAAGAGAAGATTAAGTAATAAGATAAGACTTTTTTTATCCTGCAGTGGGGAAATTCAGTCTGTCTGTCTATCTATCTGTCTGTCTATCTATCTATCTATCTATCTATCTATCTATCTATCTATCTATCTATCTATCTATCTATCTATCTATCTATCTATCTATCATTATCTCACTCTCTCTCTCTCTCTCTCTCTCTCTCTATATATATATATATATATATATATATATATAGAAATCCATCCATTCCATCTATCTATCTATCTATCTATCTATCTATCTATCTATCTATCTATCTATCTATCTATCTATCATTATCTCACTCTCTCTCTCTCTCTCTCTCTCTCTCTCTCTCTATATATATATATATATATATATATAAAAAAATATATATATATAGAAATCCATCCATTCCATCTATCTATCTATCTATCTATCTATCTATCTATCTATCTATCTATCTATCTATCTATCTATCTATCTATCTATCTATCTATCTATCTATCTATCTATCTATCTATCTATCTATCTATCTATCCATCTATCTATCTATCGATCATGTCTCTTTAGATGATGTTAAAGGAATGAAAAACAACATGTCTATTAGCCACTTATCCACCATGTACAACATCCAGATCCCGGCCTCGACACTTCCCGAACCATTCACAGCACACTTCCTGGCTTAATTTCTGCCATGCAGCCCGAACTTCCTGTTTATACTTGAGACAAAGTGTCAGGAAAAGGGTTTTGAGGCACAGAGAAGGATTATGACTCCGGTGTTTCTGCTGGAGAGCTGCAGCTGCTGGAGGAGGAGGAGGAGGAGGAGGAGGAGGAGGAGGAGGAGGAGGAGGAGGAGGAGGAGGAGGAGGAGGAGGAGGAGGAGGAGAGACTATTTCTGTACAGTCTTGACGTCCTTGCAGAAGAGAAGATAGCTCTATCACCATGAGGTAATTACAAGGTTTATATGACAGGGGAACAATTACTGAACTTTGTCAGCAGCAGCCACTGTGTCTCAGAGGCCTTTTAATTGCAGGGCTCTGCTGTTTGTCAACATGTATTTTTAGGGGACAGCTCAGGAGTAATAGAGGGGTTCATGTGAGTGTATCGGATGTTTAAAATCCATAACTTGTTGAGCCCCCCTGTGCATCACAAGACACTGTTTGTGTCCTCTTCTGTCACTTCACAGTGATGATTGAGCAGATAGTCAGCAGATCTGAGGTCAGATAATGTGATTAGCCGTTGAGGTGCTCATGCATAAAGAGTCCTTTGCTGACCTGACAGCGACACAAACTGCTGTCAGCTGATCAGAATAACTTACAGAGTAACACACCATCACGTATTCACACTCAGGTCATTACAGTTTTTCTCAGTCTCTTTTTGCTGCATTTCTCACATCACTATCTACATTTGCACAACAGTTAATGCATTTCTTAAAACTATTAGTACAAACTGCAAAACCCCTGCAAAAGTGTGTCACTTGCTCAACATGGATAGCTCATTCCTAAAAAGCAAGTATTCATGCCAATGAAAGTGTCACTGACATCAAAATGAAAAGTCCTGACACCATGTTTATGAATAAGATAGTCAAAAGGCTTTGTCATGTTTTCATTATGACCATTTACTCTGTAAATGTTTTCCAATGCAAAAAAGTCAGATCTTGGTGACATTACCTGAAAATGCTCAAGACAGCATTACATACTATTTGCACAGCCATTTGAAAGCTACAGTAAAGTTACACATTACTGTATTTAGCGGGTAACTGAGTACAACACACTGAATTTGTATGTTTCATTTACTGCATATGCTCCTGGCAATTCTAATTTGTTCACAGAACTGTGCAACAGAAAAAACACACCCTTATTTACAACAAACATAAACTCCCTTTTGGTAGAGCTGTGCACAACTGTAAACAATACTGCAGTACATATTGGAACTGAACATACAACATACATAGTATAAATCATTCATGCACATCCAGATGTTCCTCTGTCTGGCCACATAGTTTCATCTACATCATCTACAGCCAATATCATCTCTTGCAATGCAGCGAGGAAAGTATCTCCTCGAGAGGCGAATCCATCCTCTGCAGGACTCTGCTGTGATGTCATCACATGTCATCCCCTTCCTCCCCGCAACCTCACCCCTCTTCCACGAGGCTGACCTTCCATTTCTGTGTCACAGTGTTGTAGAAATGGTCCACACTATGTCCTGCTTGGTTCATACATGCTTGTTAAGTGGGGTCAGCTCTGAATGATTGTAGAAAAGTGGCTTATCATCGGTTGCAACTAATGTGTCACACAGCCCTTCTCATCAGTGAAAGCTGAGGTTCTCATGAGAGAAATTGTTCAATTTAGGAGAGACATATTCAGGAAAAAAAAGATTTTAAAAAATGTATAAAATTAGCTTTACAGATTTTGACAACTTGTTCAACATTTTTGTATGTAATGACTATTGCCTATTCAGCATTCACAAGTATGTAAAGCATTTGTAATTTGTTGTAAGGAATGAGAAACTGCTAATATGATGAGCACAAATGACTAATGTTGTGGAGGTTGAACTAACTGTTGTGCAAATGTTAATAGTGATGTGAGAAATGCACCAAAGCGAGAAAAACTGAGAAAAACTATAATGCATTGTAGGGCTGTTTGACATGGACCAAAACTCATTTCCCGGTATTTTGGGGCCAAATGGTGATATACGATATATATTGGTATTTTAAACAAAACGTGCAAAGTGTTAAGTTTTAACTCAACGTCACAAGTAATCATCTTCAACCTGTTCTATGAAGGTATTTACCGAAATGCTTCAAATTTACAGTACCATTGAACTAGCTACAGTAGGCGGCCATTTGTACACTGAAAAAAATTGGAATGACATTAAAAAAATGACTTAAAAAAAGCTAGGCTTTTAAGTTTTTCCACACAGAAAGTGTTTGTAATATTTATTCAGTCTGTTTCTAAGTAATATTTATTTAATAGAACCACTTATTTTTTAATGAAAATACACAAGTAAATTGCAGATTCACTCATGTCCCTAAATTACATTTTACTTGGAAATATCAACTAATTAAGCCAATGAACTGGTTTAGTGAATATTACTTGGAACGAATGATTCAATTTACATACAAAACTGAGGTCACATAATAATAAAGAATCACTAAGTAATGCACTACATGAAAAACTGCTATTTTAAAGTAAAAGCACTGAATTCGTATTTCTTTGTAGAATTTATATAGATGATTGAAATAATAATTACAGGGCTAAAAAAATCTTTTTTTTCAGTGAACTACATGAGAAAACTATATGGTTTTTGCCTTAAATTTCATATTTTCAGCATACCGGTAATAGCCAGTATCTCCAGTATATTCCTAAAATTGAGCCTGCTACAGTTTCCAGGAAGAAAAAAAAAGGAACGCTAAGCGGATATTTGTCTCAACTACATATCTCTTTTTAAAATATATCGCTATAACTCGTAATACCGATATTGCGCCCAGCCCTAATGCATTGTATCTTTTTTTTTTAAAAGAGCTGAATAATTTCATGGTCATCATAGTTTTTAGTGGCATTACTCAAACAGGAGTTTAAAAAAAAAGTGCATTCGTTGGGGACTATTTTCAGCTGCGGATGAATACACAAATGGTGCTATAGTAGTAACAGTAGCATGAAGTATTATGCAGTTGCAGTTGTAGCTCCACTACACAGGATAAAATATGATTACAAGTGCAATAATATTATGGGAACATGTTCTCAAGCTAAGACGGTCTGACTTTGGAGAGAGGTTGGAGACCACAGAAGAAGAAAAGGACAGCATGGGTCGGTCGTCGCTGACCGTGATGGAGGACAGATTTTATGACCTCTTTATTATAATTCAGAGGACGAACACGAGCCTTTACTCACCTCAGTAATGAACTAACCCGAGGCTGCCTCATGTTTCATGTTGTCTGAACTCGACTGTGGTCAGCTGATGAATATTAAAATGAACTCATTCTGTCTTTTGACATGTTCATTACTTTCCACCCATCAAGTATGGATTGAACCGCGCACGAACACGAGAATATATCACGCCAACGTCTTTAAATCTTTCGAGTCATGTTTGTCCCCTGAAGGACGCCGTGTCTCTCATTTAGTAAGTCAGTTTAATAAGTCAGTACGTATAAGACAGTGACGTCCTCTGGAGGATATTAATGTTCCAGCTGTTCAGTGATTCAGTATGCAGATTCTTTACTGAAGAAATAAGTAAAAGTCCTGCATTATTTTTATTCTACTTATATTCAAAAGTATTTTCCCCTTCCAAAATAGACTTTGTCACTCTTTATACTCCATCATCTCACTTCCTCTTTTGCCACCGTCATAATTACTTCAGCCACTAGAGGCCACTGCTGAAGAAAAAACTGAAATATGACGCTGCTTGTACAAACGAACAAAACAGACCTTTTTTCAGTGAGGATGCTAGTAAAAAGTACAGTAAGTAACATGAAATGGTAATGTACATGCACCTTAATATTGTACTTAAGTTGACTTGAGAAAATGTACTTGCTCAAAACAAAACAGAAAAAATAACCTTCTTGGTGGAGGTTATAATTTCAACAAAATAAACTCAATTTATTTGACTTTTCTTGAGCTTTTTAACTGCATTTCATCCATTCCTGTGTGCTGATGAAGCCCATGAGATGCAGTTGAAAAATCTGTGAAAAGCTGCTGAGTGATCAGATCATTAGTCACATTTATTATGTCAAACTGTTGTTTCTGAGGTCAAAAAATTAACTTTAAACACACAAAATATGTTAAGAATTAGCTGCACAGGAGTGATGGGGAGTCTGAGCTGAGAGCTTCATTTCCACCACTGATGACAAGTGAATGTGAAGCTCCAGGGAGCCATACATTATTACATTATGGATTATATAACAGTGAAGCAAACCTTACAGGCTGTGTCTATAGCAGAGAGATGTAGGTACACTGTGTGACTGCAACAGAGGAAAATGATCATTTAAACAACTTTAAAAATATATGTATTTTCTGGTAAATAGAGTCTTTCCCTGCTGTACATCAGCAACAGATTACATGACTCTCCTACTGTAAGAAAGTTTCACTTTACTTTTCTAGATGTTTGTCCGTGTGTGTATGTCTTGTGGTCAGCTCACTGATTTATGATGTGAAGTTAAACAGCTTCACACGCTCCAATCAGCTGCTTTCTTCCCTCACCACAGCTCCTGCTGTTTGTTTATCACCACCACCTTTTTTGCCTTCCTTAGATTTCATTTTACCCTTTAATCTTCTGCACTGGTGCAAAGTGCAAATAAACTCAAACCCACACATCTGTACACTCATTTGCATAAGGTGAAGTGTCTAACAGCATGTTTTTATGCAGTTTTTCACCATATTTACACCTACACCTAGCTCTGTTTGTTGTCTCCTCCAAATCCTGAGGGAAATATTTGACTATTTAGCTGCAAAATGCTTCATTATATTTACCAGCTGGCAGTGGTTAATGTATACTGTACTTTAGTACTACTCCATTACAATTCATAGAGAAATATTGTACCTTTTACATCACTACCATTATTTAAGTGCATAGTTACTTTTTAAATTATCATTTTTACAAACAAAACAAACAAAATAAAAGTAATTGATTCATTGACAACTTTTTAATCATTTCAATGCAAAAAAAAAAACCCAACAAATTTAGAAATTTACATTTTAAACTTCTTTAATGAGAGGATCTGTTGCTTCCATTTTAATCATTTAAAAAATGTTTTATCAGTGGTAGAATGTACTAAGTACATTTACTGTACTTAAGTACAATTTTGAGGTACTTGTACTTAACTTGAGTATTTCCATGCTATATAACTTTATACTTTTTCTTTGCCACATTTTGAGGAAAATGTTGTACATTGTACTCCACTAGCTGACAGCTTTAGTGACTTGATGAACATTTAATGTGGAAAAACATGATCAATTTAAAATTATTAGACATAATTTAACCTTATAACAGTATATTTCATAGTTAAAATGGGCCCTATCTTTACAAAGTTAAAACGCTGCTCACATAATTGCATCAATACAAACAATCAAATAATACATTTAAAATATATATCAATCTGAGGGGAGTCATTCTGCATAACAGCTACTTTTACCTTTGATTGAGTTACATTTTCATGCTGTACTTTAACTTAAGTAACAGATCTGAGTTCTTCTTCCAGCTGTCACTGAACACCTACAGCTGCATGTCGTATGTATTTGACTTCTATCAACTGTTTCTGCAGAGACTTTTTCTCTCTCTGTTGTCATTCATGCACTGCAGCCACGCTGCTTCAAAGGTTTTGCTCACAGAGATTATGAAATGTGACACCAACACGTTGTCTGGGCTGCAGGCTCAGTTGACACTGATTCAACTGTGCAGAACATCAAACAGGGTCCGGTTTTGTCATCCTGTGAACTTCACAGACTCTTCTCTTTAAATTCCAGCCACTGTTCTGTTAAAGAAAAGAAAAAAACAACAAAGCCAGTCAGAGGGTGATAAAAGTCTTCTATGATGTCCGAGGTGATTTATAGGTGTTTTAAAAGGTCACTTCTCAGATTCTGTGTGTTATGTAAAACCTTTCATCACCAGGCTTGGCTCCTAAAGATTTTATTCTCAAACAGTAAAAGTGCATTCTCAGTTATGTTACGAGGGATTTTCTCACAGATAACAGTCGCAGTTTTGAAACATGTATTTAACATTTTGATTTGAAACAAAACTACAGTTGAAACACTTGATTAAGGTCGTCAAACTCTTGCAGTTTGGTTAGGTTAAAGCACCAAAATACTTGGTTAGGTTTAGTAAAACATCATGGCCTGGGTTCAAATCAATACATTTGGTGCATATAAGTCAATGTTGGTCTCATGCATTTGTTTGACCAACCCATGCACTCCAAACTCCTGCATGTGGGGATGTCTGCTGATTTTAATCAGAGGTATTTGTTCAAGACGACAAGCACAAACAAAAATCTAGAGAAAATAAGTTTCCTTCAAAATGCAATTGCAATTTTTTGTTGCATGGGAAAGTAAAATTTAGGAGTCAGAGCTCTCCACATCAACTTCCATCCACTTACATTTTATTTATGGACGTACAGTTACATTTCTTCTCTTTTAAATTAGTTCCAGACAAACGTTAAAGCACACAGGAAATGAATTTACAGCAACTTAAATTAAACGTTTTTAGTGGTTATTAGCCATGTTAGCAGCGTAGCTCTTGGGATGGGAATGTCTGCTCCACCAAACTGAAATATCTCAACAACTATTGGATGGATTGTTATGTGCATATATATATATATATATATATATATATATATATATATATATATATATATATATATATACGACGGACGCTTTTATTTTGAAAGTTCGAAAAGAGACTTGATACTGTCGATCGTAAAAACGTTAAGGAGTTTTAGATTTTAGCCCCCGAAGGGGCATGAGGTTAGTTTTCACAGTAATCTTACATATTTCAATGTGTTTTGTGTTTAAATAAGTTTTGGATGAAATTAAACCTAGTAACTCATGCTAGCAAGGTTTGGTACAGTAAGCTAGTTTTGCCAAATTAATAATCTTGTATTTCTGTGTGTTTTATAATTGTTATTGCAACTTTCAGTTTGCAAACTGTAGCTTTATCCAACTTTATACTCAGCTCATTGGCTTATTTATGTACGGCTGCAGAACTGAACGCTCGGCGTGTTTCAGTTCAGTGAGTAGCCTACTGATACGCAGTCAGAGATAAAATTAAAATTAAAAAATACACAGATCGATTAAAAATTCCACATGATCGACCAAACTCTTAACGATCATTATTTGCTCATTGATTAATTATTCCCATCCCTACTGGTAGGACTAGTCTGAGAGTGTAGGATCTTGGGAACATGGGGATGACCCCAGCTGGAGATTGTCTTATTTGTTTGTGATTAAAACTTGAATCAGCTCATCTGTTCCTGAGTAACAATCAGATCTAATGCACATCCATGTTGAACTGAAAGAGAAAAGTACAAGCAGATGTTTGTGTGAAGTTTGTTTTTCCAGCTGCTGAAAACCAAACACATATGAAAAACCTCACTGATTGATTTAACTGGTATGAAAGACAAATCAAGTATCTTCCTCTACTCCTCTCACGGCGCCTGCAGATGCACTTAAAGACTGAAGGGAATTTCACAGGTGCCTGGATTCCTGAAGTCCCAGGGGGCCGCTCCGGACCGTCTGGACCGTGACATTCCTCCTGCAGCATGTGGAAGATTCATTTCTCCTGAGTGAAGGGGCTCGCCTCCGGCCCTCTGACACCACAGTCGACTCCACAGCAGCCGGAGAGGGTCAGTCAGGAGGTGAGGGGTCGAGGCTCAGGCAGCCGGGGTCAGGAGGGTTCACGCCACCACGACTGCTGTTCGTCTCCTCGAATAATTCCCTTCCTGTCTGATGGAAACACCAACTCAGGGACTTTTACACTGGATCTGTTATCACTACTGCTCTGACTTTTTTTTATTATTAGATGTTTATTGTCTGCATAAAATGTATCGTCTGAATTGTCGAAATGTAAAGTTAAACAAACCTGGAGTTCTAAGTTTTCTAAACATAGCAAAATATGGAATTAACGTAGAGATAAAAATACTATAAATTGTCGAATGAAGACATTTCGAAATTATCTGACAACAGCTTCACTTACTTGCTTTTACAGAGCTTTCAACCAAGTTTGCTCAGTTTATAAGACAAAAAATGTATAAATAATGTTACTGGATTCAATTTAATGTAGTTTGTAAGTATATTCTACTATATTTAGCTAAATCACTCATATTTCCACATATAGATAAAGTTGTATGTTTTCATGGCCTTTTAAAGTTCTATGGTATCCAGAGAAATACTATTTGGTTGAAATAGTCTTTCCCTGTACAAGTAGGTTATTACGACAGATATTGGCGTGTATTGTTAGGTAGTGACCTCTAGTGGCTGTAGTAATTATGACAGGAGGAAAGTGGGAAGTGAAGTGATGTAGTATAAAGAGCAACAAACACTGAAACACTGTGCATATAAAATAGTGACTTAGCAAAATAGCGTAAGCCTTAGAAACTGTGAAAGCTTCAGTGATATGTTTAATATGTTTAACTATACAAAGCTACAGGCTGTTTTCACAGAGCTGAGAGGAGAGGACAGGAGAGGTTACAAGTAGAGGTTGTAAAAATGCAAATGGTTCAGTAGCATTTGGAGTGGAAATCCATTTTTTTCCTATATTCAATACACTTGTGGGCAATTGGAAAAGTATTTTAAATATAAATTCCATTTTATTCTAATTTTAAAAAAATAATAATTTTACAGAGAAATTCAGCTCACGTTTTTTTCTTTTCTATGATTAACTTCATTATAACTGTGTATCTGCACAAAATACATTTTTGAGCTTCTCCCACTTCTAGCCACGGTTGTGCTTTTTCAATAGAGCTGCAGGACTTACATTATATCACAGTGAAATACAAGGCCAGAGTGAGTAAAATGTAAAAAGAGCAGCAACAAAAAAAACGCCCTGAATGGCTTGGGGTTCAGAGGGTTAATTGATATTTTTTAAAACAGCAAATAGCTAAAACAAACTGAAAGAACATAATGTGAAGACATCCATC
This sequence comes from Centropristis striata, assembly GCF_030273125.1. NCBI lineage: Eukaryota > Metazoa > Chordata > Actinopteri > Perciformes > Serranidae > Centropristis > Centropristis striata. Next base: position 8,143,527 of record NC_081532.1, read on the forward strand.
AAACTTTAAATATAACAAATCCCAGCCTGTTCATTGTCCCCTATCAAGGTACATCAGTATGACTACTTAAAATTTGAGCTCTTCGGGCAACAAAAATCAAGACTTTTTTTAATCTGTCAGTTATCAGTTTTGAGCATACAGAGCAGATTGCATTGCAGAGATTTCACGCTCTATATGGAGACACATTCCTACATGTCAGCTTAGATCCAGCCCTCTAAATGCAGGACAGGCCGTAACCTGTTCTCAGCTCCTCTGACATCCTGCTCCCTCGCTCACTGCTCCGTAACCAAACCACTCACCTTTTACTGGTCACACTAAACTGGCCTTGTTCCACCAAAAAAAATCAATTTTGAAATGCACAAATTCCCCTTTTGACCTTTTGTCTTGACAAGTTCTTCAGCATAGCACTGGAGTTTTTTCTTACACACTTGTAAAAAATCACTTGTAAACACCGAGAGTATTTACAGGAGCTTTACTTGGACAAATCCCAAACTGAGCAGCTCACAAAGCAGAGAAACAACACAGAGACTAAACATCAGCCTCAGTCACAGCGCCTGTGTTTGAGTCTGCAGGTCCAGACATGTCGAGCTAATACACAGGTTAAACAGAGCGCTGCATTTGAAAGATGCACTTTTACAACCGTAGAGACAAATATCAGTCATATTGTATGCGCGTCACTGACTGTTTGAAGTTCTCACGTTTTTGCACAAGCATTTACACGCTTGTGTTCAGGTATATTGATCTTCAGCAAGGCCTGGCTCAGCCCTCATACCACAAGAATGTTCTTTCAAGTAAAAGGAATACTTATACTGCAAAATAAGCATTTTATATGAATGACTCACGTTGAGTTTCATTGAATTCCTGAAGAAAGATGTTTTTCTCACACGCCTCCACAGTGAGTGACGTAGAAAATTCTTGATGAATTGAAATAAATGGAGGCTGTGGAGTCATGGGCCTGCAGAAATGTGACTTTTAAAAAGTCTTAGTGAAATTTAATATTTTCTGAGTACTGAGCATTGTGTGACAGTTTGTGAACAGATGTTTTGATATAGTGTTGTTGTTAAATTCATCAAAGATTTCCCAACCAAGCATGTACTTTTTTCTTTTCTTTTTTTTTAAATAGCACAGGAGATCAACACGTCTTCATGCCTTAACCATAGATGGTATAAATAAACATAAGGTCTGCTGGTCTTTTGTTAATATTGTAAAATAGATGCTGTTTCATTGCATTTACTTCCAAATGCAAATACCTTTTAGAAGTGAAGATGGTGATGTAAAAACTTCATGCACAAAAGTTACATTACGTTACTTCAAATAACACTGTAGAGTAAAAGTAAAAGTACTAATACCACACTGTGAAATTACTCCACTACAAGTAAAGGTCCTGCATTCAAAAGTTACTTAAGTCAAAGTACAAAAGTACCAGCATCAAAATGTACATAAAGTATCAAAAGTTTACTCAAATTGTTAAATATATTCCAAATATATTAGTGGATTATTATTATTATTGATGCATTTATGTAAGCAGCTTTTCATTTTCTCAAGGTAGAGCTCATTTTAACTACTAAATTTACTGTTATGAGGTTTAATTAAAAAAAAAATCTCATCAATTTTTTTCTATTTTTTTAATGTTAAATCTCGACCTGAAAAGTTACAAAAGCTGTTGGCTAAATGAAGTGGAATAAAAAGTATAAAAAATAAAATAATTCCCATAAAATGGGAATATTTAAAATAAAATGGGAATAATTCCCATAAAATGGGAATACTCAAGTAAAGTACAGGTACCTCAAAACTGTACCTAACTACAGAACTAGTAAATGTACTTATATGTTACAATCCACCGCTGCAATTAATGTAACACTGAATGACACAAACAAGACGGGGCGATTCTTGGTCTGTTTTCAAGCAGCACAAACATGCTGGAAGACAAATTTTCTCCAATTAAAGCTAAACGGTCACTAAACATTTGCGAAGAGAAAGAGGCAACATAGTAACAAAATATTGATTCATATTTGATCAGCACTGCACACTTGAACAGTTTGATCTGAGTTTCATGAGTTGCGCTGGACGTCAGTCATCCAATCAAACCCGCCTTATATAACATAAACAGCTAGAAATCCATCTGAATGGGAGAGCGACGAGATGCATCTGCCAGAGCAAATAAAACATGAGCTCGGCTAAAAACATTCCAATTACGGGACGTCTTCTTGTAAAACAAAATGCTGTAGAGAAAATGTTATTCAGAAAACAGTGTAAACATCATTCTCTCACTAAAAAAAATGAAACATCCCATTTCTGACTGATTTGTTTTTGCTAATGTCATATGTTTATGTGCAGCCTCCCTACATTCCCACATTAAATGAGTTGTGGGAAATTCCCACTTCGGCCTCTCCTCAAAAGAGTGCAAATTTAAACACATCATCTACTTTAACAGCCAGTTATTTTGAGAAAAGGAATCTGGTTCTCTCTGCGGGCGACCCAGAAACTATCAAAGCCTCAGCATGCACGACAGATGCATGAGATGTTTGGGGCCGCCAAATGACTCTTGTTATTTTTGTTGTTCTGTGGTCCGTGCCAGCGCGGTGGAACGATAATAGAGGGTTATTTGGATATTTCTATGCCAAACAGTTTGGGCTGAGCTTTATCAGAGCACAGTGGGAGTTGTACACGGCTAATTATCTGGCTTCACATTTTGCATTTTAGCCATTTAGCTCATGGCTGTTGACAGAGATACTGGCTGTGGTGGGGAACAAACTCATGACCTCTCTGATGTGGGACAATGTACAGTATCAGCCCTGCCGCAGATATATGAATTAACCCGAGCGTTTTTATTGGTCGTCTGTCTCTTTATGATGAGGGCAGAACATGACGAGGACAAACGGAGGACATGAGGGAGACATGCATTCCTGCACTGCACTTCCAGCTCAGCTTATAGGACTCTCTATTTCACACAAGATCCACCATCAAAAGCTGATTTCTGGCAGTAACCATAACCACACTTTTCCATCCTTTTCATTTCTTTGGTGTCACGCTTCTAACAAACTTCACACTTCCTGCAAACTCTTAAAGCTGCTCAACTGTCACATGTCATCCAGACGTCTCTCTCCGTTTGGAAATCTCTGCACATTAAACACAAGTTCAGTAAAATCAGTTTAAAGATACTATGTGGAATTTTCATTAAATTCTTGTTATTAATTACACCGGTGGCCGTTAAGTGAACTGCTGTCAGCATCCTGTTGCTCATGTGTGTGTTTGCTCTCCGGTATCCAACGCAAAAAGTGTGTTTATGTACACAAGATTACCAGCATTATGTTGAAATCATGTTTATGTCACCTTAGCTTAGCTTATGTTGGCTAATTAGCTGACCCTGCCTAGCATGACTCTTGGCTGGTAGAAAGCTTATTTTAATCACACTTTGAATTGTACTGTTAATCATTTATTGTTGACAAAAATCAAGATGGTACTTAAGTACAATTTTGAGGTACTTGTACTTTACTTGAGTATCTCCAAATATGTAGCTTTATACTTCTATTCCACTACATTTACTGTACTTTTTACTCCACTACATTTAGCTGCCAACTTTAGTTACTAGTTTCTTTTCAGGTCAGGTATGAGTAATTTGAATAATTATAGATGTTTATAAATTAAACCATATGAAACTATATTATGTTGTTCAATTGAACTCCTTCAAAATTCAACTCAAAACCCTGAAAACCTGGGCGTTCCCGGTGGCACACCTGGTAGAGCGCCACAGAGGCCCAGTCCTCGTAAGCAGGCGGCCCGGGTTCAAATCCGGCTCGGAGCTCTTTCCCGCATGTCTTCCCCTTTATCTCCCCCTTTCACTCTCAATATCTCTCTCTCTCTCAATAAAGCTACAAAATGCCCCAAAAAAATCTTTAAAAAAACTGAAAACCTTTCCAAGATAGCTTACAGGACCTGATTCGCACCGACAAACCTGAACTCATAAACTCTCATCTCTGTTTTTGTTCTCTGTATTTTGTATTTGTTTCAATGTATTATGTTAAGTGACTTTGAGTACATTTAAAAGTGCTATATAAATCAAATGCATTATTATTATTATTATTATTATTATTATAGAACTGCATATAGCATCACCAGTCATCCCCTGTGGCCCAAAAAACATTTTCCCCATAAACAACCTTATGAACAACCTGAACAATTAAAGAGATGTCTGTAAAGCTGTTGACAGGACATCTCAAACTGCAGACAATTCAATCAAGTATGACTCTATGATGAATTGTTTTGATCCACAGAGGTTTTATATTTGTAAATTTAAAATCTATTATGTCATCACAATGTAAAGTCTATAGGCCGAGTGGGAACTTGCGCCAGCAGGAAAAACACTGCTGTTCATATTTAGTATGTCACAAAATGTGGAAGTAATCCTGGAAGCTGGAAAACTTTTTTGGTGTATTGGTGGTATATGAGCAATACTCATTCATCTTTGGGTCCAGTATCCAGTTTTTATAATACATCCAGGGTGTTGTAGTGGAGTTAAGAGAGGCAAGGCACTGTGGAGCATGCATAAATGTCACTTCGTTGGATCTTCCCAACAAAACCCTAAAGAAAGAAGAAAATCAGTCCACAGACGGAAAATGAGAAAGTTGTGGAAAGTCTCAGATTTTAAGTTACATTACATTGGCAATACAAGTTGATAAATTCATGTAAATTGCCTGATATAGAAGCTTCAAGTAACCTTTATTAAGCAGAAAAACATACAATCAAACATATGTAAAAAAAAAAATGTAAAAAACTCCAAGAGAGCTTGTGCATGTGACTGCTGCACAGCCACACGGTGTGTGTGTGTGTGTGTGTGTGTGTGCCATCTATACTGTATGAGTCACAAGGTTTGGCCTTCACTGAGAACTAATTATTCATCATCTACTGTACCATGACAAAGCTAAAGTTTTCCTTTTTTTTATTGTAACTCAAACGGAATTCTGTACCACAAGCACAAATGAACAGCGTTCGTTTTGAGTCTAATAGATAGTCTGTGGGTTTGCAGGCTGAGGTTTGACCCGCGGAAAGTGCTGCGTATGGAGTTAACATCAGCATGAGAGTATGCTGCTCTCCAACCCACCGGTTGTGTAACAGCAGGCTCCGAGCTGCGGCTCCAAGACTCAATGTGGAGAGAATGGAAGCGGTTTCCTCCCAAAGAGTGAGGGTGGATCCAGTCGGGTCCATAAGAACTGCTCAATTTATTTCAAAACTTCATCCTGGGAACAGAAAATAAAAAAATACACAACAGAAAAAAAGGAGAGCCCGATTCCACCCAAGAGGAAAATATTTGCATCATCTAATAACGCAAGCCTGAAGCCATAATGCTTGTCAGATGAATAAATGACGCTGCGGAATGTGAAAATCTGTTGTTTTCAGTGAAAATACACATGGGCCATGGAGACTAATCCCACAAAGTTGTTGCCTCTCCAAACTTCCCCAGCCCAAGTTTTAAGTTACAACAAAAGCATGTTCGCTCTGCCAAGACAGCCATCAAGGTTTTCATCTCAAAATTTATGGACTGCCATTAGTGCCTCAGGTTCACGGTGTTACGAAATATCAAGGGTCTTGTTGTCTCCTTTCGCAAATCTAAATCTATACCAAACCGATCTCCCAGAAAATACATTTATTTACTGCGAGGAAACTTTTATTGCCTGGATTACATTCACTGGTGTAAGTGCAAACCCATGATCCTCTAACCTAACCCTAACCTTAACCAAGTTTAACAAAGTACTTTAAGTTGACTAAACTTGACTATAACACATAATGCTTCAGTTGCCATGAGAAGATATTGTATGGAAATTGAATGAAGTATGCTATTTGATTTGATTTGATTTATTTGGTACAGTTTTAAAAGAAAGAAGAAATAACATAATAACAACAATAATACAATTTATATAAGTAAGCTATGCTATCAGTTAATATTACGCAGATACATTCAGTATGAATATTTGCAATTTTGCAGATAAGTTTAATTAAAATGTTTTTTCATCCATTAGTATTGTAGTATTTATCATAACCCATGATCTCTATTTTCATGCTTGCTGTGTTTTCTCGCATTTTTCTTGTTTTTACTTTCAAGTATAATGCAAAAAAATAAAGTGGTCTTCTGCTGCTGTAGCCCATCTGCTTCGTGGTTGGACGTGTTGTGCGCTCAGAGATGGTCATCTTGGTTGTAACGAGTGGTTATTAGAGTTACAGTTGCCTTTCTATCATTTCAAACAAGTCTGGCTGTTCTCCTCCATCAGATAACTGAAGCTAACTGGATGTTGTCTCTTTTATGGAGCATTCTCTGTAAACCCTAGAGATGGTTGTGTGTTGAAATCCCAGTAGATCAGAAGTTTTTGAAATAGTCAGACCAGCCCATCTGGCACCAACAACCATGCCACATTCAAACTCACTTAAATCACCTTTCTTCCTCATTCTGATGCTCTGTTTGAGCTCGTCTTCACCATGTCTACATGCCTAAATGCATTGAGTTGCTGCCATGTGATTGATATTTGCATTAACGAACAGTTGAACAGGTGTACCTAATAAAGTGGCTGGTGAGTGTATATGTTATTGCTTATATATATGTTTTTAGGTTGTATACATGCATTATCCCACATTTTTACAAGGTAATGGTCTTTCATTTTGGGGTCTGTCAATGGCGACATTGCATGCATCAGTGTTACAGTTGTCATAACTTTACTTTTTATCCAGTGTGGAGCCACATTTTTTAGGTCTTGTTCATTTTTAACTGTATATTTTTATCCAGATTAAATATTTTAGTAATCAGATGTCTGTATCTTAAGTTATCAGAGAAACAAGCTGCAGCTCAGCTCAAGACTTTCACATCCGGGACCCGGGCTTGGATCCAAGTCCACTTGGACACATTCATTTTATCAGTGTGAACACTGTGTACTGTACAAGACACAGTTCATCGATCTATGAAAAGGTGGTCTCAATCTTACTCGGGCACGGCACACATCTTTCGTACCTAATATGAAAACACCCTTTATTCTGGGTTCTTTTGTTTGCACTTTCACTCTGGACGCAATCTGAGTTCGTCATCCAGCAAAAATGAGTCAAAAAAATATTTTAACCCACAGCTCAGGTCACTTAAAGGCTTAAAGGAAGTCCAGTGACGCACTTCTACTTAAGAAACAGAGCTCATAGTCAACACGTCACTTCAAAGAGTCACTCATAGCATTAATATTCTGTAAGTGAAATGCATACATTGCAAAATAAAGGGCCTCAGAATGGGAATAGTTGCTCCTGTGAGGCACAGGAAGAGACCTGTTTTGCTAAGGCCTAAAGCTGGAGCTGGTTTGCCTCGGTGACGCTGGGGATCAGCCCAACCCGGAGCGGGATCACAGCGCTGGAGGAACATCTGGTTCTGTTTAGGCCCAGTGTTTATTCCACGCGTCGTTCCAGGGGCTGTTTGTAATGCGTTCCTGTGTGTGTAGAGTCAGCGAGGTCCCAAAGACGGGAGTTCAGCCATGAGATAGCAAAGTTAAAGCAGGATTGTCCCTGAGCCGGGCTGAAATGGATTTAATCTTCCCTGTCCTTGACCGCTGGATAAGATCTTGTCCCATTCTCCTCTCAGTTTCTTGTTGTTGTCTTGTGGCTGTTTTTGAGCATAAAGGCAGGTGGTTTAATTCTGCATTTAGACAGGGAATTTCCTCTTTCAGCCAGGACCACTAGCGGATAGCAAGACCATTTAAAAGCAGGCTTTTGTTTAAGGAGGAGAAAATTGCACCGTTAAAGCCCTGAAATAGAAAGTGGAGGGCATGACACATCCGTTACTCAAAAGACTATTTTGTGTACAGCTACAGAGCTGTACTGAGAGCTGTAAATTTTTATTTTTAAGAGAAATGTAGACAGAAAAACCAACATCCCACCGCCATGATCATTTCCAGCTCTGCCTCCAGGCCTCAGCATATCCCCCCATCGCCTGCAGCTCCACTCAGCGATCCCAGTCTACCAGTTTCCTGGCCCAGTTTATCACCACCACCACACTGGTCTCCCTGACAATTAGCAGGAAGTGGATGACCTCAGCTGGCTTCACATCAGGCATTGTGACGCGCGGGCCGATTATCAGGAGCAGCATGGATACAATGAAGTATGTTTTTTGGAGGAGGTGCTGTAAACATATCTACAGGAGAGGATTGTTTACAAGAAGCCTGTGGCCTCCAGATCTGGTGCCAGACTGACTGAAGTAAAAACAGATTGAGACGAGTGTTGCCTGAAGCAAAGGAACAAATACTCTTTACCACATATTGAGTTAAAGTGACTGAAAAGAATCATTACATGGTAACCACAGCTGAACTATTATTATTATTATTATTTATGGGTGTGTAATTCTCTAATAATCATCTGGGAGGTTTTCGGGTTGAGGACGATTTAATCAAGCTATTTTATGGGTTTAAATGGTAAACATCCAATCAATTAATTCATTTGAATTAATTGCTAGCTCAAAGAGTCTTTTGGTCAGAGCAGCCAATGAGATTATAACACAAAATATTAAAAAGAAAAAAAAATCTACAGGCAGGCAAACAATTTACTAAAACTTAATGTGACTCCTCTTCATAATGCATACTTTTATTGCGAAACTTCAGTACATTTTACTGTTCAAACATGTTTTGTTTTTTTTAAAGTTATAATATGTTTAAAATTTGAATGCAGTTGAATGGACTTTTAATTCATACACAACCTAAAAAATATGATTCCAGTAATAAATGTATATGTAGTTCAGATGCACAATTTATAATTTTCTGTCACTTAATCAAAACAATAACAACAGACAGAGTTTGGTGAAGTTGTGAAGTAACGTGGGACTAAGGGACTTTTTTGTCTTCACCACTGTCATAATTGCAGTCAACTTCTCCAGGTTAGGAGCCTTTTTTAGTCTTTTTTTATATTTTATTGTGAGGAATTCGTTCAGATTCCAAGTTCAGATTCCAAGACACTTTTCCCCTCTTTGATTACTGGAATATCAAACCAAAGCTGTGGATCTTTAAAATATTACCAAAGATGAAAGAAATATAATTTCCTTTTTTTTATTCATTACATTAATTTATATTTCATTTACATATTTTATTTTTTATTTATTAATTTTATTCTTAATTTTATTTATTTATTTATTTATTTATTTATTTTCTTTTCTTCCTGTTGACCTTGCTATGATTGCTTTTCTTTTCCTTTTCTTTCTTTGACTGATCTGAAATAATGAAAAGCTATAATATCACCTGTTCACAATTAGTACTTTCACGTTGGAACATTTGCCTCTTTAAATGTGTTTATCTTTAAGTTATAATTTGAATTCTTATTTTTTTAAACTTTTATTATTACTTTATCAAGGAGGTTATGTTTTCAGTTTTTAGTGTGTCTGTCAACAGAATTACAGGAAAAACTACCAACCTCATTTTGGTAAAAACTCAGTAAAAGTGAAGCACAGGTGGAGGAAGAACTCAATAAATTTTACATTTTCTACAGTTTCTCATAACAAAGGGTGCAGCTTTGGCGGAGGTCTTCACAGTGTGTAATGGAGTGGTCTTCCACTTTTATTAGAGGTTAATTAAATCATAACTAGAAGAAGATATTAAGAAACTGTTAGCTGGTGTTGAGCAGTGAGCCGTTACAGGAGGCAGGTAGGCTGTTTTCAAACTTCAAAGGCTTTCATTACTGTCTGGCAGCCAGTCAGAATCAGTTTTCAGTCGGGACAGAGCGACTAATGCGTTTGTGTGGAGGGAGGAGTTGGTCTACAGGTGCTTTGAAGGCGACTGGTTGGCTGTTGGGGGTTCAGGGTTTGATCACTGAAGTATTATATTGATGGTGGGGGGGGGATCAGACAGCGACAGCCGGAGGTGAAGCGGCTCCCAGAGAGGAAACAAGGCACCAGTTAATCATTGCCTAAAGTGTTTAAAGAGGAGAAACTACAACAGGCTCTTGAGTTTCATTCTGTGTGTGTTTGAGGTTTCCAAAAATAAAGATGACGACAGTGACGAATAAGAAGTAAATATGGTGGTGTCCTCCCATCTAATGGCACGGTGCTTTGTGAGTTACCTCAGGTGTTTAGATTCACTTTGTGGTACATTCAACATGAAAAGATACAAATCTTTCTGTTAAAACTTACAAAAAGTAATTTACTTTGGGACAAGAAGAATAAAAGTATTAAAATATAACCAAAAGTAAAAGGTAAAGTGGGAAAATCTAAAGGTAAATGACAAATGAACAGTATCCTGGTTCCAGGAATGGGGAATAGTTTATTTAGTGAGCACAATGTCATAAAAGTGACTATTCCCAGAGGCTTTTACAAGTAATATTAACTTTTTTAGATTTTATATATATTATGTATAATTTGCTTTTATTTATATTTCCCTCTTAATATGTTTTGTGTATGTACCAAACATCAAAGTAAATAAAAACCTACAAGGTTTATCAATAAATAAACTTCATGATTCTGATTAGTGTTTTGTTTTTGTTTTTTAAATAAAAAAAATAAAAAAAAACTAATATTGAGAAAACTTCCTCAGTCATAATTTTATTTTATTTTTAATTTAATCTTGTTGTAGCTGCTGCCTTGTTGTAGCTGCTGCCTATTACTACTAATTAACCCATTTATTTTTAAATCATCCTTTCCTACTTGCTTATAATGAAACAATCTTCTTTTTAGAACCCGGCTAAGCCGTTTGTTCTACATCATTAACATGAAAAAAAGACTTTGAACCAGACATCCTGATATAGACAGCAGGTATGGTTCACAGAGCGCAGCACACAAGGTGGGTGGCGCTCCCACGGCTTACTGTTCTCCTTAATTAGCCCATTACTGGATGACAGAGAAACGGGCCGACCGGCGGGGGATTAATAGCCCACAAAATTTCCTTTGTTGATCTTTGTATCCCACCAACAACCATCCTGCCAGATACCGTAAAGCACATTTTACGACGGAGGGCAAAGCTGTAAAAAATAACCCTTTAACTGAAATAAACAGGGCTGTAATTACAGCCTGCCACACATTTTTCCTCCAGTCTGTAGTGTGGCAGCAGGTAAGATGATGAATATGAAGCATGATTGATCAGATGGACAGAACAAACAAGAACAGGGCAGGTAAACATTCTTATCACCTTGTTCCGGTTACTCATGAACTTCAGGAGTAACTGATTCAACTTAAGCAGAGTCTGTTGTCTCCTCATGTCTTGTCATGTTGATGTAAGTCAGAGGAAGGACACTCAGAGCAGCGTCACTGGTACAAAAAAAACATAGCGAGCCAATGAAAAGCGAGGAGCTCCAGCTCGGTGATAAACACCTGACAGGCCTGCAGCGCTGACTCAACGCCAGCATGCTGTTTAATCACGTACAGGGAATGTTCCCTCAGGTGTGTTTTTTTTACTATTTTGAAACAGGGAACATCCTTCAGTGTTTTGCTTTATCATAACTCAGTCGTGTGCCACAGCTGTTCAACAGTTTAGACTTGTTTAAATGGGAAAGATGAAGATTGAAGGACTCTAAAGACAGTCTTACTGCCTTAAGATTAGTGTTTTTAAAAATGACATTCAATCTTGTTGCTTTACTAAAAATCAACAAGATTTTTGAGCACTTTCAATGCCATAAGAACTTTGTGTTTCCCACTAAACTCCTCCCAGCTTTGTTCAAACTCACAACTTTATTTTAAGTTTTAGTCCAAATGTGTTTAATCTGTAACATGACCAGATTTAAACGTTTAACGTGTCAGACATGATGTTAAAGACATTTACAATTTGTTTACTTGTCCCAATAATGCAGACACAGTAAATTCAAGTAAATTCCTACATATAACATGTAGCTTCAGGAAGAACACACACTGGATATGCATGTTATACCGTCAGTAATACTAATAATAACAGTATTTTTATAGCACCTTTCATACATAAAATGCAGCTCAAAATGCTTCCCAGTATTTAAAAAAAAAAGGCAACTTAAAGTGCTTTATAGTGTGAAAGAAAAGAAGAGAAGCATACACAAGATATAAACATTAATAAACATAGAAAGTGTAAAAGATAAAACTGAAAGGCAGAGAAATAAAAGGAGAATCTTCAATTGTAATAAAACACATATAAACAGAGCTTACATATCTAATTTACCTGGGCAAGAGTGTAATAAGTTTAAACAAAAACTTGAGGGGAACGTAAAGTATGTATATAAAGTATGTTTCCCCACTCGTTTTGTAGGCTGCTTTATGGGCAGTTAAAATACCGGCACTAGAAGACCTGAGAGCACTTGTTTCCAATGTAGTCCAGATTTTTTTTTATATCATTAAAAATGCTATATCCAGTATACTGCAGTTTCCCTTTTACTCCCTAAATTGCCCAACAAGATCTCCAGCCTAAACCACAGAATAGGTCGTCTGTCAGTAGCACCCAAAACGACCCATATGAGCATTTCGCAGTTCACGGTACAGAGCGGAGTGGATCGTTCTAAAAATAGCGCACACGTCATTATACATAAATGTACGGTTTGTTGGTGTAAAAACAAAAGGCTGCAGTTTCGTTGAACTTAGGCTACAAAACCACTTATCTAGGGTTATGGCAAAAAAAGTTTAAACAGTAAATAAATGCACGTAAATGCCGGAAATGAACTATCAGAAGTGACATAGTTACGTATATACATGACGGACAGCAGTTAAGTGATGTTTGAATCACATCGTTTGCTTTTGTTTTCACATTGGACACAAACGCCGTTCTCCTAGGTAAAGGTCTAGGGTTTGTTGGATAAAAGTGCAACTTTTCTGCTTTATACTCAGGGGTCACTCACAGGACAGTCTAACACATAAATATGGGTCGTATTGAGCTGTTTGTAGAAACAACCTATTGGGTCGTTTTTAACGGGACAAATCGTCTGTATTTGACAACCTGGGAAAGCGTCTGTATCTTATTAAGACGATAATATGTCAGTGTTGTTTCTGCTGCCCCCTAGTGGCCCGAAAACAGCTCCAAACAAACTTTGATTTGAGTGCTGCTGGTTTTTCTCCTTAACTCTGGAATCCTCAGTGGATACAACTTATAAAAAGACTATGAAACAATTTATTTTCCCCAAGAGTTGTTGGAAAGTTGGAGCTAATCTGCAGGAAGACACTATGTCTTCCTGATAGATTTAAAAACATAAGCAGTTTGTGGTTGATGTACAGCGTGTTATGGATGTTGTTTAGACAAAGAGACAAGCAGCTGCTGTGCTGGGCGAGCCTCCTGCTGGCTCCACCGAGGGAGGCAGAGTCACAGCATGAGTCACACAGCGCTTATTTCATTCACTTAGAGAATCATAACTCTTCACTTTGCTCATTACGTCTGATGAGCAGCCAGGAAACTTCCACTCATGAGTTTCTTTAATCGCGCTCTGTTGTCATGAGCGGCTCCCTCTCTCTCTCGCCTGTCTTCTGAAGCCTGTTTCCCATTTGTATAAAGCAAAAAACATCGCAGTCGATCAATGCGACGATCTTCTGATGTGACGTGACATCGAGTTTCTTTCAAACAGGCCTTTCGGGAAATTTGAGCACAACGGGGTAAAAATGAGGGTAAGATGTCATGCAATGGACGGATTTATTTCTGAGGCACTTTAAACAAACATCAAAAAGTGTTTTACAAAGGGCAAAGGCTGCAAATAAAGATCAAAAGCAACGATAAAACCACAAGACAGAACAGGCACATCACAAACTCTCTGGTCGGAAGAGTGTGAGTGTGTGTGTGTGTGTCTCTAAATGAATGAAAAAGCAATCTTTTCCGATCATTAGCTCCATTTTTTTTTGTACTAACAGAGGCATCCGGTGCATCCGGTGCATGGAAATGCAGATTAAACAGGGATTTCTATTTGTGAGGGTAATGACAGGTGAAATTACTGACGACAACATTATCCCACACAGAAACACAGTCCATCTGGGGCAAAGAAAAATGTGCTCTTCCTCTTCCTTTGACTCCTCCATTTTGTTTTTCCAAAAGGCTAAAGAGGCTTCTGAAAGATGACTATGAATAATTTAAAAAGTGCTTTCCCGATCCTAGTAATTCCATTGTTTGATGACATTTACTGCATATGAGCACATTATCTGCCCACACTGAACCGTATAAAACAAATTGAGGGACCAAAACAGGATGATGAATGGGCTTTATTTCCTGAAAAATGTCAAGCCGACAAAACAGAATAATTGTGAAAAAAGATTCCTTTTTTTTTTAGAAGTTATGCAGAAGAGGAAGTTCTAAAATATTCCTCTCAAAGAGACAAAGCTGTTGAACCGCTCCAAGCAGAATAACTTAACTCGGCAAACTTGCAATTAGCAAGTGCAGCTGAACAGTGGAGCCTCAGTCTGACTCACTGCATACAAAGTGCCTGTTTATGCTTCATTCTGTTCCTACAAAAATCCGCTTTTCATTGTTTGGTCTGATAATATGTGCATTAGCTGTTGTGACAATAGCGGAAAAACCATTAGTTTCTCTAATTAAAATGAAAACTAATTATGGCTCAAGTGGGACAAACACTGGGGTACAGACTCGTCTCTCTCTCGGCAACATTTCCATCCAAGAATAGACCTCGGGTAAAACAAAGCTAAATGTTACAGCATGTCATGTTACGGTCTTGAGAGAGTTCCTGTGAAAAGGATAGATCTACGGTGGCCCTGAGAGCTCACAGCGCTGCTTCTTCATCAATTTGACAGCGTTAGTTAATGTGTTACATGATTAATTAATGGTAGTGTCTATGATGAATGAATATTATGGATAGTAGTAGATAGTGTGCTTGTATAATTCAATAATTTAATACAAGCAAGTAATGATATGCTTATTGATACAATAAGCATTAGAGGAACAATAGTGCTTTTGCATCACTTGGTGCTTGGGCCCTAATAATTACCATTAAAATGAAATGAGTTAAATAAAAGCACTGTCCTTCCATGTTTTGTTTTGTTTTTTTCAAAAGCAACCATGACACAAAGGCATTATCATGGGAGTTTCAAACATTCTGGCAGACCTTGAATGCATCATAGGTTATGAAAGTGTCCATTAGAAAAAAGTAACTAAAATGAAAGCTCAAATTTGTTATATTTCTGTCAAAATCACTTTATTCTACATGTCTCATTTAAAACGTTGCCAAAAAGGAACAATTTGGAAAAACTAGATCCTGTTGAAAAGATTAAATTTGGCGCTGTTTGGCAACATTGTGAAGCCATGATTACCCCAGGAACAAAGTGTGATCACTCACTCAGTCACATACACACCTGTTTGTAGGGCTGACCTCTGCAGTCAGCCAATACTTGATGAGTTACTGTAGTGTTTATTTAATTCCAAAGGCCCTAATGCTTTGTAAAATACTGAAAATAATTAATAAAAAATATTAGAAATGATTAACAGATTATTGTAAGTTTAATTAAACAAATGTATAATTGCAGAAAAAGCCATTACTCATTATTGTGCACCAACATGTCATCATTCAAATGTGTATGGTATAATAGTCAATAAGTGTTTTTTCAAAAGTGGTGAATCACTGCAACCATGAGAGGTCAGGGAGGTTTTGAGAATAAAAAATACTGAGCTAATGGGCTCAGTAGTGTTTAAGACTATAGCTGCAAACAGATACACACACACACGAACATGGTCTCACAGGAATCCGTGAAATAGCCACGGATTCGCTTAACTCAAAATCCGTGGAATAGCCACGGAATCGTTCAAATTTATAATAATAATAATAATAATTCATTTTATTTAATAGGGCGCCTTTCAAGGCACTCAAGGTCGCCTTACAACATGGAAAAAACAAAAAAACAAGCAGAACATCATACATATCATACAATCTAAACAAATCAGAATATTTACAAATACATTACAATTAAGGAGGGGAGTTTGTGCGGAGGATCAAATGGAGTGAGCGAGTCTGAACAGGTAAGTCTTTAGTTGTGATTTGAATTGATTGAGAGATGTGATGTTGCGAAGGGAAGGGGGAAGGGAATTCCAGAGCAAGGGAGCAGAGCGACTGAAAGCTCTGCTCCCCATGGTAACCAGACGGGCAGGGGGGACAGAGAGGTGGGTGGAGGAAGAAGATCTGAGTGGGCCAGCGGGTGTGGCAATGTGGAGGAGGTCAGAGAGGTATGGAGGGGCGAGGTGGTGAATGGCCTTGAAGGTGAGCAGTAGAGTCTTGTACTGGATGCGGTGTGTGATTGGGAGCCAGTGGAGTTGCTGGAGGATTGGTGTGATGTGGTGACTGGATGGGGTCCTTGTGATGATGCGGGCTGCTGAGTTCTGTACCAGTTGTAGTTTGTGAAGAGTTTTTTGCGGAAGTCCAAACAGGAGAGAGTTGCAGTAGTCAAGACGGGAGGTGACGAGACTGTGGACCAGGATGGCAGCTGTGTGGGGTGTAAGAGAGGGGCGGAGGCGGTTGATGTTACGGAGATGGAGGTAGGCTGAGCGGGTTATGTGACTGATGTGTGAGGTGTATGAGAGTGTGCTGTCAAGGATGACACCCAGACTCTTTACCTTGGGGGATGGAGAGATGTTGGAATTGTCTATGGATATTGTGAAACTGGGAGATTTGGATAGGGTGGTTTTTGTGCCAATGAGTAGAATTTCTGTTTTGTTGCTATTCAGTTTCAGGAAATTGGATGAAAACCAGGACTGTATTTCGAGGAGGCAGTCAGTGAGGAGGGAGGGAGGGAAGGTGGACTCAGGTTCAGTGGAAATGTGGAGCTGGGTGTCATCCGCATAGCAGTGGAAGTTGATGTGATGTTTCCGGAAAATGTAACCAAGGGGGAGTAGGTAGATGATGACTAAGAGGGGTCCCAGGACAGAGCCTTGGGGCACCCCAGTGGTGACTGGGAGTGGTTGTGATGTGAATGATTTGAGTTGGATGAAGTGTCTGCGGCCAGAGAGGTAGGATTTGAACCAGTTGAGGGGGGTGTGCGTGATGCCTATGGAGAGGAGTCTGTCAAGGAGGATGGTGTGTGAGATGGTGTCGAAGGCCGCACTCAGATCAAGTAGGATGAGGATGGAGAGGAGACCGAAATCAGCTGCGAGGAGGAGGTCGTTGGTGATTTTGAGTAGTGCAGTTTCAGTGCTATGGAGAGGTCGGAAGCCGGACTGGAATTGTTCAAAAATGTCATTGCAGGAAAGGTGGGAATGGAGTTGAGTGGCAACAGTTTTTTCCAGAATCTTTGACAGAAATGGCAGATTGGAGATGGGACGGAGGTTGTTGGGGTCGTTGGGATTTGCACCAGGGTTTTTTAGTATTGGGGTGACAGCAGCTGTTTTGAGGGGTGATGGGACAATTCCAGTAGTGAGAGAGGAGTGGATTATGTGTGTGATGAGGGGGGCCAGAGAGGGAATGGTGGCTTTGACAAGAGTAGTTGGAAGGGGGTCTAAGCGGCAGGTTGATGATTTTGATTTCTTGATGGTATCAGTAATTACAGAGAGTGGGGGGAGGGTAAATGCTGAGAGAGTGTGGGAGGGGGGCACAGATGGAAATAGCGGAGATGAACTATGAGAGGCACTGGGAGCAAGTTGCTGGTGGATGTTGTGGATTTTAGCAGTGAAAGAGCGAAGCCAATTGCACACACACACACACACACACACACACACACACACACACAACCCAATGCATGATCCCCTCCATGCTTACGCCTGGTGAGGTATAAAAGATGATGAAGAGAGTCGTGCCCTGATGACCTGTGTGTCGCCTTTGCAGAATGCTTTGGGGAATGATTTCAGCTTATGTAACATCCCTGAGTGAAACCTTACCTGAAGGGTAAAAACAAGCTCAACACTATGTGAGACACACGATCACAGCTACTCTGGCCACACTTGCGTTTCACTGCTTTAGTCAATCCTGAGATTACTGCCTGCTTTCTAGCAGCCGCAGAGCGAGTGAAGCCGTTAACTTTGACTGAACTCTCTCTGCGGTTATGTTGAATTACAGCTAATGGAGAGAGTGAAAGACACAGAAGCACAAGAGAGACAATTACAGAGGGTGAGGTCTTTGCCTTTTCACAATAGAGACCACAGTTTATCTACCAGCATCGTATGGACAGGACGCCACCACAGAGCGCCAATCACATGGAGACGCTGGGATGTCTCACCAGTCCCAGTGGGAGATGATGTAATCAGATGGTGATGTAATTGAGGGGCAGCGGGGGGCAGGAGGGCCGCAGTGTTAACCCCCAGCACCACTCCCTGATGTCAGATATGAAGGACTCTGCACTCTGTCACTGTCAGGTCTCCCTACAATTACTGACTGTAACAAACCATCGAGTCTTTACCTCACTGAGCGTTTAGTTAGTCAGCGTGGGTGACCTAGTGTCTGAAACAAGCAGTCCTTCAGCAAGACAGTACTTATTACATAACTCTCAATTACTCCATTGAAATGTAAAAGCCACTCAATGGTTTTCTGGAGATTAAGATTCCTTAAAAATCCAGGTTAGTTTTATGCATATTTATATGTATATATGTATATGTATATGTATATGTATATGTATATGTATATGTATATGTGTGTATATATGTATATATGCATATGTAATTATGAATGTATCATGCACAACAATTGTTAAGTTCAAAAGGCTTATGAAAAATGATATGCTAAATAAGTATAGATTACAAACTTGATTAGGAAGTTCTTGTAACTGCCTTCAGTGTTTTGGGTAACACTTTACAATAACCATCTAAGTGATGTTTATAGATGGTTTATAGACCAATTATTAACCATTTACAAAGTGCTATACAAATTTAATCT
Organism: Centropristis striata; assembly: GCF_030273125.1. Classification (NCBI taxonomy): domain Eukaryota; kingdom Metazoa; phylum Chordata; class Actinopteri; order Perciformes; family Serranidae; genus Centropristis; species Centropristis striata. Next base: position 8,162,265 of record NC_081532.1, read on the forward strand.
TTAAATGTTTTCAACCAATTTCTTAAAGGTATATGAATCATTTCAAAATCATTAACATATTTAATATGGTGTTAAAAATTTTATAATGAGTGCAACTAAAACTATTAATAAACTATTAATTATAATGTATTGGTTTGTTAATGGTAAAGTAACTATAAACTTACATTAATATGCCATCTATTTGTCATTTTTAAATGATTTAGTTAGTTAAACATTAATTAAAAATATGTATTTACCATTCTAAATGGCCTATATGGTTTATAAATGATGATTAAACATTAATAAACTATCTGTTTATCATTTATAAATGATGGTTATTGTAAAGTGTTACCGTGTTTTGTTATGTTGTTGTTAAAAAATAAATAAATGAATTAATTATCCGATCTAAATAGTTTGATATACCATGGTTACCTGAAAATAAATAATTATTTGACATTAAGTGGCTATATATAGAGAAACTCTCTTATTTCAAGTGTGGAGTACCACGGGATAGGCCTAGATAAGTATTTTTTTACTTCAGCCTATTCCCTTTTTTTCGGACCAAAATGATATAAGGAAATGCGTATTGAATATTAATTCGACTGGTTCTTATATTTATCTTATTACTTAGATGGGGCAGATGCATGTTTATGCATAGGGTTATATATACTGTATGTGTGTAAATGTCTATATGTTTATATGTACATCTGTATAAAGGTGTGTATGTGAGTATGTGTATGTATGTATGCATCTAGCCTACATTGTTGTTTACGTTGTTGTTTATTTTTCATTTTGAAAAGAATAATTAATAAATGAAATGAAGATGAACTACATTAACAGTATTCCAATAAAATATCTTGATCTGGTAAGCCTGAATGGAACACAGCTGTTACTACATTTATTTATGTACCTTTACTTTTCCTACTAAGACACATCAATACATATGTTGCATGTAAAAATAAGTTGTTAATTACTCATGAATAATTTGGTGCTTGTCACTGCTGCTTTGCTAGTTTTAATGTATTGTTGTTGGCCTTTTCTTTTTCTTTTGTATATTTTTTATAAAAGTAGAGATGGGTTGTGCAAACTAGCTTAGAAAACTAAGGAGGAAACGAAGTATAAAGAACAGAAAGGTCCACTCATCATTAAAACACTCCTGTGGGTCGTAATTAAGTGCTTGGGAAGAAACTACATATGTGGTCATATGTGTTTCGGAGGTCTTTTTACCTTGAACAAAATAACTGGCAACCATTTTCCAAAAAACTTCCCCAATTCCAGGCAGCCATTGGTTCCCATTTATTTCAACACAGAATGGAAATCATATGGGACATTCAAATTTCTTTGTTCTGTCATCATTTAGTTATGTTTACATTAAGGATTGTTTTAAAAAATGTATTTATCTTCCAAACAGTCCCTGCTCACAACTCCATACCAATAAATACATAAATAACTTTAGCAGAATGTTCACTAGAATTAATTACCTAATTTAATAAAGTTTCAAATTTAATTTCATGCTTAACTTACATTAACAGAACATAATGCCTGCCTGCAAGGAGGGAAATCAATCTGAGGATGCTGTTTGTTAATTAAAGTATGGAAAACCAGCAGGATGATTTGCTGGTTGGTTGTACTCATTCACCTTAGTGGCAAAGCTGTTCTTTTCCTTGTCCTTCTGCATGTCCTACACAGTGTTCCTCACATTATTGCTGCTACATGGAAAAAATAGTACAAACCTTTAAACCTTTAACAGTGAGCGCACAGCAGGACCAATGTGCCTCACTCGCAAAACCCCGAGGGCTTTGAAACATTTCATCCAGGCTGCTATTTTTAGCTTCGCTCCTGACAGTGTGGGACACATTTAGAAGGATGCATAAGATGCAAACATTGAGCCTTTGTGTGATGCTCCGAGAGCAGACAGAACAGGACGGGCCCTTCACTCAATACGTCCCTCGTAGACTCAAAGAGCCCGACCTCTCAGCTCCTGTCCCCTCAGTGCTAAATCAATGTCTCAATAGAGAACATGCACACTATGTTTTTGTTCCACATGGGAGAGAGAGGCCTACTCATTTTCCCTTTCAACATTTGAAACAGAGAATTCACAAGAATACACGTGTACATTGCTCATTACAGGATCATGTGCATGAGTGCCTGCCAAGTTCACGTGATTCTTTTTAATTAGTGACATGTTGTATACAATGAGTTGTTCAGTTCAGGTCACTTCAGATTTTTGTTGTCCCACAAGATAAAATTATTGACAAATAGCAACAGAACACAATAACCATTTGCTGAACCTGTCTATGAACAGCAATTGTCCACTCATAGCTTAGCAAAGGACTCGAATAAAAAAACCCAGCAAACCTTAAAGCTGTTAGCATGTCCAGTTAACTAGTCATAAGGGTCGTAACTTGTTAACTTTATTTTAAATGCCATCTAGCTCTTTGGGTCTTATTAACTAACTAAGGTAACTGTATTCCAAATTGGACACCGTTCGAATAAGATTCTATCAAAATTTCACATTAACTACTAATATAACTGATCATGTTATGCCTCCAATTAATTAAATGGTGTGAAACTAAAGACTAACTTCTTATCTTTCGAACCGTGTATTGTTTTAACCATGTACATTAGGCTCGGGTTTACCAGAGTCGGCTAAAGGACGCTAACAGTAACTAACAGTGTGGGATTTGGGATACAGTCTCGATATATTAGTTTGCATGGTTGCTATTCATTTTATTTAAAAAAAAAAAAGCCAAATTCATGACAAGCATCCCGTGTACTATCTTCCAACTGTTCAACTTCCAAACTGCTGTCCAGGATGCTATCAGAGTTTAAGCAAGCGTTAGCAGCTAATTATTAGAATAAGGGAAATTTCAACTCTAGCAACATCAGCCAACATTATGTGAGACAGCAATCCTTTTACCAAAACACACCAGTTAGTCCTCAACATTAAAACCTTTCTCCTTTATATTCTTAAAGAAAACAGGGTACTGTATGGAAATACAAATAAATATTTAAGCTACAAGCAACCAAACAGAGTTAGAACAAAATAAAAGTCTGCTTACATATATTTCCTTATCACAACTGGTTTTACACTTTACTTCAACAACAATGCTGTCTCTTACCACAGGCAGCTCACCCACTCATAACATCATAGTCTAAGGTGCATGTAGCATTTAAATAACCATAGATTGCTTAATTTTAAATCGATTTTAATATATATATATATATATATATATATATATATATATATATATATATATATATATATAGGTATAAAAATGTATCAAAATTATTCTTGAGTATGCAGGAACTAGGGGTTTGACGAGATCTCGCGAGATTAAAGTCGACGATATTTCTCGTCGCGTTAAAAATCAGTCTCGCGAGATTTGGGAGTTATCAAACTATTTGTGACCTGTGGGGACAGTAAAATGAAAAGAAGAAGAGGAGGAGAAAGAGGGGAAGCAGCAAGCAGCCAGAATGACGTCGCAGAGGCTCGTAAAGAAGAGTAAGAACTAATCGAAGAGGCACAGTCTTCCTGCAGCAGTCTCTCCCAACTGCAGAGCCGGAGTCTGCAAATTGCTAACAGGCTAACAGTTAGCTCTGTAGCAGTACAGTGTGTATGTGCTGCTGCTGCAGGAGGTCTTCAATTAGCGATCTCTGTTTGTTTACAACAAGTACTCAAAGTAATCAAAGATCGCTATGTTTATGATAATTAGCCATGCTGGTTTGTTTTGATCAGCTGATGATGTTGTGCAGTTAGCAACAGTGGACACAGTTGCCTCTCCCGTGTTTAATCTGTGGTGTATGTGATCACGGTCGAAACTGTTGCTAAGCGATAACCAAACGTCACCTCCGGGGTCTCATTAATCCCTCTAGGGGTTTTTATTTTTTTATTTATCTTATTTTAAGTTTTATAAATTTTTTAGTTTCAATTTGTGGAAGAAGAAGTTTATTAAAAGCCCATGCCTACATCATGCATGTAAAGAGTTGTAATAAAACATTTCAAAATGCATGTGCAACTGGGTTAAATAAAAGTCTGTTGGTCCAGTGATATATTTTGTCATTGTAGTTTTCTTAAACTCTCGTCTCGTGAGCTGAGAGTATCGTGACACCCCTAACAGGAACATAACCACAACTCTGAGGTTCATAAGAAACCAAACCGTTTGAAAATCGGTAGTTATTTAAATGCTACATGCACCTTAGACTATGATGTTATGAGTGGGTGAGTTGCCTGTGGCAAGATGGCCGCCGTATACAGACGCTGGTGACTTCTCCTCGAGCCATCGACCTTTCTTATATATATCTATGATTTCACCCACCAAAATTGATGGTTGCCATCTCGAACAACTTATGTTCGCTTTTGTCTATATGTTTTTGAAAGGACCAATTATTTAAAAACTGCACTGCATACTGTTCACACAATATAGAGTATAATAAATGGTTCATACAGAGTTGTGAATCCAAAAATAGCACTGAGTCAGAGGATTAAAAGCACAAATTTCCACTTAGGTGTCACATAAACATGACAAGTAGAGCTGTTATATAAATATAGCGTGGGGGTATTAACATTCGGACTTAAGAGTTGTCTCTTATCAGTAATTGTGCTGATTCATTGTCTAATCCTTGAAAACTTCACACAACCCACCCACCAACCCCGTCTCAGTAAATTTAATCCAGCTGGCACTGCTGCTATCTATCTCTGCCTGTGGAGACACAACACACAGGGAGTCAAACATGTGGGAGGACAGTCAGTCCGTCTGTATCAGCGTGTGTAGTATTTCTGACAGGGACTGGTGGAGAAGCTTTCCCAGCCTTGACAACAGGCGTCAACAGGATTTATAATCCTCCATGCAGACACTCCGGGCATCATATCTTTCTTTATGCTTGCAACAAAAATGACACGCATGTAGGAATCCAAGGTCAAACAACACCTGTGGGGTCAGATTTCTCAACTGGGATTAATGTTTGCACTTGCTGCTGTAACCTGTTTCGGTTTCGACTGGCAGGGAGAGTTTGGGGAAGTGAAGTTTTAAGTTTTCTGGACTTTGGACGAGGTGCTCGAAACCCAAACACCTCTCCAGTGGGGGTAAATATTTGCTTTTGCCCCTTTCCTTTTCCTCTACGCAACACAGTATTCCCTCTACCTACTGCCTCTTTGTCTGTTTACCAAAGCAACATGTCCTCTATTTTATCCTGTTTTGTCCTATAGTGTAGATTGTGTTATACTTCTTCTTTACAGGATACACTCAAGGACTCTGATTTAGACTCAGCACAGATAATAGAAGCTGGGCTGCTCAAGGATGCGGTGCCCTAAGAGACACTTGACATCTTCTGTTGTTGTACGCTGAGCCGTGAACCTGCGCTTCCTGCTCAGCACAAGTGAATTATGATACAAAGACGACAGCTTCTCTTTCGATATTGTGCATATCGTGTCAGATTTGCTCGTTGCTCTGTTGCTGCAGAAAACAACAGGACAGATGGAAGCGAAATAAAAAAAGAAACAGATTCACACCAGAGCTGGAGGTGTCAGGTCTGATCTGATGTTTATACTGTGAACAGAAAAAAAGCATACAGTCTGTTCATTTAATCTTTGATCTGAATACATGTGCTTCAGATCACTGTCATTTTAATTCTGAATTATCAACAATGAAACATTAAGAGACATTTGAATGAATAGATAAACCACTAAACAGCAAAGGATTATAAGAATGAAAAGCCGAACTGCCTTTCTGGACCATTTTATGATCGTCTACGGTGGTGGATGCAAAGCCTGTTCCAACTGATATCAGACATGAGAGAGGTTAGCAAAATGGAAATGACTAACGTAAGATTGCACAATAGATTTAAACCAAAATTACACTTATTTTACGCTTATTTTACTTACACATCTCAGTGAAAAGGGGTTTTTGATAACCTGAAATATGAGTGAAATAATCTTCAGATTTAGACAAAAATACACCAAACAATCATCTAAACAAAATACACATAGCGGGCCCATATAATATATGGAAAAAAAACTGTCAGTTCGCAATGCTGTGTTTCTTTTACATTTATCATGTTGAACAACATCTGCAGGATATACACAGATTTCACACCTACAAAATGCACACTACCTTTGAATTCTCCCCCTTTTGAGACTGAACCATAGACCGAATCAAGGACGAACGACGCGTCTCCACCTCCTCCCACTGTACAACATTGACACTTAAATATCCTGGATACAGGTGCACACATCTTGCACCAGTGACATTACATGGAGCCAGAGTCTGCACAGTAGTGACAAAGAGTGAGGCCTGCGGTATCAAGTTCACATCAATCGTCAATCAGGACGTCACAGCCCCGTGTTTTAACAATAAAAAAATTAAATTAACCAAACCAGATAAACGAACACTTGGACAAGCATCTGCGTGATAAGAACTGCCTAAAATTATAGAAACCATCTTTAGGAAAATTGTATTTGACCTCTACGTTTTTAGTTTGTCAGGATTTATAACCTATACTGCAGTCAGCCACCAGGGGGTGATTGAGGCCCTGTTTAGATATAGATGATCCGGACAGAACTCGTAAAAGTGGAGATGTGTTCTCACTTTTTATTCCGCGTTTAGATGAGCGTCTTTAGGGGGAAATCTGCGTGCATACAGTGACGCAAAAGTCTGTGAAATTCGATGTAGTATGCATGCCAGGTGTATGGGTGGTACTGTGAATCACTGACACACAACACCACCAAGAGCTCGTGCGTGCATAGACACTTCCCTTCTCTCCTACTTCTCTACCTAGTAGCGTGAAATAGCCTACAGTCGAAAAACCAAAATATGGCGAAGAAACAAAGTAATTAATGCGCCTTCTGTTATATTATCTGTGATAATTCTGTTTAACTGCTGAAATGACTCCTGGATAATTATCAGAGCTGCTAGGGTAACATGAATGTCTGACTGAGGTATAATGTTCGAAATGTTTGTTGTTGTTTACCTGGACTGCACATGAATGTTACATAAACGTGTACTCGATGAGAGCCAGCATGAGTTGATCAGAGCACATTTTTGCGTTTTTAACCCTTTAGACGGAAACGCAAGGGTGGTTTCATTTCCATCTGATAATATATTTTGTCGTTTTCACCCGAGAGTGTTGTTGTGTAAACAGGCCCTGAGATGCTTAGTTGGGAGAGTCGGGAGCTGACATGTCGTCCATCTTTATAGACAGTCTTTGGGCTTGATCCACTCTCTTTGTCCAACTCTTTATTGTATTGTTTGTTGGTATTTCACTCAGAAAGTGAATAATCTGAAGAAACTCCATCAATCACTTGTTTGGTTCATAGTTGACAGGAGACATGAAGGGGGCAAGCACAAATAAGCAGCCACAATTAAGTAGCAGCTTTAAAAAAAAAGTACATCCCAAGACTACTAATATCTGTAAGCAGCTTTACTTAAAAAACAAGGCTAAAGTCACTTAGAATTAGCAGACTTGGTAATTGTGGAAAGGGCCTGGAGCAAACATACTTGCACATTCCATGCAGAGGGGGTTGGTAGGAGCTGAGGTTTGTTTTGTTGCCTTTCCACGGCCTCCAGCTCTGTGACCTCTACAGCCGGGAAGGATCAGTGATTACAATCAACACTAATCCCTGATACACACCAACAACAGATATTCTAATCCCCCGCTGTGACAATCCCCCGTAAAACCTGATGCGGGATGTTGGACAAGGTGATTTATGACTCAGGAACAACCGGTGACCTGTGGCGGGACGGACAATAACCCGCTGACTGAAAGCTTGCCGATTTCACTAAAAGGTAAACATCTTAATTCTTGTTAATGGACTTCGGATGTGCTGCTCTGCTTAGGAAGTAACAATAAACTCTAGTCTTTCAGAGTGCAGCCAATCGCCCGCAACTTGGGCAACGGTGGCTGATGGACTTGAGGGGGGAAAAGGTTTTCAAGGTGCCCTGTATTGTGCACACAACATCAGTCACAAGGCAACTGCTTGCTCAGGAGCTTTTCACTGACACACTTTAACCTTGTCTGCCAGACAACACATAATATTAATATATGGTTGTTATTAATAGGACAAGTCGCGACCTGTAAAACAGCCCCAGGTGCGGGAGGTGATGTCACAGTTCAGTTGTGTGCTATTTATATCACTTTTGTAATACATTTGTACAATTACTACATGCTGCAGGGATTCATATTGACATGGAAGAAATGTAAAGCAGGCAGTAGAGGAGTTGTGGTTGTGACTGTAAAGGACAAAGCTTCTGTCGAGCTGTATTTTAGCCAGAGGAAGGCTAACCATCCATCCGTTATTCTTGCTAACCTTCCTCAAAGGCACAATGACCAGCTGTGACTGACCAGCAGCATCGGGTGACTCCTTGATCTCTGGCTCTGGCTTTATCACAGCAAAAGTTGAACCAGCGTGGACAGACAGAGAAGATCAATAATTGTTTACGATTGTTATAATAAGGTCCATTAGCCATCTATCACTGTAGTCCAATACTCTCATGTCCTGATCTCTTAGTGGTCGGACAGGCCACACATGGGCAGAGCACGTATAAATTCTGCATCCCGTAATACTCAGAATTGCATTCAATACTTGCAGTTAATAATTTAGCACATGTACCCGTCAGTGATCTTTATGAAAGTGAAGTTCCAATCAGTGTTTTGATGGTTTGAAGGGTATATTTGAGAAAGTGACACCTTCTCTGTGGTTCAGAATAAGAGGAACAAAAGGTTGTCAAATGTAGCAACAGTGGAGAAGAAAAGTGGAATATTTAAAGGTGCAATTTGTAATTAATGCTCCAAAGAATAGGGTTAGTATTTGTTCACAAAGGCTTTTTGACTCAGTTAACCCCCCAACCCATCATCAGTGCCCAATTTTAAAGTCATGCCTATTGTATTGTATTGTATTGTATTGAAAAGCGGCCTTGGGGTACTTAAAAGGCGCTAGATAAATTTAAGTTATTATTATTTCACTTTGTGCACATAATGCATGATTTCCAAACTAAAATAATATCTACACCGCAACTGGTGTTCAGTGTTTAAGAATTTGTTGCAATGACGCAAGTTTATTATGCACCACGCCTAAGCCCATATGAATGTAAAAACAATCTGGAGAACATCTGGACAAGCTGATGCACGGGATGTTCTTCTGCCAGCAGCGCAGGTTCTGTAGTGAGTTTATATGTCTTTAATTTGGAAACTTTCTATGGATTTTTTAGCCTGAGAAAGTGATGCAATAACTCTCATACCATTCAAATTGTTGTTGTGGATTTTTCTATACAGTCTTTTTTTTTTTACCTATACATGTCCCATAGTGAGTTTGTGATTATTTGGCTGAAGATTTCTCTATCTCTTATATGGCTTTAGATTATCTCCCTCGCTACAACTTACACAACCAGCAATGCAAATTAATGCACAATGACGTCACCAATATTTATATAAGTGCCTATATAAGCCCTAAAAACCTCGGGAACCCCTACACATTTCGGCCAGTTTAAGTGATTGATTGAACAGTTGTTGGTGGTAAAACATTAGCAAGCTTGTGCCTGAAAAGAAAGTGAGGAAGACTGCTAGCTGTAAAAACTGTCTGTAAACAATGCATGCTGCAATTTTTTTTAAAATATATTTTTAAATGTTTTATGAGGATGGAAATACTTTCAAATTGCTCGTTAGACCTCAAGGATACAGACAATTGCCTCTGGGAAAAGTAGTGCAAGAACACAACACCAATTAGTTAATAATTAAAGATAACTCCAGAATTGATTATAGTTTAAGAGCAGGTATTGCTGGTAGTGAAGGTTTTCTAAGTGCACCTGACTAAATGAGGAATGCAGTGTCTGCTGAGTCCACAGCCGAGCTGACAAAGAGCCATGTGGCTGTGTGGATACACGGGGACGAGGCCAGGTATGACAGCTGGTGCTCAGATCGGGCCCGTATTGACTCACAGCTCCTACCACGACCCCGTGTTGCTACATTAGCCACGTGGATGCCATTAAAAAAACAAAACAACATGCGTCTGTACCCAAAACACACACCAGACATACTGTATACTACAACCTGGCTCATGTTTCTTTCCTTGGGGCACACTGCACAGTGAGATGAAACATTCACATGATTCTCAGCCATGACTGTCTGCAAAAGTTAAACTAAGAATAGGCCTAATTGAAAAATGATACAAGCCTTCTGCCATCGTTTCTGATGATTAGAGAAGCCTAAGACCAAGTTAACTTCACAACTAACCACCAAAGGGAAAGTTAAACAATCAGTCTGATTATTATACAGGTTTTAAATAAAGTCCAAAAAATCCAGGGTGGCCAACAAAGATAAAAGATACATTTATTACCCAGTGTCTGCTGTAAACATCCAACAGAGTTTACAGATCGACCTCCTGGTTGAAATTACTGTACTGTACTTACTGTAATTGTGTTTTTTCTGTTGAGTAAAAAGTTATTACTGACCGCTCAATTTCAGTTTTACCTCTAGATAAATTGGTTTAGGTGGATAAACTGTTGAAATGTTGAAATCTTGTCTGATCTTCTCACTGTTGAGTTTCTTGCCCCATCAGGCATTATGATAAAAAATCTTATGATGAAAGATTTTGCCGCAGGGGCTTTACAATCTGTATAGCACTCAACACCGTCTGACCCTTGACCCTCACTTCAGATGAGGAAAAACTACCCCCTCGCCCCCAAAAAACCTTTAATGGGGAAAAACTGCAACAATAAAAAAAACTCAGAAGGAGCAACTGAGAAGTTATTCCTTACTCGTACTCTGGACTGACAAACTGACTATAAATGACATGTGTAAATAAAAGTATAACATAATTAAATTACAAAATCAATACTGAAAGAATGCCAGTATACTGTATCTGTGTATCTATAAATAAAACACTGTCTTTAAACATTATTAAAGGGATGTTTTTAAGTTCCAAGCCAGTGCTGCTAACGTAATGCTACATGGAGCCTCTGCCGCTGTATATATATTGCGGTATAGGCTTACATAAGCACTCTGAATGAAGCCAGTGTAGTGTTACCATTGTGTATTCTTTTCACTGTACCATCTGGTGACTCGCACTCCTCCATCCCCCCGTCCATTACTCGCTCACTTTCGTCCTTTGTTTATGTATTTCCCTCTGTCACTCTCTCTCTCTCTCTCTTGCACTGAGGAACGATCTGGTGACTTTGCAGATGTGAGTATGACTGGAAAGTTCAAGCGGCGAACGCTTGGCCCTATTGTGTCAGCAAATACAGCAGCAATTGTTTCTCCAAAACAATGAAAAAACTACAAGTGCTGCTGGTGAATCACAACAATGAGAACAAACAATGTTCAAATCTAGTGGGAAATTGGGGGAAATTCTTAAGGAATAACTGACATTTTCAATCAAAAGCTGCACCGCAATAGTTTTGTGTGAATAATAATTAGACAATATAACAAGCTGTCTAATCTCAGCTCCATTATTTCTGCTTACTGTGCCATTACTGGTGCCACAGAGAAATTAATGCATTCTCAGACCGTATGTGAAGAGGGCTTTGGCACAGTAACTTAGATCAATGCCTTCATCTATCTGCCTGCCTGCAGGGATCTTCTACAGTACGCTCCTTCAACTAACTTTATAGCGCACCAGGGCTTCAGAATTACAGCTGCACTTTCCTTACAATATTGCGAGACAAGGAAGCTCATTCTAAAAAACTTTCAAGTGATCTCAATATTGCTCTCCAATAGAATTACTGTACTCTGGAGTGCACCTTGTAGGCTTCCTTTCGCCACAACACTTTGCAATTTATCTTCCAGGCAGATACCCCTCCCCTATTTCTCTGATATTTCCCCTGAGGGGTGAGAATATTGAATCAAGGATCTCATGCAACTGACCAGCCATCTGCCCTTATTGCCTCAGAATAGATCTACATTCAGACAACAACATAGATTATGGGTTCCTACCATAGACTGTATAAATAATCAACGTAGTCACCGTGACGTCACCCATTGGTTTGCAGGATTTGAGGCATCGAGTTCAGCGTTTCACTCCTCGCCATCTTGCGTCGCCATCTTGTTTCCGAAAACTGGGAGCAGACCATATTTGGACTGTGGAGGAGCGAGAGGGATCTGATCACTGACTACACGGCTCACTACACCTCAACCTGACTAAGAGAAGTCACTGCTAATTCAAGTTTACATTCACTGTAGCATTAACTGGGATGTTAGTTTTGGCTAGCAAAAAATATGAAGAAAATGTACGTTACTTACCTAAGAAAAATGAACAGCAACTCCTTGGAATGTCTGTTAGTCCAACCAAACGCTGAGCAAGACATTTTTAATGAACAAAATGTTCAAATAAACTTTCACTAAACGTGAAAATACAGTGAGAGGGTCAAAGTTATGAGACCCAACTGCTAAATGTAATTTTATATATATATATATATATATACATATATACATATATACATATACATATAACATTATTGACACGTTGCCGTGGATATGCATTGTTCTGCTTCTCTCCTAATGACAGCTTGTCTTGTTAGTGACCTGTCAATCAAAGGTAGCCACACCCCAAATCATAGTATTTTTTTATCTTCTATTTTCTTCTAAATGGGGCCATTATTGGAACTATTAACATTAAATGGTCTTGAAGAAGATTTTTTACTAGCGATTGAGACCATAGTCTCAAAATTCTCAAAATTAGTCTAAAATTCTGAGGTAATAAATCAAGTGCGAAGTTTTCTCATTTTGTATTGAAATGAATGGACCGAAATCCTTCTGCAACTTTCGTCAGCGCCCCCCATGTTGGAATTTTCGGTAGAACGCAGCTTAAAAGCACTTCCTGGTTTGCCTCACTGCTCAGACCTGGAGGTTGCCGCCTGCTTCCTACCCTCATTTTTCGGGAGGACAGTCTCAAAAGTCAACGCATTCTCATCTCAACTCATCTGGTGTACGGACACTTTATCATGCCCCTCTCTGTGTGATACCGGCACACAAGACACCCTTTGCATCAGTTTTAGAAGTGTTAGGTACATTGTGTCACTTTCCGCTAGTTAAATGCATAGTGGCTTTTCAAAATAAAATTCTGTGTTTGCAGGAGAAGGTTAACTTTGAGCAATAAAACCACTTGACAGAGGTTAAGGTAAAACAACATGGTTGGGTTTCAAAACAACTACTTCCACATTTTACTACCAGACTGTGCACTGGTGGACCCCAAGACATGAACACTCCAGGTTCAAAGTCCAGGCTTTGTTTGACCCATTCACCAGCCTTCCCACCCACACTAAACTGACTTTTGCACTCTTTATATTATGTCCAATACTCCAATATTGCAGCATTTGGGTTTACATTAGAGTGAATGGAAGGTCCAGTGCATGTCATGCAGATACTAAAGAGTGCTTGTGTGACAGTATCAGTCACCAAGGGCTGTGAAAATGTGTTGATATCTGTCGAGAGCTGTGAGTGAGACCGGGCTGGAATAGTACATAAAATAAACATGACCAGCAATATCATAACGATAGTGCTGTTTGATCTGGCCCTCGAAAGCCGGGAAGCTTCCAACTCTTTTGACCCAGCATTGCTCAGTGAGATCGGTATGTATTCTTACATAACAGAGCAGCAAATGACCACAATTAAAGAACATCTGCTGCGCTTTGACTGAATGCACGGCTTCTTAGATTTCATGTCCAAGCTCCAAGGAGTTTCAGAAAACAAACGCTTGTTGTCAGATTTAAACTGCAGCAATTTACAAGCATTCTTTTGAAGGCAAAGAGAAAAATAATTAAATAAAACAACCATCAAGTTCAACTATGCATAATTGTTTAGTGTGCAGACAAAGTGAAGTTCCCAGTAAGTCTGAGGAATGCATTACTTCCAACTACACCTTCCAAATGCAATAACTGTGACCACACTGCAGTTAAGTTCGGATAAATAAAAAGATAAAGACAGAATAAAGGTTGCAACGACCTCACTCCTGCAGCTGAATGAGAGAAAATCCCTTCAGGCAGGTTCCAAACTCTTGTAAAACCTGAAACCAGAAGATTGAAAGTTGTTATAGCCTTTGGTTTTGCAATGAAATGTTGGAAACATGGGTGTAATGTTGGGTGTTTACATACTTTAGCAATATAGTTTCAGTTTTATTCACCTGGACCAGATTCGATAAGGTAAACTTGTTCATGGAATTTTTTCAATCGGGTTGTTACAGATTTTATGGTTTACCCACTTCTGTGTTGTATCATTCAGTGTTACAGTGCAGCAGAACAGAAAAAGGTTGTGTTTTTACATTGCTTCGGGGGGTTGGAGTGGCTGCATGTGTCACATTAGGCTGAGGGAATGGCTGACGGCAAGGACTCTCCATGATGACTGAAGTCTGGTGAAGGGAGGGGGGTGCCACTCATCTTCCCCTGGGGAGACAGAAACACAGAGGGAGTTATTTCAATTAGTCAGATGCTGCCACAACCAAAAGCCCAACCTGCTCCCCGCTGCACCTCCACCACCGGGCCAGAGCCAGCTAATCAAATCAAGACAAGGGTGATGCAGACAAAGACTGGAAGCACTCTGCCGTTTGAGAGGGAGGAAGAGGGGCGATATAAGCCGAAGAACATGTAAGATGTGTCATGTTTGGAATGGCATTCGTTACAGTGGTTTTGGATTGTGTTTAGAAAAGGTTTTTTGTGTTTTAGAGGACAAAGAGTCTTTGTATGTATGAGCAGTCCATGAAAAACTGGCGTGCAGAGTGTGACAGTGCATAGAAAACTGCTCTGGTAACCAAATTTATGAATGAAACTGCTTTGAATATAACGGGTGCCACAAATTCCACACCCAATCCTCCACCAAATGACATTAAGATTAACATTTTGACTCTTCGCAGCTTCAGACGAGACAGTTACCTGATCAGTTGGTGTCTGGTCCAGGGATTGAGGATTTATGGTCTGCAGTTTTTGTTTTTGAAGATAGGCTAATGGTCTCTTGGTAGCTTTGTTGTTCACAGGTCCCTTTCTGATGTCACTTCAAAGCAGTGTGCAATCTGGGCCAGAGGGGGTTTAGCCTGGCTTGACCAGGCACACTTCCGCGCCCCTTTTCATGTTTGCCACTCCATTTCTCTCTCTCTCTCTGTCTGACAAGCAGTTCTAAGCAGAGTCTGGGCCCCCGAGCACTAATTACAGGTCACCAAGTCAACTAAGAGGGGCGCTCCCCACTTTTAAACCAGTGGCTGACATCATGAAGTGGGAGGACAGGGCTTTAGGAGAAACATAAGGGTTCAGTATACAGGGAATGTATCGTAACAAACATGGAGATGAAGCATGTGTATGTTTATTTTCATGGCACAGCTTGAGGTACATTTCTCTTACTTATGTAAGGTTCTCTTGGCTTTCCGCATTCTCTGTAATTACTTGCTGGCTCAGGTTTTAATTAGAAGTTAGGACGCACAAAAATATGACAGTCTGCCAAATCGGTCTCTTTTATTGCTTGTTTATTCTAGGTCATCAGTGATTTAATGGCATTGATGTTGTAATGCCCTAAAAAACTTCTGCACATTCCTTGGTCAGTATTTTGCACATTTTTTGTTTCAAATACTGTGAGGCCTGTCTCATTAAAAACATTTAATCATCTATTTTATATAAGTGACTATTGATTTTTGTAGAACTTGCTTTTTTATTGTAAAATATTAATATGCTCCAGAATACCGAAGTGAATTCCTTGCATGCAAAAACCTACTTGGCAATAAACCTGATTCCAATGTCAAATCAATACTATTAAAGATGCGGTGCATATTAATTGATACATTTTCAGTCAGTTTGACACGACTGACTCTCTCAACAAAACTCACTTACTCACCCTGTTACAAATTATATATAGGCAGTTAAAATTGTACTTCTCATTAAGTTCAAAGTCATCTTATGGTAGGCTGCATTATGATAATTTTATGTCTTATGATATCATATACGGTAATTGGGTGTTTTATAATGGGTATCCTTCCTCTATCCTTGAGAAAACATTTATTATAGGGGTTACGACATTCTTCTTAATGGTCCTGGTCAGAAAGGGGCATATAAAAAGGAACCCAGCTGCAGAGTGTTGGTGATCCGGATGTAAAAATAAACTGCCCTACATCACAAAACTTTTTTTTCCTCCCGAGAAGGCTTTTAATACATACGGCATACAGGCGACGCCGTTACTATTTCTCCCTGCCGACTTCCAAAATTAATGCGGCAGAGTTCCAGTCCAGCACAGTCGGGAGGAATGGAATGAGAGGCAGCCGTGGGCGATACCAACTGTGGATTCCATTAGGGGGGGCTGCGAGGCAATTGTCATGATTCGAGGGCATAAAAACACACACTAATAACGTAAAGTATAACACTGAGTACACTATTTTCTAATTAAATAAATTATTACGCCTGTGTCAATTTTTGTGTTCGTTATTGAACCAGAATCTTCCATCTTTATCCCGGTTCCACCCTTTCCCGCTTCCACCCACCGCACATGTATTCCTATCTGCTTGTTACGGCTCCAGCGGGGACAGAATGTGGCTCCAGTCGAAGGCGGCAAGAACTACGACTCCTCTCCGAAACTTATTTAAGTCTTTCCAAACTGTGGATTTCTTTTCCTTCTGTTGTTTTGTGTGTGTAAGAACGCCAAATTAACCCGTTCGGATTAACTCTTTTTTAAAGGAATAACTCTTTTTGTCATTAAAAAGGTGAGTTTTGATGTACTGGCTGGATGCTTTTATCCCGTTTTTAAATCACACTGGGAATCTTAAAGGTATCTTGGCAGTTAACGTGACGTCATTTCAGCACTCGAATACATTTAAATGTTTAAATATGAACTCCCTTTTTGTAATGTAATCTCTATATCTGTTTATATGAGTATGTTTAATGTATTTAAAGCCATTACGAAGCAAAGTTGGGACGGCTAAGTTTGCTTCACCAACGGGGGATGCTGCCAGGTTATTTTACAGGGAATGTTGCCATGAAATATGAGTAACCAAGTCGATTTTTTTAGTTAGTAAAGACATTTTGGCTTTACTTGATATGACACAGACAAGTTAAATGGATGAATTAGTAAAGTTGATTAATGAGGATTGAACATTTTAGATGTTTGCTCACTTTTTTTTTAATCGTGTGCTAACATCATGTACTCTTCTCGGACCAACTTAGCCTGAAAACCAAGCTGATGCCCTCATGAAAAAGCAAATATATAATGTAAAGTTCGTGCCTTTATCCATCGTATGGTGACATTAAAGCCTTTTTATTATTTAAAACATAGCCAACATTCATTGTTATTGCTGTGTAAGTACCATGCCAGCAATGCCCCATACCTTCAACAATATACTGTGTGGATGTCTTAAATGGCCCAAAATGATGCGTAACCCATGCTAATCAATCCTGTTTAGAGCTGCCAAATCCCTCCTTTTCTTTTCATCTGAACAAACTGCAAGTTGTTTTCTTAGCACTCAGGAATGTCAACAATTTCCACTCTGTTTAATATTAGACCAGAGAGCAATCAGGAAAAAAGAGGGGAATGAGAATCCTCACGTTTTCTTACAAAGTTTTAACTTATTGTTCAGGTTGTTGGCATACATTGGGTCCACCACTTTTCTATAGATTGGATGAATAATTTTACTTTCAAGGCAAATTACTTTCCATAGATGTCAGGGGTCAGATGTTGAGCATTTCCAGGAGCTGTTGGGGACTAAATGTCTTGCTCAGGGGCACTTAAGCAGAGATGATGCCTTGACATCTTAAGTTTTGTCCCTTGGTTGCTTGTTTTAACCACATTATAATTTATAAATCCTTTGCCAAGTCATAAAGAGGTTGTTAATGTAATATAATCAAAATTGCACAATGCATATATGATGCACAATGAGGTATGTTGCAATTTTCAAATGAAATCAAGAGTGTTTGCAAGCACAGTCAGCAGTCAGTTAGTGAGGGGATCCCCTCTTAAGGATTGCTTGCACTTGAATCTCATCCAGTACACATGGTAGGCTAATCAGCTACCTTGTGTGGCCCATTCCCCTGCATGCAGTGTGTGACATGTCAGCTAGGTCTATGCTCCAGCTGTTGGGGAAAACGGAAGAAAAACAAGTCATGTTTTAGTGATTGCGATGCTGCCTTGGCTCGGTGTTGAAACAAAGTGAATGGGAGAGAGATGGTGCAGGTGTTGTCTGGACAGGAAGAGCGCTGCTTGAGTAGGAAACAAAAAGGAAACGTGTGAACAAAGATGGTTGGTGTGTGTGTCGGTGACTCATTCAGAAGAATCTTTGCTGGAATGTGTGATGGGATGGGATAGCCCATAATTGCACAAGGCAATCCCCTCTCTCACTTGTATATGAGTTACTGCTATGTTTTGCAATCTTGTTTGGGTGCTTTTCAGTTTCATTTATTGTACTTAAACTCAGAATGCCTTACCTACCATACCTGTTACATGCACGCTTCAGTGAGTGTTGGATCTGTTGTTTTTCTAAATTTATCTCTGATTTCCCCCAGTATTAAACTTAACATCAAAAGCTCAGCTGAATTCGTAGCCCCGGGGCTGGCTTTCTCTGATGCTAAAACTACTCTGAATACAAAAACTCTGAGACACAGTACCTGAGCGGAGGAAGAAAGCATCTGCGCTGCTATACATAGGTAACTTGAGATAACCTGTTGTATGCTTTTTACATAATCGTCTCCTCGCTATGCAAATTCTCCGAGAAAAGCTTGATGCACGCTCGGAGGGGTTTTTCATACCGGAATCAGAAGCTGGTTTATAAAATGCTCTCTCCTGAATTTACCGTTCAGTCCGCCTTCGGCGTTGTTGCTAGAAGATAAGGTGTAAGAGGAATCATATTTTGAGTTTTGGGCTAATGTAACCGAGGAATGGGGGTGGATAAGATTACTGTTATTGCCATAAAGAAGGAGAAACTCTATCTCCTACCGTGAGATTGCATGTGTTATCTTAACTGCGTCTACTGTATATGGGTGTGTGTACGCAGTCAAATGTCCTTGTTGGTGTAAGTTATACAGATGCCTTGGGCTCTCTGCTTATATCACTCCACATTATCTGGTCCATGCAGCTGCTTTTGGATGCAAAGCCTGTATCTCAGGAAAGTCCACTTTTAAGGAGTTGTGAAAAACGGGCAGATTTCCAAAAAGGTAGCCATGTGTTTTTAAAGATAGAGATAAATCTCAGTGTTCTGCACAAAACCACCAACATCTGCAACTGCAAGGATGTTGCATGACTTCTCACATCCATGTGTCAAGTCCACCATAGGGGACATAAGAAAGAAAATGGGTCAGTTCTTCCTGCATTTGTCTCAGTTACTCCCCCTTTCCTTGGATTGTGTTTTTTTTCCTCTGCTTACTTGGCCTTCTTAGTGAAGCTTGAGTCCTTTCAAGGAAGTGGACCAGAGAGATTTAACCTGCCAGCATCCCCCTTAGGATATTATCAGCTTATCTCACACGTTTTTTACTTCAGCTCTCAGTGCTTCCTGTAGGATATTTTGTTGATTTTGGAAGGATTGGTTGCAGGTATACGTGTTACTGAGACCAAGGTTCAGTCGTGGGTCACTAACACCAGATATCAGAGTTTAGAATTAGCTCCTCGCAGCGTATTTATACCTCACTATCAAAGTTGTAATTCCAGTTCTAAGTCTTGTTTGGGTTTTGGCATGGGGTGAACAATAGAGCCAAATTCTGGACTTATATTATCTTTACTTTGTGTTTTCATTGAGGTTATTTTAAAACAGTTCTTTTTACTATATTGTGAAATGCTCCAGTTAACTTTCTGCACGGTTAAAACGTGTTTCCTGAGACAAAAAAGGCATACCACGTTTCCTCAGGTGTGACAGTGTAAACAGACGATCCTGTTACAAAAGCTGCACACAGGAAACAGATCAGATCACCTGCAACGGCCCTTTTCATTCTGTCATAACGGAAGAAACAAAACAACAGGGTTTGGCTGGGGTTTGCTGTAATTGCAGCTCATTGTTTAACCCTCTTCTTTAAGGCTGCTCGCGCTATTTCGAGCATACATAATGGTCGGGTTGACGTCTCCGCGGTGTGTTGCACTGCGATTGCTAGTTTTGTGGGGTTACTCATGCTCTGTCCAAGCCTGAATGCTGGGCGGGGAGGGAAGGGAAGGGAGCGACTGCTGACTCTGTTCTAACTTGTCTGGCAGTGCCGGCAGTTTGAGGTGTGTGTGTGCATGTGCGCGCACTCACTCCACATGGAAGCCAGATGTTATGAATGTTGAAATACTTTTTCCATAAAGGTAACTGAGCTTAAGTTGTTCTTCACTGAGTTCATTGAGTTTTGAACTTTGCTGCTTGAGTTACTCTTTGTTAGCATATTTCACCGGATCATTCCTTACATATTAAAATGTCTGATGATTTGAAAGAAAGGGGGGAGGAAAAAGTTATGGAATACAGAAAATCTGCATGCCAATTTTCTGTATGAAAACTATGCACAACGGGTCAGGTATGGTGTGAATTATCCACGTTGGCATGTCCATTTACTGCTCCACACAACACACAACGCTCCAGACAGAGGAGCTACAGTATAGTAGTCGTGTTGTACGATATTGGTTGTTGAGAAACCAAATTGATGACGTTCCCCCATTATGGCAGCAAGCTAGCTATGACCTCAGTAGGAAGACATACTTCCACTGAAATCGACGTCCATCTGAATAATTTTTCTGCGGCACAAATGTTCCACAGCATTGTGCAAGCTTTCATAAGAACCCACAACATCAGTTTTCATTCATTTAGGTGCACATTTTTAGGACAAAAAAAATCTGTGCTTGGTGCCTTTTTTCTACAGTTCTTTTATTGAATCATATATTTTAAAGAACGATTTTGATAACAATATGTTGACAGAGTAAAAAAAGCAGAACTGGAGACAATAAGAAGTATTTGATACTTGGTATGCCATGGTATTATAACTTCAGCTAAAGCAAATGTCACCACTTCACAAAACTTTCCTCCAGCTGACTGGACATGGAAAATAAATAACTTGGTCCAAACTCATTCCAGAAGACCCACAGCTGAACAGTGTTGTGGCTGACATTAAGACAGTAGTGGTCATAGTGTTGCCATACACAATGGAGATTGTCTTCCAAGTTGTTGCAGCTAACTTTTTTTCGTAAAAAAAAAAACTGTGTAGTCCTGCTTGTGTTCTACATTCAACATTCCCAAAGAGTCCCACACCTAATTTAAACTTTTATTAGGCCATAAAGCGTTTGCTAAGAATGAACAGTGATATGTATTTCCACATCACTCCTCTTTGTGCTGATAGCTGGTGCCACAAGTCTTAAACAAACGCCTCAACTAGGACAGTTGGCCAAGAAGCTGGCGTGTTGGCATTTCAATTGTTGTTACTCAATGCAGCCATTCAGTAAGACTCTGGCTGTCACTTTCATAATTATATCTCCATCAAGCAGGAGAATGATTCATCAAACAGGAAGGCGCTCCAGCTTCTTAATCCGGAGTAATTCCTGGACAAAAGGAAGATTGAAAGTCGAAAGCTAAATGATGTGAAAAGTCTTCAAAATTCCTCTCCAGTGACATAACCTCTCCACTGAATTCAGATAATGTATGGTAAATATTGCAGCCACATTTACTGTGTGAGTTGTGGTTTACCCCACGGCCACC
Organism: Centropristis striata; assembly: GCF_030273125.1. Classification (NCBI taxonomy): domain Eukaryota; kingdom Metazoa; phylum Chordata; class Actinopteri; order Perciformes; family Serranidae; genus Centropristis; species Centropristis striata. The sequence continues at coordinate 8,183,842 of NC_081532.1, forward strand.
CACCATCCAATTCTTTGGCTTTTCTTTGTGAATTATATAACAGCATTACAGTGCCATGCTGTGTACAGGCTTGACCTTCAGAGGCTAATGAGCGTGACATTTGATAAAGGAGGACGTGCAGGCATTTACTGTTTAGATGTTGGACTTAAGTGAGCAAACATATAGATTATACTTAGCGTGAAAGAATATTATATATATATATATATATATACAGGGTGTGTTGTGGATAATTACCGTAATTCAGATCCTACATTTCATCAACTTGAGATAAGTCGTTAAAATCTGCTTTAGGTTCTCAGACTTTTCATTTGACTCTGAGCCAGAAACTGTTTGTTTATCCTCCCCGGTAGCTCAGTGGAAATAGACAAATATCTGTTAGATGATCTTATGGGCAAGGGATCAGGGGAATGGGGGTCTTAAATGGTGTGTTTTCCCTCTGCCTCTCAGATTAGGCTTAAAGGCTAAAAACACACACAGAGAGCATCCAGGTATTTATGGGGGAGCTGCTAAACATGCCTGCTGACTCTATTAATATCAGCAAGTGGCACCATTATTTGTTTACACCGTCTGTAGTCTGTTGACAGCAGAGAAAGTCAAATACAAGACAGCATTATTAGAGTCAGAACAGCTTTATTTGCCAAGTATAACATCAGATACGAGCGTGTTTCCGGTACATGACGACAGCCACTTCCCGACATCATGACAAAGCCAGCCAGAATCCAAAATAGATGTTTAGACGATCCCGAATTGTGGTTTGGGTGGTCGAGCATGCAGCCCCACGAGCATGCTTTTTCCTGTTTATTTTGTAGCACACAGCTCCTCCTTTTAGTGTATCAGTAGGTTAAGCAGTGAAGGGAAGTCTCACTGTGAATGCCATCTTGTGACTGATGTGATTTAGAGCCACTCGTCAGCTCAGCAACATTTCTCATCAGCTGAATAAACAGATCTCTTGGCAGCGAACTGAGGGGCGGAAAAAAAATGTCCCATTCGAATCCAGTCGCTGGCACTATTTATAAAAGTCGTGCCCTTTGAATGGCAGTCCTTTAAATATTTCACCAGGGCAGTTTGTGTCAGCATCTGCAGCTCATGAAACAGGCTTCCTCCCATATGATTGGGTGCATAAAATTAGGATAAGCTTGTTTCTGCATACACCCAGCCTGTTGTAAAGTCTTTATTTAGCTCCTCCACAAGTTCAATTCATTCAGTGTTGATGTAATACCATGATTTGTTAGATTTTGTGGCATTTTCTGAGTTTTTAATTCTGTCTGGTGTTATTTTCGTTGCTATAATGCTGCATTAAATATCCCAGCTGAGCCAAACTCTATCTAGATATCAATATAGTTTTTAATTCAGCTCTTGTATCTTAACTTGTATTGTCGATCTCAACTATTATTTTCATCATTCATCTGCTGTGCTAATTAATTAGTTGACTAATCAATTACCCTCTTAAATGCTAGATAAGAGTAGAAAATGACCATCACAGACAACAAAAAGCAGCAAATCATTGCGAGCGAATGTCTGGCATGTATACTTCAAAATTGACTCAAAAGACTATTCTGTTAATAAATCAACTTATTGTGTCAGTTAAAAACACAGCACAGGTGATCCAGAGTGCTTCAAAGTGCAGAGAAAAACAGAACATAGGAAAGGAGAGGACAAATAAATATAGTTTATGATGCTCATGACAATAAACACAAAGACAATAAACTCTAGCAGAGAGATTATAGCACATCTTCAGAAGAAGCATAAGAGAAGGTCAAAGGAAGTAAAGAAACATGTAAAAATATATATTTGTATTTAGACTTTGCAACTATTAATTCCTTTATCACTTAATCTGCTCAATATTTTGTCAATTGGTCATTTTGTTGGTAAGATGTGATGGTGAAAAAACACTGGACATTATACTTGAGACACAAATTGCCTCTTGCATCTTTGTAGCATTATAAAATGCAGAATTATTCTGCACAGCAGCTGCTAGCATAGAAGACAAGGTCAGAAACGCTGTCATTTATTATCTGTTAGATAAAACACTCAAGGTTGATGTCGTTTGTTTCCTTCTGGAAAAGGGTCCTGTCATAGATGCATGATGTATTGTGGTGACTGACCCAAGGAAATAAACATGAATGCCTGTTTCATAATTTCCAACGGTCTCCATTTCTGCCTGTCCAGACTACAATGCAACAAGTTTTTATACTGATATCGGGTTGGCTGAGTTTTCAAACGTCTTCGTTTTAGGATGGATGCCAGGCGTAAAAGTAGCAAAAGTTATGCACTTTGGATGTAGCCAGAAGAACCAGACATTTTTTCTTGAAAAATGTAATCTATTATCAAACTTGTTTGCAGATTATTCTAATGTTATTCTTCTGACTGGGCGATGTAGGTGAAGTTAACTTGTTGAAGACATGTACAGACGCTGTTGAGCTCCAGCTCAGGGATTAGGGCACATGTGTGCTGTTCCCGGTGTCAGGATGCTGTCAGAGGATGCAGTTTGTGTGCACCACATGGAGACGGTGGCGGGGCAGCTCGTTGTGTGCATCAGGAATCAAAGGCCGCCATTGTTGGAATGAGAAGCAGATGTTAGTGAGGAATTCTCCTGACTGCAGCAGTTTTTTCTTTTTTCATGCCTAAGCTTCGAGCGCTGCCTCTCTCCATCTCCCTCCTCCTCTCTCTTTCTCTCTCTCTCCCTCTCTCTCTCTTTGCTGTGCATATATCCACCCTGTACTTTTTCTCTCTTAGCTTTGACACATGCTCTACCTGAAGCTATTCTTAAATCAGCGTGGTGACAGCCTCCTTCAGTTCCTTCGTCTCCAAGCAGAGAAAGTTTTTCTTTGACTGCACCATCCAACAGTTGGACACAGAGACTCTCCGCCCCTGTGATGTCAATGCTGGAGGGAGAGAACGAGAAAGAGAGAGGTGCAGTTGTGACAGAGGCCCTTTCTCTGTATCCCAGTGTGGGATTTGGTCACTCTGAGGTTTGCCACGTTGACAGAATCCCTGTTTGAAAGGCAGAGGAAGCTCAGTTGGCTGCTCTTTGTGCGTGTGCTGCTTTAGATGGACTTTAGTGTTGCATCACACTTTGCACGGCAGTGAAATGGGGGGATGGAAAGCAGTAATTTCATTATCCAGCACTCTCTTTCCCTCACACAGCGTGTAAGCGAATCCACCCTTTAATTTCACAGTGGACATTCCCTCTGTGGTGATGTCTCATGTTTAGACCAGACGTGACACAATAGACATTTAAACCCATCAATAATGACTGTACTCAGTTCTGTCTGAGTAACCCCGGTCTCTACAAGACACCAATCCGCTTTCACCGTGAGCGTTCAGCAATGTAATAAACGAAACGTAAGTAGGATGTGTCTGTGGAAGTCAGGAATCATATTTCTGGTTAAAAATGCAATGTGATATGACTTCAACAGAGCCTACTTCAAGGACCTTTAACTTTTCTGCAGGGAGATTAAACCGGATGTGTGAATGTTTCCACCTTGTACACAGATTTTTCAAACTCTGGCAAAAAAGAAAACCACAGGGCAAATTCTCAAAATGCTCCTTTAAGCTTTGTGAAACCATTCGTAGTTGAGTTGCAGATACAGAAGCATCAGCAAAGTTGAAGTCTGAACAGACATGGATGTAAACTGCATCTCCACTGGTTTGTGGATACAAACTGTGAGGCGGTAAAAATTGGAAGAATGGCTCGCGTATCATCAGTGATGATTCACTTTGACCAGTCATTAGCCTCCAATATTTTGACTTCACTTCATGTATTAGCTTAACTTGCTTGTGGTTGGTGGTGGTTTAAAAGGTAAAGGGTCCCAGGTACTATCCACAACTTCTGCCAATGTAAAAGCAAAACTGAACAAGTAAAGTTGAGTAGAGCAATGCCGTACCATGCACTGGAAAAACAGCATTATGAAAAGGTCGATTATGAAATAAGATAAGACTTTATTTATCCTGCAGTGGGGAATTCCGTAATATGTTAGTTCCCATACCGGGAGTCGAACCCGGGCCGCCTGGGTGAAAACCAGGAATCCTAACCGCTAGACCATATGGGAAGGCCATTGACATCACATGCAATTTTCAATCTGAACGGGTCGATTCAGTGTGAATATTAACTATTCAAATACATTTCAAATAAAAGTGACAGCCCAAGCCTCATGTCTGTATGGGAAACATAAATCAAAAACCAACATCTGCTTAGCTTACCTTAGCTTAGCTTACCTTACCTTAGCTTAGCTTAGCTTAGCACGGTCACTGTAAACACAGGGAAACATCTGGTTAAAGGTAGCAAAAGTCACTCACTTAATTACTTGTTATATCTCGCTTGTTCAATCTGTACCCAAAAAATGTACGAGACTATTTTTAGTAGAAAAAGTACACCTACAGTATCTATGGTGGGACTGCTGTTCATGCCATGTATCAAGTGTAAATCCATTTTAAGTTGGACATGGTATAAGTATTCTGGTACTCTACTGTTTTCCTGTCTCACCAGCTTGGCAAATGAAATAATTCAAAAGCTTTTTTCTGCAAAAATATTATATCTGACCTGCCTTACTGACATCACTCTGGATCTCTGGAGGGGAAGCGAGTGATTGAGAGAAGTAATCCAATTAGGTGGATCTCATTCTAATTAACCCCGCTGCCATCACACAGCTGTTCTGTAGTAGTACCTGACATATGGTCATGGCAAGAGATCAGGAACATACCCATTGTGCATCTGATGTACATGTGTCTCTAATTTTATCTGCATATGTGTGCATATTTGCATGTGTGTGTGTGTGTGTGTGTGTGCAGTGCAGCAGTGTTGTGTTTAGTCAAGGTCAGCAGCAGCGCAGGCAGCCGTCCCAGTCATGGCTCATCAGCAGACTTTGCTGAGTAGCTGGTTGCCCGCCACACTGCACATCCAATGACCAGCGTTAATGAGAACTGATGCTGTATGTCAACAGTATGTGTATTTATGGCTGCCTTGGCCACAATGCTCCCTGTCTCTGCTGCAACAAAGCAGTGTTATATGTCGACAGCAGGCGTATTGAATGGGTACTTAGTCCGAAAAGCATTTTCTGACTTTGCTGCAGAGGTCCAAGCCTACAGTTAAAGCTGTTGTTTATTGGTATCACTCCGGCCAGTAATTTCGGTGTTGTTTCCACTGCTGCTTGCTTTGTTAGAGTAGCAATTTACTGATTTCAAGACAGGTTTTTCACTTTTATATTTACTGTCCCGGCTTACAAAGGCGCTTTGAGTAGCTGGAGGAGCCTGCAGTGAAACCTTTTGTGTGGTTTGCATAAACTGACTTGACGAGTCAGATTTCCTTTGCTGTCGATACGCCTTTAAAACTCTGATAGCATCTTTTTAAATGCTAATTGCTTTCCCCCCTGTAATGGTATCCCTCCTATCTGTTTTTAATGACAACATGGCTTCAAGGTGAGTGACTTCTCAACAGGAAGAAGTGATAATCTGGATTGATTGTTCTTTTACATTCTTTTGTCTGGTCCGAGACTTTTCACACTCCCTGAAGGCCTCACACGTCCTCAGGCACAGGTCATACTGTGAGCTACTTGCTGGTCACGGGACAACTGCTAATGTTGGAGGTGTGTGTGTGTACCCTTCCTTTACCATGTGTGTGTGAGATATGTATACAGTTGGCAGAGAACAAGGGAACACATGGCTGTCATAAAATGGAAGCAGAAGTGCAGGAATATCCCTGAAGTCATTATACTGCAACTTTAAGTTCAGTGTGCAGATATTCTTTCAGGTTCCTGCAACACTTTGCTGTTTCACTTTCATAATAAGAGCATTTCCCTAAAATACCATTACAAAACAGAGAAAATATACTTGCATTTACTAAACGCAAAGCTACAGTCAGACACTCGCCAGCAGGCAGTGAAAAGTTCAAGTCAAACAGCCGAGAGTCAGCCGAACTGAATGAGATGACAAAACCGATGCCAGGAGGAAAATGTGAAGCTGTGTGGCTTACAGAGCCAACAAAGTCACACCCAGTCTAAACCCCTCTGCACAAGTTTCTTAACAGCTGCTAAAGTCAAGCACGGTAATGCATTGCTTTCTGGCAGCAGTGTTGTATTTCTGGTTTATTAAAATGCCCTAAAGTTAATGTTCAGAACTGGTTTTGTTGTGTTTTAAGTGAAAAAGTGATAGAAATCTGTCGGTTTTTCCGCAGCGGGCCACTTAGCGTGTTTCTCTCGTGGCATCATTACATTTCTTCGGTTCCTGTCCAGACAGATGTTCACATGTTCCTCCGGAGTCACTGACATTCCCCTGAAATGATGTCACACAATCAGGGACACAAACATAGAGCTGGCCTCCTTTTTTGTCTGTCTGTCTTTTATTTCTCCTATCCTGTCAGACTCTGTTAGTAGGAACATATTTTTCTGCACATCGGCTATTTTTAAATGTGTATTTGGATCTTCAATTGAATTTACAGATCCTTTATCTTCTCTGTTGTGTCTCCACAGTGGCTGTCTGCAGCTCGGGTCCCCATGCTCTGCCCTGTGAGTGCTGCTTGGCCTGCTGAGCCCGTAGGTGCTGGTGAGTCTGTACTGGGCTGCAGCTGAAGCAGGGATACAGGGACCAGTGGTGGAGGCGGGTCGTCAGAGGGCCCGGAGCCCCGGTAGCAGGCGGTGGGGCCTGTCCTGTCTGAGCCACGCCGAAGATGAACAAACTGAACTTTCACAACAACAAAGCCATGCAGGACCGCCGCTGTGTCTGTGTCTTTTTGCCCAATGATGACACACTTAATGTCATAGTCAATGTGAGTATAATAATAAACATTACCCTTAAATACTGCTCTAAACCTATTCATCAGTGTGCATCCACTGACATGGCTTTTTTGGCCACTGACAGGCTGACATCATAATGGAAAGGACCTTACAGAGAGAAAATAAGTTTTTCTTTCCCTATTGCTTGATACGCTTTTTTTTTTAAATTTTCAACAAAATATTCTCTAAGTCATCTTTTCCCAGCGCTTGTCTCTTCACCTCTCACTCATTTTTCTATTGTCGAGAGATTTCAGAACAACACTTTTTCTTGAACGAGACTTGGATAAGACACAATAATAAACAAACCAAATTAAGCAAAAGTTTAAAAAAAAGTTATTTTTCTGAAGGGTCCTATTTATAATGTTGTCAGCCACTTATAATAACAATTTGAGCCTGTCGGTGGCAAAAACAAGCACTTTTAGTGGCCATATTTTATGGTGCACAATCGCCCAGAATAATTAAATTGCAGTCTCCTTAGTAGCTGTCGGCTACAGCTCTCTTGCTCAAATTAAAAAAAAAATGTTGTCCTTATTAGTCACCGAGACACAAAAACATGGCAAAATTGGGTCCAGTGTGAAAAATACAGAATTTTTTCATTAAAACCATGATTTGCATTTTTTTGTTTTTTTGTACTGATTAAATAAAAAAGATATAATATGTTAATTGGTGAACTTTGGATTTGCTGTTAGGCAGATTTTGTTACATTTAGTCATGCTCTGTATTCTTTGTTTTCCAGGCTTTTTGCTAAGCTAAACTACTAACTGGCTGCTAGCTGTAGCTTCATATTTATCACATAGTCATGGTATCGATCTCCTCTTCTAACTCTGGGCAAGAAAGTGAAAAATCTTGTCCTTTTCCTTTAAGAGCATACACTGAGATGTTTTTAATTTCATAACAAGATGTGGTCAGTATTTCTTGGCAGCTGTCAGCTGTTACTTACGAAACTGTTTTTGTGGTGAAGTGACCTCAGGAATGTATTTAATCTCTGTATATGAACAGCTGTTGATTCATTTTCATTCTATAACAACTGTTCATATACAAACTTTCATGTTTCATGGTGGCCAAAAACAAGGTTCCTTCTTCAATTGAAATACTTTTGAGAGATACTTACCAAACATTAGCAGTTGTGTTTGTATTTATGTTTATGTTATTTTGATTAATGGCTAACAGGTGATCTTACCCTCCTCCTCTTCTTCTCTCCTCCTCAGGTGAAGACTTTGTGCCAGGAACTGTTGGTCCAGGTGTGTGACCTCCTGAGGCTGAAGGATTGTCACCTGTTTGGACTCAGCGTTATTCAGAGTAAGACTTCTCATTTCAGGGAAACAAACAAATTCCTCCTGGGTTTTGTTTGTGCAGTTCAGTTTGTTGTTTTGTGCTGTTCTGCACACAGTTTATCCATTAAAAAAAAGCTTGTTTACACATCAGCTGAACACACCACTCTTTGTTTTCTGCCTCTTCACGTCTCCATTTCTCAATCAGAGCTCTTTTCAGTTGTGTGGGCAAAGCTTGTTTATGTTTTAAAATATTTAAATTGCATAGTTACGTCATGCAAACCATGCAGTGAATGCAGTCATAAACAAGCCTCATAAAAACAGTGAAAAAGCCAGTTGCTTTCCTCAGACCAATAACTTTGCTGAGAAACCGGAATGTACCCTGAACGTAGCATCTCTCACCTACATGTCATGGCGGTCTCCCAGGAACCAGGGCCTCCTCGTCCTGACTGGCTCCCATTGTGCAGCGAGGTTAAAGTTGTTTTTACGGTGACGGCGCGGTGAGGGTCGTACCTATAGAATGAGTCACTACGTCTGCTCTGTGGCGAGGCGGACAGCGGGTGACAGTTGTAGGCAACTGTGGAGAGAGAGTAAATTGCAAAGGCAGTGTTTTCAGACAGCTGGCCTCCAGATGAGCCAATGACGGCCCAGCAGGTCAGTTGAGCAGGAGCCAAAGGGTCTGATTGTGGGACATTCCTGAAGTGCTTGTATGAACAGCGTGAAATCCCCAAGGCAAACAGAGGCCACCCACTCCCTGTGTGTCACCCACTGTCCCCCCGACCACAGCGTCCACAGCCGGGCTGCCACAACACACACCGCTTCAAATACGTCTTTGTTTGCGTGCTGTTTGGAGGATTAACCTCACACGAAAAACAATATATCCAGAATTCATGATTGCAAGAATGAACTGTCAAAGTCTACTTTGTACGAATGTTTAAGAGCTGCTGAGGCCCACCCTGGTTTAAATAGTGGAAGCAGTGTGAAGAGGAAAAGAAGATGATTCAACAGAAAATAAATGCAACTTATAAAAGCAATTTATCGTTAAGGCAATTTTAAATCAAAATTGGCAGCATTTCAGTGGTTCCTGCCTCTCCAATGTGAATATTCAGCCAATTTTTATATTCATTTCAATACTTTTAAAATTAAAACATGCAGGTCCGTGTTTGGTGGAAGTCGGGGTGGATTAATGAGTCAAACAAACAGGGTTTAAGGAGAAAGAGTTGGAATATTTGCAGTATTTTTATGCTCTCTGTGGTAACAAACTGAATATATTTGGGTTCTGTTGATCAGACAAAACAAGCATTTTGAAGACTTTATCTTCCCTTTTGGGGACTTGTGTTACACTGTTTTTGACATCTATTGACCAAACGATTCATTGATTAGCTGTTTATGTTTATGTCACTGTTTATAAAAATTGACAGAAGGGCTTCAACTAATGATTATTTTTTTATTATCAATTCATCTTAAGATTCAAATGTCTTGTTTTTGTCAGTCCAAAATCCAAACACATTCACTTTAATATGAAATAAAACTGAAACTACATTTTTTAAGTTTTGTTTAGCTCTTTTGCTTTCACTTTGGCCACAGTTCACAAAGACAAAGAGGTTTTGAGAAAGGGGGAAATCTACAACACACAATTTACTGTCATTTTTGCATGAAATTTTGAATTTATAAAATGTTTAAATTAATAAAATATTCTAATTAATAACTTAAATGATTAATTGATTATCAAAATGCTTGGCAATCAACTATTTTTCTGTTGATTGACTGATTAATTAGTATTCTGTAATATTCTGTTAACAGCTTGAATCTTAAAAAGCTCATATCTGGCCTCTGGTCTACTTCCTTTCCTGCTTCAACCACAAATAGTTCTCAGTGAAACCTTTCCCCAGTAAAGTCTGTGAATCAGCCTGAGCAGGGATATTGTTTCTGGAAACAGATATTGCTGTTGGGTTTTTAAAATGTAATATGTGGACTCTTTGAACACCACAAATCAAATGCCATTGACCTCTATTGTATCGTGATGGCGGCAGAAGTCTTGGCGGTGGAGATCTCAAATTTTTCCCAAATTCAACCAAAACTATCTTCATGGGAATAAATTAACACGTCAGAAACAAGGAGATAACATGGATCATAAATTCAGCACATTGATGCGTTACCAGCTTGAGTCATAATTCTCATGATGTAGTCTTTAATACAGTTTACGCATGTGATTATTAAAATATGCATTGATGTTCTGCCAGAGAGCCTCAGCGTCTGCTCTTCATTTCTCTCTTGCTTTTCGACGGGTTGTCATTGCATAGAAACTCAGAGTTGTCACATCAGCGCGCCTGCAGCTCATGAAAGCCGTCAGATTAATGCATGACAGAGTGAGGTGGAGAAATGAGAAGGAACACCAGAGGCTCCGAGGACAAAGGGAAGTGCAGAGTCTGTGTGATGTGATGCCTCCGAGGCCCGAGTCTTTGAACACGGTGCATTCAAGGAGGGATTTCTCTGTGCACCAAGGCCCCTATACATCCACATCTACATGCAAACAGTTGACACAGAGTTCGAGTTTCAGTGCTTAACTTGTGCCTCTCCTCCTCCGACAGATAATGAACACATCTATATGGAGCTGGATCAGAAGCTTTCCAAATACTGCCCCAAAGAATGGAAGAGAGAAGCCAGCAAGGTGAGAAATGATGCGCTGGATTATTTACTTTCAGTCAAAAGTTTAACAGTGAGCCGAGGAACGTTAAGTCTTATACATTTTCAAGCTGCACTAGGCAAAAATGTTTTTAAAAAATCACACAACTTACCAGCCTGAGTCAGAAAACTGGATTTAATAGATCCTCTACCTGGGAGACCAAGATTTATCCAAATAAAATTCAAGTGTCAGGTAGAGCTGCTTTTCTGCCGAGTAAAATATAAAAAGCCCCCTTAAAGGCCTATTTTTTTATTTTTACCATAAAGATTGAAGGAGCATTGCATAAGTAACTGCAGAATATTACTTTTTTAAACCACATTTTTGGAAACTAATGTTCTCACAAGGGATGCAACAGGTGTATAACCATTTAAAGATCCGTCCAGTGACTCTGTGCAGGCTCTCTGGCTACAGCACAGGCTTGAGTCTCTGTACAGACATAATATAACCACATCTGGAAACCTCACTGAAATAAAAATGCTCCAGGAAATCACTGCCACCGGAAATAACTAGTTACAGTCTGGAATCTCCCCCTAAAACCACAAATCCTTGTTTGTCCTTTTTTTGTTTGTGTATGGCTTAGACAAATATGTTAAGTCTGCTTTAAAAGTGCTGAAAGATGTTTTTCTGAACTACACTTGCAAAATTCATTTTTAACAAGAACAGATTTCAATTACAACGATTATTCTTAGCATCCCATTTTTCTGGGTGCATCAGGACGCATAAGAGCCCACACTACAAAAGATATGTGGTCAAATGCCTCCTAGACAGGTGGTTCGAATGATCGGATCACAATGCATCTTGGTGGTCATTTACACATGTTTAGCTGTCCATTTGCTACCTGATCACCTGAGATGTAATCAGGAACAGATTTAACAGTCTTTTATGCTAAGCTAGGCTAATTGCCTCATTGCTCCAGCTCCAGACTGAACGCATAGACATGGTGATCTTCTCATCCAACTCAAGTTTTTAATGTTTTACAGTTTTTTAAAGTCTCATATTTAAGATTATTTGCCTGTTGCATTGTTTTTCTATAAACATTACAGATTTAAACAAACCTTGAACAGCATCAGAAAGCACAGATAACTTAATATAGTTGTTATTTATTTAGCTGTGTATTATTCTGTCATTTGTATATATGCTGATAGTACCCTTTTTTTCTTCTTTGCATTTTCTTTCGAAAATCCTGCACACTTTGATATTCTTCGATATAAACCGATGCCTTAGCTGATAGTGCTACATAACAAAATTAACAAAAGTGGAATGTTTTTCACCATTTAATCTTTCCAGCTTGTTACACACTCATTGCTCATGTTAAATCCTGCCTGTTTTAGAAAATAAACAAAGATTTCCACTTGTTTCTCTTGCAGGGCATCGACCAGTTCGGCCCTCCGATGATCATCCACTTCAGAGCTCAGTATTACGTTGAGAACGGGAGATTGATCAGGCAAGTGAAGCTCCTCAACTTACAGTTAAAAGTGTCATTAAATGAATAAACAACCTGCTCATACATCACTCAGTTTAACACCAGTTAACCTGTAATATCCTCCCTGCAGTGACCGGGCAGCCAGGTACTACTACTACTGGCACTTGAGGAAACAGGTGCTGCTCTCCCAGTGTATCCAAAGGGAGGAGGCTTACTTCCTCCTGGCAGCCTTCGCCCTGCAGGCTGACCTCGGCAACTTCAAACGCAACAAGCACTTTGGGAAGTACTTTGAACCTGAAGCCTACTTCCCTCCGTGGGTGAGTATGTCCAACATATACCGTATGTGGGTGAACCCTCGCATGTTGAACTAATCAGAGAAGAAGAGATAATTTATGATGACTGAACATCATCCCTTCTCTTCAGTTTCACACTAAACTAAATCTGACTCTGACATCTTGTGTTAATATCACAAACAAAACTGCATATTTATTTAAATACCTGCTGCTTGTTTATTATACCATCACTAAAGAGACACTTTCATATGTTTTGGCTTTTGTTTGGGTGCTGAGGCTAATATATACCTCGCTTTGGTTAATATTTTAATCTTTTTTCATGCTTTAAGATAAGATATGACTTTATTTATCCCGCAGAGGGAAATTTAGTCGTCACAGCAGCTCAAGATACAGACACATACTGTAGCTATGGAAAACAGAATAAAGAATATAAACAATAAGACATATACATACATTCTATACATGTTATATACATACATTTCTGCTATTTGGCATTTATTATTTATATGTTATTTTTTGTGTTTGTTTGTTTTCCTGAAAGTACTTTGCATTTTACAGATATTGCACAATGGAGAAAATATAATTTAGCATGTTAAATAGGCTGTTGCATGTAATGGTATGAACATCAATGAATAAATATATTTACGCATGTATGTATGTATATGTATACAGAGATATAAACAGTATAGTATATATAACATATATATAATAATATAGAAAAAATACAGAAGGCCTAATATAGGCCTAATGAGGTCGTATGTAAACAGATGTAACCATAAAATGACCTGGTGGAACAAACAGTGCATGCTTTGGCATTCACTGATATGTTTGAGATTAGGGCTGCGACCAACAATTATTTTTCACTTAATCTGCCGATTATCAGTGTTGCTTATGCATGTTTATCGAACATACTCAGATCCATTTGCAAATAATGGACATGAAACTGAGCGTTCATGCTCTGATTTTCGGTACCCAGTATGTTTTGTCTGTCAGATAATAAGGAAAAAGGCACATCGTAGGTTCCCCAGAGAACAGTCAAACGCTCAAAGATAATCAATTTATAACGATGTATAACAGAAACACAGCAAATCCTCACTCCAGAGAAGCTGCAACAAGCTCACTTCTGACAGGAAACGTGAGGATACAGAGAGTCGTCTGTCTGGGTTATGTGTGTGGCTACTTTAATTACTTTCTGGTGCAAGGCTGCAGCATACACAAGTAGCTCAAACGTTAAAGAGTGAGTAATAAAGTAAACACATCACTATATTAGACTGGTAAGTCCTTCTGTGGTAAGCCTGTCTGATATTCCAGTGAGTCACAGTGAATGTCCTTGTAAAACATCAGTGACTTAAATAGGTCTCAGCTGAAAAAAGACCAAAAATAAACTGCTGTATCACAGACGTAGAGGCTGAAATATATATATACAGTAAAGGTGTGTTTCGGGGCTCGGTGTCCTGGCCTGCAGTGTGTCGGTCTGCAGCCACCTTCCATTAATCACGCTGACCAAACACTTAGCGACAGCTCCACATCTGAGCATGTGGGATAATGAGAACTGGGACACTACGTTTATTTTTGTCCCTGGAAGTGGCACACACACACCATTGTTTTGTTTTTTTTTATCTTGAAAAATGCTTTGGCTGAGATGGCTATTCTGGCCGGACTGGCACCATCCCACCTCCACCACCACCACCATCCTCCACGTCTCTGGCTGCGACTGCCACACCCGTCTGATTACCCTTCACTTCCTGTAATTAGCCTCCTGCCTCCTTATCGCTACTAGAAGCCAGCAGTGACAGGAAATTGTTTGATGATGAGCGCTACCCTACAGTAAATCTCCCACAGATTTAGGTGCTTAGAAAGCTTTCGAACGAAATCTTCAAAAGCCACACGCAAAGCTTAGTGAGTGGGTTTCCGGTCGGTGCCTCTGGCTCTCGTTCAGTCTCTCCAGGTCGACATCTGTTTGCCCTGCGGCAGGAAGCTTCATTTCCCTCATTGGCAACCTGTGCTGCCAATCTGCTGTAATGAGTCTGTGCGACTTCAGGGCAGCCGAGCCTGACGCTTCCCTCTCTCTCTCTCTCTCTCTCTCTCTTTCCCTGCTCAGGTGATAGCCAAGCGTGGCCGTGAGTACATCCTGAGGCATATCCCGAACATGCACAAAGACCAGTTTGCTCTCACAGCTTCAGAGGCCCACCTCAAATACATTAAGGAGTGTGCCCAGCTCGATGACGTCACTGTCCACTACTACAGACTGTACAAGGTGAGAGAAGTGGAGAGAAAAGAGAACTATTGCCACAACACATGATCAGATGCACAGTAGCTATCTCTCGTTCTGTCTTTTCCAACATTATTTTTCTATCCAATAAAATTAATTTTATGTACATACAGGTCTGGAATAAATTAAGAGACCATTGCAGAATGATCAGTTTAGCTGGTTTTACTATTTATAGGTATGTGTTTGAGTAACATTTTTGTTTCGTTCTATTTTGTTTCTGTTTATAAAGTGCTGACCACATTTCTCTTAAATTTGAAATGAAAATATTGCTATTTAGAGCATTTATTGGCAGAAAATGACAACTGGTCAAAATAACAAATAAAGATGCAGTGTTTTCAGACCTCGAATCATGCAAAGAAAACATTTTCATATTCATTTTTAAACAACACAACACAGAAATAATTATTGGTGGGATAATCTCAATCTTTAATCACAGCAGTGGTTTTTATAATCTTCCTCATAAAATAAGATTTGGTTCAGTTGATCACCTGATCAATGCCTCATTAAGTAGAATGAGGAGTGTTGGGACTGGCTGCCATAGACGTAGACAGGTTGATTTAAGAAACATTTGTAAGATTGGTCTCTTAATTTTTTCCAGAGCTGTATATCAATACTGGCTTACAAATTGTGTTTATTTGCTAGTTTTTTAATGTAATTAGGAAAGTATTTAATGCATTTGCAACTCATTAGCTTGTAGGTTATTCTACTGTATCAGATTTGACTTAATATTTGCCTGATATATATATATATATATATAAATGTGTATTTGATCTGATCTCTTTCAACAGGACAAGAAGGAGGTAGAGGCATCTCTTACACTGGGACTGACTTTACGTGGTATCCAAATATTTCAGGTATTTCATGTTTCTAACTTAATAAATGTGGTTTTAAAGAAGTTCCTTTTTTATTTTAAGACTAGATACTGATTAGACTTTACTTCTGTTTGTTTCCTGCTTAATGTATTCCTTAATTCAGAAAATAAGAACTCTGCAAACTAGGGCTGCACGACATGAGCGACATATAGAATAACATTGTTATTGAATATCAAGAAAACAATATTGCTGGTGATAAATTAAAGTTGATTAAGTTCTGCCTTTTGTGCTGCTGTATTCTGAGAAAATATGAGAAATTCAACATTAATTTGTACCCATACGGCACAAAGAAAAGGAATGGTAGGAACATTTTCAAGTGCAGTTTTCCATTTATCTTCTAAACAAACCAAAAAAATAACCAAGTGCAATATCTGTATTTCATGATGTATCATGCAAGTTGACATTGCAATGATGATTTATTTTTAAAACTATATATTGTGGGGCCCTCCTGCATACATCTGCTATCTTATCAAGTATTTTTTTGTCCATGCTTATGAGTCCTTAAAGTTTTATTTTCCTAAAATCTGTATGGTCAGATCGACATCTTTTAAGAATTCTGTAGAAGTAAGCCTCTGTTTTTGTCTGTTTTATATTGTAAACATTACATTTTATGATGCATATTTTACACTTTGCAATACTCTATTATCTTATTACATATTAAAGCCTAAACAATGAATCTATTACGCTAAAACAATTATTGACAGATTAATCAATAGTGAAAATAATCCAAGAGAGAATAAGCAAGTATAAAAAATATTGACAGATTTCTTACTTGTTTTAAGCAACAAAAGATAAGCTGAATAAAAGACAAAAAATACTTCTAAAGAGTTGTTTTTTTTGCAGTGTGGTGCAGCAGCTTTATGTCTTTGTTAAATTTTTAATCAGCTGTAAAGTATCGCTGTAATTAATCACTCCGTGCGCTTGTTGTGTTGCAGAACGTCGGCTCTGTGCGGCAGCTGCTGTATGACTTCCCCTGGACCAACGTGGGAAAACTGGTATTCGTGGTGAGTCACATGCACCATCACAACTTTTCTCAACACATTTTTCTTACAAGGTACAGTTTGTTTTCATTACTCATTCCAGCGATGATGAAACCCAAAGCATCCCCCTGGCTTACGGCGATGTTTTTGAAAGCCCGTCTCTTACTCAGGGTCGTGGAAATTTTTACGCAAGGCTTCTTTTCTCCACACTGCTGTTTTATCTTAGCCCTGCAAGTCCTCTGGAACTAATCAGGGATTTAGGAAGACTTTCCTAGCATGCACACACACACACACACACTCAGACACTGTATACTGTATATATATTTTCATGCAATCAGCAGCAGTATTTTCTCTCATATGATATACGTGCCTCTTCATTTATTCATTTTATCAATTATCATGGGTGTTCCTCTACCCTTTAAAGGAAAATCCTGTTAAATCTCCTCATCTGTGCTCTGAGTCAGCCTGTCGTTAAGCTGAGCGCAGCAGTCGGTTAATTTGCTTCCATAGGGTTTCTGTTATCGCAGAATGGCAGAGAAGCTTACTATATATCTGTTTCACTCTGACGGCTTCACGTTCACTGCCAGTCGTCTATTAATCACAATCCAGAGAGGTCATTATTGCTTATCACTGCACAAAAACAAGCCGTGTGGCTCTAATTATGGCTACTTCTTTATTTTTATACTATTGAAGGGACTTTATAAGCAGGTTTCATGATTTAGAAATTTGCTTTTTGGCCCCTGGAAGGTTTTTGTGGCAAGCTTTGCTTCGGACCTAATTTTGGTGCAAACAACCGTCGCATCTGCCACGCAGTTCACGGTAAAGACATCCTGTTTTCCCCATTCTTGTTTTTTCGGTGGTTTCCTCGCGTCGGCCGTCTGCAGCGTCGTGAGAGTGAACCGCCGCTGTGGTTTCTCTGTGGACGTGAAGGGCCTCTCGTGGCGCTGTCCCACCCTTCTCCTGAATAACAGGCTTTCTCCTCCACCCCACCCACGAGTCACGTCATCCAACACCGCTGCCACCACGGCTGCAGCTACGGGCCGAGCGAGCCAGAGCGCGGAGCAGGGCGGAGGGACGTGTGGGTCAATAAACACCAGATGTTGCGATGGTTTCAGGGGGATTTTCTATTCATGATATTTGGCCGGGATGACTTCAGCTCGTTTTTTTGTATCAAGGTTTAAAGGAAGGAGATGCAGGTTTTCTGT
The DNA here is from genome assembly GCF_030273125.1 of Centropristis striata. Classification (NCBI taxonomy): domain Eukaryota; kingdom Metazoa; phylum Chordata; class Actinopteri; order Perciformes; family Serranidae; genus Centropristis; species Centropristis striata. The sequence goes on from NC_081532.1 coordinate 8,201,614, forward strand.
CCGGTGCTGGAAAAGGTGTGTCTCAGTGTTTCTGATGCAATAAGACAAAACAAAGCTGCATATGCTTCTCTCCAGTATGTTAGGGTTTCAGTTAACTCCCCACTGAAATCTGAAAATGAAGTAATCACCCTGGTGTCTCGTGGTGTTGGATCTAAAAGCTCTCCGATGGCCTCGCTGGCTGATACTCGTCTTGTTGAGGGATTGTTGGCTAAAAACGTCCCTGTGGGTGATGCGGGGAGTTCGATGTGTGTGGCCTGTTAGGGAGGTCTTGTTGGAAGGAAGAGAAAGTTGTCCAGCTGTCCTGAGCAGAGAGTTTAGATGGACTGACCATGTGTACTGCATGAAACAAGAAACTTTTCTAAGTGGCGTCTGAACACCCTTTAATAAACTGCCACTTGACACCAGTCTGTTGCTGAGGGTATTTGGTCTGGAAGAGAGTTACCACCAGCAGGGAAGCTATTCATTGGATATGTGTGGATTTTTGATTACCTTTGACAAGTTTGAGAAATGTAGTTTGCAGCAAATAATCCATCTGTTCCCAGATTCAGTGCAAACAGGGACTTCTAGTAGTGCATGTCATGACTTTCCATGGTGTCAAAGAAAAACAAAGATGGGAAAGATTCCTGTGTCTACGACCTGCAGGATATCAGAGGCTCCCAGCCTGCTCTTCAGCAGCAGTTTAGGCTTCAGTGTCTTGCTCAGCAGCACTCTCTGCAGGAGCCAGACATCGAACATGAAACTGAACAGGTTCCGCCTTGCGAGCCACCACAACTTCAGTTTGTGTGACTGCAGCACTACATGCATGAAGTTACCTTTAATGATGGAATTTGTCTGATCATCCTGGAGGCATCCATATACACAGTATGTTTGGTCCGTATCGTTAGACAACTAAGAGCTTTCAGTTTCCTTGTGACAGTTATGACTTGGATGTCTTTATTTATCAGACAGAAACTAACTATTACAGTGATGCAACATGACATGACTGTAGAAATGAAGACAGCAACTCACTCGCTCATTCAAAGCCGCACTTTAGCAGTAAATCTAATTATTCTGTTGCCTTAAAAAGAAAACTGTTAACTCCTGGTTACACAATGTATTTGGCATTCAAGTAGTGACAATTTAGCATGAAGCCAGAAAAGCAAAGTGATGATGACAGATGAGGCTGTTTGAAATATCAACATTTTCCTCAGAAATATAATAGAATTACAAAAAACCCCTCTTTTTTTAACTTAACATCCAATAAAAAAAATCAGCTTCCATCTCCTCTCCAATTTCTGAAAATGTCAACAAACATCACACAACTCAAGAATTAAGTGCTTTCAGAGAGTTGACACTCATATGGTGGAGTAGTAGCACAAGAGGGGGGCTTTTATATAGACTCTTCTCATGAACACAGTTAATACATTTGAGGGCAGCAACTGATCCCATACAGAAATAAAAAAAGCAATAGGTCTGGTGAAATCCATGAAAATATCCTCCTTTTTTCAACAGTGATACTTCTTTATTCTTTATATATAGATGTTTAAACTAGTTTAAAGTGCATGAAACTTGCATTACTAATGTCCTAAAACATGGTTGGTACCACTCAAAAGGCTGGTTGTGGCATTTCTTAGTTGTGTAAATTTACAGCATTCCTGGCTAAGACATGGTAAATAAAACGAGTGAAAGCCAAGTAAAACCAGCCACAAGTAGAAAAAGTTAAGAGAGATTTTATGCAGCAGTCACTCAGTTTGCATCATTCACACCAAATCCCCGGCCAGGATGATTCAGTGTGGTACTGGTGACCACTTGGAGCTGCAGAGGGCCAGTTTGAGGTTCAAGACAAATACTCTGCTTCATTTTCCCACCCAGAGTTTTCCTGCAGGTTTAGGGATTTGAACAGGAAGTCTTCCAGCCTTTAGGGAAACCTTTGCCCAGAGAAAATTATCTTTTACAGGAAAGCCGCTGTCGATGAGCAAATGTCAGTTGGTTTTTATAAACCCATTTCCCGGTAGTACAAAGCTGAATACCGATAATGTGCTTCCCCACCTATGCACAAGCTTTAAACATGCTCTGATTAAGCTGTTTTCTTTAAAAAAATGTCTGGTTAAATAAAGTTTAAGCTCAGTCTTGTGGTCAGAAATGTGCTGCTCTTTGCATTTTCCAGGGCTTTAAACCCACCCGTCGCCTTTGAAAGCCCAAACTTGCAGAAATGTTTATAGGTCTGTATTGAAAACAACCCCGCTGACACTAAAGACAGCTGTTATTGGGCCGAGCCTTTGCCAAAAAGCGCGGGAGAAAAGCACAAAACCACCATTTTAGTTTTTCCGTGCATTCAGCCAACATGTCCTCTCCCTGGAAAATCACCAAAACTGCTCAAAAATGCTCAGTTTCAGTGTCTGTAGGAAGAAATGAAGAACAGACACTCGGGCTGATTGTTGCATTGTGTTTGGCTGCAGAATAGTTTTCAAGAACAGGCTTCGCTCCTCTGAGATCTGCCTTCGGGCCTTTCTGACACTCAATCATAATCCGAAATCCACATTCCTATTTCATAATCTTATATTATTAACTGCTGTAAATCACAGCGTCCTATAATCAACGCTTATGTCCTCCTCTCGCTCTCTCAGGGGAAGAAGTTTGAAATCCTTCCTGACGGGCTGCCCTCGGCTCGTAAACTCATCTACTACACAGGTTGTCCCCTTCGCTCTCGCCACCTCCTGCAGCTGCTCAGCAACAGCCACCGGCTCTACATGAACCTGCAGCCGGTTCTCAAACAGGTCCGCCGCTTGGAGGAAAACGAAGGTATTAATCTCACATTTCTTATCTTGTCTTACATTGTGTGATAAAACATTTTTACATAAAAGCTGTAAACCTTAAGATTTCACTGTAATACAACAACAAAATCTTCCTTAAGCTGCCACTTTGTGAAAAACACACAGAAAAAAAAACGTCTTCGAGTCTCTGTTGGTGGCCCAGTTGTTCAGAATTGAACTTGAATCAGAATGATCTGAATTCGGAAATCCTAGTTTTTATTTGAAGAGGCAGAAAACAGCATAAGGGTGCAACTGTTGGTTTTTTACTTACTACATCATGATAATTATACTGTTGCTCATAGAATTGGAATAAAATATTTTTAAACCTCTTTCCATGAAATGATTGTGACAATGTGATTTGTTCTTGACAGATAAATGTATATCCTCTCAAAACTGTATCAATCAATCTCTTCCAAAGTGATTACTGATGCATTTAAATAGGAATAAACAGAGGATTGTGTCTGAAAACAAAATTATTCCAGCTTTATGTGCAACAGTGTAATGTAAAGATGAAAGTTAAAATAAATATTTTTTGTTTGATATTGACAGCAGCTTTACTACTTACAGGTAGCCTACTGTCTACTTTATCTACCTTATTACTGTAACAGTGAAACAAATCAAATGCAAAATATATATAAATGCATATACTTATGACCAATTTCAAATTCGTATTGAATTTTGTTCCTCAAATCCTGAGTCCCCCCCTCCGCTGGGATCTGGATAATCCTGATTATTTTTTTTTTGCATCAAAGTTATCTCAATCCTCCTAAAAAGTTTAAAACAACACATACTGAAGGTTTGATCCAGATCAAAACCAAAGTTTTTTCAATTTAATCTGATTAAATCGATTTAATCAAATCTGATGGCCAAAATCCAATCAGATTACTTCTGTACAACTGGGCCAGCAGCAGCTCAGAGCCAAGAAATAGTCCGCCACATAACCCCCACAAAATGTCTAAATGTAGTTTTTACGCTGATTTGTGTACAAATTAAACAAAGGAGACATAAAATGTTAATTAGTGAGTTTAAGAGGTGCTGGTGGGCAGATTTTGTAACATTTTGTAGCTATATTTCAGCTTAATTTCATCTTTTCATCTAACTGACCTGCAGAAAGAAACAGATGCACATGGAAGCAACATTTAAACTACATCCAGTCCGTTATAAATACTAAAATGTGTCTTTGTCATCGCTGATTTCAGAGAAGAAGCAGTACAGGGAGTCGTACATCAGCGATGCTCTGGAACTGGACATGGATCACCTGGACAAACGCTCCCGGGCCAGCGGCAGCAGCGCAGGAAGCATGTCTCATCACAAACGCCTGTCTCGCCACTCCACGACCAGCCATGGCAGCTCGCACACCTCGGGCATCGAGACGGACAGCTTCAGGGCCCCGGGCCAGGCCCCGCACAGGCCGCTACGGACCTGCAGCTCGTCCACAACCAGCCATGGGAGCTCACACACCTCCGGCATCGAGAGCAGCGGCAAGGAGCGCATACTAGATGATGACGGTAAGAGTGGAGGGATGACGTGGAGTTGATGGCATATCAAAAATGACGCACAGTGAGGAAAAAAGTAGGACAAGAACTATACAGCATCAGGGCGATTCAACTAAACATAGAGAAAACCCACAGTTCTTATGAATTAGAGCGAGATATGGTAGTAATATATTATTTTTTTGATAGTTGTTTTTAGCATTATTTAGATTTCTGAAGAAAAATCTCCTGTCAGAGATATGGTTGACATTTGTGTCAGCAGCTTTAACAATTTGTTCGAAATAAACACAATAACAACTGGCATCTTTAACATAAATCATAACAGCAAATCAAAGGAAGCTATAGAAACGTAAACATCAGCTGTTTATATTATTACAATTCATATATTTTATTTTTATTTCATTTTTTATAGGTGTGTTTTCTTATGCATGTTGGTGCCATTTTTTCTTATCTTTAAAAATGATTCTTCACAATTAAAAAACATTTGAAACTGATTTGTAAAAATGCAAAAATGTTGACAAGACACACAAAACGATCAGTGGACAGTTACAGTCATTGTCGTGATTTTGTTGTAAGTTGTTAACTTGTGTTCCTCCAGAGATTGAGATGCTGGTGGACGACCCCAAAGACTACGAGGAGCTCCATGAGATGGCTCTGGACCAGGAGCTGTGTATCCACATCACTGAGGACATGTTGACCATGTCGCCTGATCAGACCAACGGATACTCAGGTACACACGCTGTCTCACACTGTTTATGCTCTACTTTAAATCATTTCCATTTTAAACCTTTAGTTAAGATTCTTCCAGGGTGAACTGTAACTGCAAATGTGTTTTATTCTGCTGCTTTACTACTTACAGGTAGCCTACTGTCTACTTTATCTACCTTATTACTGTAACAGTGAAACAAATCAAATGCAAAATATGTATAAATGCATATACTTTTGACCAATTTCAAATTTGTATTGAATTTTGTTCCTCAAATCCTGAGTCCCTCTGCTGGGATCTGGATAATACTGATTTTTTTTTGCATCAAAGTTATCCCAATCCTACTAAAAAGTTTGAAACAACACATACTGAAGGTTTGATCCGGATCAAAACCAAAGTTATTTCAATTTAATCTGATTAAATTGATTTAATCAAATCACACTGTTTCTGCTCGACTTTAAATTATTTCCATTTTTAACCTTTAGTTAAGATTCTTCCAGGGTGAACTGTAACTGCAAATGTGTTTTATTCTTAGTTTTCCAACATTATGAGCGAAAAATATGCTGTGAACATTATGGATTGAATAAACCCAGTCTGAATTATTTTATCTTTTTTTAATGGTAACCACCAGTCAGGGCCACACTGAACCGAGTAAGGCTGATAAAGAGTTGTTTAATTCTGTAGATGAATGTTCTCCTCTGTTCTCCACAGGACTGATAGTAAAAGACGTCAGCTCCTCCACTTCCAGCTCCTCTGAGACCGTGGTGAAGATGAGAGGACAGAGCATCGAGTCTCTGCCACAGGTAACTCACATTTAAATTCCCTCTACTGCTAGCGATGAGTGTGCCGTTTCCACATTGGAGCAGGACTTATATTATTGTATAGTAAATAAACTATAGAGTAAAATTCCCTGAAAGTGCTTGGAGTTGAGAAGGTTGGGATGGGAATGAGAATTTAGTTGATCACTTGGGATTTTTCTAATCGATCTGTGTATTTTTTAACTTAATCTCTGACTGCGTATCAGTACTCACTGAATTGAAACACAGCTGAGCGTTCAGTTCAGCTGAGAACGGCCGTACGTGAATAAGCCAATGAGCTGAGAATTAAGTTGGATCAAGATACAGTTTGCTAACTGAAATTTGCAATAACAATTTTAAAACACAGTTAAATACAAGAGTATTAATTTGAGCAAAAGTAGCTTACTGTATCAAACCTTGCTAGCATGAGTTTAATTTTACACTTAAATATGCAAGATTATTGTGAATACTAACCTCATGCCTCTTTGGGGGCTAAAATATAAAACATTGAACTCCTTCACGTTATCTTTACAGTTTAATCTCACTTGAGTTAGTTTTACGATCGACAGGATCAAGTTTCTTTTCGTACTTTCAAAATAAAAGCGTCCGTTATCAAAACAGGCTTTTGCACAGTACTCTATATATATCTTTTATTTTGTGCAGTGATTAATTGATCGTTAACGTTGGCATAATAATTGAGTTGGCAGGTTTCTTACAAACGCCAATCCACAGAAATTAGTCGTGTTTCCATCAACTAATTTATTGTCATTCACATGAGAAAAGCTTGATGGAGACACCTGAATGTGAGACTATTTTGTTCAGTCACAGTATTACATTGTAGCTGCTGTAGTCACAACGTGTTGTTACATTTTTGAGGAGACACACGACCGCTAACTTGGCAACACTGTAACACCTTAATGCAGAGTGATAAATCAAGCTTAAAGCAGAAAAGGGAAAGTTAATTACTACAAAGTGAAGAGTTATCTTTTGACTTTTAACTGATTCACATTTTTGCTTGCCTGCAGCTTTTTTTCATAATATTCAAATTCTTGTTTTCCCTCCGCAGACATCTGCATGCAGGAAGCCTCAGTCCTCGACCGACCGACACAGCCAGTCTCTAGACGACATCCGGCTCTACCAGAAGGACTGCCTGCAGTGGGCCGAGCTCTGCCAGGACACCGCACACAGCTACACGTTCGGCTGCGCCCAGGAGCTGAGCGACGGCGGCGGAAGCAGCTACCAGGGCCTCGCCGAGCAGCGTGGCGGCATGCTGGCCGAGCAGCACCCGTTCCCCATCAAGAGAACCAACAAGTACTTCTCTCTGGATCTGACCAGCGACGAGGTCCCCGAGTTCGTGGTGTGAAACAAAGGCGGCCTCGGGGCGAGCTTTTTCGCTCCGGTGTGGAGATGTTTCAGCCCTCAGGGAACGAGATGAGAGAGGAGTGTGGGAGAGGTGTCCCTTCACTTACCACTTCAGACGAATAACAAAAATAAACAAACAAACATGGAGGCTGAAAAGGGAACTTAAAGAACAGACATTTGGTTCAAGAGAAACCTGCGTCTTTAACCTGAGCTGCTCCCCCCGTGTGAAAGGAAACAAAAGGGATCGTGTCATATTCTTTAAAAAAAACAACATTTTTATTCAAATATGTCTCCTCCAAACTGGTTTCAAGAACCACACGTGGTGTTTGCCTGCTTTATAAAGTCCTAAACAGACTGTGTGTGCATGCACGTAGACAGAGACTCATGCACCGACATGAAGAGCATATCAAAGATTTCCCACGGAGGACGCAAAAGGACAAAATCACTCTGAGCTACGAACCAAAGACAAAAAATAAAGTAACTTTTTCTCAGTGTGCAGCCATGATAAAAACATTTCAAAGTCATGGTGGGAGGGAAGATGAACCTATAATCCTTTGAGAGGACGCAGCCTTGGTTCTTTCTTCTACGCCACTTCATTTGGCCAAAGCAGCAAGTGCAGTGTGCCGACCCCTCCCCCCTCTCTCAGACTGGACTCTAAATCATGTGAACACACACCCGACGTGCCTTCATCACGCTATGCAGATGTCAAACCCTCGCCTTGACAATCACACACCTTTTTCAAAGATCCAAGCCATCAGAATTCAAAGCTTTTTAAACGTTGTAAACACACTTCAAGCCAGTTCTGCAGCATCTTAAATGTCAGAAAAGGCCTCGATTTCAAACTGTTTCACGTCCCGTGAACTCCGGCTGAGTTTCCCGGGAGGAATGAGGTCGAGTAAGTTCCTACATGTCCTGACTTGCGTCGAGTTTGCGGCCACAAAAGCTTCCCTGTAAGCCAGACTCAAAATGGAGCCTGGTTGGCTGTCGGCCAAAACAAACCGTACATTTTGATGCAAATATGTACGTCTTCCTTTCTGCTCAGTTGTCTCTCACTCTCATTTACGTCCGTTTTGTTTCATCCATCATTTTAAACTGGAAATTTGTTACATTTTTTTTTATTCCTCATCCTCTCATTTTACCTGAAATCTCTTTACATGTTGTGTTTTTGTATGATCTGTCCAGACTCGTGTGTATGTCGAACAATTAATCTGCGTGCGGTTGATGTCATTCAGTATTACAAGCAAATGTATGTGACAGTATTAAGGACGTGTGATGTTAGAACAAGACGGACTGGTTTTTATCATTTTTAATCTCGCAGTAACGTTCAAGAGAGCTGAAACCTGAGAAGCTTTTACAAGCTTATATTTGTCATTAGTCACACCACAACTGGTGTGAATGGAGGGCAGGAAGTTAAAACAACAAACTTTACTCATAAATCGCATCTCAAATTCAAAGTGCCACAGTTACAGCTATGTCTGATTTATATCATTAATGTCATGCTTTATTTTTTTTTAAATCATACATAATGTTTTTAGCTTCTCTGTGGTGATAACACCACTCCTCTACACTTGTTTGGATTGGGAGGAACAACAATTACCGTTTGAGATTATAGATTAACTTTAAATTATTAAATTTAACATAAAACTTTCCATTTTCCGTTTAGTCAGTGGTTCCCAACCTTTTTCTCTCATATTCCCAGAAAATAGAGCTATGCCATAATACAACTCCTCATTTTATATTGTAAAATTACCCATTAACTCATTAATAAAATCACTGATTAGAAAAAAAATCCCAAACCTGTTTTATCTTGGGGCCCGAACCACATACCAAGCCAAACTCCTTTGCGTTTCTATTTTTATACTTTTTAGTCAGGTACAATATTCCGATAATTCCAACAGAATTAACTGATTAATTCACTTAAAAAACACTAACTGTAAGACTGGATTCTGCTGATGTTAAAGGGATACTCGATCATTTTTGTAAACATATTTATCGCTCCTTCTTGCCAAGAGTTTGATCAGAAAGCTCAGTACCGTTCTCATGTCAGTACAATAAACATGAAGCTACAGCCCAAATCCTGTTAGCTTAGCTTAGCATAAAGACTTGAAACAGCTTTATCCAAAGGTGACAAAATCTGGTTTGGTTTTGATATCGATCAAACTATAGCTGCTACTTTTTGAAAAAAACGTAATCACAATATTTTGGTCAGTATTGAGGTGATGATTATTTAACATGATCACTCATCAACTTTGGAAACATTGGTTTGATTTGATTTTCTCAAGCTCTAAAGATAATTTACCTGAAAAACTACATTTAAAAAATGTAAAAAAAAATAAAAATAAAAGAAAGTTTAAAAAAAGATTGAATAAAAATGATACAATGTATGAAATATATATACATTTAATTAAATATTTTTTTTAAATTAAATAAAAAGCAACAAGATCAACTATGTTATTAAATGCACTTTCACAACTTACTAAATTGACTAAACATAAATTGAATAAATATAAATAAATTAGATTTGTTGTAGTACACTGCAACAGCCTACTGAAAACAACTAAACACGTATGGATTTTGTGACCTTTGGACAGACCAGCGGTTCCCCTGTTCCCAGTCTTTATGCTAAACTAAGCTAACCAGCTGCTGTGGTAGCTTCTCGTATACCATCAATCTTCCCATTTAACTCTTTGCAAAACAGTGAATTACGCCCGAAATGCCATTAAAAAAATGTTCCCTCTGTTTCATGTCCTCTGCAAATAAGACATAATCATTTAAAAATGTTAAAATGATTTTGGTTTGTTGAAATGTTGAGGCTCACTGAGATGTTTTCCAAGATCTCTGTCAAAAAAACAAAAACAAAACATGACATAACTAAATGTACTCCAGCTACTTTTATTTACTTATCAACTTTGCTAAGCCGAGCCGTATGATGTGAAACTCAATCAAGACTTATTTACAGTAATTTAAGATCACCGTTGTTGTTTTTTCTGAGTCGTCCCGTGTGTGCTTTAATTAACTCTGTGATTATTCAAACCCACAGTTTCTACAAACTGGCAATACAGCATCTGAACAATGTTTAAAAAAAACACATTTATGTAACATGAAAAAAACATGAATTTGATACTGCTATGTAATTAAAAACGACTTCTATATTTCTTACAGTTTTTCTTTCACTGTTTTGAACTTATAATTATTTCTACTCATTAATGGAAAATGTCTAAAGTCATATTTTGATGGACAATGATGTTTCTTATATTAAAACAGTATGTGTTAAGGTACATAGCCATACAGTCATAACCCATGTCCTTAAAAGTCTTTATAATTTGTTCTAACTTCCTTTTCTGACTTCAATATATGGTCATACTTACACTAAGTAAGAGTATGTATGTCTGTGTCCATAATCCTTTCTGTGAAAGGATGTCCCTTCAGGAAAAAATGAAAGTTTTTTTTTTTTTTGTCATCCCTGTAGTTTAAAAAAAAGATTTGTTATTATGAAGTCTGGTCCGTGCCTTCTTGGTACTAATGCCCTCAATATCCAATAAAAAGGTACATTTATTTGCCAAAGTTCTGCTGTTTTGTGGTGATTTCAAAGTGGTGGTTTATTTGTTGTTTGGCATTTTAATAAATTCATTTTCCATTTATTTGAGGCCTTTAATCTACCCAGGAAACAGTTTTCTTCCAATAACAAACATAAAAGTCATATTCTGTATCTCAAATAGAAAAACTACCATAAAAACATCATAAATGTGGTTATGGGATAATAATACTTCTGTGTTGGTGCTAGAGGAAGTCCTGAATCACATCCCTGTAACATTTTATTGGTTTGTGTTGCCCTCTGCTGTTAACACGCGTTCATGTAATTATCGGTTTGGCCTGAAGGTGGCGGTGTTGTCTGACACATGAGACACCAACAGGTTTATGATTGTCCTCTGGTCACCCAGGCTGTGTGCCATCTGTCTGTTTTAAATTTAATTTGATGTTTGAGCTCAAACACACAAATAAAATGTGTCACATAAATAAATAAAAAAATGAGTTTGATCCTCTGCAAATGTGGTTTAAAAAAAGCTAAAGCACATATTTTCAATGTGGTAGCTTTTATTTAACCCTTTTGCCTCTTTAGGCCATTCTGGCCATTTTGTCATGTTTGGCCTTATGTTGCAAATACACATATTCCTGGTTTCCACAGTTTTTGCTGCTGAATTATGGATAATCGCAGTGTTTTATGCATTGCAAAATGAATGTTGTTCATCATGATTGACATGTTTTTTTTCCTCATAGAAAACAACAGTGTAAATATGTAGACAAACTGACATTTAAAGGGTTAAAACCAAAAATTAAATATATATAAATTAACATTTGTTATTTGAGAAAAGGGCTGAAGTTAGTTAAAAGATTTAACTTAGTGAAAGTGGGATATAATATTATTTTTTAAATAAAATACCTTCATTAACAGCAGATAATTTGACTTGTCAAGTAGGAAAAGCCCAGGTGTATTTAATAACATTAACATTAACTGCATTCTACTTAGGGGAGGTTCTGGGTTTGTGCATGCTGGCTCGTTAAAATAGCTTACTGGAAAACGTCTTGGAACGGAGCCATCATTAATGTTATCATTTCCACCTGTGCTTTTCCTGCCATGACATGTCAAAATGTCTGCAGTAAAAATGCTTTGTGAGTGATCACAACACTGGATGGTTACATTGCAGATACTTTTTCTGCAACTTAATGCTGATTAAACAGAAGTTGTCTGTTTCCTGGGTGGCCTCGTCTCTTAGGTGAAGTAAAGCCTTGGTTCCTCCTCCTCATCCGGTAAATGTACCTCGTAAATCTAGGTGACACTATTGACCTGGCATTGACTCCTGAACAGATTGTGAAGCATTGGATTTGTTCCTGTTAGCTCCTCTAGCAGAGTGATCGTCTCACACTGAGATGATTAATTGTGCCTTTTATTTCATCCAGTCCAACTATTGCTTTCCTTATTTAATAAAGAACATAATAGTGTTCAGTATTCAAACAGACCAATAATAAATGTACAAAATACTGAAAACATACAATTACTAAGTGTGTCCATAGCCTTTTTTTAGTTGAATTAGATATTATATAGTGTTTGTGGGTAAAGAAAATGGCACACCTTGTTATAAAAAACGTTGAATTTACATATACAGTCATGGAAAAAATTATTAGACCACCCTTGTTTTCTTCCATTTTCTTGTTCATTTTATGCCTGGTACAACTAAAGGTGCATTTGTTTGGACAAATATAATGATAACAACAAAAATAGCTCTTAAGGGTTTAATTTAAGAGCTGGTATCTAGCCATTTTCCATGGTTTTCTTGATAATGATTTTGGTTATTATCTCTTATGAGCTATTTTTGTTGTTGTCATTACATTTTTCCAAACAAATGTACCTTTAGTTGTACAACGCATTAAAATGAACAAGAAATTGAAGAAATCAATGGTCTAATGTTTTTTTTTCCCCATGACTGTATATATAAACAATACAATGTCAAGAAAAATATAAAATAAAACCTGTTTCTGCTAAGGGGTTGGAATAATTTGAAAGGTCTCAGTAATCTTTTTTTTCATTTTACAATTATTGAGTTGTAGGTTTTGTGATATTTAAATACATTTTTAAATCAGTATCCTTAAACATTTTAAAGGAGGAGGTGGCACTAGGTGGCAGTGTTACCTCTATTGAGAAATACACAATAGGAAACCTTTAAAATTAAATTATCTGACTCCAACACAAAATCCTCACCTATTTCTCTGTGCAGATGTCAAGAAATGTGTAGTTTACAGAGACTCTGGGTTCAAACTACACATACAGTCTATGGTCAGATCATGAAGGCTGAACGCAGTCTAATTTCCCTTAACCCAGTTTTATAGCCTAACAGAGGTTTAATGAAAAAATGTAGGTTGAACTCTCCAGAAGTCACCTCCTTTCAATCCGTTGATTTGTCAGTTTATTGTATACATGGACACGTCATGTCACCAAGCAGAGAAGACAGACAGTTATCTTTCTGTTCAGCACACCATGTCCTTGACCTGACCTGTAACAAAACTTTCAAAACACAAACTCCTGCCTTGATATGACTTGCAGAGATATTATTGTAGACACACAATAAAACATAAAATATATCTTTTGTGATTATAGAATCTTACTCTAGATTAGGGCAGAGGAAGTTTAAGCAGATGGAGTAAATGCATACGTCAACAGAGACAGACAACAGAGACAGAATAACAGATTATTTCTAACACCTGTGATAGCTAAAAAAAAAAAAAAAAACTAAAATAAAAAAAATAAATGAAAAAAATAAAATGAATAAATTATTATTATTATTATTATTAATAATAATAATAATAATAATAATAATAATAAAAACCTGCATACTGAGGGTACCTGAGTCAAAATAAATTTCTGTGATTTGACACCAGGTTTGAATAGTAAAGTTGAAAAATGTATATCCATCAATGCCACCAGTGTTGGTAGGAGCGTTTATTTTTAGACAACGTCTCTTTAACAAAAAACAACAACATGGACATTTAGTACAGTTTATAAGTGGAAATTGCGCAATGACTAGAAAAAACGGAGATAAAAGCAAATGTGATAGCTTTCCCAACGTACAAGCTAACGTTAGCTGATGAGATAAAAACGGCTAACCAGAGTTAAAACTAAAACAAAATGTAGCTATTGTTTTCCTCCTTGTTATTATCAGTCATTCAACCATATATCTGTTTGACTCCCTGAGATATCAGCTTGTTAGTTAACATAACTAAACGAGGTTGTATCAAAGTACAATTAGGCAATTACGGAAAAACAGCTAGCTAAAGCTAACTAGCTTAACGTTAGCAGAGTAGCACTAACTGCCATTTTCAGCTTTTGACTCAAGTGGAATTCATATGATTTGTGGTCAAGATATCTTTTAAGTTAAATCAATAATAAATTAATCTATAATTGAATACATTTATTCTAGAATAATTTCACTATAAACAATAACAGTAGGGGCTTTACAGTAGTGGGGCGGATTAGCTCAATATTTTACAACAATCGTTCACTTTGTGATAAAAGCATGAAATTTGGTAGATGTGTTGGTGAATATGTTTCAAACAAATCTGGATATTGGGCCACCTCAAAAGCGCCCCCTAGTGGCCGTGGCAGGCATTTGTTATAAAAAATAAATCAATGATGAATAAAAACTGCCCTTTTAATAATACCAACTGGTGATGAATTGTATATTGTTGGAAAGCCTGATTAGTCACCTTTACAACGAGGTACAGCTTGTAAGGATCGTGCATTCATGGAATGAGCAACGGGGCTAAACGTGTGGGTAGCACCCCCCAAAAATGTGCATCCCCTGTGTAGTGGGGCGGATTAGCTGAACAATCGTTCATTTTGTGATAAAAGCATCAAATTTGGTACACTCATTGCTGAATACATGTTTAATGAATCTGGATATTGGGCCATTGCAAAAAAAATTCTGATGGCTGTGGCGGCCATTTTAAAAAATGGCCATTTAAAAGCGGCCATTTTTAAAAATGGCCGCCGGTGGTTACTGGCGAGGAATGCTTTGCCTACCCTACAGCTGCTGTTTCATGTTTTCAGCACCACAAATATAATTTAGAGACATGTTAAAGTGACAAAAGCTTTATTACAGTCTCATAGAAAAGAACATTAACTTTGTATAACATTTTATTAGGTCTTGATATTCCCATTCACAGGCTACGGCCTCCTCTTTGGCTTGTATTCTTCTGTTGCTCCTTAAAAAGAAAAAATAATTTTCAATATTGTATGACCTGCAACAATAAAAACAAAACACATTTAGACAGAGAAAAAAATCATACATTTTAAAAATTCTACTAGGGTTACTTGTAGCAGGTTACTCTTTCTGGCAAAATCCTTGTACTGAGGTGTGTGACTTAGTCAGGCGGCTTAGCCAAATAAAGGGGACACGCCGGACAAGAGCACCACATTTTTTCCACATACTCTCTATCATTATAGGTTTAAATTTTAAGTAGGAGCCACTTCATCAAGATTGCGGTGATGGCAGCCATATAAAGTCTATGAGAAATGCTATATCTTCCAATCCACTTAGAAGGTCAATCTTGGTGTCAAAATATACATTTTCTGGGTCAAAGAATCATTTAAAGCTATTGAGAATATCACTAGATGATTATTTGATCAAATAGATATGTTCATTTTCACTCAGACTGGGCAACTCGCTTCAAGTGCTGCAGCAGGGAATCCTGAGTTGAAAATGTTTGGAATCAATGTTCATGGGAGAGTACGGATTAGCTGCCATGTACACTGCTCAAAAAAATCAAGGGTATGCTTTCATCTCATGTCAGATCTTGATCAACAAATTATTTACAGTGAGTCATCCAGTGATATTCTCAATAGCTTTAAATGATTCTTTGACCCAGAAAATGTAGATTTTGACACCAAGATTGACCTTCTAAGTGGCTTGGAAGATATATTGGTTCTCATAGACTTTATATGGCTGCCATCTCCGATCAGCAATCTTGATGAAGTGGCTCCTACCAAAAGTTGAAACCTTTGGTGATAGAGAGCATGTGGAAACATTTTGGTGCTTTTGTCCGGCGTGTCCCCTTTCTTCTCAAATCTGGTCCTAAGCCGCCTGACTAACTGTGATGGAGTTATAAAATATATTTAAAAAAAGAAAAAAAGAACCACATGGGCAAAGGAGACATATGACATATAGTGTGTGTGTGCCTGTGTGTGTGTGTGTGTGTGCAGAGAGGGATGTCCACATTCCACAGGACATAATTTAACAGTGTCTTATTAAGCTTTCACACCCAACAGCCACTGATACATGTTCCAAGCTAACTAGCTAGCTTAAGTACCTATTTTTGCTATCTTGCTAGTTTACTTTTCCGCCAAGGCCCATGATGATTGTTTTTCTCTTTAGCCTTTATGATGTTCATAGCATATTTTATTCATAATTATAACAGGTGAAATAAAATATTTAGACATACCTTGATGGACAGTCCACTGCACTGCTTGTCCCAGGAAGCAAATGCTAGCTAGCTCATTTGCTAGCTAGCTCGATGGCTAGCCCGATTGTGGTGGGGCAGGAAAAATAACTGAAAGAGTGTCTAACTGGATTTTTGTTAATTTAATATGTGTATTTACATTTTTTAATTTACGTTTGTATATTTAGTTTAAATTTTTTAAATATTTTAAGAAATAATTTAAATATTTTTAGTAATTTTAAAGATAATTTTTTTGGCATTTTACATGCTTTATTGAAAGAGAGAGACAGATAGAAAGGGGGTGACAGAGGGGAGGACATGCGGTAAAGGGAGCTCAGGCCGGATTCGAACCCGGCTCCACCGCAGCGAGGACTGTAGCCTCTATACATGGGGCGCCCGTGTAACCCACTACGCTACGGACCGCCAATATTTTTAGTAATTTTAACGAAGAAAATGACTGCTATGGCCACTAGGGGGCGAATTTGCGATGGCCTAATATACAGATTTGTTTGAAACATATCCACCAACACATCCACCAAATTGTGTGCTTCTATCACAAAATAAACAATTCTTGTGATTTATTAAGCTAATCCGCCCCACAGGGGATGCACATTTTTGGGGGGTGCTACCCACACGTTTAGCCCCGTTGCTCATTCCATGAATGCACGATCCTTACAAGCTGTACCTCGTTGTAAAGGTGACTAATCAGGCTTTCCAACAATATACAATTCATCACCAGTTGGTATTATTAAAAGGGCAGTTTTTATTCATCATTGATTTATTTGTATAACAAATGCCTGCCACGGCCACTAGGGGGCGCTTTTGAGGTGGCCCAATATCCAGATTTGTTTGAAACATATTCACCAACACATCTACCAAATTTCATGCTTTTATCACAAAGTGAACGATTGTTCAGCTAATCCGCCCCACTACAGAAAGAAACAGCAGTGTATAAATATTAGGATAAGTAACACAAGTAAACATGTATTCATTTACCAACTATTATTTGTAGAGGCTATATTTCCTCACATATTCTGTGAAATATATCAAAAGGCAGAGGTTCTGCAGTTTTAGCTGTTACGTTTGGTCTACCTGTCTGAAATAAGTTTATTAAAACCTTTGCATCTGCTACATAGTTTGATGTCCAGCCTGAATACTGTAACTTCTTTGTTTATGTAGGTCCCCCCCTGTGTCTTTAAACTGCCCCCTACATTACTGAGAAATTTCATTTTCATAGATTTTTCAGTGGTTGAAAGCTTCCCAAAAACCAAGTAAGTAAATATTTAGCTCAGTTTTTTTTTTTACTGTACTTTACACACCACACACTAACTTCTGGCTTGCTGTCGAAGAAGTATTATATCGGATTATTTGTCCGTGTATAGCAAATTTGATGTACTTTATAAACCAAAGGTTTGTTTATTAGTAAAATACTGCATCATATATTATTATGGTTTTTTTTTACAAATCTTAATCTGAAAAGTAATTATGGTATGGTAATTATAAATGTCGTTGAGAAAAAAGGACAGTATTTGTCTTTGAATGTAGTGAAGTGGAAACATAAAGTAGCATAAACTCAAAATTGCACTTAGAACAGTTTGAGTAAATGTACTGAGCTACTCTGCACCACTGCTTCTGCCTGCATAATGTTTGGGCTCTTGACCTTTTACTGTTTCAAAGAAAATCCTAAAGCAAATAAACAAAGAGTCAATATTATAAAAAAGAAAAGACAAAACACAATCCAGGCAGAAAACATGAATCAACAGGGAGAGAGAGAGAGAGAGAGAGAGAGAGAGACTGATGTACAGTTTAAGAGAAAACATGGATGCTTTCCTCAGCGAGCTCCACCTCCTTCCTCCAACACAGATAACGTCTCTCTCTCTCTCTCTCTCTCTCTCTCTCTCTCTCTCTCTCTCTCCCCTCCGAGCTCCACAGCTGTACAGGAAATCAGTCATCCACCATCCACTGCTGTCGCCATGGCAACACAGAGGGGGGAAATCCATTCTCTTTCTCCGTCACCTCCCCCTTTTCTCCCCTCTCCTCTCCTTTCTTTTGTCTTGTTGAATTATGTGCTCAGACCATGCTCATGCACTGTTGTTTTTAAATTGAAAACAAGTATTAGTGCTTTTATTCTGACACTCTTCATCCTCCCGTCTTCTTTTCTGGAGCTTTCTCTCATTTGAATCCTTCCTGATGCCTTCATACATCTTATCTCCTCATCTATGAGCGTGTGTGTGTGTGTGTGTGGGCGATCATTTGAGCCGATTGTTTGAGAGTATTAGGTGACACTGTGTCTCCAGCAGCAATGGTGACCTCTCCGTAAATCCCATGGGGCATTGGGGCGGCTCTGCTCGGCTCGGGCCGGCAGCTGCCTGGAGGAGCCAGATGGTCGCAAATCAGAAATGAAATCCAGGCCCCTCCCCCCCTCCCCTCGCAAGTCGTGATAACCCCACCCCTCGTGCACGCACATACACACTCATACAAACACTGCTCATACAGGATGATTTCATCCTCCTCTTCCTCACCCAAAATCACCTTCGTTGAATAAAAACCATGTTAAACATGCTCATATTGTAACCCAAACTGAAGAGTTACACTTTGTTTTTAGGTTTAAATTTTACACCACATTCGGCTCAGAAAACCCCTCAAATTGTGGTTATTCTGAATGAAAAGCAGCTTCCCATAGTTCCTGAAAAGCTGACATACATTTCAGCTCCTTATATACAAAACTGCACAATTTATTAGTGGAAAAATAGGAAGTTTTAGCGATATCAAGTCTGCAAGTCACCACATCTGCCTGTATCCTCTTAGAGGTGGATTAACAGCACTTAATAAACCAGCCTATTAACCAAAACAGCTGCACTGACACCACAAGGTTCAGAGATGATCCCCAGAGCCGATAATAAAACATAGTAATCAGATTACAAATAAGCAAATCTCTGGATTTATCTCTTCTCCAGTGATGGAGGGAGGCAGGGAGGGGTCTCAGTGAGGACACAACATACTGTAGCTGCCAACCAGGGGCATCTTTACCGCCGGGGGCATTACTGTAGCTGCCAGGTGATACGTGAAGGTGAGGTGTGTGGTAGCAGGTGAGTCAAGACCAGGGCCGGCTCTAGCCCATTTGGTGTCCTAGGCGAGATCCTTTCATGTTGAACAGCTCTGCTTGCTGTTTCACGGAGGGGGGAACTCACGTTTCTGTTTGCCAGTGGTGCCAACCAGGCTATATTATACAACTGTCTGTCTATATAATTATTAACTTACAAGTAAATTCGCAATGAAGCACAGACCGCTAACAAATTTAGAGACAAGAGAGACAATGAAAGTACAAATGTGCTTAACTGTGTTAAGCTAGCGTTGCTTTATTTCAACTTAGCTAGCAAGCTAATACAAATGAAACATCTTCACACAAAAAGGTATTTAAAAAAAGATTGGGACTTCTTCTCCTCCTCCTCTTTTCTTCTCTTTTGATACTGTGCACCAGAGAGCTTTGACGGCCGTTTCATCCTGCAAGATTAATCAAAACATAACCTGTCTGTCACTTGACGTGACCTGACCTCTGTGAACTGATCTGACCGTCTAAAGGGGGGGCAGGCAATGACCACACATCACGTGACTCAGCACCACAGGCCGGCCCTGGTCAAGACATTGAAATGGCTAAATTACAGATGAACAGTTGTTATAATTAGCTGTTAACTACACTGATAACTTTGGAATAAAATTGGATTAATATAAATGTCACTTTTTCAAGTGCCCACTTTTGTTACCTGTGATCCATTCGCAGACTGTCATAGAGTTCAAATTCCGATGATAATGCCTGTTTTCATAGTTTCTTCCTACAATAAACTGGGTATTTTTGTATTTTGTATATTGACGAATTTTAAAGACAACATACTTTTCATACTTTCTTTTGGTGGAGTTCTAGAGGGTTAAAGGAATGGATCAGAACAGGAACAGGTGAAACAGCTAAAAACTGGCTAATGTATAATATTCAAAACAGTTAGCTTCATGTAGGCTAATGAATAAATGGTTGAATTGTTAGCTAAGTGGATAAGTGGTAAATATATTGAAACGTTCAGTTTCTCCCACTAAGAATTCCAAAAGACTTGTGATGCTTTGTGAAACATGATAATTTAATAATTTGCACATCCTTTGCAATTTAAGAATAGTACAAAGACAAACATTCTAAATCTGATGCATTCTGTTTTTATTTACTTTTTGATAGCTGTAAATAACATTTGGTTTATGATCCATTTCTACGAACATTTTTGGAACATGACAGATGGTGTACTTGAGCTCATCTGCTGGGCCAATGGGGGGGTTGTCCGGTTCAAAAAGGTTGGAAACCCCTGGCTCAGGGGACCCAGGAAGGGCTATCACAGATCACTGTGGGATCCTGGTGACTGAGGCTTCCTGTGTTCGCCTCCACAGGAACCATGACTCACTAATTCTCCATCTTCCTCCTCCTCCTACTCTCTCCGTCTCTCCTTGGATGTGTGTACTGTTACTGTAAGTTTCACGGAGAATAACATCTGCATGAATGAAGCCGAGGAAAATGTGATTCATTGAAAACGTGATGTTCAGTTCAGACAGCAGGGCGAAGATGAGTAACAGTAGCTGAGTTTACCTTCAGGCAGAGCACGCACATGCATGGAAGCAGATGTACAGTGTGCTCTTACAAACACAAATATGTGCCTTCTTTTAAACACATGCATACTGCCACAAATATACAAGAAAACCTAGAGAGTACAATCCTAATCATTTATTTACAATCTAACTGACTGGCTGACATATTTTGGAGAATTTCCTTATCTTGTCCAGTGACTTTTGCAGGATTTCTTGGTGTAGATGTCTGAATCCAACATTTGGTTGCAATTGCACATTGTGTTTATCAACCATAGGCATTAGGAAATACCATCGTATGTATGTATATATATATATATATATATATATATATATCAGAATCAATTGGAAATATTAAATGTATCAAATTTGGTAGATATTGGAGGACCTTTGGAAGATTAAACTGTACTAGTTAGAGCTAATATGCTTTAAAATGCTAACATAGTCATGATAAAACCAGTCATAGATTTTGCAGATATCTCATATTAACCAAACTATTGCTTTGGACAAATTAAATTTTTTGACCTGATGATGCCACTAAATGAAAAGTCAGAGTTGGTTCAATTCATCCAGAGGAAAACATCAACGTCTGTAGCACATTTCTTTAAATTGCATCCAGTAGTTTTTGAGACGTCTCACAAACAAACAAATTGAAGTAAGAACATAACCTGCTCAGTTGAGGTAATAACGCCCCTTCTCATATAAACACCAGCTGCATGTATACACTCACACACTTGACCCTGCTGATCTCGCCTTAATTGAGTGTGTCCTGTACATGCAGAAAATCCAGAACTTAAACACTCCGACCTGAAACAGCAACGCTGTTGTTTATGTGTGTTGGTGCATAGTTGCTTGAGCCGTCTGTCTTCTTCCTCTTTTTTTTCTTTTTTAATCTTTGATGGTTTCACTGTAATGAACAAGTGGTTAAAAGATTAAAAGCCTCAACTCTGGCAGGGCACATGTCGTGTGTGTGCAATGCACGATGTTGTTGTTGTTGTTGTTGAGAGTTGAATGATGTTTTTTCTCATGCAATGCCTGGAAACTAACACAGAAGCCTTCATTTAAATGTGAGTTAAGAGGAGGGAAAATGAGCGGCTGAAACTCATGCAGGGCCCCGCATGAATATTTATCAAGGCAGAAATCCAGCTAGGCCAGACTGTCAGCTTTCCTGGTATTCATTTGTTTACTGTAGGTGTTTAGAGAGACAGTCAAGACTTTTCCTGTGGACCTTTGGGAGACGAGGGACTGTGTCCTGATAGCAGAAAAGACAAGGAGAGAGAAAGAGGAGGAGGGTAGTTTCTTGCAGCCTGAGCATTTGGCTGAAGGGTGGAGACTCAGAGCAGCAGTGAGGAGGGAGGCAGGGAGGATCTCAGCTGGAGCAGAGAGAGAGAGGGAGAGGCATACAGAGAGGAGTGTGTGTGGATGAACTCGCCTGCCTCGCTGACTGACTGACTGTGTGTGTTTGTGTGTGACAGAAAGAGAGAAGGACGCGTGGATACTACTCCACAGGACTGGATGTGTTTGGCGTCACGGAAAGAGACCACACATACAACCAAAAAAAAGGTAGGATTTTTTAAACATTTATTTCAGTGAGGGGGGGTGTTATTTATTTTTCCTGTTTTGGTGGCATCTGGGTTAATCGCATCCAAAACAGGGTGTGTTCCAGAGGAGGAGGGGGGTTTTCATATCCACGCTGTCGTTTGTCAGCGCTCGAGGGGCGAGATTGATGCCTCTGGCTGGTTTACATCATGGAATCCCCTCCTCCCTCTAAAATCTCTAAAAAACCTCCTTGCTGTCAGGTAAGCTGCTGCTTCTGTTTCCCCCCATCTTGCACCTCCTATTTTACATGTGTATACAGTATGTGAGGGGAATAAGAGAATGGACTCCCTTCTCTTCTTCTTCCTCCCTCCTTCTCCTTCCCTCAGGATTGGGCAGATCTTATAATGTGGAGCCAGAGGAATTAAGGGCATCTGTTTCAGGGGCATATTATTGCACGAGCAGAGCAGATGAAATAGAGACAGAAAGGGAGAAAAGGGGAGATGTGGAAAAAGGGGGGATGCAAAAGACAGAGGCGGCACTAAACGAGAGGAATCCCACAAGCCTCCTTTGAGGTTTTCTGTCCATTCTCAACTCTCGCCCTCCGTACCGTGAGGAGAAAGCAGTCGACCACACACAAGCTCTATGTAGTGGTTGTATGAGGCAGATGGCCGGGAGAGGAGGAGGTGGAGGAGGAGGAGGAGGAGGATGGGGAGGGGGGTGGTTTGGTGTTTTTATGTTGCTCATAGACAGATACAGTCGCTGACAGCAGCATGCATTCACAAGGAAAACCGAGAAATCGAACATGGGCATGCTGTTTTTCTTACCTCGTCACACAAAGACGTCGTCATGTACAACTCACATTAAACCATCCAATCATGTGTGTTACATATCCGGGCCCGTTACAAACGCACACAGCGAGTCAGAATTACGCAAGAGCTCTCCGTACTGTATCTCGAGGGCAGGCAGCTCCAAGGCCACAGATTGTTTCACACACGTCGATGTTGAGACTAGAAGATCAGCTTGCAAAGCCTCCAACGATAAACAAGAAACATCAAAAACCTTGAGAGTTTTCTGCAGCACAATAGAAAACATTGACTGTTAGAAAGCATAGAGGGAGTAAAGGAGGAATGATGGAAGAATGAGCAGACATCCACGCCTTAGTGACCACGTTGACCTCCCACTCCTTTCACTATATTCAACCAAAAGAAATCCACCCAACCCCGGGCTGAGCTTCGTAAAAGCATAATTCCTGCTGGAGTCATCTCTGTGTGAATCCGGCTTTTGTGCTTTAAAACAACTTGTTTCTTAGAGGTGTACACGGCTTCAGAGGGAAGGCAACACGAGGTAGGAAAGATGTTGTCGCACAGAACTCTTCGACCTTTGTACTCGCTGCACTTGTTTGCTTCTCACATTGTTGATTTTGGGTTTGAAGCTTATTCAACCGTGCTGTGCTCTGTCTCTATAGAAGCATCCTGAGCTTTAAAAAAATGTTGTTAAGTCTATTTTGGAAAAGCCCAAGTCAAGTTTTTAATCTTATCTAACCAAGTCCAGAAAGTGTCTCAGAAAAGTCCAAGTCAGTTCCCAAATTTTTAGTTTGCCAGGTAAAATCATGACTTGAATGGTTTGACTCTGATCTTTTTTCAAGTCTTTTGAGGCAAGAACAAGTCAACCCTTAAGTCCCTTTTCAACCAAGTCTCAACTTAAGTCTCGCTTGAAGGCAAAACATAAGGCCTTTAAAATCCCAAGACTTTAGGGAGTCAAGTCTTAAGTCATGTCCTAATTTTTTGCCGACTAAAGTCAAGTCACTAGAGCTGTTTTTAATTATTTTGAGGCAGGTCCATGTCAAGTCCCAAGTCTTGTCCAGGCAAGTTTTAGTCAGGTTTCAAGTCCCTGATGGTAAAACTTGAAATTTTAACAATTTTGTTTTCAGGTAAAATCTTTATAGTCAAGACTCAAGTGAGATAAATATTACAGCAGTCAAGTCCAAGTCGCCTTAAGTCTTAATTTTTGGATGAGGTTTAGATTTTATGTTGAACTCAAAATTCAAGTCTACTGCAGCTCTTTTAGGGCAAGTGCAAGTCAACCCTCAAGTCTTGTTCAACCAAGTCTTAACTAACGTCTTAAGTCCTTGAAAGGCGAAAGACATCTCAAATTCAGGTCCCTCAACTGTGAAGCTCCAAGTCAAGCTCTTTCCAATTCTGTTGAGGTAGGTCCAAACCAAGTCATAAGTCAGGTGGGGCGGACTCCAAGTGGACTCTATTAAGTCCCAGTTCTTGTGACCTGAGTCAATTTCTCTTTCCTAGAGCTTTTGTCACGAGTAAAGCATGAAACTTGTTTGCTGTTTGTGTTTAAAGCTCAAGTCAAGCCTTGGGGAAATCTTGCCGCAACTAAGACAAGTCTCCGAGCACTCAAGTCCAAGTGAAGTTCGCAGTCCCCATTTTTTGTTTGTTGTCTTTAGTCCAATCTCCTTGAGGGCAAAACATGACATTTAAATGTTTTTGCTTAAGGCAAGTCTTTAGAAGTCAAGTCTCATGTCAAGTTTCAAGTTCTCATCTTTGTGACTTGAATCTGACTGTAATCTCAAGACTACCAGAGCTGATTTTATTTTTGCAGGACATTTGAGTCAAGTCGCAAGTCTTTTCCAACCAAGATCCAGCTTCAAGGCCTTGAGGGCAAAACGTGAGACTTAAATGTTTTTGCTGTCAAGTCTGTAGCTCTCACAGCACTCAGGTCCGAGCCTCAAGTCCTCTTTTTTTGAGGACCTCTATAACTCAAGTGCAACTCTCACTTCTCAAGTGTCTGAAATCTTTAGGCAGTAAACTTTTCTAGCACTCAAGTTCAAGTCACCTCTCAAGTCAAACTTATTTCTGACTCAAGTCCAACTCTCAAGTCATGAGCTACAGTTGGAGGTTCCTGACAGCTTGGATAAAATCACTTTCATTACTTTTAAGTCAAGCGTACAGTTGGAGAAACAGTCCGGGCAGCACACTCAAACTCTCAGCAGAATCTAAACAAGCCCGGATGTTTGTAATATTGTTAACAGCCTAGGAGTCTGGCCGTGTTATTCTTGGCATGCTGATTGATTCCAGAGGAAAAGTATGTTTATGCCTCCTCACTCAAGGCAAATGCAAAAATCCTGCTGATTCCTCACAGTTGAAGCACGGAGAAGAGAGCTTTCATGTACACAACCGATTGGTAAAACTATCATTTGTGACACACGGTGCAGGAAGTTAACCTTTTAAATTTGGCGACCACACCTGCTGCTTCCAAATGTGATTTCCAGAGTGGAAAAGAAGCTCCACATGATGGCCGGCTTCCTGCCGAAGCGGCCAGGGGAATTTAAAACAGCCTTCTCACTCACAGCCAAAATTCACCAGCATTATTTGGCAGGTGACTGGTGTTAATTTTCCACCCTGGTCAAATAAAAACATATGTTTCTTCTTCTTCCTTTTCTTAAGTCAGTAGCTGTCCCTGTGACACAGGCATTGTTTCTACCCCACTAACCACACTGCTGTTACATAACACGCATATCAAAGGTTTTAAATGCGAGTCTTTAAATGTTTCAGGGAAAGAAAACCACTTGGTCACTGCTTTAATCTTACAAAGAAGAAACATGCCGGGCCTTGATCGTTTGATTTAATAAACATAATAGACCACATTTGTGCTCCCTGGAGCAATAAGCCTCCTCCCTGCTGCCTCCTTGATTCCCAGGGGATGCATCATTTCCTGGGCCACTGCTTCCCCCCTCCCCCCTTCTGGGACCTAGATTAACCCCAACACACACACACACACACACACACACACACACACACACATATATGCACACACACCACAATGTCTAAGATGGCAGGATGGGCAGGGCATGCTGGGGGTGGCACAGATGTCCGGACTAATCGAATATTGGCGGGTGGTGGTGGTCTGACCGAGAGGCAGTGGCACGAGGAAGGAGAGTGAAAGACAGTTCGGGTTAATATCCACTTTAATAAAGACTAATACATTGAAAATTGTCCAAAACAAACCAACTATTTTATGCCAAAATTAGATACGGACTATTCCACAAGAGACATTTCTATATTTGTGTTTTTTTTCTAACTGGTTTGAAGTGGGCGGGCACTGTTGGAAAAATCATCCGAATAGTATGAGCTGATTTTCCTTCACTTCATTTATTCAGTCGGACATCGTGTATACATGTCAGCCTATTTCCTGTTGGGTGACGGGGTTATTTGGGGTTTGTTATGTCCCCACCGGTCATCAGCGAGCGTCACATCTGTCCAGCTGAAGTCACATTCAATCAACACAGAAGCTGTAGCTTAGCTATTGCTAAAAGCAGTTAACATTATTCTGGAAAATCAAAGAAAATGCTGATTTAAAAGGTATTCTGTCAGCTGTCGTAAAACAACATGCACGCATGATACATTTCTGTTGCAATTCTTTTGTCACTTTTTAATTAGTGCTGCCAGGTAGCTGTTCAGGAAGATGTACCAAGTCCTGCAGTAACCGTTTACATTCAGTTGTCAGGAGAATTTTGAGACCACTTTTGAAAGGTAGCAACAAAGACTGCAGACAGAGCAGTTTGTGCTTGTTGAACAGGTGCATTGATGAAGCACTGGCCTTTTACTCATGAACTAACAAGCACAGTTATCATCAACTCCAGTAATCTCCTCCTGACCTGTCTCACTTCACCTGTCTGTCTGTCTGCACTGCACACACAGCAGCCTCTCTGCTTTGATGTTGGCTGACTTGGCTGCAGCTCTGACACAGAACAGGACACGCTGCAGTGTGATAAGAAATAACACCAAAATGTTAAATTTACTGATAAAAGAACCCGCTTTTATGTCTGAGCTTATCAATACTCCAGTCCTTAATAATTATTTGTAAAAAGAAATGATCAGCAGGCCAGTCTGACTTGGCCACCAGGTGAAAAGGTCTGTTGCAGGATATTTATACAAACAAAATGTTAATTGGTTAGTTTCACCACACAGCATGAATTAAAAACATAAATTCTTAAACTCAACTTATTTGGACAGACTTCAAGAACAGAACAGAACAATAAAAAAAACATTTAAATAGACATTTAATGAAGCATAAGGCATGCTGTTTTAACATTTGATAGCTATAATGGATATGTATTGCAGATATCTGTAATTCTTCCTAGACAAAAAAATAATTTCAGATATCCACAGCGTAATTCGACGATGTTGTATATAATGACGTAATTTTTGCCATTTATATCAATTGGCCTTTCAATTTCAGATATCCATAATTGCCTTTTTGATATCCAGAATGAACATTTGAATTTCTGCAAAGTCTGAATTCATAGTAGGAAAAACAAGTTCAGATATCTATAATCCAATTCTGGTCATGATTAATTTTTTTTATTGACGTAAAGATATCATAAATATAGTTTTTACTCCTACAATCACAGTTGTAGATCACTTGAAATACGATTACCACTAGTAAGAATATTATAATTGTGGATATATTTTTATTACCCTTCTGACCAGTAAGATATCATTCTGACTAGGATAGATATTTTTTTTGATATCTAAAATTTACATACAGTGTATTAAAATATACGTAATTTGTCACTTTACAATATATTGTCCAGCAAAAAACAAAGTCTGTGTTGCACAGATATCAGCTCTAAGAACAGCTGTCATAGAAGTAGCATTATTATTATTAGTAACTGCAGTGAAAATTATACTAACAGTATGCACAGGGGGGTTGTTTAATATTTATTTTACTTGGTATCTAGTCTTTTATTGTGTTTAGTGTTCTAAATCATATTTAATTATAGAGTAAGCCTCATGTACATACTATTTTGGGAGTAAACCATTCGATATCCCTGTGTGCTGGCTGTTAGAGGCTGTTGTGATGTGAGCCTGGAGGTCGGCTCCAGGTCTCAAACAGAAATAGTGACGGAGAAGGACGCTCAGCTGTCACACTCAGCGTCATCTCCCCAGACAATCATAGCCTGACAGCTCTGTTCTCTGTGTCCCATCTCTTTATCTTTGTGTGCAGAGGGAGGGGCGTCCTTTCTCCTATTCAAGGGCAGGGATCCGTGCTATATTACATTCAATAGTCAATATCCCTCTCGATCGTGTTCATTAATAACTCCGGAGGTCAGTTTTATGTTACTCCGCCTTTGCTGCGGTCGCTGTAAAAGCTCCAGAAGAAGATATTACATCTCGGCCTCCCTTATCTTCCTGATAAACTTTATTCCTCTTTATTTATACTCGCTCAGTGCAACCTTTCCTATCCATTCTCTGCTCAGTTTGTTTAGCTGAATGTGCCCTTCACTGCGTCTGGATTCAGGGTGACATCACAGCCTGCACCTCATTGTCCTATGACACACTGAGGATGGTACAGTCACTCAGTCACACTGTGATGACTGAACTTGCATGTGTGTGAGTGCTTTTGCACACTCATGCACCACTACTCTCTTGCCTTTTAAGAAATAATAACACAAAAAAACAGGCTTTGCATTTTTGAAAATCTGCAGTGGGGCTTTGGTTTTGTAGTAAAACACACACAGAACAGAAATGACTCAGTCAGCACTGAAATGTATCGTGTCAGCTTTTACAGTAACAAAACTGGAGTCAGGAGGTTTTTTTTTTCTGTGATAAACAAAGTAGCATCCCAGTTTTTTTCCCTTAAGCAGGAAATACAGCAGCAATATTTAAAGGGCTAGTTCACCCAAATAACAAGAAAACATCTTTTTTTCTTGTTAATGGTATCTAGCCATGCACTTTATTAGAAGAACTGAGACAAAGAGCTGGCTCGCAGTTCAATCCTTCAAATAACTGATTGTCCAAACATAATTCATTTTCTGCTAACCCCTCCCCCGAACAGTCGTGTCCAATCATAACCTTGCAACCGCATCGAGTCATAGCAGGTCTGTCAATCATTGGCGTTCTCCACATGCTGAAGGGCTGTAGTGAGAGTGATACTCTCTGCAATTGTAATCAATATAAACAGTGTGTTTATCTGTATTATTAACGGTAGGTACAGTTAGCTTGTATGGCTAACTAGCTTGCTACCTATAAAAATCTCAGAATGTGACTTCTAAGGCAGATGAGCATGTTATTAACTACATTTGTTCATGGAATTTTCCAAGCATAGCTATACACTGACCACGCAAGGAAGATATGTCATATACATAACTTAAAATCAAAATGTTGACTCTTTTTTTGCCATTTTCATTTTGTATTTTAGGCAGGCACATTCCTGAAGTCCTGTGTTTGTTTGACCCATGTCCACCTCTCCGACCCTCCTTAAGTGGACCTTGTTGTTCTTTATACTCTGTATCCTCACTTCCCTGTTCCTCTACCGTTAGAGGGCGCCACCTAACAGTAAACTTAAATATGGAGCTGTCGTACAAGCGACACATGGGTCATTTTTTGAGAGACGACAGTCTATTATCATGAATCTTTTAGCACAATATCATCATTTGTGATATAAAAAAAACTTACCAAATTGTTTTTTTTAACTTAGTCAGCTGGAAACATTAAAATGTCAACCAGAGACGGCGTTTGCAACCAACTTGTGGAGCTTACATTAGCTGATAAAATCTTCTTGTAACTTTCGTGATTTTAGTTGATAAATGGTACATTTTGCCACCATTGCCATTGCCAACTTGGCATGCATATCAACAGTAAGTGCGAAGGGTGGAGCTTAGCTGCCCTCAAAACTTAGCCTCTGTTATCTCTGAGCAGGGGTGCCATCCTGCCCCCCCGTGTCCCGTCAGACCCTCGCAGGTTAATCACTGGCTCTCCAGGGTCCAGATGGCTGAGCTGGGGACAGATTTTTAATTACCACGCTCTGATTTCACACCCTGGGCGTCACAGAGGACAGAACACTCCCTGCCTAGTCGCCTTAATTTATCTCTTTGGATGGTGTAAAAAAAAAAGATGAGGTGTGCACTACAGAAAGAGAAAGTGGGAGGGAGAACCGAGCTGAGCGTCAGCGCGTGTGGGAGTGCGTTAGAGATCATCACTCTCGACAGGCCAGGAATTATATTTTCCTCACCAGGATGTTTCCTGCGGCGCTTAATCACCCTTTAAGTCAGCGACACCCGGAGTCGAGCATCAGCTATAATCACATCTGTGGAGGGCCTCGTCACGAACACAGACCCCCCGAAAACCCAGAGGAAGGGGTTCAAAATGGCTCCAAATGGCAGGGGAAGGATGGCGGAGGGGGTCAGATTGATCCGGTGGTGTTAGCAGCAGGACGGAGCGTGCTGAGGCTGTTTCAGTCCCATCACTGAACACCTGTCTGCCACAGAGGGAGGGACGGGAAGCAGAAGGCTGGAACACAGGAGAGAAATGGATCACCAGTCACGTCCCATAATGCACCTTTCTGTCTTTTTCACCTACAGTGCAGTTCAGTTCAAGATGCTTTACTGGCATAAAAGTAGCGAAGAATATTGCCAAAGCATTAAGATAAGTTTTAACAGTCTCTGCAACATAAATGTGATGACACAAACAGTTCACAGGGAAATCAAATTCAGCAATGTGTTTTTAAAGAACAGTCAACCTTCTTGCCTTTTTTGCAGTGTACAGTAAACTAATCTAAGAGTGGAGAAGAAAAATAGACAGTGAAAGACATAAGAGTGAAGTCAGGACTTCAGATTTTACACTTCGACACTTTGGTGCTGCTTTAGTACACAACTTTCGTTTGACTGCAATAGTCAATAAAGTCTAAGTCGTTAACCTACAAATAATGCTTTATTGATTAAATTAAAGAATCTTTTTAATTGTTTTTGCAGGATTTGCTGCATTAACTGTTTTTTGCCCAACTGACGGCAACATAACAAGTTCTTTAAAACAACACTGCTGGCATATTATAGCTTTTTAAGTTGATATGGTGAACTTGTTTGCAAACAGTTGCTTTTTTAGTAGTTACATAGCAACATTTTTATTCAACTACCAATACCAGTAACCTCATAGTTGCATTAAATCGAAGAATGTTTTTGGTGATTGGTTTCGAGCAAAACCATACAAAGTTATTGGATACACAAAGGATCAAAATGCAGATATCATTTGACTCGAGAAGTTTTAATATTACTTGGTACCAAGTTATTTTCGTTGATTCCTTAGATGTATCAAGGACGGATGTTCAGCCCGACAAGCTAGGCTCTAAATAAATAGTGGGCTTTAAGAGTTTTAACTTTTAAAGTTTTAGGTTTTGAAACCAAAACAATGAGCTAAAAGATGCTAAAATATCCTGTAGAGTTGCAGGAACTGCACTCACAGACATTGACTACAGCGTGGGGGCCTGTGAGTGACATCTTTCACATACATGTAGTCATTTGATGCGTTTATGTTTTTTCGGTTTGCAGTATTTGATTTCCAGTGTACAGGCAGCCAACATTTTTTATCACTTTTTCTCAAAACTTGAGTTCTGTAATCCATCACAGTGGTTGTGTGGTGATGCAGTGACACACAAAAGTCTGCAGTTATTGTAACTTTGACCAAATTGAATGCAGACTTGGCATCCAAAGTGATGGATAACACAACACAAGTATGTTTCAGGAGTGTGCCAAAATAATTTTTATGTTCTTTGGAAATGATGAGAACAAATCCTGCAGTGTGGTTTGTAATATTTTTCATCCTAATACAAAGTGATTTATAGTAAATACCTAAAACATACAAACTACTGGTACAGTTGCACACTATGTGGAAACACACATTTTTAACCTTTACTTTGACAACCAGCAGCAAACATCAGCAGAGGATTGTTTAGTTTTCCTGGGAACTTGCAGATGTGACGAGCCGGATGCACTTATCAAACAAAACTCCTCATCTCGGTCACAAGTTACAGGTCATGTGACTCTGACTGTTTGTCATCTTTCAGCAGGAAAGGTAATGTCAATAATGGTAATTGGTTGTTTACACTGTATCGTACATGTTAAAACATCTATAAGACTCCTGAAACACCTCCAGTGTCTTTCTCTTAATACTTTAAGGAAGCGTGTGAGCAGATTCTGCAATTTCTTTTCCATTTGGGACATGAAACATGTTATATACTCACTACATGATTGATGAAGGAATTCTTCTCTAGTTACTTTGGCAAAAGTCAACTTTTTCCAGCGTAAGACTGAATGCTTTGTAGGAGTTTCAACACACTTTTAGTACTGACCGAAATGTGTCCTACTTTAAGCACCAGTTATACTGAAAAATGTCAGGTATTAAATGCAAACAAACGTGGTCTAATTTACTTTTCTTTTCTCTTTTTTTTTATAATTTTAATCAAAAATTCCAATAAAAATTAAAAAAATTTTCTTCGCATTTAATATAATTTTCCAGTATTTTATGCAGGCAAATTATTGCATGGTTGTATGTTTTCTGACATTTAATGTTTGAAAATGTTTGCATCTTTTGTAAAATAAATAAAAATAAGAAACTTTTTTAATTTCTAAAAATATATGCTTTTGTCTTGCAAAGCTTACCAGCTAAGAGTTAAATAATGAATCCTGATAAAAATGATTATACAGCCTACAGATTAGACTTATGGCTCCAGTGAATCAGGAGCGGTGACAGTAAAGTCCAGAAGATCTTCTGCTCTTCTTTGGTTCAGTTTTTTAATCTCTAAGCAGTTTGCTAAAATACTCTGGCTCAGGGGTTTTCGGCCGCTGTTGGCGAGGAATTTGTTAATGGATGCTTTACTGTAACGTTGCTCTAACGTTGCATGCTGCCATGATTTACGATGGGTGGAATTCCCTTCCTCTGCAGATCTGCTCATGCAGTGTAATTGGCCCATTTGTCAGAAGCGGCAGCATAAAACCGAGCTGCGGACTCGCAGATGCATTAAGAATGGATCTGTTGGATCAGAGAAAGAGAGACAGAAAGGGAAGATAGTGAGGAAGAGGAGGAGGAGAGGTGAATGGGTCAGTCAACAGAAGCTAAACTTAAAGGAATAGTTTGACATTTACACTAATTTGCTCGAGAGTTAGTTGAGAATATTGACACAAGTCTTTATCCCTTTAAGCATATCGATCTTCTCATTTTACTCTTGGCAAAAAAAGACAAATTTGTCTCCTCGGTTATGTTTCTCTTGCATCTCCCTCTGTAGTTTGTTGTGGTGTTTCTCCTCAGAGGAGTTTGTAGGAGCGAGCTGTGACATTCTGACACACAGTGATCAGAGGACACAAGACTCTGCGTCATGACTTCATCAGGATTGGAGGAATGGAAACGTGCAGCGCTTCAGCCTCTGATTCTCACCTCTCTTGATTCAGTCTCTCTTTATCTCTCTTTCTTTCTTTTTTTGTCTATTTACAGAGAGTTGGGCGGACACAAAGTGCTGACTGAACTGCAGGCAGACACCAGGGCAGAGTGTGGAGGAGTAAGCAGACAAGGTAAGTCAAGACAAGAGGTGGAGGAGGAGGAGGAGGAGGCGCTGGAGCATGATCACATCAGCCAGTTTTTATAATATTACAGCATAAGTGGTGTTGCAGCTTCCTACAAAGTTGTCGACAGCTGACAAAGTTCAGGCCTGAGTCCATCTGAATGTATTATTTATCAGCGCCTGCAGGGAGATGTCACCGTTATCAGCATGTGAACACCATGTGCAACATCTCAGGATGGTATTTTGGGCATAGACAGATAGGAAGGAAGGAAGCACAAGAGGTGTCATTAAAGACGCATATGAAGAGGTAAGATTATGTAATTAAAGGGTCAATGACGTGATCTAACTAACCCAGCGTCGGTTGTTTTTTTCCCATAAAAATCTGATTATATACAGGAAAATAATTGTGAACTAAAATAAGAAAAAAATACAATCCACGTTTACATTGCAACACTATGGTAAATAACAAATTTTTAGCATTTGTCAAAACTTTAGAAAAAAAATGGTTGTATTTAGAAAATGTTCTGCTCAATATTGACGAAATGTGTACATGTAGAAATACTAAAAAAAATAATAATAATTTGATGTTTTTTAAAATGAAGTAATTATATGTATAAGTCCACTTAAATACAATGTAGGTGGATTAAGTATTTAATATTTATCATTTTTTTGTGGTTACACCATTTGACATCTTGCCAACCTTTATTTGTCACTGACCCTAAACAGAAAAACAATGCAGGAAACATCTACTATTATTATTATTCACTAAACCCTTTTCGTTGCCTTTAAGGTAGCTTCTTTTGCTCCTGTAGTCCAGACATGCACAGACATCTTCAGCACCCCACCCCTCCCTCTCTGGATATGAAAATGTCAGGGTGGCATTTTCGCTCGCTCCACCGACAATAAGCAGGAAAATGACTTTGTGGACACAGAAATGGGGCTGCTAAATAACTTATAACATCTTTTGTGTTCTGCTTTTTATTACAAAATTCACACAAGCAAGTGAAAGTATAAATAAACCAAGGTGTATTTTAAATGCAACACATTTATATTTTTAAGGTTACCATTATTATCTATGCTAGCATGGTAGTAGCTGACCTTTCAAGCCTTATTAGGACATTATTAGTATGACAGTAAAAATGTATATTTAATATAATATATTTATATATGTGTGTACTGTAACAATGACCAAAAATTAATAAAATATATTTTTTAAAATGTCAAAAAATACAAGTAAAATGTCCCAGAAAATTTGAAAAGTATTCGTAGGATGTCCAAAAGAAGAAGTAGTTAAGAATTGACAAAATTATTAACATTAATGAAATGTAAAAAAATGTTTAAATTTTTTTTTTTAAAAGATGTAAAAATTTTTCTTTGGTTAAATATTTTAAACATTTTAATATAATATCTGAAAAAATCTTTTAAAAAATTGCCAAATGTCCAAAATAATAATAAAAAAATGTTTTGTAAGCTTTCCAAAAAAATTAATAAATAAATTATTTCACAAAATGTAAATTAAATGTCTGAAGTAGTAACAAATTGAAAAAAATCTTTCAAAAATCTTAATCAAATGTAAGAAATCAAATATTATTATTATTAAAATGTTCAAAGTATTTTACAAATATTACTAAGATGTGAAAATCAATACAAATCTTTAAAAAATATATATTTTTAAAAACAATGCATATATCAGTTGGGTTTTTTTTATGGGCCTGTCCGTTAGCATGCTTACATGGTAAACATTATAAATGGTAAAAGCTTGTCACCATCATCATTTGTGATCATTTTAGCATGTTGACGTTAGCACGTTAGACGTTAACTCAATGTAACACTGTGCCAAAGTAGAACCTCACAGAGCTGCTGGTGTGGCTTTGACTTTAAGCGATGTATTAAAATTAGGTCTCTCTAAACAACAAGCCCTTAATTTCCAGGAGGTTTAGCTGGTTCTGCAAATGGTTTTATGTTCCCAAGTACTGTGCCAACTCTCCAAAGTCATCAGAGCTAACTCAATAAAAAACTGGGCGTTTCTTTCCGTTGTCTTCCAGACCCTGGAGACAAATTTGCTTTTATGATATTTATTTAGAACATCATCTCTCCCTGTCAATTCGACTCAAACTAGGCTTTTGTGTCACAGTGTCTGATTATTTTGTGTAAAAAACAGAGCCCTACTTTCACTTAGACATCCCAGAAACCTTAAAGGGCGACACCGCTCCCTATCAATAGTCTGGCGATAAACGCTGGCCTGTTTTGACGTCTCCCCTGAGTGTTGAAGCTTTATTATGGCCTTGATAAGAAAGACGCCAAAGACTAATTTCTACTTGTCAATCACAGCTTTGCAGTAAGTCTCTGGCCTATTTTTATTTTGGCGAGGATAATTGTCACTTAAAGCCTCTTAAAGGTTTACATTTCATTATTTACCTTGCATATAATATGATATATTCTGGACTACAGGAAAATGGACACATGGCTTCCACTGAGGGACACCAGGTTTCTAAATATGCTAATATATAAATATATAAACTCTTTAGTACTTTTTTTCTACATCTCATATGTCTTAAAATGTGAATTAAATGGCCAACAAAAAATTTGTTTAAAAAATGACCTGAATTTAGAAAAAAAATAGTATAATGCCTACAAATTAAAAAATATATATATTTATAAAATGTCCAAAAATCACAATTGACCAAAAAATGAGTTAAATGTCTAAAAACATTCCCAAAAAATATTAAAAGCATATCGGGAAAAAAAAAGAAAATATTAGTAAAATACACAAATTAAAACAAATATTGCAAAAAATAAAATAAAATAAAAAAATGTCCCAAAAAAAAGTTAGAAACTTAAAAGAAAAAGTACATAATAATTATTTTCTATAGGCTTGTCAACAACTTCTTTTTGTCAAATTGCAATAATCTCTGTAATTGGTAAAAAAAAAAATACATAAACTATAATAATAATATAATAAAAAAGCATTTATATATATATAAGCTTTTTATTATCAGCACCAATAACAACATAGTAGGTTTTGACTCCAAATTGAGTTTAAATTAAAACACTACAACCCTAAAAGGTGAATCGCTCCTCAGAGTGAGAACATCCAGGATCCCTCAGCTGCAGTGACTATAAAACATAATGTTTATGTTACGCTGTTAATACTGTGCGGTCTGGTGCAGGTTGTGCTCATAAATCCTCCTCAGATTGTCGTTTGGTTCACACTGACACTGGTTGGGATTTTCCAGCCCGGTTCGAAAGGAAATGTCACAGTCCTTACAACGTGTGAATTGCGTAAATACCGTAGACTTTCTCCTAAACTTTGTATTTTGAAAGTATTTGACCTCAGGCTGCTATTCTGATTGGGTACGTCACTACATCTGGAAAGTTAAGACACAAGGAAGAAAACTGAAGGGAAAAAGATGATTTATAAACCGGATATATTATCGGATTATGCTGTTACATTTGTTTCCAGACACTCTGGCGAGCGGTCAAACCCTAATAAATCTAATTACCATGTGAAACAACTGTAACCAGCAACCCTGTGCACGTTTTAATTGATGATCAGGTCATGGCGGCTCAGGTCGGTGTGACAGCAGCAGTTCACCGGCCTGATGAGCAGGTCTGCCACCGTGGACCATCAATATTCATGCTGAGCTGCAGCACCTCGCTGAGATCAGTCTTAACCCCACACTGGGTCCGACCACAGTGCTACAGACGGATGACGGAGGGGGAGATTGATCACACACCTAGGAGGACGCTGTTTTAGAGCGCCCACAGCTTGATCCATTTAATCAAAGAGGTTATAAAAGACACAGGAGCATCCGAGGACACAGAACTGAAACTGTGTGCCAATTTAAAGAAAAAAACCTGAATACAGCGGTTGAAAAAACTCAAAAACTATTAAATGTTTCCATTCACGTCATGAAGAACTACTGAACAGAACAGTTGTGATGAGAATGAAACTATTTTTAAATGTATGTATTTTTTAATGTAAATGGTATATTATTGGATTATAATTCACTTTAATATTCAACCTGTTCTTACTCTCAACTTGTCAACTTATGGTCATGATCCCTCTGCGTCACTTTTTAATGTACAGATTGCCCCTTTTACATCATTGTTGGATGTGCAGGGCTGCCTGAGTAATTAAGGTGACACATTAAAAAGAGTATAGAGTCCGCAGATGGAGACGGTCAGGTGGATGAATAACCATTCAACACGAGAATGTCATCATGAAAAACGCTTCATGACTTTTACCCAGGTGTTTGCTGCTATGAGGGTTTTTTTTTTTAAGTCAAAATAAGTCAAAAGTCAATCTTTCTAACCTTGACCAAGGACCAGGTCACCCTAGATCTGCAAACTCGCTGCCTGATGACCTTTCCTAAAGAGGTCTCTTGATGGTTTCACAAATCTAGTGTTACCTTCTAGACACGACCCTTTACCAAGTAGTTTCATTGACTAAACAAGTAGTTGTAATTAATAATAATTAATTGTTTAAAGCCCTATCGGACAACCCTGCACGTCCAAAATAGAAGCCAATGAGGTGTCCTGTGTGATAAAAAATTATGCCAGTACATTATATACTGGGTAGGGTGGACTAATTTATACTATGATAATATGTCATAATATGTAGTTGATTATAATTTAAATCTGCCAAGTAACTAAAGCCTTACAAAATCAATATAGTGGAGTAAAAACTACAATATTTCCCTCTGAAATATAGTGGTGGTAGTATAAAGTACCAGAAATGGGATTCACTCAAGTAAAGTACAAGTACCCACATGTAGCACTTAAGTACAGTACTTGTAAGTAAATGTACTTAACTTTACACCGTAAAACTGTTTGTTTTACTGTGACACAAATGCAAATGAATTATTTGCTGAGCCTTGTAACACCTGCTGGCTGTGAGATGACCTGTCTGTCCTCGGATCAAAGACAAACTACATGATTTATTGATTTATTGTCCTTCACATGATGCCGAGGGAGGACACTGTGTCGCTGTGTCATGCTGACTAAGACGTGTTGAACAGTATGAGTAGACCTTTTTTTTTTTTTTCAAACACCACTACCAGCGCAAAATTAGAGTTTGCTTCTACTTCTGTAACCATTAATGTTAGTAATCTGTTTATCTATTTTAAATATGGTGCTGGACAAAGCACTGCCCCCTCACTCTCCTCCCACCTCCCCCTCCTCCCCCTCACTGTCATGGGCTGCCTAGCAACTGACACCATAAATAATATGCCTGTGTGTGTGTGTGTGTGTGTGTGTCTGTGTGTGTGTGTGTGTGTTCGCAGGCATGTGATAATCAACAGGGTATCTGTTACGAGCCCTCCTCTTTGCATGCCTGCTACAGTGAAACGCTGGTCTTCATCAGCAGCACACTGCGGGTGAACCACAATGTTCAGGATGTTTGAATCTCTTTCTGGTCTTCGCAGGCAGAGCACACGAGACCTGACAGACAGCGCCCATGGCGAGCAATAACACGGCCAGCATCGCACAAGCCAGGAAGCTGGTGGAGCAGCTGAAGATGGAGGCCAACATCGACAGGATAAAGGTGAGCGGACGCACGTCATAACGTTTATCAGTTTACTGTCACACTTAAAACTGCATAGCTAATCAATAACAGCGAACATTAACTTGTATTTATTTACCTTGTCAAATGTAGATTATAATGACATAATGCAGGAGGGAGCAACTCATAACATTACATTTATGTGTGTCCATTATCAGGAACATTAATACCACTCTCATGTTTGTGTGATGAGTATTAAACAAGAGTTACAAGGCGATTAGCTTAGAATAAAAACAGCTGGCTCCAATCAGAGGCTTTAAAACTACACCTGCTAATAAATCATGTTGGGTTTTTTTTAGTATGTAAACAAAAGCCACAGTGTGGTTTTATGCTGCAAACACACAGTTAGTTTTTTTAAAAACCGGTTTCCACCTCTTTCACTCCACACCTCTCACATGATTATCTGGAAGCTATTCAAAAAATATTCAAAAGACACAAGACATTGAAAGCCTCCTATTTTTTGTTTCAAGCTGGGAACCAACTTTTTCGGGTTCAAAACCAATGTAGTTCTGGTGGAACAGTTCAAAATCAGCTGTTGAC
The DNA here is from genome assembly GCF_030273125.1 of Centropristis striata. Lineage (NCBI taxonomy): Eukaryota > Metazoa > Chordata > Actinopteri > Perciformes > Serranidae > Centropristis > Centropristis striata. Next base: position 8,241,363 of record NC_081532.1, read on the forward strand.
CTGGTTCCATGTTTGTGGAAAAGGTGTAACACTGTGCAAGGTACCACCAATAAACACTCACAAACATTTAGGGTTCAGTATGTTTTGTTTTTTGTCAAAGAACACTTACATGTAGACTGCGAGGGCCAGGGATCGAACCTCTGACCTTCTGATAAGAGGATGGCAGCTCTACCTGAGCCACCCAATCCTCGGAAAAGTCTGGAACCTCCCAGTAAATTCCCACAACCAATCAGAGCAACGAAGCATGTGACATAGCGCTGAGTGACACATGCAAGTTGGAGCGGTGCTTGTTTTGTTTTGAAGCAGGACAAACATGGCCTCTGGGTCAAAAACTTTCTCAAATACAGCTAACCGGGTGAGAAATAGGCAACAAAATAACAGGATCTTGATTAATTTTTGATTTGTGACGGCTTGTTTGATAGTTTGATGTCAGATAGATAGATAGATAGATGGATAGATGGATAGATGGATAGATAGATTGATAGATTGATAGATAGATCGATAGATCGATAGATAGACTACAGTATTACACTGGCTTCAAAACAGACAGTGCAAAAGTTATTTTTGTGCATTATAAAACCTCTGATTTATTCATTGGTGCAATTTGAGCCAGCCTTCCTGATCAGACCAGAATCATCCGCCAGAATGAAACTCCTCCTGAAGGCATTTGCTCCCATCACAGATACTGTGGACACTAGAGGGCGCCACATAACAACAAACGAATATGTGTCGTAAAAAGTTGTGTGCAAAGACAGCCTATACCGCCATTTATTGGGTTAGGATGTTCTGCAATAATTGTTAAACCTCAACTTTAACTTTATCTCAGCGTATACTGACATTATACGTGTATATGTGTGTGTGTGTCTGTTTAATTCCAGGTGTCAAAAGCAGCGGCAGACTTAATGTCATACTGCGAAGCCCACGCCAAAGAGGACCCTCTGTTATCGCCAGTGCCAGCATCAGAGAACCCGTTCAGGGAGAAGAAGTTCTTCTGTGCCATCCTGTAAACTCGGCATGGCCCCTCAGCCGTCCGCTCAGAGTGGGACTTTGAACGTGGACGTTCAAAATAAGTAGAAATCTTCTAGTAGGAGGGCGCTGCAATTTATTGCCCCTCTTGTTCTCGAACGGCACCTAAAGCGTGCACAAATTAAAACCCACAGAGTTTACATGTAACCATTAAAGGGGGTTGTGATTGTGATTTTTTGAGGGGTGTTGCAGCATGTTGAAGGGGTCTGTGCTTTTAGATGACACGAAACGGATGATGATGAGTGTGATGATGAGACGTGACGGACAACCAGTCAACCTTCCGAGTCTTCAGGTTGTGATGTGTACAAAACAAAAAAAATAGATAAAATGAGAATAAAAATATTTTGTGGTTCTTTTTGGGACTTCCTGTTAAATGGTTTGTTGGTGGGTCGAGCGCCGTAGGACAGCAAATTAAAAAATACGCCTACCACTAGACGCCACCTGATTATTGGAATGTTTTTTTAAGTTGTTTTATGTTTATTTCAACTTTACCTATCACCTAGATATCTTTCTATATCTGTACGTGAAACAGCTCTTTTTTGTTTTTACACCAACAGGTTAGTGAAAGCTTTTTTAACAGGATGTTTGAAACATTCGACTCTTCTGTGATTCTTCTTCACAAAATACCTGTCTGAAAATCAGTCTCTGTGTATCGACATCTATCTGGCAAATGTGATGCAGTTTGTCTCCTTCAGATACAAAACCCTCTTTCTACTGTTTGTATAAAATGACTAGCAAGTAAACTGTGCTGTGCTGTGAGTTCTGAATGTTTGTGTTTGTATCATTAACTATTGCATGAAACGGACTTCTCTATTTCTTTTCTTGTGGAGATTGTATGAAACGGGGCGGCCTCCATCTGGAAGTGCCAAAACATATTAAAAAGAAGAATGATTCAATACGGACTCAACAAGGACATCTCTCACATAAATAATACTGGTGATAAGTTTAAGCTGCAGATGTTTCAACTAAATTGATGAAGACTGGTTTGAAATTTCAGACATGCAAATTTGAAAAAAACATTTTAACCTCAAAATCTTTAAATATTTATTTATGTTTCTTGACATCATAAATATGCTGTATTCCATGTTCCAATTCTTAATTAAAACTGTATTGTACTTGCACTAAGAGTAATATTTAAGCCTAAAACCCAAATGAAATTATAATTTAATTAATCTTTACTTGTTATTCACCCTGACATGCACAAAATGTAGCATACTTTAAAACTTTGCACTCTTCTTAGAACTGAAATAACATAATCTGGATTTGATTAGTGCTTGGTGGCACAATACAACCAAAAAATGGTTAATTGAGTTGAGTTTAACCTTTAACCTTTACAAGCGCCGTTTCACGTTTTTTTGAATGAGATATTTTTTTTTGCAGGAGATAATATGCCCTCTACAGGTATGTTGGTAAAACTGCATGGGTGATATAAATATATATACATTTTATTTTTTATTTGATATGCACAATACAACAAGGACCAGGAACACAACAGAAAAAATAAGCAAGTTGTGCAAGTGAGATAAAAATAAAAATAAATAAAAGCTTGCAGAAACAATCTCACCTCAAGAAGAAATAAATACAACGAATACAGAAAATGCCAATAAAAAAGTAATGTATTCACAAAAGTAAATAAACAAATAATCAAAAAACAATCACAAGGTAATTTACATTCATTAAGCAAATGTATCACAAATAATAATATATATTTATACTATATTATTTATTTTATTTGACAAAACTGGTCATTTTAAGTGCAAGATTTTAAAAAGTAAATTTTAAATACACCGTTGCAATCTTGCAAAGTAAGAGCCTTTTTTATGAAGAATGAAAGCAAAATTTGGGCATTTTTGGACATTTATCATTTATTTTCAGCACACCATACACACAATTGCATCATAGAAACAATCATAAGCACATAATATAATAGGATTAATGAGATTACAACAGTGGCGGCTCGCCTATAGAGGGCGCTGGGGCGCCGCCCTCCCGCCGACCTGCCTCCCTGTTTTTTTTTTTATTTAAAAAAAAAAAGAATAATCTTTCCCATTTTGAGAAATAATCTATGTTGATTACATTCTAATAATGTATTTACTTTAGAATATCTTTAAAATCCTCCAGAATTATTTTTCATTCACTTTCATGGTCAATGTTTATCATTTTGGTGAAGTACCTATCTTCCTGGGGCGCTCGTTCGCTCAGCACAACAAGCGTGAATTTTAAGCCAATGGTTCCACGGTTGCTATGCAGAAAAGTACATATTTTGCCAATCAGCGTCGTCGATTTTGTTTAGGGCGCTGAAAATATCGCCCCAAGTTGCGCGCTAACGTGCAGTGGTGCGCGCATTTGCCGTTCACCTCAGAGAGGAGCAGAATGGCGACTTCGAGGACAATCGACGTTTTTGCTTATGTATCCCTTCGAAAGAAGAACATGAGCAGAAAAGCTTCAAGTAAAAGAACTCGGACCAGACAAGCCAGAAGTGAATATAACCCAACAAGCAAGAGAAAAGGAGAAAACCTACAAGAGATGTTTTTCCAAAGGTTGGTTCAATCGAAAGGCTTGGCTAGCTAGCTAGCTAGCTAGCTAGGAAAGCAAAAAAATTGCATTGGCATACCCGCGAATGCAATTTTTTGCTTTCGTTGTTTACTTTTTAAAACAAGTGCTTGTGATAGTTTATGGACAAAGACAGGGGTGACAGACTTGAAACATGTCAGAACGGATCGACGGACACGAGCGAGCAAGAGTGCATATGGACAAGTGTGTGAAGCTAGCCATGCTAGGCCGAATTAGCATAGCAACGCAACTAGTTGAGGGACAACCACCTCTGCAAACCTATGGTGGCATCATTCCTTCAGTGTATATATTGTATATAATCCTCTGCAAACCTATGGTGGCACCATGCCTTAAGTGTACACAATTGTATATAGTCCTCTGCAAACCTATGGCTTGGTACTTAAAAGTTAGTTTCCCGGCCCCATTTGTCTTTGTAAGTAAATGTTCTATTTTGCCTTTATTGTTTTGTCAGGATGATTCGTTTGTATGTGAAAATCACAAACATTTCTTCTGGGGGAGGATGCCCCCAGACCCCCCTAAAAGGGTTTGGATTACAATCGTTCAGCCCCACCTAAAATAAATTCCACCAACCGCCACTGGATTACAACATACAATACAATCATTGATGTACTGTACTGCCCTACAAAGCCTAATTGCAGTAACTACATTGGGGGCGAAATTGAGTTATAAACAAAAATGAAGGAGTTGATGTCTGTTTTATCTTGTGACAAAGTTTTAGATTTCAATTATGCTTTATTTTAGAGAAAGAATCATATAAAAATGAAGTAACTACAAAATCCAACTCAAAACCAAAGCAGACTGCAGTAAGTTCACTTACCATGGGCTGATTTGACTTTGATACAGTGTAGCCTTGTATTCTTCATTGTGTTGAATAGTGAAGATAAGCTTAATAGAAATTATAAGTTTGTTTTATCGGGACATTATTATCTACATAGTGATGAAGTAAAAAAGTGAAAAAATATATTAAAACTAAAATACACCAATACTTTATAATATTAAGTATAAAATACACAAATCTTTGAAAAGAGTTGTTAAACACTTTTAAATAAAGGTATAACAAAATCAATTTGAAAATGTTTCTTCACTGAAAACAAAATATAAAATCTGAAAGAAGAAGACAACATTGCTGTTACTGCACTCTGTTTCTGCATTACTATTAGAACATTTTACAGCAATGCAAAACCAGAGTGCAGTAACTACATATTTGGGGTCAAAGGTCAAATAAATCATCATGATTTTTGAGCATAAAAATTACATCGACAATTTATATAGAAATAAGATCCATATCACTTACCTATCTATAACACATTTGGCAGGCCAAGTAAACATCTTTAAAAAAAAAAACTTTATAGCAGATTTTCTCAGTTTTACCTTTTTGTGTAGTTACTGCAGGCTTTGTAGGACAGTATAGGGCAGTGGTTCTCAACCAGGTTTTTTTTAGGGAGATTCAGGGGGTCGGCGGAAAAATGAGCAGTACTTTATTCTCACTATTAAGTTCACTTTAGAAGTGAGCCTAATGTGAGTAAGAGTCATAAGAGTGATTTTTTTAACGTTAGACGACTGATGAATATAGTGTACTCCAGATTCTGACATCTCCATCCTTAGTATATAACTGTGATATTACACCAGATCCTTGCACTGCCATTTTAGGCATCATTTGACTAACATCTATTAGCTTTACCCCACTTACAACGAAAGACATTACAATATAGCATGGTTTTTGCAAAAAGGAATATTTTACCCTTTGGAAAAATGAAGATGTGCCTTCTTTCAAAACCTGGCTAGCAGAAATAACTAACTTATTACATATGGAAAGGGTTCAATATAATGTTTCTCTCAGCCCGCAACCTTTGAAAAAAAATGTGGCAACCATTTCTGTCCTATCTATCCAGAATGGCCTAAAGTGCTAGTGTTTATGTATGTAAGTTTGTACATATAGATGTGTATATAGGATGCCACATATGTGTACAGATTCCAATTATGTGGCTGGTGCCGATTGTGCAGTATTATTGCTTTGAATCCTATAAGAGTATGTTTTTCTTCTGTTCACTAGCCTCATTTTGTTTTTGTTTTATTTGTTTTTCCATTTCTTTATCCCAGAGGGTGGGGGCGGGTGGCTGGTGTTTACCCCTGTAGTTGTGATGTTTGTTTATAAAACTGAAAACTTACAAAAAAAATATGTGAAAGTGTCATAACTATATTTTGTGATTTTAGCAGTGTACAGTAAACCGATTGAAATATGAGAAAAGGTTATTGTCAGAAGTGGGATTCGAACCCACGCCTCCAGAGGAGACTGCGACCTGAACGCAGCGCCTTAGACCGCTCGGCCATCCTGACATATACATACATGCTCAACCGCTTGATTTTATAACCGTTATAACATATACAGTATAATTTGTAGTTTGATAAGAGTATATCATAAATGTCTGCTATCAGAATAGTTAGAGATTCGCTAAAACAACGACCGCATGTTACGCTGCCCCATCTCCCATTGCAGCAGCTACCATCGTTTATATAACCTATTTTTACTGTAACAAACAACTCAACCAACTCCGTCAGATGTGAACGTCTTACGTACTTACTACGTATTACGTACTTAGTACGTAAGCTAGTTTAGATAGCATCGGCTTGACAAGTAGCGGAACAATATTCCTCTCAAAGGCAAAGTGTAAGTAACTTTGTGGGTTTATGTCTTTGTGTAATAATAGACGGAAAATCACTTGAGCTAATCGCTAACGCTAGGTTAGCTCACATTCGTTAGCAAAGTTTAAAAAAGCTAGCAGCTATGAATGACAGCTTCTGTTAGTTAGCTTAGCATCTAAGTTTATTGATACATTAGCTAATTAGGAGCTTTTATCTTATTTTCTAATCGTTCTGTAAAACTAGGTGGAGTCTGATGAGGCCTACAGTGTATTTCCACATCAGGCCTGTGTCTCATTATGTTAAAATATGTACTGTTGGCAAACTAATCCCCCTGTCAGACACCGAACTGTCTTGTCTGTCCACCCTGCTATGTATATATATATATATATACATATATCTCACACACACACACACACACACACACACACACACACACACAGTACCCTGCAAAAGTCTAAGGCAGGTGTGAAATAATGGCTAGAAGAATTGATTCTGGTTTAAAGGCAAAGGGTGGTCACACCAAATATTGATTTGCTTTACATTTTTTTTCTGTTGTCAAACTAATACCTCCTACCTACCTCCTACCTACACTGAACTGTACTTTTCTGCACTTTCTCATGGTCTCCTAAACGTATTTGCCTCAATTATCCAACTTGCAATAATATTTAAAACAAATGTTACTCAAACTGTTGGGCAGATGTTTAGTATATATTATGCTATACTACGCTAAACTGTAGTGCACACACTGTGCAGCACTACTATATAAATGCACAGGATTAATTACTTCACTGTCACTTTGCCTTGGATTTTTGTACTTTAGGTGCTCATATATAGATTCTATTTTCTATTTTCAAAAATCTAATTCCCTCTCTGGGATTAATAAAGGCTTATTTTATCTTACAAAAAGCCAAAGTCTGGGTAAATTATTAGTAGCCTTGCCTGGCTACAGCTGTATTACCTTCATTGTGCTTCTTCTGATTCTTTGGGGGGTTTCTTAAGCCCTTAACCCTTATTTTTTATATCCATGTGTGTGTTTTAGCCAGAGAGGGAACACCCAAGTACAAATTTTCATGGAAGGGTGTCACTGTTTTCTAAAGTGTAAAGTATATCAACTAATAAAGTGCTTCATTAAATAATACAGCTTATTTTGACTTGTGTTTTGCTCTCCTCCCCTCAGTTTCACTAGCATGTCCTCCCTTGCTCCACATAATTTCTCCTGGGTCGAGCCGAACAAACTGGCTGGACTGGCGCTGCCCAGGATGACAGCTGAGTACCAGTACATGCTGGACAATGGTATCAAACACCTGGTTTGCCTGTGTGAGAGAAAGCCACCCAACCATGACACGTGCCCAGAGTTACAGCTGCACCACATCAAGATAACAGACTTTACTCCTCCTTCGCCGAGTCAGATTGATAAATTCCTCTCTATCGTTGAGGAGGCCAACTCCAAGGGGGAGGTAAGAGCTGAGATACTTGACCATATTGTAAGTCTTTGTTCAGGAACCTAGAACGACTAAAAGTATGTGCTTCTAATGGGGATCCTTAAATAAATAAACAAGAAAAAGAAAAGCAGCAAATCTTCACAATTGAAAAGCTGGACTTGTTGATAAACAGACCAACTGCATTGGCTCTATTTGCAAAAAAAAGAAGCAGATTCCTGTTTTATATGAATAACTAATGTGTGTTTGCAGTGTCACAGATGACTGAACAAAGTATTGTATTGTTCATCTTTAGGGTGTGGCAGTTCACTGCATGCATGGTCACGGAAGAACAGGGACCATGCTGGCCTGCTACCTGGTGAAGACCAGGAAGTTATCGGGGATCGACGCCATCAACGAGATCCGCAGGCTGCGAAGTGGTTCTATTGAAACTCACGAACAGGAGAAAGCTGTGGTGCAGTTTTATCAGCGGACAAAGTAGTTTGACAACAGTTAAGTAGCAACGGTTTTTACAGTTTATAAGCTGAAAATAATTGGGAGAAGTGCCTTGATTATATTGCTAAATTACTTTATTATATATGAATGCGAAAATACAAGAATTAATGTTTAATCTGGATAATTTAAAAGGCTGAATGTCCTGGGGAAAAATACAGGACATTACACTGTTTGCTCCTGGGACATTTATCTAAGACATACATTTCTACAGTAAATACATCTTGGCACTGTCTTTACATAGTACTGTATACTGTCATTTAGCTTAGCACATGATTACCTCCACCTATGAGGTTTCTGTTTATAAGGCTTTAACCTTCATTTATGCACTGGACTCCAGAGAAAAGAGACGCTGACGCTCTTTGAATGTGAGCTTTTCAGGAGCCGACTCCCTCCTGATTTTCTCCTCCTGGTTTCTGTGATTAAACATGATATTTGCAGAAATACTTGAACTGTATTAATGTGCTCATGGGGACACAAACGAAAGCTGGTTTCAAAATATGGCTTGTATTTTACTCAGGGATCTCTTTCAAACACTTAAATAACTCCATTGTTGTAATGTCTTACTCGTTTAAATGAAGAAGCTTGTTGTGAAAACACATGTAACAACTGTACATGATGATAATGTCATAAGGGGTAGACATTCTGCAATATAACTGCTTGTTAGAAATTATTGAATTTCAATGTTTTACAGCCAAATAGTTTAAATTCAATGTTTTGATGCCATGTTGTTAAAGTCTTGATTCAGTCCGCTCCATTTTTGATCTGCCAAAAACATGAAAGTGTTGCAATGTGCAATAAAATAAGATGTCTGATCCGCACAGACTCTTTAAAGTGAATGAAACTGACAAAAAATGATTACCTTTATTGACTATAATAGAGAAGAATTACCTGTCTTTGCCTTGTCCCCCTTCTGGGAGAGATGAGTTCCTGCAAGCTTTTATGAGCTTTTCTCTTTCTGTTCAGTGTTTCCAGCAGAACTCTTGTTATTAATACTAGTGCAGTGCCTGTAGGAAGTATGTATTTGTACATTACATGCCACACTACAACGTCTGCAACTCCATAAAACACTTACTTAAGGTAAGGTACATAAGGTACGCACACCATCCAGCACATACACATTGAACATTGATATTTGCTGGAAAATATTCGAATATTATTGGAAAATGTAACCTTAAAACTCTGAAAGATAGGTAGGCTAAATAGACTTACAGATGAGATGAATCAGGCGTGGAAATCCAGAGAGAATTGTGTTATTGACCAGGTGTAGGACTATCACACAATGGGGCGGAGCTCCCATAAAAGGCGTCCAATCAGAAACAGTGCAATGCTGCAACACGCCTTATGTAAAAAATGATATTTTGATAAATGAATTCAAAAATCTTCAAAATTGAGGATGCACACCTTCGTGCCATCCACAAGCCACATAGAAAATCTTAGGTCAGTCTAACGGTCATATATGTGTATATTATTGTGCCTTTCAAATGGTAGCTTTTTTTCCCCTCAAATTTCTCAATAGTTAACACAGGAGTATTCCATTGATGATAAAATTATTATTTTAATAATTTAACATCACATTTTTTATGCACTTATGTAGCATATTACATATTAAATATTGTCATGCAATGTAAAACTGGATTTATGTAATTCATATTTACTGATAAATTATTATAATATAGAATAGTTATTTAGGGCTGTAGTGGTAAAATAAAATTAAAAATCCAGGAGAGGAGAATAATATTCTGAGAAAAGATTAGAGGTGCATATTTAAGAGAAGATAAATAATACTATTAATAAGATAATTGAATATTTTAAATAAGTTAATAAAAAGATAAATAAAACATTTCAATAAAAGATAAGTAAGATTTTCCTCAGACATTAAAGTCACACATCTATGAAAATCTTGACCTTGGATTTGTTTTTGTTTTTTTGGCCAAGGATTTGAAGCTTTGCCTTAGTTTCCACAGTCCTCTGATTGAATCATTCCTTGTCAGCCACACAACAGTCACAGCCCATTCTCACAATAAGGCACTCCATTTAAATGGGATTTCCTGCTCACTGATCCCTGCTAAACCAACGCTGTTATGTTCACACCATTTGATAGTGCTGCTATTTGAAAATACTTGCCTCCACCAACCCAACCTCCCCCCAAAGTTTTTTTCTCTTAAATTTGTAACTTTAATCTCAGAAAAATTCACACTTTCCACAATTTTTGTTACCTTACTTAAGGAATAAAATATGTTTTGAGTTATTCCAATTATTTAAGTTACCATTATATACAATAATTATTTAATTAGTATTTATGGCACTTTCACTTTGGTTTATGTATTCATTTTTATGTGTTGATATTACTTGTCCCCTTGCCCAAAGCTAATTAGTTCCTACCTGCCCTTGTTTTGGGGGACAATTGTATGTGAGGGGTAGTCAAGTAGTCTTGGATTCTCTTGTGCTGAGACCTTATTTATATAAGTCTATGGCTGAGACCCGTTAAGTGGAATGTTGTATGCTGTCGTGCCGATGTTGGTTATTAAAGAAGATTAAGGGAATAAGTTCAGTTATCTTGTGACCCGCTCATTATCCATCAGCCCGAAAGACTGAAGAACGCTACCCCGACAAGAAATAAGGGTGACATTTTGATCATTTTAGTTAATTTCAACACAAACAATCTTTTTCGAAACATATTTATGATGACAGCTGGTTCTACCCAGATGAAAGGCTCCCTTAGGTTAATTAAGATTAACACCCTCCTATTGATTTTTACTGTTGCTTTGCAGTTATCCAGTTATAGTCAGATTAAGGCAATAATTCGCGTTTTTCAAGTGTCATGTAAACGTCCTGACTGTTTGTAATATGGTGTAGTATTTAGCACTGTTGCCTAGCAGCAGGGTCGCCGGTTCGACTCCAGCCTGCGGCCCTTCTGTGTGTAGTTTGCATGTTCTCCCCGTGTCGGCCTGGGTTCTCACCGGGTACTCCGGCTTCCTCCCACAGTCCAAAAACATGCACTTAAGGTTAATTGGTGACTCTAAATTGCCCGTAGGAGTGAATGAGAGCGTGCTTGTCTGTCTCTATATGTCAGCCCTGCGATAGCCTGGAGACCTGTCCAGGGTGGACCCGCCTCTCACCCAGTATCAGCTGGGACGGCTCCAGACCCCCGCGACCCGAGTGCGGATAAGCGATTAAGGATAAATTAATAAATTAATGAATGTTCGTAATATGGTGTAGTGCTTAGCACTCTTACCTCACAGCAGGGTCGCCGGTTCGACTCCAGCCTGCGGCCCTTCTGTGACCCTTCAGTTGCATGTTCTCCCCATGTCGGCCTGGGTTCTCCGGGTAATCCGGCTTCCTCCCACAGTCCAAAAACATAGTCCACGCTCTAAATTGCCTTTAGGAGAGAGTGCATGTGTCAACCCTGCGATAGTCTGGAGACCTGGCCAGGGTGTACTCCACCTCTCGCCCAATGTCAGCTGGGATCGGTTCGAGACCCCCGCGACCCGAGTGTGGATAGGCGGTTAAGGAGAATGAATGAGTGAATGAGTGAATGTTTGTAATATCCTGGGATTGCTAACATTACCGTAGAGCAGGGATGGGCAACTTAAATGCTGGAGGGGGCCACAATTTTTCATCGACACTACCACAGGGCCACATATAGGACAGGCTGACACATGCACGCTCTCATGAAGAGCATGGACTATGTTTTTGGACTGTGGGAGGAAGCCGGATTACCCGGAGAACCCAGGCCGACACGGGGAGAACATGGTTACAGAAGGGCCGCAGGCTGGAGTCGAACCGGCGACCCTGCTGTGAGGCAAGAGTGCTAACCACTACACCATATTACAAACATTCATTAAACTGCAATTTTAAATATGTTTACAGTGCAGCATCGTAACATATTTCATGCTCAAATGCATATAGTTGTACTGAGGGCCACTTCAAGTGAGCGTGTGGGCCGTATGCGGCCCTCGGGCCTCCAGTTGCCCATCCCTGCCCTAGAGAGAGCTCTTGGCAATCAAAGTGTGTGTTACCTGCCAGGACAGGTATATGTAGGTGCCCCCTGGTGGCATATTTTGTTATGTCTTTGCTGCCTTTAGTGTTTGACTAAAGCCACAAGATACTACTCTCGAAGACATGTGTCCTTTGACAAATGCTGATCCACAATGTTTTACTGTCGTTGATGAAGCTAACTGTTTGACTCAATCATCTCCGTTACTAAATAGCTTAACGGCAATATCCCTTTCAAAGGAAAACTGTAAGTAACTCTATAGGTTTATTTGTAAACCAGAAGGAGAGTGTATGTGTTTGTGTTTAATAATAGACGGAAATCACCTGAGCTCATCGCTAACGCTAGTAGCTCACATTCGTTAGCAACGTTTAAAAAGGCTGCTAGCTGCTATGAATGACAGCTTCTGCTAGTTAGCTTAGCATCTAAGTTTATTGATACATTAGCTAATTAGGAGCTTTTATCTTATTTTCTAATCGTTCTGTAAAACTAGGTGGAGTCTGGTGAGGCCTACAGTGTATTTCCACATCAGGCCTGTTTCTTATTATGTTAAAATATGTACTGTTGTCAAACTAATCCCTCTGCCAGACACTAAACTATTTTGTCTGTCCACCCTGCTGATGTTGGCTAGAGGCAAACAGCTTCACTGCTGTAGTCAGTGTTTACTTTTCTGCACTTTCTCACGGTCTCCTAAACTTATTGGAACAGTAATTTTTACAAAAAGTTCAGGACTGATTTATATGTATACTATATACTACTCTATGCACTATACACTTTTCTTAAGTCTACATATATTTAGTTATTTTCTAATACACACACACACACACACACACACACACACACACACACACACACACACAGAGTACCCTGCAAGTGTGAAATAATGGCTAGAAGAATTGATCCTGGGTGGTCACACCAAATATTGATTTGCTTTAGATTTTTCTTATGTTCACCCACTTTGCATTTTGTTTATTGATCAAATTAAACTATAAACATTTCTATTTTTGAAAGCACTCTTATTTTACAGCATTTTTTCACACCTGCCTAAAACTTTTGTACAGTAATGTATATATGAACGTTTTATTACAAATTTTAATCGGAGGTTTTCCCAGTTTTATAAAGTATATCAAGTTGTAAAGTGCTGTCTGTGAATAAACCGGCTTCATTTGACTTGTGTTTTCCTCTCCTCCTCTCAGTTTTTAGAGCATGGCCTCCACTGCTCCACGTAATTTCTCCTGGGTCGAGCCAAACAAACTGGCTGGACTGGGGCAACCCAGGATGACAGCTGAGTACCAGTACCTGCTGGACAATGGTATCAAACACCTGGTTTGCCTGTGTGAGAGAAAACCACCTTACCATGACTCGTGCCCAGAGTTACAGCTGCACCACATCAAGATAGAGGTCTACACGTCTCCTTCGCTGAGTCAAATTGATAGATTCCTCTCTATTGTTGAAGAGGCCAACTCCAAGGGGGAGGTAAGAGCTCAGAAACTTGACAGACTGTGCTTGATTGATTGTTTGCTTATGAAGGACTTTCAGGACTCTCCAGGGTTCAATCGAGTCTGGTACACAGACTCACAAGCCACACACACTGAAACCTAAAACATTTGGCATCAAGTGTACGTGACTTTGATGAAACTCCTGGAATAGTGGAAAGGAAAAACTTTCATAACCTTGCAGCTCCTTCATAGTGCATCAATCAAACAGCAAATGAGCCTTTGTCAGTGTATTGGATTGTATGCTATGCAGTCAGTTCCTTACAAAGATTATCAGCAGAGGCATCAGCACTGTTTACACAGAGAATTCAACTAATGATAATAACTGATGAAGACTTGTCGTAATTTCCAAAAATCTATGATGATCTCTTCAAATTGCTTGATTTTTCTGATTAAAGTTAATATTTTACGTTAAGTCTAATGTTTAGTTTAATGCTTTCAAATGGATTTATCTGTTTAGTCTTTAGATTGCTATCTCTGTTTTTGTTTACTTGTACTATAACCCCTAATTCTAGAAAAGTGTGATTATTTCCTCATCCTTTGTGACATATATTCAATTGAAAACGGTACAAAGACATATTTTTTGTTCAAACTTTCAAAACATTGTGGGTTTTTTTTGATGGGTTCAGTTTTTTATTTTTGATAGTGTCCCCACTTTTTTGGAGTCAGGGTTGTGATCACATCTTTGATGATGTATTTGATGACTTTCTCAGTTATTGTTATATCTTAAGCTGCCTGTCTGACCCCAGGAAAACTATTAGTCCTTAAAATAAACAATACTCAAGATAAAAAAGGCAGTAAATCTTCACAAATGAGAATATCGAAAAACTGAATGTATAGCATGGGCTCATTGATAAACAGGCCGACTGCATCAGCAAAATAAACCTAGTGTTGTTTCTCTCCAGGGTGTGGGAGTTCACTGCATGCTCGGTCAAAGCAGAACAGGGACCATACTGGCCTGCTACCTGGTGAAGACCAGGAAGTTATCAGCGATTGACGCCATCAACGAGATCCGCAGGCTGCGAAAAGGCTCGATCGAAACTGACGAACAGGAGAAAACTGTGGTGCAGTTTTATCAGCACAACAAAGTTTAATAACAGTTAAGTAGCAATGCTTCTTACAGTTTATAGGCAGAATATAAATGGAAAAAGTGCCTCGATTATATTTCTAAATGAACACTTTATTATCTATGAATGCAAAAATACAACAATTAATGTTTAAGCAGGATACATCAAAAAGCTGAATGTTCTGGGAAACAATACAAGACATTACACAGTTTGCTCCTGGGACATTTATCTAAGACATACACTTCTACAGTAAATACATCCTCACACTGTCTTTTTACATGGTACTGTATACTGTCATTTAGCTTGGTACATGATTACTTTTGTTTATATAGTCATGCTCCTCCTCTGAGGTTTCTGTTTACAAGGCTTTAACCTTCATTTATGCACTGGACGCCAGAGAAAAGAGACGCTGACGCTCTTTGAATGTGAGCTTTTCAGGAGCCGACGCCCTCCTGTTTTTCTCCTCCTGGTTTCTGCGATTAAACAATGATATTAGCAGAAACTGTATTAATGTGGAATCACTTATGGGGACACAAACATTAGCCTTTGCCAATGTCTCACTAGATTAAATTAAGAAAAAGTTTAAACTCACTGTTTTGATGCCACGTTCTTAAAGTCTTGATTCAGTCCGCTCCGTCTCTGATCTGACAAAAACATGGCAATGTTGCAATGTGAAATAAAATAAGATGTCAGATGAGGACACACATTTGAATAAATTGAACTGACTAAACTTTTTTTTACTGTATTAGAAAACAATTACCCGTCTTTGCCTTGTCCTCCTTCTGGGAGAAATGAGTTCCTGCCTGCTTTTCTGACTCTTTCAATTCATTGTTTCCAGCAGAACTCCTCTTGTTCTAAATATGGACAAAAAAATTAAGATTTATTCTATTAGTGCCATTGTGGGTAAAAGAAAATAATAAACATCCTGGAAAAAACTCAGACTCTCCAAGATTAAAGGTGTAAATTTAGTAGAAAGAAAAGATGGGCATAGAAATGGGCATACTTTCAGATTATAAAATCATAAATTTGCAAGGAGAAAAACAAGAAATTCTCAGAGAATGAAGTCTCAAATTATTTTTTTGGGTCAAGGAACCATATTACTTAAATCAAGTATGTCTTAATTGCTGACGAGGTTGAACTTTAAAAACATAACAAAACACATTTTCCAAGTTTTTTTAGTGTATATTTTGTGAATTTAATTTCAGGTAATTTCATTTTTTTCTCATCAATTTATGATTTTATAATCTCAGCGAATACAGTAAATATCCAGTATTTTTCACATATATTTATGACAATATTTTTTTTATTATCCCCCGACACCAGCTCCGTAATTAGTTCTTTGTTTGTGAACCATATCCAGTCCAAATACATAAACATGTTTAATTCTGTGCTGTAGGTGGTATCATATTGTCCCATAATCATATAATTAATCTAATAGAAAGTATAATAGTGGGCTTTTGTACTCACTTTCCTTCAGCCCACTTAATCTACTTTATATAGTGATTTCCTACATTTCCTAGAATGCCCTTTGGTAACATGAAAAGTTCTTTCGGTTCTTTTTTAGGGCAGATCTTCCCTTTAACTGACACTGTGTCTGGCTTCACCTGTGTTCTTTTCTCCAGCTGCTGTATGGTCACCATCATGTCCAGATCTTCGTCTTCCTCCTCCTCATCCTCTCCTCTCTGCTGAACCTCCTGCAGCCTCTTCTGAAACTGCCACTCCAGGCTGAGCCTTCGCAGCCGGTCGCTCTCCTCCGCCGTGTGCCTCGCTTTGCCCTGGAGCTCCTGCACCTCCTGCTCCAGGAGCTCCACCACATGGAGCCTCTGCTGCTTCTCCAGCTTCTCCTGCGCCTCCCTCCTCCACGGGTCAGACAGCTCCTGAGGGTCTTTCGGCTTTGGCAGACACGAGCTCTGCTTCTGCTGAGTGGGAGGTTCTTGGAAGGAGACGTGTTTTGTCGGAGGGATGCTTACTTGAGGTTTTGCAGCTTGATCCCTGTGTGTGGTGGATCTGTGCTGCACGGAGAGAAGTGAGGGCTGAGGTAGCTTCTTGGTTGCAGGAACGGGACATGCATAAATATGATCGGCTCTGTTTTTATCTCCATTTACTTTAAGAGTTTGGCTCATCCTCAACGCCAGCAAAGAGGAGCTCTGGAAGGTGGAGAGAGGAGGGTTTGTGTGTGCGTTCACTGCTCTGGTTACAGGGATGTCTATGCGTATGGGCTGGTTGGAAGGCGTCGGTGTTGGGTGTTGTGAGAAAGGAGTTCTCCAGACACCGGCGCCACTTGTGCGGTTGCCCTGCTGTTGCTTTGTAGGAGAACAGTTATCTGAGAGGATGTCATGAGTAGAAACACTTGAGCGAATGGGGAAAGATGAATAGTGGCTCATGGTTTGCTTTGCACGCTGCTCCTTCTGCTCCCACAAATTCTGCCTTTTGTCCAGCAGGGGGCCTCCATCGTCCACACACAGGTTCTCCTGTGACAGAGCCTGGCGCTAGAGGGAAGGATATAGAGAGCATTAACCTTCTTGTATTCATCATTTTATAAGCAATCAGTGGTGGAAGAAGTGTTATTACTTAGTCAGTGAAAACAACAAGACAAAAATGTCATTAAGACTTTCTTAAGAGATTAAGAAAGACCAGTGGTGGAATGTAACTTAATACATTTACTCAAGTACTGGACTCCTTTTACAGTCACGGAAAAAATTATTAGACCAGCCTTGTTTTCTTCAATTTATTGTTCTGGTACAACTAAAGTTACATTTGTTTGGACAAATATAATGATAGCTAGATTGCTTGACAATGATTTTGGTGATTATCAAGAAAACCATGGAAAATGGCTAAATATCGCCTCTTAAATTAACCAGGCATAAAAATGAACAAGAAATTGAAGAAAAAGGGTGGTCTAATCATTTTTTCCATGACTGTATGTCGCTTTTTACTTCTTCTTCTCCACTGCATTTTAGAGGCAAATATTGTACTTTTTACTCGACTACATTTAACTGCCAGCTTTAGTTACTAGTTACTTCTTGGGTCAAGATTCAACATGAAAATGTGATATATATATATATATATATATATATAAATTAAATCACATAACAGTATCTTAAGTAGTTAGAATTTACAAAAACAGTAAAATGCTGCTTACATAAATGCATGAAAAAATAACAATCCAAAAAGATATTTTGAATATATACAATCTGAGTGTGTCCATTCTGCATGACAACTATTTTCACTTTCGATACTTTACGTACATTTTAATGCTGATACTTTTGTACTTTCACCTAAGGAAGGTTGCAGGACTTTTACTTGTTGTGGAATAATTTCAGTGTAGTTTGTTATTTTACTCAAGTAAGGGAATTACCATGAAGGTCCTCTTACTGGAGCTCTGTCCATCTAAAGGCCTCCAAGATACTTTGAATGTTTGCTGCGGTCGACTGGCTTCGGATAAGTTCTTTTCCTGGGATTTAGGGGTCGGAAGTGTCAAGTATTCCCTGTGAAAAGTCTGAATACAAACAAAAACATTCAGTGAAAAACAATGCACTCTTGTTTGGGCATTAAGCTGACTCTGTTCTTTAGAGTGACTGAATGTAGTACACATTTTACAAGGAATTAAATGAAGAAATCTCACATCAGCACTAAGGTTGACACTGGAGACAGCAGCCATGTTGTTCCCTCTCACTGCAGGGGCAACAGGTTCATCTCCATCCTCAGGGAAGAAATCTGCTGAAATAAGAAGGAAATAAAAAGACTTGGTATTAACTGTATGAGCCCAGCAGTGATAGGTAATTAAAATTTAAGTGCACCCACTGGTCATGTTGGGGTTGGAGCGATAAAGTTGTCTGTTCCTCTGCATCATCTGCTCTTTCTTCCTCCTGCTGCCTCCGTGGATCGGCTCTGACGGACCAGGATCCACAACACTGTACAGCATGATCGATTCACCACCCGGCTTAGCATGGCTTTTATCGCCTTATGAAGCAAGAAAAGGTCGTTATTAAGTCACAGGGAGCAGAAAGACATAAATACCTGAACAAGGGGTTTATTGTGTGTTCACCTGTAGTCCTCTCTGGGGCCGGTTCACTCAGCAGAGCTCCCAGGCCGTGGTAGCTCGCTCCAAACTTTGCAGCCTGTAAGGTCACCACGGGGCCGGTTTGCATCATGATAGCTGCTGCCCTAAATCAATATGGGAGTTATATACATTATACACATCATTACATACATTATTTCAAACTGTACAGCCTTTGTTACATACTTTTTATAGACCTAACCTAAACCTGAGAGTAAAACACATAACTTTTCAATGTTGAGTGAGATTTTAAAAATAAAGATTACTCTATCTTTCTGGTAATTTTGTCTCTTTTGTAGTCATTTTGGTATGTCTGTAGTTGTTTTGTGTCTCTTTGTGGTCTGTTTGAGTCTCTTTGTAGTCAGTTTATGTGTCTTTCTGGTCAATTTATGTCTCTTGGTAGTGAGTTTGTGTCTCTGTGGTCATGTTTTGTCTTTTTGTTGTCATTGTGTGTATCTTTGTAGTCTTTGTGTCAATTTTGAGTCTCTTTATAGCTGTTTGGTGTGTATAGTTGTCTCTATTTGTAGTCATTTTGTGTCTCTTTGTGGTCAGTTTGCGTCTTTTTGTAGACTTTTTGTATGCCTATTTTTGTCACAGATTTTCATGGCAAACCTACACATAGTCATTAAGATATTTCAGTCTGGACCAAAGAGGTGCAACGACTAACCGACAGACCGACCATGTGATTGTCATGAAAGCACAGAAACTTTTTTCCAGAAAGTTGTATAACACATTGTTACGTCGCTACCTTTCTTGGCTGAGGCCGACCAGACTTTGACCATCAACACTCAGCAGCTGATCGCCAGCTGTTAACCTGCCGTTCTGCACAAAGTAGAGATGTTGTCTGTTAGTTCAGTCTGTCTTGTTTAATTTAACAAAATAGATTCTGTACATTGTGCATCTAAAATAACCTGAATCAAAGATGTGTTCCCTCACCATTTCAGCCGGTCCTCCCCGGACAATAGACTTGATATAAATCCCAAGGCTTTCTCGTCCTGCTCCCTGTGGCAAAACAAGAGGGAGGACACTTAGATATAAGCAGATAGTTTTGGTCTTTGAATAGTTCATTTTTTTGGCAGAATTGAGGCAGTTACCTTGGCAGCCACAATGCTGACCCCCATCCCACTGTTCAGAGGTTTGTTCAGTGTGATTGTCACAATCTCTGGCTCTCTGTGTGCTGCCTAGTTAAAATAAAAAATAATGACAATTATAATTATAACAACATGACTGCTGCCAAGCTTTATTTTTTTTTTTTTTTTTTACATATTTACTGCTT
The DNA here is from genome assembly GCF_030273125.1 of Centropristis striata. Classification (NCBI taxonomy): domain Eukaryota; kingdom Metazoa; phylum Chordata; class Actinopteri; order Perciformes; family Serranidae; genus Centropristis; species Centropristis striata. The sequence continues at coordinate 8,261,433 of NC_081532.1, forward strand.
TTTAATAAATAAAAAAAAGTTAAATATAAAATAAAACAATGTATTATTAAAAAAATAAATAAGAGACAACTATTAATTTTATTTTATATTGAAACAAAATTATATTTCAACACATCAATTTGTGGGTTTTGCTTACCAAATGTGTGGTCTCTGCAGATGGAGATGGTTCACTGAAGTACACGGTCCAGTCACCTTTGGAGTTTGGCTGGGATGATAAAGAACAGAGACCTGGAAGAGAAAACCTATTTTAGGTTTGTTTATCTTAAATACAATACATTCCTGGTATTCTGCAGTACTTTCACATTTTTACAACTATGACAAACCTTTCCTGCAAATTGGCTCCAAAAATTCCCTGAACCCTGGAGGGATCCCTCTCACAGAGTCACAGGAGTATCCTCCCTCCGGCAGCAGGAAGGGCAGGTGGAGGTCGAGGCTCTCCTGCAGCTGGATGTCCCGTCCTTCGCTCCGAATCAGGTTATCTGCTGAAGCCTCAGCAGCCGTCACTACAGCATCGATCAAATCCTGCAGCGAGGATGACAAGTGGATCAGACAACGGAAATATTTCAGGAAAAGGTCATTCTGGTGTATAGATTGGCATTTGTCACTCTGTGACAAGGCTTCAGGGAGGAGACATCCAATCTGCCTGCTGTGACCTGAACAAAGTAGGCCCATTAAAGACCTTCCTGCAGGTGACCCTGACTGCTGACCTCCCTGGAGAGGTGGAAAAGTACAACTGTACAGTACAGCTGCAGTGGTAGTAGAAAACTGTTGTAACAGTCTCAAAGTCTTGTAATAAAAGTAAGCAAGGACTTATCCTCATGGAGTGTTCTACTACTTACTTTGGGGAACTTTTACAGACAGACAGACAGATAGATAGATAGATAGATAGATAGATAGATAGAAATTAGACATACACAAATAAATCCAAAGGAAACACAAATAAAATAAAATAAAATAAAGCTCTTTTTAAAACCAGATTTAACAGTAAAAGACAAAAATAAATATATAAATATTTAGGTTGACAATGCCCGCTACTCTTTTCGTTAGCCGTTGGTTAGCTAACGACGCCAAGTGCCGCTGTTACGGATTAACAAGTGACCGTGTTATCTGGTGACTTTGTTGCCATAGTGATGACAGCTGTTGGAAACAGCGTTTGCCCCTTTACGTTTGAAAGGCCTGAATAGAATAATACAATTAATAATAATAAAATTAAATGTTTTTTAGCTGCCCTCTTTGTTTGGTAGAGACAAAGAGGGCAGCTAAAAAACATTTTCCTGTTTTCAACAGTTGTTGTAACTACGACAACCACAGACGTATTCGGCTGAAAATCACAAATTAAACTGGGTCACTGTATAATCCATAACACCGCAAATGCTGTTACTTCAATGTAGCAGTCTGTAGTTTGTAGCCCTGATGTCGACAATCTGTGACCGCGGCTGTTGCTTCAGTAAGCTAAGTATGTGCAGCGAACATTTTTTTAATGTGTATTAATGTTTTTGGATATGTTCAGTTTGGTCATTTTTATGTATCCATGTTATTTACTTATCTATCTTTAACAAGAACTAGCTAATGTTAGCATTTAAGCAAGCCACACATTGTAGCTAGCATCCATGTGCAGTGTTACTTTAGATTAATTAGTAACGTATACAACTGTATTATACAGTACATAATTAATCTAAATCGAATTGGATTACTTCAAAATTAAACATAAAAATATTGCATATTATAGTTTAATACATTATAATGATATGATATATTATAGTACAAAATGGAGAGAGACAGGAAAAAATGAATTACACAAATATTCTTTTTCTAACGTTATTTAAGCATCTTAAAACACTTTCAATGTAAATAACAGTTATTTTGCATGTATGTTAAGCATTTACAGTGAAATCAAATTATTCTTACAAATACGGTAATGGCACAAATAACAGGTGTACTGTGTGTATCTTTTGTTGCTAACATGTACTAGTTTTTCTAATCTGATTCTGTAATCCCAATTAACATGTAAAATGTAATAAACCAAACCATTTCTGATTGTCTGAAAGTCTCACAGAAATTCTCATTACAAAAAAAGCTATTAGCCATATCCTCAGAGACTCTTTCAACAAGCTGTTAACTGCAAATAGTTTTCATTTTTGATTGCATTCATTATATTTTTTTCTTCTAATTGTACTGTACTGTTAGCACTGTATTTCATTACCCAACTAAAGATGGGAGTTGGAAATGAATTACCATTACCTATTTCCTTGCTTCTTTTGTATGACTCAAGAAAAATACAAATTCATGTGAATATAATAACAATAAATATAGGTAATATAAGAGACACTTATGTACATGAGAGGAACTATCTGTGGCTAATTTGGCATGTGCACAATGGTGCTTTCATGCTGTTGGTATTCAGTGGTGCAATATAATGTCTGAGTATGAATGTTATGAGCTTAATTGGATCTGTGGATAAAGTGTTTTGGGTATGCAGGCAATATTGCTTTCAATACAGCGTACCAATTTTTGCCTGAATTGGGTTTGTGGCATATTTCCTACTAGATTGTTGCAGTTATTTTGGATGATAAACTCAGGGCTCTACTAGAGGGCAGTATGAGACTGTTTTCTTGCCCACAGCCCATTCACAAAATGATTTCTCTGTAATATTGCATATTGAAACTCAACATGGCTTTTTTCACACGGAATAGAGAGTCACACACCTCATATTCAGCGAAGTATTAGAGAAATATTTCACTCAAAAGCAATGGGTGAATGTGACAACTCGCTTTACTATTCTTCATTTATTATTCATTATCATATTCATCATTGTTAATTATTCATATTATTAAATCTATACTGCTGAGCATCTCTTGTGTAGTTGAAGCTGCTGCTGCTGCTGTATTGAAAAGTAGCACTTTAAATTCGACAGGCTTTATCAGAAACCTCTTGCAAGGATTTGTCCCAAAAAGCAGCATCACAGTTGTAGTTTCAAACAGGGGAAACAGCAGAGACATGAGGGGAGTGGAAGAACAGAAGAGAAGTACTCACAGGGGGGATGTGAGGCTCATTGGTTGCATAGAGGTAGCCGGATAGCAACGTCTGCAGCTGCACTGAGTTCAATTTGAAACAGGTATTCTGGATGGCCTTCACGTCTTGCATTGAGTACTTGTTCATGGTCAGGAGCATGGTTGCCTAGAAACAGCCAGGCAATGCTATTTTAACAGCTTGTACCAACTGAAATATGTGCTCTGACACATAGATTACAGCTGAGATAAAATCTGCAAAGCATGAACAGAAATGTATTATCTTACAAAGAGACTGATTTGATTCAGTTGTTGATTTTATTGAAACTTCTAGCATATTGGTGGTAAAAGACATTGGTTCCATACAGTGGCAAGAAAGTATCGGAACCCTTTGAAATAATCTAGTTTTCTGCATTCGCTTGTCATAAAATGTTATCTGATCTGCACCTAAGTTCCAAGAACATACAAACACAATGTGCTTAACCTAATACCACACAAACAAATACAATATTTCATGTTTTTGCATGCATTTGCATGTTATTTTAAAGGGTTCAGTGGCTCTTGCCACTGTATTTCATAAAACCCCAGTCTTTGCTTTATTTATTTTTTTTACCAATAATTATTAGACATGTAGTGCAGGGAGGGGCCCACCTGGATGATGTGTCCGAGGTGGCAGTCAGCAGCCAGCTCCAGGCCCTGCCTCTCCGCCCAGCCTTCGATGGCCGTTAGCCGCTGGCGGAGAGCAGCCCCCCAGTAGTGCGAGCGCAGGCCTGGAGTGTTGGCCTCTGGGCTCATGAGCTGGTTGAAGAGCCAGGCGCTGATGAAATGGAAGAGCTGGGAGAAAAGCTGGATGGTGAGGGCAGGGTTGACCCGACAGCGGCGTAAAAGAGACATGGTGTTCATCATTGTGTTCAGCACCATCTCTGCAGAAGGCGAGACAAAAGTTTACAGTATTTGAACAAAGAGAACACATCACAGCTCTTCCAAGAGCTGCAAATTATGTGGTTCACTGAGTGAGATAATTATATATGTAGTATTTATGAATAAACACTTACCTATACCAGCTGGCAGTGCACCATGTTGCTCAGGATCAATCAAAAAAGTTGGCAAGTGCTTTCTTAACTCATTCTGTAGGCACTGTAGCAGGAAACTTAAGGGAATAAAACACACATCAAAGCAAAAATTTTACACTGTGCATTATGTTTAACATGCATCAGCACTAGTCTCTTCTAGCAGGATGCATTTAGCCAAGGATCCTTTTAAATATCTCTTTAAAATGTGATTTTTATACAGGAAGTTCTTTTTTTCTGTTGCATATCGTCCACTATGTTCACGACTACTAATGTATCTAAAATAAGTAAATTATCACCCAATTACATGAACATATTGGCTGATTATTCACTTATTGCTGATTTATCAGATTGGTGATTATTTTATTGTTTGTGGACCATGTGTACAGGCAAAGTTGGAAGAAAAGGTGCATGTTGAAGCAACAGTGCTGACTTCCTTGTGTGTCTTGGGTTGGGATTTGAGAGTTCAGAGTTGCTGTTTTTGCAGTGGGAGAAAACATATTTTTAAAGTGGTTTGTTTTGGTGACTGTAGACTCGTAGTGTCTCTAAGAGAGCAAAGGCTGGCAGGTAGATAGCTGGGTGAGCAGGGTCAAAGTGACTCAGTTTGGATTCAGAATCTCTGTATCTCTACGGTCACGTACTGCTGTCTGTACCTGTAAGCTTTGTGCACCAGGTGGGACAGATCCAGCTGACTTTGCCGTGTGAGCGGGCCGAGGTGTTTGTCATGCTTGAGGAAGTTCAGGAGCTCAGAGGAGTTGGCCATCCAGAAGGCGAGAGCGCCGGCGATGGCCTGCTGCCTCTGCAAGGCAAATATAGCAACATGTTAAACTCACAGAGCACCTGGTTGATGTGTAGCTGTTAGCAGCCTAGGGCTGGGCGATATATATCGATATAAAAGATATATCGATATATTTTTAAATGTGATATGGAAATATCGTGTATATAGATATAGTTCAAATTTTCTTTCTTTCTTTATATATAAATGCTTCCCTTACTAGGGTTTGTCATATTGAGTTCTTTTGTAATGTTCGTTATTCTTTTCTCATGTAAATATATTTATTTCGGAAAAAGATTGGCCTATTTTATTTCATAGGCTATTTTTATTAGATTATTTTGTTTTTATTTAAATGTGCACTTTATGGAGCTTTGATTTGAAAAAAAAAAGTATTCCTGTTATATAGTATTTATGTTCACTTAAATAAAAGGTTTCAATAAAACTACTTGTGACATGTTATATTTGGCTTTGACTTTGACTGAACATTTGCTCTCATTTTGCGATAAAAATATCAGGATATATATTGATATATATTTAGCCTAAATATATTGGGATATGACTTTTGGTCCATATCGCCCAGCCCTATAGCAGCCCATTCATGTCGGCATGATTTTTGCTTGTTAATTAAATCTTTAATTTGATATGTTGCAAGGAACAAAAGCAAGAGTTTTCATGCACTTGCCTGGATGACCTTCCCTGTAATGACCACCATATTGTTTGCCATGGCAGTTACACTTTGTGTCTTCCCTGTGGGTGCAGAGCCTCGTCTGTAATGGCGTTGCAGAGCAAAGCGTCCCGCAGCATAGAGAATGTACGCAGGTGAGAGCTTGAAATGAACTGTGGAGCTGTTGGTGTAATTTATGACTGCAGACAGGAAGGCTTCCTCAGCTGAAATGTAAAAGACACCAGCAGGGGGCAGGAGGACATTATGAGCTGTGAGCCTTCAACTGACAAATATCAAAATAACTGTGTGGAAGAAAACCTTTTTTGTTTCATACTTACAGTTATCGCAGAATTTAATTCCAATTGGTAATCCAGGGTTATCTACAAAGTCTGGATAAAGAATCTCTGTGTGTTTTCCTCCTGTATTTAAGTAAAAAGAAGTCATATTATATAGTCCTTATTGATTGGACCTAAAAAAAAAAATGCTTGTACTGAATGATGTAGAGGTCTTATTTCTACACTGTTGATTGTGGTTTCCATTTTTTTTCTACAATTTGCAGATTACTTACCCAGGGCAGCTTGTCTCTGCTGCTTCTTGTTTTCTGTGCAGCTCTTTTTTGTCTCATGGTCAGACACACAAATGCTGTTGTTGTTCAGTAGCTTTTCAGTTGACCTGGATATTTGTTTAAAAGGGTAGATGTTATTCTGTCTGTTAGGCAGGCCCAGAGCCAGCAGTCTGGAAAATATAAAAAAAACAGTGAAACATTTTACCCATTTTCATCCTCACAAGCCTTGTCAGTCGCTTTAGTCTTGTTCTTCTCTTTCTTCTTCTCTTTTCGTGACAGTGTCCTCTTGAAGCTTTGGATCACGCCTCCTTTTTCCTTCTCATGACAGTTTTCCTTTATTGTTCAACACACATAAAAAGGAACATAGATGTGAGATTACGTGAGGAGAGAGTGAAACCGCAGACTGAATTAATGGTTTGAGTGTTACCTTCAAACTCTCCTCGTCTTTCTTGAGCACAAAACGTCCTTCTCTGTTGTCCGTGTTCCAGTTTAATTGTACGACCAAAGGATGCTCTTCCAGATTCAGCTTACGTTCTTATTCCACATAATAAGCAGAAAAAATGGTCAGGGCATTAAATTCACTGAGCTATCACCACACAAAATTATATATATATATAAATAAAGATATAATATCTTCATATTTTAGAGGCTGAAACCAGCACAATTCTGGTTGAAAAAAAAAAGATTATCAAAATTGTTGCTGATTAATTTTCTGTTCTGTTAATAGATTATTGTTTTAGCTCAGAATTCAGAATACAAAAATGTAGAGCCTGACTGATACGGGATTTTTGAGACCGATGCAGATTTTACAGGTAAAAATATAACCGATTTGGATGATATAGTCAGTTTTTGAGCACTGTTATGACTTTGCACAGGTTTTCAAATGGCTTCTCTTCCAAATTAAAAAAATCCCAAATACTATTTAAAAATATTACACACTACACATATAACATTGTCAACCAATTTTAGAAATAAAAAAGCTGGATATCAGTGCTGTATGTTCAGTTTCAGTCAATTGCTGACCATTTAAATACATAAAAATAAAATAACACAATTTCTAAATCATCCCATGTATGATTTTCTGCATCATTTGTTCAAAGAAAAAAAGTTTTTTAATTGGTGCATGTCAGACATATATGATAGGGCAATGTTAGCCAGGCTCTACAATGTGTGTCCTTGTCAACAATATACAGTATGACTTAATTGATTACCTTTATTGGTGTGGATTTCATACAAGGAATAACTAGTGGTCAGCATTTTCATATCCGGCCTGAACTTCTCTGAAAGAGTTTCGATAACCTCACGAGTTGAAGAGTTGCTGCATACACGGAGGCACTTTGTGGCAACATTTCCTCCAACATGATCCTCAAAGTAGAAGCGCATCACACCATGAAACTCCAAGTTCTGCCACAAAACAGAATAGTTCATACATTTTAAATTGTGAGACCGGTGTTTTCTGTTTCTGTTACGGTTTTCTACCTATCATATACACTCACCGGCCACTTTGTTAGCTAGCAAGTTGTACCTTATAAAGTGGCGGTTTGAACATGTGCATTCAGAGATGGTCTTCTGCATAGCTTAGTTGTAAACGAGTGGTTATTTGAGTTACTGTTGCCCTTCTATCATCTCCAACCAGTCTGGTCATTCACCTCAGACCTCTATTTTCTCTTTTTCAGACCATTCTCTGTAAACCCTAGATATGGTTGCGTGTAAAATTCACAGTAGATTAGCAGTTTCTGAAATACTCCGACCGCCCCGTCTGACACCAACAACCGTGCCACGTTCAAAGTCACTGAAATCACCTTTCCTCCTCATTCTGATACTCTGTTTGAACATCAGCAGCTCGTCTACACCATGTCTACATGCCTGAACGCATTGAGTTGCTGCCATGTGATTGGCTGATTAGATATTTGCTTCTAGATATTATAGTCTTTGAGAATGTAAAAAAAAAAATCTTCCCTGAGGAATTTCCTAAAAGACCTTCCCACTGTGTGACAGACTCATAAATAATAGCAGCAAAAGTTTTTATAATCAGTTAAGCATTGCATTATTTTGCCCTCTCAGAATCCATTTCACCTTGTTGTAATAAACCAAACAATCAACCAATTATTGAGCTTTGAATCTGAACTTAAAAATAGGAATGCAGCCATGCATCTATAAGCCAATTTGTTGTTTCCTCTATCAAAGAGGTCATGTTTTCAGCTCGGTTTGTCTGTGAGCAGGATTGCAGAAAAATTACTGGCTCTGTTTTCATGAAACTTGGAGCAAAAGTGTAGCATGGGCCAAGAAAGAGCGGATCCTGATCACAGGCCGGATACAATTATTTTTCACCTTTGTTAACATTGACAGATAGGTAATTAGTGCTAAAATTCATGCAGTGTCTGAATAATTGGAAAAATTACATTTTGACTAGAAAAACTCACATGAACAAGGTCAGAATGTACCATTGTGAGATACTGCATGACTTGGCAGAGGCCTGCTTCTAGTTGAAATATAAAATATCGTCACACTGTTAAAGTCATTGTTTGTCAAAATTGTTTGTTTTTTTGCCTAAATCATCTCCTCATGACGCCGGCCACTTATGGTAAAATCGCCTACATCCTCAGTTGATCAGATCATGTGTTTAAGATAATGGCCTATGTCAAGTGTGTGACTTAAGCGGATTTATTATGCCTAAGTCAAAATAAAATGTGAATTAGGCAATTTTTTGAACATGCCTTTGTGACTTAAGCAAGATATGGTAACACTTTATTTTGAAGGTGTCTACATAAGAGTGACATAAGCATGTCATAAACATGACATGGGATGTGTCATGAACATTAATGACACTTTGAAGTAACATTAATGCTCATGATACTTGTCATGTCATGTTTCTGACAGGCTTGTGTGACTCTTATGTAGACACCGTCAAAATAAAGTGTTACCATATCTTGCTTAAGTCACAAATGTTCAAATGAATGGCATGTTCAAAAAATTGCCTAAGTCATTTATTTCTCTTAAGTTACATCATTTACACAACGTGTGATTACTATGCCAATAGCCATCCTTTGTTACATCCTTTTTGAGTGAAATTAACAATAAATATCATATGTTACTCTTTTGGTGAAGTTTTTTGTGTTTCTTGCAAAACTTGAAAAAATGAGTTAGGCGATTATTTTAACAGGGTGACGATGTACGATTTAAGATAAGAGGTAAACAAATAAACTCTACTAAAAGCAGCTTCTAATAACCTTAAAACTACTGCACACTAAAGTACAGTACATGAACACAGTAGTTTAATGCACTTGAATTAATGTATATGTTATAAATACAACCTTGATTCAATAGAAGTTGGGACAATGTTTAAAATATAAATAAAACCAAGTTAATCAACTTCACAATTAAATATATTTACAAAAAAAAGTTTATCAGTTTGAACACAAGGCACAAATTATCACATTCTGTTTTCTTACATTTTAGACAATGTTCCAACTAAATCTAAGAAACTGGCATTGACAGTTGTTCAGAGAATTAAAGATAAGAGAGAATTTTAATGGTGTTTGAACCCTGTCTGATGTCTGCAGGCGACTCACCTCATCAGGTTGACTTATTTCAAACAAGTCCAGTCTGTTGTTGTTCCACTGTCTGATGACTTTGGCTAATTTCTCTCGTTCTTCCTCCTCTGGCATTTTTCACCGATTAACCTCAAAGTTTCTATCTGACTGGTTGTTGTAGAGTTTCTCCAGGAAAAGACAGAGAGGAATATCCTGTGACAGTCAAGTGTTTATCTGTCCTGGGTATTGTATCTATTAGGACCCCACCCCTTTGTCAATCCATTAGTCATAAACTCATTGTACTGTGTGGTGAGTTCTTAAGCATAATTGCCTACTTCATTCCCACATCCACATCCCTTCTCCAAGCCCCTACACCCCTCTGCCCTCATTTAACGGGTCAGTGGATCTTCGTTATGTGAGGCAAACAGTTTCCTAACCATAATCCGTCACAAATGATTCCCATCTCTATAGTCCAAATTGAATCTGTCATTTTCTTTTTAATCGTCATCATATCACTTCCATGAGCAAACGTGCATATTTAGATTTCTCTTGAGGGTTTACTGCTGCAACTTTGTAAATGTAAGCCTATTTATAACTAGTATAGCATATTCCAACCATGCTGCAGAAGTCATCATGTGATGCTGACAGCATGAGAGATTTATATCCTCCTTTTCGCAGGATATTTACGCTTGAGGGAATCCCACTTCTCATGCATACCAGTGATTTTCAATGCAATCTGTGGTCATGTCTTCCCATTCAGTCAGCACCACGTATGTAGGGCAGCTTTTGTTGACTGCTCTGAAGCTTTCTGTGTAAACCTACAATGGAACAAAAGCCTTAACAAAACCAATCCTCAATTAGATATACAGTATGATATTTAAAAAAAATGAACAATCAAGGGCATTGTTGTCTGGATGTTGGAAAACGCAAAGAAGACACCTTTCAGGAGGAGAAACATAGTTTCTACTGTGAGACATTTGAGAAACATACAAAAAAACAGTAGTATCATTCTTTTTATTTGCATTTAAAAAGTAGAACTCAACGAGTGTATAACTTTGTCAAGGTAACATAATCATCCACATTTTTACAGAAGAAAAACTGTTGTGCTGTGGCCATGATTGTTGGAGGAATGATTCTCTCTGGGCCCACTGGCTTCAGGCCATTTAAATTCAGCATGTTTCTGTACTATAGAGATCACCTCTCTAAAGTTTGCATGGTTGCTCCGAGTTGATACGAGCATGTCATGTTAGTTTTGAAAACAACTGCATGGTGTGCTGTAGTAGCTGATGCCAAATAAGGCTCAACTACAAACACATTTCATGAAACTTTGGACTTTCTGCCGTGAAAGACAAATATTTTTTAAGTCTGTATAAAAATCAATTGTAGACCGGGACATTTCTGCAGCACCATATTACTCATTTCAGAATGGTATTTTGTCATATTTTGCCTTTCACAAATATCGTTCCTCTTGCGAGTGTAATATTACATTAGTCTGTGATGCAATTCTGATAAAATTCTGATCAATTGTTCAGCTCTTCTAGGGTTGGGCTAGTGTAAAAATGTTTAAACCACTTGTTATTCAGTGAACCACCGGAGTGGCGGTTGTTAATATACCTCGTTTTTACCGCAATGCCTGATTTGGTGTAAATATACAGTCATGGAAAAAAAATATTCGACCATCCTTGTTTTCTCCTTGCTTTCTTGTTCAAAATAACCAAAATCATTATCAAGGAAATGGAAAATGACTAGATATCAGCTCTTAAATTAAACTCTTATGAGCTATTATTGTTGTTATCGTTATATTTGTCCAAACAAATGTACATTTAGTTGTACCAGGCATTAAAATGAACAAGAAATTGAAGAAAACAATGGTCTAATCATTTTTTCTATGGCTCTGGAGATCTCCATTTGTTAGAAGTTTTGGTCATTTCATGGGATTTGTTGACCTATCAGACAAATAAAAATATACCAGACTTGTCATTTTTGTTTTAAATAGACCCATGGTGAAGAAGTTCCTCTTTGCAATTTGCTTTAAATCAGTGTTGTCAGTCAAGTTTTTGAGATGTCCTGCTAAGTAACAGACACATGTCATACACACAAAGAAAACGGACAAAAATCAACAATTCTACTGCTTTTGTGAAACATCTAAGCTCTGTTTTCATCTAAATATAAAAAAGTATAAAATCTAAAGAATAAAACTACAGAAGATTTGCATTGTTAGGTGCAAGGTTGCAAATATATAAGAATGATACTCCATTAGATTTCCTAGCAAGTATGTAGTTAACACCTTTAAGCCTCAGAATATCTAATGTAATGCAAGACTGCAATAACAGCCACTGTAGTACATTTCACAGTACTTTTCTCTGGCTGTGAATCTAATGAGCAGGCTACACCAGGGCATCATGTGCATTATAAACACAGCAAACATGTAGAAAAGAATCCAATAATGTTCCAGATCTTGGAGGCTTCAATCATAAAATAAAGCCCTCGGCATTCTTCGACTTGTCTTTGCCTCTGTGAGAAAACACAAATACACAAGAAAGACACAAATTACAAGCATGTTCTTGTCAGATTCACAGATTGTCACCTTTTCCCGCACCTTTCCTGCCATCTTTCCCCATTTTGACACCTTCTTCCTCTTGTGTCATAAACTATTTTATGCTTTATTTATTTACCTCCATCCTGTTTTATGAAAATGGGAAACAGGGAGTTGTATTGCTGGTCTTCTTGTCATTGTTTTGAAACTGCTTAGAATTGGTTCTTTGGTTTAATGGCGACCATTTCATTTTGGATAGTTGCTGTTGTTACATTTAATATTATCAGCTCTGGAAAAGAGTGTCTGCTAAGAGTGTTGGAATGAATGAATGGATCTCATTACGTCATTTTAATAAAATCCATTTACCCTTTTAGATTCTCCACATCCTCTATGGTCTCTGGCAGGGCGACTCCACTCATCTCAGGCAACCTTGTCACCAATCCACTGTACAGCACACACATCACACCTGAAACAAAGAGAAATAACTTTCTACTATGACAGAAAAAGATATCTGGTAAGTTTGATATTTGCCTATGTGTTGTTGAAGAGAACTAAGAGTATTTGAAAGACATGGTGGAATGTGAAGGAAAATTAAAATTCACCGTATAGAAGAAGAGGCATCTCCTGCCAGATACTGGCCAGTCTGTAGAGCAGGAATGGGGCCACAATTCCTCCGATGTCACTGGCTGACGAGCATACTGACACACCCAGATTTCTATGAGAAATTAAAAAAAACAAATCAAGCCACAATCAAGTGACACATTCAAATTTTCTATTCCTTTTATTTGGTTTTTAACCCTCTGGGGTCTATGATGGTGCCGTCCTGATCAGATCATGTGACGTTTAACAAAAAAACTAGGTCACATGGAACGCTGCTATCAACTTCACTCCAACATACAGACTTAAAACTTTCTCCCAATTTATGTTTGACATTCCTAGGTCGTGTAAAACCAAAGATATGATAGTTTTAATTTGATAGTACAGAAATATTTGAGCGTTGGTGTAGCTCTCTGTGTAATTTCGCACATAGTTTGTTTTGAAGAGTTGCAGCTAACAAGGGGGGAAAAAGCCTATAAATATACATGTTTTTATGGGATTTTTTGTATATAGTTTTATTATATTTACATTTTTACCTTTTTATGTTTGTATCCTATGTTTACATTTTCAAGTTCAAAAACAGTTGATTGAGCACATTTGTGGTTTTTATTGTAATTTTTCAATTCAATATGTTGATAAAGTAGGTTAAAGGTAAAATGGATACCAAATATGGGTATAGTAAACATTTTTGACATGAAGGGCAAAATCAAAAGTATTAAAAAACGGCCAAAATAGGCTCAGACCCCAGAGGGTTAACCGATAGCTATATCTGCAGCTTTCTGCAGACATCTGTGGCTCCATGTTTTTCTGTTCTTCTTGCTTTCCATTCATGGTATAATTGTGCAAAAATAATGCTGCCTCTTGTTGACATCGTTGAGGACGTGGCCAAATTTGATTCACCTTTATTAGAATTTGTCAATGGAAGTTAAAAGGGTGTCTGAGGTTACATTACCCTACATTATGATCCATTTCCATATTCAAGTTTTGTACATAGTAGTCTATAGTGCATGTTGTTATTCATTTTCCACAGCACATATAAAACAAATTAATATCACACCTGAGAGATGTTGGATACATCTCTGTGTTTGCAAAGCTCAAGGTCTCAAATCCAATCGCAACAGAAAGCCTCCCGATGATCGCTATCGACCTTTTCAAGGTGGCATAATCTGCAGGGGAAAACAAAAGACAAAAGGCAGGATGGAAAGGAGCTCCAAGTAGAAGCATCATCACTTTACAAACCAAACAAGAAATGTTTTTTATGATTGTTCTGAAATGATCACAACCCATTTAACATTTTTCACCTGATGCTACATGCACTGTTGGCTCTACCTACCTGTCGAGAGGAAGGGGATTATGAGGCAGGCAATGCCAGCGGTTAAGTTAGTGATGGCCATGAGGGTTCGTCGACCAATTCTGTCAACCAGCAGGTAGAAGATGAGGCCGGTTGGAAGCTCCACCACAGCGGAGATTAAGAAATCCAAGTAGAGGTCATTGCCTATGATCCCGAGCCGCAGGACCAGGCCTTGAAACACAACGGTACTCGTAAACCTGGATGAGAGGAATATTAAGAAACATTTAAATTTTAAAGTTGCGAGCACATCTCTCTTGGAACAATCAATATGATATTTTCTGGTATCATGTAGCAGGAAGTAACTTCAAACCGACTCACCAGGCATAAGTTAAAATGAGTGTGTTTTTTCTTATAGTTGGTGTCCTGAACAAATCCATTCCTGATACAGGATCCACTTCTTTCTTTTCCTCCAAAAGGATCATCTAAAAATATTGAAACAAACGGTTTAATCATATTTCCAGGTTTGCATTTGCATTGACAAATCACAGTTTGAAAGTTTATAACAGCAAAGGTGTAAGCAGGACACACAGCCTTTTGAAATGCTGTCATACCTCTGAAAGATTAGGTGGTAATGATTTCCCATTGCACTTTGCTATGTCCGCAACAACTTCCATGGCCTTTGTAGTTCTTTTTTGTGAGAACAGCCAACGTGGAGATTCAGGAACAATCCTTTAAAAAAAAAAAAAACAGTCATCTTTTGGGTTTCAATATCAAAATCAGAGCTACCTTCATAATATATATATATATATATATATATATATATATATATATATATATATATATATATATAATGTTTTATACCAGTGGTATAAGATGAACAGGATGCAGGGCAGACTCATGACCAGCTGCAGAGTCCTCCAGGATGGCAGGAAGTAAGCCAGACCGGGCAGGATGACCATGCCAATGGAGTAGAAAGTCCGACTCACCATGGACACAACTTTTCTGTTGTCTGATCCAAAAAACTCAATCACTGTAACCAAAAAAAGATGATATGATTTAACGGACGGACCAACATCTTACATATGTCCCCAGTTATTCTAAAACAGTCAAACAACTTTGATCTTGATTGAGTCAAGAGAGCAGTTCAATGAAGTGATGCATGTTGATGTTGAGTTATCTCAATTTGGGGTATTGAGGTTAGTTGTTAAATCTGAGACAGTTAAAAGAAGAAAGAAATCAGGACAGTTAAGAGACACTGAGGAAAAAAGTTAATTTGAGCCCATGCGCTCTGCAGCATGACGTCAATGAACTGTAGAAAGCATGTTTGTGTTTACTCATTAACCAGTGTGTGTTCGACTCCACCAATGGTGAGTCTGGCTATTTTAAGACAGAGAACGTTTTCACAAGGTCCAGTGTTTGAATATACCAAGTACATAGGTGGCTGTCCACGCTCCCTTTCCACAAAATCCTTGTAGAAATCGAAAAGCGAGCAGCAGCGGGTACCATGGTGACAGCATTACCCCGATGCCTGAGATACCAAGGCCAACCATCGATGCAATGAAACATGGCTTTCTGCCAAACCTGTGAAAAGTAGATGTAGTATTATTTAAGCAAAGTAAACATTTAAATACTGATGGAGACTGTGGGGTAACGAACAAACCTGTCAGCCAGATAGCCAGTGACAAAAGCTCCAACGAAAAATCCACATGCCAGTAAAACTTGATTCAGATCAGCTAGCCAGGATTTCTCACAGACCAATGAGAACTGAGAGGAAAAAATGTAAAGAGGAATTGAATCAAAAACATAGTATTTAATCTTAGATTATGCTCGATGATAGATTATAATGCCAATCTCTGTAGTGGAAATTTTCTCTGCTGCTGGTGAAGAATGAAATAGAGACTTCTGCCGGCCGACAAGGTTTATTTCTTTGCAAAGAAAGGTCATTCAACACATGAAGAAAATGAAGAAAAATGAAAATGAAAATGAAGAAAGACCCAGAATTGAAGAAGACTGCCCAATTCATGCCTGGAGAACACCCACTAGGGTGTGGGGCACACCTATATGCAAACCAGGGGTCTGGCGTCGACATCCTGCCCCCCCAGGGTGGCCTCCTGCAGTAATTACATTTAGTTCTGCACATCACAATTTAAAACATAAAGAGGACCTTTCTAGGTGTGAGAGGCTCGTCTGGACATCCCATTTGAAATACAAAGGGGACCTTTTTTAGGTGTAAAATGTCATCTGCCTATCACATTTGAGACACAAAGGGTAACTTAAAGTAGTGGCAGGAAAGGGGGTCCTGGCATCTCAAAGTGGCAGAGATGAAAATGACTCTAACATCGCAATAATAAAAACAATTATAGATCAGGAAATCCAGAAAAGAAAAGGAGTCCAAATTTAAAAGTTTAGATACAGAAAAACATTTCAAAGAACTTTTCTGATATAGGACATGCATTTGATGTCAAGGGAGGAATTCTCTCAAATGTCTTGTTCTGTAGCACAGTTTGTTGCACCAAACCACATAAAAACATTAATTTTTGTGGTGTATCTTCAGTAATCAGCTGCAGGATCAAAGATTTATAGATAAATTATCTGATGACATTGTGCGATGGAGGTGCAGCTTCATATTTTAGAACACTGTTTATGTTTGAAGGGAAAGGAAAATGTACCTACCTCAGAAACAATAGTGCTGTGGCTTTTATCAAACATCCAGCTGCCATCACAAGGCAGCAACTGGGTTTCATTAGGAGTCAGCAGCCAGTCAAACTCAGTGCATTTGTTGTGGCTTTTGTGCCAGTCCAGTGCAAATCTCGTACAGCGGCTGAAGGATCTTGACTGCTCAGATTGGGGAACAGTGGCCTCCCGCACCTCGACCTCTGTCCACCCACATTCCTGCTGGAGGAGCTCTGATACAGGACTCCAGCACCAGTGATCCGGAGTGTGCCCTAGGAAAACAACGCCGACAAGAACAAAAGAAAAAAATATCAACGGAAATAAACCGAGAGTAACGATCTTCTTCTGGAAAGGCCCAAAGCCTCCTATGTGCTCAATCAGTTGGTCTACATTTGCCATCTCTGCTGATTATCTAACGTCTGAAACAAGCTGCTGCGTGTTAAAGCAGCTCCACTCTGAGAATGTCTGAGACGACACGAGTCTTTAAAGAGATGAGTGGGGCCCTGGTCAAAGTCCTGTTTTCTTTCCTTGAGTTCACTCGTCATCTTTTCAAGAACTTAAATATGCTTACTATGCAAAGCTGTCAGTGTTGTGATTTATTACTTCCTGCAACAACTTATTTAACATGATAAAAATATATTTTCTCCGATGTGCAATATCTGTAAAATGCAAAGTACTTTCAGGAAAACAAACAAACGCAAATAATATTTATTAATGACAAATGCCAAATAGCAGAATTGTATGTATAGAATGTATGTTTATGTCTTATTTTTTATATTCTTTATTCTGTTTTCTTTATGTGTCTGTTTCTTGAGCTGTTGTAACAACTAAATGTCCCCACTGCGGGATGTATGAAGTCTTATCTGATCTTATCTTATCTTATTTATTGGCCCCCATATACATAACAGGTGTGAATGCGAATAGTCTCTTCCTCTTGGCCAATGTTTGGGAATGGCTCCAGCCCCCTTGTGACCCGAGTTCGGATAAATGGTTAATGATAATGAATGATGAATACATAAGTCACAAAGCGCATCATCTGCAGCATAACGTTTGTAAACCCAATGAACCTAGTACTCAAGTACTCAATTTGTCTTCTCTTTTCAAGCCATGATAGTAGCATTGCCTCAGAGTTGGTAATATTGGTTCAAACAGTCAGTCTGCCACTTTGGTTCAGTCAGGATGAAAAAGTTAATAACTATTTGATGGATTGTGACTAAATTTTGTAAAAACATTCATGGTCCCCAGAGAAGGTATCCTCTTGACTTAAGCTACGTTCATATTGCAGGCCATGATGCTCAATTTGGAATTTTTTGCTCAGATACAATTCATTTGTATCTGTATCTGAGTGTGGCCTATATCAACTTTCCCTTATAAGAATGGCGTGGCTCCTTTAAGGCAGGGCAAGTTATATGTGTAAGTGTCTGTGAAGTGAGTGGACGAGCGAGAGAGAGAGAGCGGGTGCTATGCAGCAGGAGACAAGCAAAGAAATGAGTAAAGAAGGTCACTTAGCAGTAAATGTGCAGTGCAAATCACAGTTATAAGGTAATAAAGTATGCAGCTTCTTAACACCAAGCTGATCTCAGGTGTAAGTGAAGGGGGTCAACCCTGGAGGAGAACACATCTCCCCCTGGGCTTTCTGACCGCAGTCAGATATGTATCCGATTTAGGACCAGATATGAAAGTGGCCTGGATCCGATTTGAAAAAATTTGGATTTGTGCTGTTCAGACTGTAAAAATCGGATCTGAGTCACACATGACCAAAAAATGTGGGTCACATTTTCCTGCAGTCTCAACGTAGCCTGAGTGGTTTTTTAGAGAAATATCTTGACAGCAGTTGGATGAATTGTCATGAAATTTGGTACAGATTTTAATGGCGGCCAGAAAATGAATCCCAATGACGTTGGTGATCCCCTGACGTAATCTGTTGTGCCACCATAGGGTTGAAATTCTTGGTTTTGAGTGAAACAATGTCAATGTCAACAACTACTGAATGGATCGCCTTGAAACCCAGTACAGATGTTTTCCCCAGGATAAATGGTTAGAGGTCAGAAATCTGTGTAGCAGGACAATATTTTAGTTTATATATATATACATACATAAACATATATTTGCTCTGCATGGTCAGCCTTATTAAATTAATTTAATAAATAATGTTTGCTGTTTCATAATTTTCACTGAACTCAGATGACTTTTACGCCTCGGGACTTCCAGTAGTCAGAATGCAGCTTAACGTGAACATTAACCAAAAAAAATGCAGCATTTCAGAGAAAGCAACATATATTTCCAGGTTCCAGGCTTCAGGTTACTGAGTTTTTTGGTTACCAAAGCTTTCTGTTAGAGTGACCTATATTTCACCGTGATATAACTGGTTTGGTAACATTTCTGTTATGTGGTTTTCTGAGGAATGTGGTTTTTGGTGGACTTCAGCTTTTGGTGGTTGCATATTTCATGTAAGTTACCGATCACATAGACCCATACAGAATATACTGTGTGTGTACATATATTTGATATATTTTGTGGTTTTCTTAGTGTTTTGTTAAATACAGTTGTGCAGTGAACGCCTTTTGGGTTTTAGTTTGTTGGTTGGACAAAACAATATTTAAAGACACCACCATGGATTCTTGGGAATGTTGATTTCATTTGATCAATAGAACAGACTCATACATTAATCAACCATTTTTTTTTTAAATCTATCTGAATTCGGTATGTAGTGTGAAAACCGTGTCTCAGGAACGCAGCAGCAGAATCCGTTCTTCGGGGAAAAACTACCTGGTGCTGTTTAAGCTTTGCTAGCTGTGGTGTAATGCTCCTTCTTCTCTTAGCTTGTATTGCAAACTGGATACATTTCCAACAGCAAACATTGCATCATTAAATATGAATGCATAGGATGGTGGACATTGATATTATAATATTGATTTTGTCACATTGATGTGTGCAGTTGGAATTAAATTTAAAAGGGCTTTACCAAATGATTTCACTCCATGCTCTGCAGACTTACAGCTTTATTGAAGAGATTTATTGTCTTTTTTTAGATTTTTAATACAAAATTAGTTGAACCAGTAGTTTTACAAAAGTAATACTCAATGTACAGTAAAATGTAATATTATATTTGTTATAGACAAGTCAAATCCTTTAAGTTTGTTGCTTAAAGCTTGTTGTCATAATATTTATAACTTTACAGCTTGGCCTAGCAATAAGTCATATTCCCAGCTGTTTATCAGCATCACTTGTTTCTTTTCCTTTTAATTAACCTGTGTGGTGCAGGAAGGAGATTCATCTTCACTGTGCAGATAAAATATCCTCCACTGAGGGTCTGTCTATGGGACTCTGGCAGCGGTGAGAGAACAGCACCCTCCCTTGTTCGTCCAAAACAAAGTCGCCTCCCAGCTGAATAATACAGACAAAACAAAAACAACAAAGAACAGATATGAACCTTATTAAACTTTCTTTGGAGTTGTAAACTAAATTAGTCATTGGTGGAAAAATGATAACATTTAACAAATAAAACCCAAATAGTAAAATTAAAGTCATGAATTATTTATTTTATTGTGAAAGGACATTTTATCAGGAAAATATATATTTATATCTGAGCTTGAAAGTTCTTTTTACTTTTGCATAGTTACACAAATGTAAACAAGCACTTCCCAATATTGTATTTTTGTTGGTTAAATGGGAATTTCCACTTGGGAATAGGAATACTTTATAATATATAATAATATATATTATATGTTTTATGATAATAAAAATCAACACTATATTTTACAATATTTAGTCAGTAGTTTAGATCCATAGTAGACAGACAACAATTTGTATTATGATGTTTGATATTTCTGACTGTGATTAATGCAAATGCAGATCTTACTGTTCTGATGCATTTAAAAAAAAACCCACTTTTGCCAGATTCTTGCCAATACACAACTTTAGTCTTGAAGCTGCAAACCTCATTTTACCTGAAACATGTCGTCTTGAATTAACGGAAGCCCTCTTGGAAACTCCATGTTGTCCACCACGTACTCTGCATAGTGCAGCATGTTGCTGAAGTTTAACACCTTCTTCAGATACGCTCCCAGGCCGAATGCAGCATATACCTGCAACGCCCCACAGAGTTAACTGCGAGCTTACTGTCAGGAAATGTATCCAGTGTGTATTCTTTTTTATTGTCTGACCTTCCGCTCAGGGTCCAGCAGCATGTCGTACTGACAGCCAGTCTCCTGCAGCCAGTGTGAAGCTCCCTCCTGGCAGCCGAATGAAACCACCACCACTTTAATGAAGTGTGCGTCCAAGGACCTCTAAAAAATAACATCATGTACAGACTCAAAGATGTAATAACCGACAGATTGTATTTAAAAGAACTGAGATAAGGAATAATAACAGATCCGATCCAAGTTCATAGAGACATATGGTCATTTTTTAGACTCATTAGGGTTTTTGGCGTTTCTACTAGAACATGTTTACATGCCTTAAATGTTAAAAAATAGGTTACTTTTCTCATACTGTCTGTCTGAAATAAGCTCCTGTCTCTTTCAGCCCGGTTTGTTTTTGGATTGATCAGCTGACACTCACTATATTAATGTTCTGACAGTTGTATATCCCACCTTTAACTTTTCAGTGTTTGGTGTTTACCTGATTCTTCTCCAGCTCTTTAAGGTGGAGACGGCAGAGTAGACAGGAGAACTGACGGATTAGCACCAGCAATGTCTTTCTGCCTTCTTCAAGATATTTATTTAATGTCACTGTTCTACAAAACACACAGAAACAAAATACTTTGGAAGCAAGTACTTTGGTGCAAAATAGATCAAACCAAATAACAGCATTTTTGACAAGCACAGTTCAGTTTCAGTGAAGCCAACTTACTCTCCTGTTCTGGCATCAGTGAGAGATGTATCTGGTGAAATATATTTTGACTGATGTTCTCTGTCCAGTATTTCAGCACTTAGTTGTAACTCATCATCCAAATGTTGCAGAAAGGCATCCCACTGCACCTGTGATACATCGGCCACAGTCAGTAAAACAAAACACCCTGTTAAGAATGTTTCAAAAAAGTATTTGTTATATCAGTAACTCACTTCTAGTTGCTGTAAGTCCTGCATGGCTTCCCGTAAAGCAGCACAGCTGCAGAGGTCACACAACAGTTTTTATTTTTGTTTCAGCTTATAGGGACTGTATTTTATGAATGAATGCACAGAAAGCTTCTCTAAGCAGATTTTCTGGTGGCCTCAGTGAGTCTAGATCCTCTCTGGTTATTGCCATTGTAATTCAGTGTAAATTATACCAAAATCTATTATTATATTGTAAAGACATAAAAAATTAAAGTTAAAGATGTGTATTTTTGATGACCAGGTCCCAATAACTGATCGCACATATCATTTCAACAGTCCTTTGTCATCATGGCTATTTTCATTATAGATTTATGTGCCCATTGTTTTTTGGTTTTTAATTAATTGATTAATCGTTTGGTCTGTGTAGAAAAACCAAATTATTGATTTATGATTATGTAAGACAAAGAAAAATAGCAAATTATCACAATTCAGAAGCTGGAACTAGGGAATGTTTTATATTTAGCTTAAAAAAACATTTGAAATACAATAAATTGAACATCAAAACAGTTGCAGAATACTTTCCCATTGATCAGCTAATCAATGAATTGTTAGTTCTAACTCTCACTTATTGTTTTTTCTCCAGAGGTCCTCTGCATCCTTTTTCCTCTTAACAGACAAACTGAAAAAAAATAGAAGTAAACAGATCATCTCTGCATGTCTTAGAATGCAAAACCCAATCTGTACTGCTATTAAGCTTTACTTTTTTATTTTAATAGAAATTGTATTTTGTAGACTGATCATATACTGTGTGAATGGCTCATAACCTTCTGTACATATCTGCAGCAGCTTCAATCAGACCCAGCAGAGACTGTTTCTGCTCTATGCGGATTTTCTGTCTGATATATTCCTGCAGAGTCCCTGTGTGAGACAAAGTGGATGAAGTTAATGTTTGTTTGAGGTCGTTTTTTACGTCTAATGATTGACATGCCTCCTGCTCACCCCCACTCATGATTCGACCATGAACCGCCTGCCAACTGCAGAACACGCTGTCTGCACGTCTATTTTAAGTGCACTTGTCCAGCCTCACAAAATGCTGCCTACCTTCCCCGCTCTCCTTCTTGGCGAGGTCCAGCAGAGCTTTTCCATTTTCAACAAGTGCTGTGAGAGCTTTCGCTCCAGTCGGGTCTGCTCCTTCAGCCATTTTCTGACTTTGTTTTGTAATAGCTTCTTATCAGTGAGATAGTGAGAGTGAGACAGTCTGCTTTCTTTCGAAGTCCACTCTGGGTAAATGGGTAAACAGAGCTCATTTTAAAGGGGCACTCCACTGATTTTACAGTTTAAATACTTGGAATACTTGGAGAATGGTTATACAATATCTTCTGTGGCTGTGGAAGGAGCTCTGCAACACATTTATTACAAACTGTTAAAAACCTGGGTTCGTCAAGTTTAAATATAACCAGCTCGCAAGGGTCTGACATAATTATGGCTATTACGGTAGTTGCTGCTTCAGTTTTGACTTTTCTCGTTACCTGTGAGTCCCCCAACTTTTTGGAAAAGCAATACTAAATTGCTAGAGGCCCCCTAAATGTCTTCTAGCTTGTTTTACCTTCACGAAAGGTAAATGTGGAGGTGTTTTCACTTATGTTGCTGGTAAAGTACAATTTAGGAGGTGGAGTAGCTGGATCTTTCCCCGTATTCTGTATTCTCATTTCAAATGTTCTTTAAACGATATTCTGAATGATGTTAAATCGAAAAACATGGGATTCTTAGGAAACATGTGTCGTCCATCAACTTGTCATGAGGGATACACACTATAATACCAGTAAGACTCAGCACTTGTTTATATAGAGATGAAGTCAGTCAGATGCACAAATTTCAAACTTCTTCGCCGTAGCAATTGTGTCCGATTCTAGTGTCTGAATTGTTACAAAACTGGACAGAATTGGAGGCTGAAATACACGTTGGGAGTTGAAGTTGGCAAAGGATTTGCAAATCATTGTATTATTCAACTTGTTTGGAGTCGGGTTGTATTTCATTGTGTTCATGTACACATTCTTGTACCTGTTTGACTATTTTCTAACACAGTTCTTCTGGTCAGTCAGGACAATCTAAACAGTAGAAGGGAGTTTGAAAAGGCATAAATCTGCTAAGTTGTAGTTGGCCTTTTAAAGCTACTTAAACAAACGTTCTAAATCTTGACGTATCAGGATCAGACACCGAACTCAAAGCCAGCATTTTTCTTTTTATTGCTAGAAATCTCACATGAGCCACACTTCTTTTTCACATTAGTTGTAGCATTAATCAACTGACTCCATTTCCAAATCTCTCTGTTTTTGGTTTGGGTCCTCCACGGTTTCCTGGGGGTTTTCGGCGTTGCTCTCCTCTGTTTGGCTCTCCTGTGGCTCCTCGCCCCCCTCAGAGAGTCCTTGTGATTGGCTATTGAGCGTGTCTGTGGGTGCAATGTGAGAGATTGTGAAAGAGCTGGCGATCTCCTTCAGACGGGCCTGCTCAGCTTTCAGGTTAGCCAGTTCCTTGGTCCGTGGAGTCTCAGATGTTGGTGTCACGGCGGGGGCGGCGGATACAGGAACTGGAGTATTCTGGACAGCCTCGTCGTCTTTAGGGACTTCAGCGGTCTCCAGCACCTCAGGGCCCTCCTTCTCTGTTGGCTCAGGAGCTTTGATATCTGCTTGACTTCCGGCTCCCTGCACCTTCTCGTAAAGACTCTTCCTCTCCTCTTGCAAAGCCCTGCACAGATTCTCAAGCTTCTGGTTCTTCATGTTGACGAGCTCAAACTCCTTCTCCTTTATTGTTTTCTGCAAAGGATTAAATGCATTAAAGTGGGGACATCTTTCTCGCTTTTAGTTGAAGCATACCAACAACCAAATCCTTGTATTGGGCAATAAATGTCTGAAGAAGAATGTTTCTTACATCTGCCACCATTTCAAGGAGACTCTTGTTGCAGCCATCAAAGCGAGACTTCCATGACTGGCACTCTTTATCCAGCTTTTTCATTCTCTTGGCCATCTACACCACAAAAACACCCACGTTACACAGTGCACAATCAAAGCCACTTCTAAAAATAGGGGCCACAACTGAGTGTAGGATAATACAGTTGTCAGATCTAGTATTGCGGTAAATCTCATGGGATTGTTTTCTCTTATTCTTGTTTTTTTTCCCAGATAAACTAAATAATATAACCAATATTATGAAGCTGACTTCAAATACTCTGTAAAACCGCTCTTACTTTGTCCATATCCTGTTTGAAGTCGCTGTAGACACTGTTACTCTTTGATACCGTGCCCTGGAATTCATCAAACTTCTTGGAGTACATATCGAGCTGAGGAGAAATGGTGAGAAAAATATTATACCGCTCCTCTAGAGAGGCAGCAAAACAAGTCAATTTTGCTCATGATGCCCTGTTACTGTACCTGGGTCTTCATATCGATTTCTTGCTCCTTCATGACCTTGACTTTGATTTTATACTCTGCCACTTGTTTTAGCAGCTGTGGAATATGAAAACGTTCCATGAAAATTAGCATTAGAATTGTAAATATGGCATTAAAAATGCTTAAAATCTGATACACAAAACTTACAAGCTCTTTTTCAAGCTTGTGCTTCTCCTCCACCTCCTTCAATATCATGTTGGCCTGCGTGAGTTTGGTGTCCAGCAGCTTTTCTTTCAGGTCTCTGTGCTTGAAGACCTTTTCCAGGTTCTAGAAGACAATCAGGTGGATTTATGAGACAAAGCTGTTTCTTTTTTTGCTCGGGGATTCTTTGGCTGCATAAAACTGCAACACTGTAACTAATAAATGTAAGACCTGGGTGAAATGTGCAAATAACTCGTGTGTTTGACAGAGGCCCAGATGTGTGAGGTTTTAGATAAAGCTGCTTTGAACCCATGTGTGCTCAGTATGTGGCAGGATCCATACCGCCTCTCGCTGGTCGTATTGTGTAATGAGCCCCTTGAGTTTCTCTGCCAGGCTGCTGTTCTCCTGGCACAGCTTGGTGTTGCGGCTGCTGTGTTCCTCGATTTGGGCCTGAATCTCACTCAGCGTCCCCTGGAAATGGGTGGTGATCTCTTTCCTCTTCAGGTCGTCCTCTCTGCACCTCTGCAGGGTCTCTTCCTGCATTACAGTTGATGGATGTTTAGGCTTAAAACTATCTTGTAGATGATACATTTGCAGTTAGCACAGTGACATCTTTAGCTTGTCCTCTGATTTTAAAAACATCCCAGAAGTCCATGCAGCAATGAAATCTGTAAAGTTCTTTCAACAAAAAAATGAAAGCTGTGGTTATACCCACTGTTCCTTTCAAATCAAAAGTCTAGAAACTATGCCGTACACACATGTACCCAATTGGAATAGCTGCTGTAAGTATGAAACTATATTTTTTTGTAATTTAATTGTTTGGTCAATAAAATGCCAGAAAATTGTGGCAAATGCCTTTCAAGATATCTAAAATAATTTCTTCAGGTTGCTTATTTTGTTTGACTTACAGCCCAAAACCAAAAGATATCCACTTTACTGTGATATTAGTCCAAGAAAAGCAGGAAATCATCACAGCTGAGAAGCTATAGAATGTTAACATTTGGCATTTTGCACCAGAAAATAATTGAAATGTTAATTGATAAGAAATAGTTGTTGTCGATTAACTAATTGTTTAATCAGCTGGGACCCTCTGTAAATCAGAGTGCAATGTATATTTATAATCATTTAAACATTTAACATAGTATTTTTACAGTTTTCAATTGAATGAAAACTATCATACTCCTGTTTTATTCATGTTTTTGACAGCGTCCCAACTTTTTGGTAATCTGATTTGTAATTACTTTAGAAGTCAGTCTAAAACACACTTAGACTGTCACTTGTTATATCTAATTATTACTTACACCCTGCCATGAAATTACTAAGCCATTTTCACCTTTACTTTCTCTTTATATTCCTTTAAATTGTTTTTATTTTCCCAGACTGCATGACATTGTTACATAGAGCTTAATTTTCAGTATTTTTGATGTAACATACATATAAGTTGCATCATGTCTACAGCATAGACTGAAATATCTGCTCTCTTACATGCAATGTAAATATACCGTAGCTTTCTTCCAATTATTTCATTTAAATCAGGCTGACGAGCTTTACTTAGTATCTTTGAAAAACTGTCAAATCTCCAATAGAATTAGAAGAGAAATTATGGCGTTGCGGTTTGAACAACACTTGGCTTTACAAAGTGAGTTGTTGCCGTTTAGGAGGTCAAATTCTGAGCTTTGACATAACAGCTGATGTTTGGTGCCAGCTGATGTCACCTCCTGTAGAGCACAGCATATGGTCACAGCACCTGGCAACAAAATTCAACTAACAAATGGCAGTGTCAGTAGCTCAGATTAGATCCAATGCTTGTAAGAGATTTGGTTTTGAATTATTCTCAAATAATACGTTCACTATACTGTTGTGCACGAGGAGCAGAAATGAAAGGGGCTGAAGAACCTTTAAGGTCTTGTTGTGTCTCTGCAGCTCTCGGCAAAGCCCCTCCAATTTACTGCGAGCCAGCACAGCCCGGCTGTGCTCGCTCTGCAGCTGGTCCTTCTCCTTCATCACTTGGAGCAACTTCTTCTGTAGAACCTTAAGCTGCTTCTGGTCGCTCCGATGCTCCTCCAACTTTAGAAACACACAGAAAAACCCACCACATGCCCCATAAGGATAAAGATACATACCATTTGAATATTTTCTCTTTCAAATGTTTAACAATTATCCACTCACCAGCTCAGCGTGCTTCTTGATGATGGCTTCCAGTTTCTGTTCTGGTGTGTTGAGTTTGTTCAAACTTTGCATCAGCAGCATGGCTTCCTTCCCTGAACAGCCACAGAGAATTTCACAGAAATTTAACATCGCACGTCAGTCACTTCAGTCAAGTTTGAGTTTAATTCGTTTTGATCACCCCAGAGCACGATATGAGTCAGATTTATCACACACTGATATGTAAGCTATCTGAAATGATTTTTGGAATAGGGATGGCAAGGAATCTATCGCCAACTATAAAAGGCATGTGGAAATACTATTTTACCTCGTCTGTTGCAGATGGATGCACTTACACGCATTTCAGCTCTACTTACACACCTATCAGTTTCAGTGCAACTTGGACTTTTGCTGACTGAGCAGAATGAAACCCACCTCAGCTAAAATCAATAAAACATTTTGAAAAAAAGAAAAACACCTAGGTTTTTGAGCATCTTCTTCTCCAGTTTCTGGTCCTTGCGGGTGTCCGCCTCTTTGACGACTGTGACCTCCTCTGTGTCCTCTGGCTCAGCGGGAATCTCGTCAGCCTGGTAGGTGCTAATGATGTCCTCTAGCTGCTGGGCCAGGTCCTCTGTCAGGTCAATTTGCCGACCCTCGGCTGGCGACGCCTCGGGACCCGTGGGTGCAGGACAAGCCTCCATTATTCTGAGCTGGTACTGAAAGGGAAACATTTGTTTTCTGAGATGAACCTGAGGAATAAAATTGATATTCATCTTTTCCTGGGATTGTTGTTGTTCTTTTTATTTACTGAGTATAGTAAGCATGCAGAGGAGGAAGACTGAAAACTTTTCTGAATAACATTCACTTAGCTCAACTGTGAATCATTCAGACTACTTGACTTTTACTTAATCTTTGCTTTTTGAATGCTAGTTTAGAATAATACTTTGGCAGCTCCATGTTCAAAGACTTCTTCGGCCCAGGGGCCTCCTAAAGCAGAAGACAGGTCAGCCTCCCCAGGGGTTTAGACTGGGATGCTGGAAAGGAGGCTTTGACCACAACAATCTGAATTTTATCCAGGCCATGGAGCAGCTCTTACCCTTGCAGGGCTGTTGTTGGGATCATGGAACTTTGCCCATCCTACATGGGTTTTGTAGACTTAGAGAAGGCTTACGACCGTGTTCCCCAGGGCATCCTGTGGGCAGCATTGCAGAAATATTGCTCACTGGAGCTGTTGCTACAAGCTATCTGGTCCTAAAGTGAGAGCTGTGTCTGTATACTCGCCATAAAGTCAAACACATTTCCAGTGGATGTTGGTCTCTGCCAGGGTTGCCCTTTTTCACTAGTTCTGTTTGTGACAGGATCTCAAGGCACCGGGAGGAGAATGTCCGGTTTGGGAACCTCAGAATTGCATCTCTTTGCAGAGAATCTGGTTCTGCTAGTTTTCTTAGACCATGTCCTCCAGTATGCACTGGGGTGGATTACAGCCAATGGAGAAGTGGTCCTGATGAACCGGCTTTCCCTTCTTTCTCTTCAGCTCACTCCAAGTTAGGGCTAGTGTTAAAGCTTTATCTTTCAACTCCTAGACATTGGGAGTGAGTTACTGCCACAAGCGAATGAGCTCAAGTATCTCGGGTACTGGAGTTGGAAGGCAAAGCTCTTGATTTACCAGTCTATCTCCTTTCCATCCCTCACCTATGGTCATGACGGTATTGACCCATGTAAAGCCATTTCTGCCAGTAAACATAGTTTGGGGATCTGATCAGGATTGCTCTTGGACGTCTCTTGTTAGAGGGTTTCTGGGCACGTCCAACTAGTAGGACACCCCGGGGTAGACCCAGAACACACTGAATGGATTATATATCCCATCTGGCCTGGGAACGCCTCAGGATCCCCCAGGAATAGCTGAAAATGATTGCTGGGGACAGGAACGTGTGGAATACCTTGCTTAACCTGCTGCCCCCGCGACCCGGCCCCGGATAAGCGGATGAAAATGCATTTTTCGAGCAGAAATGCAAAACATTTGCTTGTTCTAGCTTCTCAAATATGAGGATTTACTGTTTTTCATCATGTTGTTATGACAGTAAACTAAATATCTATGGGGTTTGGACTATTGGTCAGACGAAAGGCATTTGAAGACATAATGTTGGATATTAAGCATTTTCCCTTTTTTTTTAATAAACTGCATTTTTCTATAATTAAATCAATAATACAAAAAAATGTTTAATCACCACCTCCCTCAGTAGGTTCTACAATTGTGTCTTTTAGCAAGGCACATAAAAACAGCTGTATATTCTGTACCGAAGGAGCTCAGTGAGATACATTAGATGTTTTTTAAACAATTGAAGGTGCAACAGACATACAGGATGTTCTTGGTCTTGAGAGCATTTTTTGCTCTACTCTTAAAACAATATCATATAAGAAAATGTTTCCCTTTTCCCCTAAATAATTGAAGGGATTGCAGAGCTTATTATTGTGCCACAGTGATTGTGCCTGTCTTATGTTGTACAGGCTCACAGCCAGAGCCTGTTTACGTGCATAAAATTAGTGCAGCCTTCACACTGCTTTCACAAGCAGAGCACATGGCACCTGTTCCAGACCCCACAGGCTATTTTAGGAACTTCTTAATATGGGCAAGTTATTTATTTATTTCCAATCCACTCTTATTGATGTCAATGTCAGTGGTTGTGCGTACAAAAGCTGCATTTCCAACTAAGAGAAATATCGGCATTACATAAGTGACCTCATGTATATTCAATATTTTTAGAGGAGGCAGATATCCAAATGAAAATTCAACTTGATAAAAGACAAGTTATTATTGATTTCTTCACTGTCCAAAGAACTAAAAACAGTACTGCATAATGTGAGAATTTAAACAAATATTGAGTTAAAAAAATGATTTTTTTCTTCAACAAAATGAGCCTCTTTCTATTCAGTTAACAAATCACAGGCATGGCTCAGCTGAGTCTCAACAAAGCTTCTGTAAGCCATCAAATCCAAGCAAACAGTTATTAGTACCTTTAAGATTAAAAGTAGGTTTGGGAACCACCTCAAGCAAAGAATTTAAAGTTATTTTTATGCATTACAAGTGTTAATGTCCCTGAAGAAGCAGGGTAATGAGCAAACAGTGTCTTACCAGGACCAAGGGCCAGAGAGGGAAAAGGAAGAGTGTCGAGGGGCTTGGGACAGGCTGCCACCACAGATACAACAGCTGTGATAAGACCACCTCAAAATAAACCAGAGGAGCAGATCACTCTGAGCAGAGAGAGGGAGGATAGAGGGACCGTATGTCCTTCTCTGCCCGGGACACCCCACTATGCAAAAACAACCTATAGTCCTCTGATCGTAATCAAAATAGGAACTGACAGACAGTAGTTGTGTGTATGAATACACTCAAAATGCTTCATCATGTAAAAGTTTTTTTTTCTGGTTTGATTTTCAGCAGCCATTTTATGCCTCTGCTGCTTTAAACCATTGCAGTACTAATTTTATTTTAAGCTGGGATGCTGTTAACAGCCATATAATTATTCTAACAAATGGGCCTGACAGGCATCGCCACTGAGCAGAAGAGAAAAAAAAATTAACTGTCTCTCTGATTGGCCAGAATTAGAACAGACCTCCTCCCAAAGCCAGAGAAGAGCCAGCATAATGCACTCTTAAGATCTCACTCATCTCCTCACTTATTAAATGCCTCACACATGCAGTATTCTGTTAGAGCGTGGTGCACTGTACCTGCTGCTGATACACAGTGTTTCTCTGAATTTGACGCAACCTGAAAGTGGTTGAATATTACCCACAAGGTGAGAACTATTTTTGGAAGCATTCATTTATTATTCTTGTTCCATGTTATGACTGCAGTAATCATTTTTCACCAGAGGATGTCACTGGTAGGAGTCTCTCCAATTCTTCACTCTGGAGAGATTTTTTTTTTCTACCACATCGCCTCGAGATAAACTGTGAATGATTTCATCTGATTCCTTGTGTGCTCTAATTTGAACCATTGTGAGTTATGCAGGAGGAAAGGTATGGGAGCCATTTTGAATAATAAAGTTGAAAACATGAAATAAGCTGCAACACACATCATTGGGTTAGAAGTATATTCTTTTAAAACAATTTTGAATTTAATCTGAAAAAGTAGAGCACCAAACAATAAAGTCCCCATAGCATAAAAGAGGCACTCCATCCTGACTAACCAGTTTTGATGCAAATAGCTAAACAACGGATTGGCTACTGAGGTTTTTTTTTCCCTCAAAAGATCTTAGCTGAGAGGTAAAATGATTCGTCCTCTGTGTGTTTTACAGGGAATTTCATAGACATGAGAGGCACAAAGCAGTTCAGTAAATATGAATACACAATAAAAACAAAACACAAACACAATCTGAATACATACTGTATGCCAAAGCAAATAGAAGGCTTCACTTTCCCTTCACATTTTATGAGCATTCTGCACCGTTAAATCACGACAAATAAAATTACATGAAATCAAAGCTACATACATTTTCTCAGAAAGGGAAACACAAAATTAAAGCAGTGCACCTTTTAAATTTTTTTATGTAAACATGAGTGAACAAAGTGTTTTCTGAAATCCATTCTCAAACTGGTAACATAACCACTTGAAGATGTGAATACACTTTTTTTTCCTTTTTTTTTCTAAAGATGAGACACACGGTGTTAGCGATCAACACTGTGCTATTTTCGCCCTCATTAAACCTCCGTTACGTCAACTGCAGACTTTTTACCTCTTAAAGAGATATAAACAATCCACATAAAAAGTTTTCAGAATTCAACACTGCAAAAATAGTTTAAATCATAAAAATACACGTATATATACAGAGAAGAAGTAATGCATTTGGTGAATGATTACTTACATTTTGAGCTGAAGCACAGTAATAGTCAACCAACTCACGCTGTTAACATCATTACTTTAGTATTACTTACAGTAAAGTGATATTGATTTATCCAGTTACACTTGAAATGCAAGAAAACATACTATTGACTGATCATCATAGCCCCTTGAATTTGTGTGCAACATGTTTCACAAAATGAGAAATGTGAAAAAACGACTGGAATGTTTCAAAAACCACAAGAGAACATAACATGTTTTACTCCCTTATTTTCACTGACCACGTCAGTTCAACATCAAAGATGAAAGGATGAAAGTGCATCGTCAAAACTCATAAAATGCTTATGGTCATCTGTATAAGAGAGAGAAAAAAACGCTGTTTAATCAAAGCAAAGACATGAGATCAAAAGCAATGCCAGCGTGGCTCACTGCATAACTGCATCACTGCTGCATAAGTACAGATATACCATATAAATAGTAGTCAAATATTTACCAGTATCAATAAGTGCTCACGTTCTAATATATAAATACATCTTACAGTATTCATAATTACATATTAACTTCCTCTATTTTTGTGCAATAGCAAATCCCATGCATTTTTACCAAGATAAAAACCACAACATTTAGAAAAATGCAACATAAGAAACATTTTTTAAGATTGTTTCACATAAATCAAGCTGCATCCGTCTGTCAGCAGAACTGACGGAACAAGAAAGAAAAAGCTTTTCTTTGAGCAAACTCTCTGACAGCGCCGACACTTCTGAATAAAGAGTACCTCGACATTTTTCCTTATTCAACAACAACCTTCTCATAACAAAATGATGAAAAGCAAAATAAAGGCACAGACCCTTGCCGCTTGATTAAAAGCACCAAACTGCACAAGAAGCGTCTACTTAAAATTTGGTCAGACTGTTTCATAATACACATACTTTTCCCCTTATAAATAGTCTTTATTTACTGCACTACTGCATCACACCTTGATATGATTACATTAAACAACAGTCTATTTTCAAAGTACACATACAGTAAAATACACTGTTTGTATGCATCTAAGAAGGAGTATATGTTAAGGACATTTGTACAGAATCCATAAATATAATTTATGTGCAATTGTACGCAAACTACTATGTCAAACAAAGGCATATTAGCATAATATCTTTCCATATTGCACCTGCACCCAATAATGATTCTCCACCTTGCAAGACTTCCTGCAGCTCATCCAATCATGTCAAAGAATCTCTGAAGAGAAGAGCCCATCAGACAGGGTGGGTTTCTTCTTCATTGTGAGGGTTTGATCTCCTCTCAGATTTAAAAGGAGCTGTCTGGAGCATGTGCAAGACCAGAGGAAGTGTTATTATATTGCCTCTAATGGGATAAAGATGAGGTTATGTGCCTAAAGGGCTGAGGACAACAAGGTTGCAGGTGTAGCAGGAGTTCCTGGGTTCCTGGGTCAAATCAAGGAGACAGAAAAAGGTTTCAGTGAGGGTCCTCTGTGGTGATCTTCAGCGAGGCGATGGCTTTTAAGCAGGTCTGGACGCTCTCCTCTTGTCTGGTGTCCCCAACGCCGGGGTCGAGGCTTTTCTCCTGAGCGGCCTGGTGGGAGGACAGCTGGTTCTGGCCTCTGACGTCCTCTCCACCAGACTCAGGCCCGTGGACAGATCCCTCCCTGCTGCTGCAACGCTGGCCCTCGCTGCTCTGGGGGCTCGGCGCCGAGGAAGGAGGGGAGTGTAACATCTGGAGCCCTCCAACGGGAACGACGGGGAGCAAACTGTGGGCCTGCTGCTGGGAGTGAAGAGGGAGGTGGCTGAGGATGTTCTGGTGATGAGAACTGGCAGCACCAGGCAGACTGGAAGCCAAGCTGCTCCTTTGATCCTGAAAACGACATGTTGGCAGCGTTAGCGGCAATTTCAACATTGCCAAGATCATTTCTCATGTGAAAATATATTACAGTTAGCAAAAATGCACAAGTGTGAGAAACTCAGCATTAAGTAAACCTCAGACAGCACAAGGAGAACGTACACTTACAACTCTAAAGAAGTTTTGTGGTATTCTATATTCTTGTTATTGTGAACAAACCCAAAGAAAAGACCACAACAGTCTGTGTCTGACACATTCTCTTGCCTTTCTGTAGCACAACTCATTCCTTCTTCTAAAGACACAACTCTTAAAGAATGTCTTAAAGACTTCTACATAACTTCCTAAAACAGGTAAGCACCATAGTTTTTAAGCAATCGTTACTCAAATAGAGTGAAATGTTGTATTTGTTAGGGACTATTTTCAGCTGTGGATTAACACTCATTTGGTGCTGTAGTGAGTATTTACAAGTAGAAAGCAAATGTATGTGGGATTGATTTAAAGTAATCCGCAGTGTGTGGTCAAGGATAATGAAGCAATATGTCACCCAGTGTAACAGTGTGGCTCACTGATGAGTTTTTAATGAAGAGGAATGAGGAAACAGATTTACCAAACTTCAGCTGTGATCAATTGTGATTTCAATAAAATTGCAGTCAGTTGTTCAGTCCGACTGTCAGGTAAGTGTAGCAGTTCAGAAAGACATGTTCAGAAATCCTTCAAAAAAATGTGGACTCTATTCCAAAAGATTAGCACTTGCTCCTTTGCCCATGGCTGAAATTTCAACAAATACCCAAAATTTGGCAGCCGGGTAGTTGAACTGGGCGCAGAGTGCTTCATGATACATACCATCTCCATTTCAAAGGCTCCTTGATGTTGAGCCATCTCCATCTTCGCCTGGTGTCTGGTTTTGTCACCGCTGCCTCTGTGTTGGTGCGAGCCTCTACGTGGTGAAACAGCCCTGAGCACGACTCTCTGCCGACCTCTGATTGAGGATTCCCGCTTTCCAGCCAGCTCTGGTCCCGGGGACATGGGTCGTTCAATTGAGCCCGGGGAGAGGTGCTGAATGGGCGTAAAGCTGGGCGAGGCAGGCCTCAGCGGGGAGGTGTCCCATCTGGGAGAGGAGCGACCTCGCGGGGAGAGTTCTCGCCTCGGGGACGGGTAACGCAGGCGTGAAGGGGAGGGCTCCCTGATGGGAGACTCCCAACCAGGAGAGAGCAGACAAGAAGAGTAGGGGTCAAACAGGAAGCTGGCCTGGTCTGGAGACAGCATAGTCAGAGAGTCTTCATCCATGGACTTCTCTCTCTGGTCTGTTGCAAGGACCGGTCGATGGTCGGAGCCCGTCCGCCTGCCAGAGGACTGCTGGCGGACATCAGCGCCGGGCAGAGAGGTGAGGGAATAGCCGTGGATAGCGGCGTTGGCTGTGACCGCCAGAGAAGTAACTCCACAAGGCTGAGGACTCGTGCTTCTCGAGCGCAACTTCGGAGTGGAGTCACCCTCGTATTCGTCGTCCTCATCGTCGTCTTCATCAATTTCGTCAGCCTCTTCGTCCATGCCGTCAGAGTCCTCGGCATCTGAGAACTGGTGTTTGGTTGTCACCACCACCTTGGACTCTTGTTGGCTGTCTTCCACTTTAAAAGACAAATGCATCAGTTTAGTTGGATTTATTCGACAATACTTAATGCATGTAGAAGAATATAATATATGTCAGTATCTTACCATGCTCCTGTATCTCTGTGTCGTCCATCGTCACTGACACTCCAAGTTCCAGACATTTTTTCATGTGCGCCTTTGACTTCATATGTTTAGTCAGGTTTCCTGCGAAAATAATTATAAAATAAGTACATTAACATTTCAATTTGAAAAATATGTATTTGTTCTTCAAGTAGCAGATTTACTTTAACAGATTTTCACCCAAGATTTTTTGGATTGTTGTTGATTGTTTCGACTGAAATGATTCAAGATATTTTGGGGAATCATATTTGTATCATTATTCTTGTCTTCATTTAAAAACATATTAAAATGCTGAAGGTATTATGGTATATGTACCAAAGAAAGATTTTTTTAAGTCTAGAATACAATTTCTAGGCCGGGACATCACTGCAGCACCACAATACTTTCCGATTTTTTTCCTGAATGGCTCTTTGACACATATTTTGTCTTTAAAAAGGTTTGCACCTCCTGCGATTTGGATGTTCTTTTGGATATCCATATTGCACTTTTGATCAAATTTCAGGAACTTGTGCAGCCCTAGTATCCACACACCCAAAGTTGGTTTTCATACTACAAGTGGATACTGATCCCCTTTTAGAGAGCCAAGTCCAGCTCACAAGATTCTCCCAGAAAATAAAAGGGAAGAGAAAAATGAGGCTGCAGTGCAAGTGCTGATTTTGCAATGTAGTACCTCTAAATAGCAGCAAAAACTACAGTGTTTACTGCAGCTGCATTTTCTCCCCAAAATGTGATACAGGCACAGATTTTTTGTGTGTTTTTTATATTTAACAATGTAATTAAACACTATTAGACCTCAATTTGTTTAAACAAAAAGTAAGTAGTAGTTTATTCTACTCAACAAGTCTAAAGAGCACTCACCTTTAGTTTTAAAAGCAAAGTTGCAGACCCTGCAGATGTACGGCCTCACGTCTGTGTGGGTCCTGATGTGTTTTTTCAACATGCTCGGCTTCTTACAGCGAATACCACACTCCTCACAAATGTATTTCCCTCGGCCTCGACCTCTGACATACACGTAGTCTTCATTGGACTTGTACCTGAAAGATAAAAACGGCAAGAAAAGATACATAAAACAGTCTTGAATAGGTAAAAAGAGCACATATGGACAGATAGAGTAACCACTAACGTCCTAATATAGCTGCTGCATTTGCTGTCAGCAGAACTGACAAGTGTTATGATAACTAATATCTTGACTGACCCTCCCTCGAAGATCTTAATGCGTGTTGGCACTGTTTGGGTTGTGGAAGCCTCCCTCTCTTTCCACTCCTCCTTGGCAGTTTTCACTCTGCAGCTGATGTCTTTCACCTTCTTCCCGTAGGTGATGTCCACCTCTTTGGGCTCCGGTTTCCTCTGCAGCTGAATCAGATGAACAAACATTTTGTTAACATCCATTTTAAGTGGACACTGTATCGACAACGTAACGTGATGCTTCCTATATTGTATGTCACACATGGCGTTACACAGCATGTTTTGCAAACATGGATTATGCTGCTGGGGAAAAAAAGCAGCACAGATATCTCAAATTTTGTTCATTTTCATGTTTTCTCAAAGCTTTGTTGGGCATGATTCTTTTCGTTATTTATTAATCTTTTCTGCCAGAATCCAATGCAACTGAGAAAAACTTTTTGCCAAGACACACGATGTTTACTTGAATATAATTTTGGTAAGCAAGTGATGAATCAAAGCTTGTAACATAACTAGCAGCAGGCAAATGATTTCAAGAAACTTGCCAATAGTGAGTGAACCTTCTGCCAAAAGATTTGATGTGAGCTGTTTGCCAAATTCTGGATAATAACGTCCTTTAAACTTTCTATATTTCAAACACTTATCTCTTGCTGACATGAAGTGGAAAAGTGCCCAGTACAGCTTGATTAAAAGTATTTACCTAAAGTAATAGTGATCCAAGCAAGACCAATTAAGTATGTCATCAAAAGGGCTTTGGTCTTAAGGTCCAGGACAAATGGTGTGTGAGTGTTTTCAACAGTTGTTTGCTTTAGAACAATGCAGAGATGGGATTATTCTCTCACCTGTTCCACAGTCTGCCTCCACAGGATGAGGGATGACACCAGTTTCCCCGTGCCAGGCTGACACATGGCGGCCACTGTGTATATAACCTTGTCTCCCCTCTGTTTGGACCGCAGCAGAGCCAGAGCAGCACTGGTACTCAGCTCAAGAGGGTTCGGGTTGTGGGAACTCACACACCAGGTGGCGTACACGGAGGAGAAAGGGGCGCTGCTGTGAGAGCAGCTCGGCTTGGTGTAGTTGAGATAACACCAGCTCACACCTGTCGTCGTGCGAAGACTTGGAAACTGAGATAACTGTCTTGAATGCTCCGTGTCTGAGATCATGACGTCTTGACTGGTAACCAGCTGCGCCACCATATCCATCTGCACTCGTTTCTCCATGCCAACTTCTTTCACTTCGCTGACTGATATCATGGAGTAAGGAGGTGAGCTGGTTTCCAGGGAGCTACTTTCCATAGCTGACTCAACTTCGTGGTCAGCGGCTTCTGTCACTTTCTGTTGAACTGTGATGAATTTGCTCTGTGAGTCATCCTGAGCATGAGGTGTGGATGCACCCTGCATCTCTGACCTGTGCCCCTTCTCTTCACTTAAATTACATTTTCCCAGCTCCACAGCACTCAGCTCCTCCACAATCTGCCCAAACATTCTTTCCTCTTTCACACGTTTTTGCTGCTTGACCTCCATGAAAAGGTCCAGGCTGCTGGCGGGGGACAGCATCCGTTTGTTAGTTCCACCGCTGGAGGCGTTAGTGGTTGAGATAGTTCTGGAGGTCAGAGAGAGAGGGATGCCTGTCTTGAGCTTAGCTGATGACAAATCAAGGGCTTCAACACTGAGGCTGTGCGTCGAAGGTGGTCTGGTATAAGCTAATACATTATGAGAATCAGGGTTTCCAGACAAACGTGGAATCAGATTCTGAGAGGTGGGTGTAGTGGAGCTAACACTGTCATACTGATTGTCGAAAATCTGTGATACTGAAGTGTACGTGATACTGCCGTAGGATGGCACATGAGTCTGTATTCTTACAGGAACTAAAAGGCTCGGATGTGACAGCTGGGGAAATGTATTCCCAGTGGAGAATATTGGCAAAGTCTGCGGCAGAACAGCAACTGCTGTGAATGGAGGGGAGGTGCTGCTGAGGTACTGCGGAAACACTTGTGATGGGACTTGTGTTACCTCAGTGTCCATATTCAATGACTCCTGCCGCACCAAGTTTCCCCTCCTTCTCTCCCTCACAGCCGAGTGGCCAGCACTGATGTCCACGTGTCTAACTTTGGATGTTGGAGAAAGACTGCCATAGTCAAATGATATACTGCGTACCTCTGGGAACTCCTTGCGCAAGTTACACGGCGCCTGCTCTGAGGAGGAGCGTCTCATTTCATGTTGTTGACGCTGGTTGAGCACAGAGAGGGAGTGCCCACTCCCTGGCACTGCTAAGAGCTCTAGTGGTTTGCCAAATTCATCCTGCCTGGCTGGAGAGACTGACTTCAAACTCTCCTCCCTGTCAAAGGAGAAGGTGGAGCTATAAGATAAGTTGCTGTCTTGGCTCGGGCTGCGGGACAGACTCGTGCAGGCAGACTCAAAACTAGATTCACCAGAGGAGTGCTCGATGTCAGCTAAGCGTAGCCTTTTCTTCTTTGGAGGGAGCTTTTCTGGAGGGAATTGTGCTAAAGTTTCACTCCTTTGAGGCCACTGAAACTCCTCCACGTGCTTCTCTGGCTCCTTCACCTGCACCTCTGGAGCTTTTTCTGGACTGTCAGGCTCTACTGTGACCCTGATTTCTGGGACTTGTATGTTGGGCTGCCGTACAAGTTTGGGGCCCATTTGAAATGATTGCCTCAGCCTACTGTCACTCCTCTCTAACTCATATGATTCACTTGCCTCCATCGCTTGAAATGAAGAAATACTTTCCTGTCTCTGCCCATGATACTTGTATGATTCTGACTGTTCAGAGTGAGGCCTGTTTATAGAGTTTGTGTGTTGGATGACAGAAATTACATTCCCTAAAGTTTTCCGAGCAGACATTTCATGGCTCACTGATATGTCCATGTCACACCTGTCTATCTGCGTTAGCATACTTGAAGCATGTCCTTTTCCCAATGCCATAATGCTAGCAGCAGCTTGTTTTGTATCAAAGTCCTTACTTGAATCAAACATTTCTTCACACTGTTCATGATGGGCCTCATATTGAACTGGCAAATCCTCCTCTTCCCTCTTCTCTTTCCGACGCTTCCGTGTTGCCAGTTCCATTGCGTGTCTCT
Source organism: Centropristis striata (assembly GCF_030273125.1). Taxonomy (NCBI): domain Eukaryota; kingdom Metazoa; phylum Chordata; class Actinopteri; order Perciformes; family Serranidae; genus Centropristis; species Centropristis striata. The sequence goes on from NC_081532.1 coordinate 8,301,620, forward strand.
GATGGCTCATATTAGATGCCATAGAGGGGTAATTTTCCATTTCCAATCCTGAGGGTGAAATGCCACTCTCGCTCATCTTTCCGTGGCTGTCTGCATCTGTGTGGCCATCATGTGCGGAGAGTTCGAAAGCAGCTTGCCGCCTGAGTCTCCTCATGCCCCCGCTGCTTGTTCTCTCATCAAAAGAGTGGCTGCCTCTGAGGGCTTGAGGCATAGTCAGACACACGGCGGAGGATGTTGGCATCGAATTGCTTCTTATCAGAGTCCCCACATCAGAGCCAGCGTCTAACTGCGGTTCTTTTGCCTCTTCCCTCGTGAATGACTTTGTGTTTATTTTGATTGACTCAACCGTGTCTTTTTCTTGGGTAAAAACGCGGGAAACACCTTTCTCCGAGCGCCTCCCTGTATATTCACTTGCGTCCGTGCTACAAGCCACAAAAGCAGCCGTCTGTTTAGGGCTTGGCCTGTAGCACTTCCCAAACATAATTTCTTGATAGGACTTAGCGTTAGTGTTCGGTGGACCGGTCTGGTGCTCGGTACTTTCGGAGCGCGAGAAGTAGCCGGAATCCGTGCTGCCCTTGCTCGACTGACTCGGGAGGGACAGATTGTGTTCAGAGTCGCTGCTTCTTTTCTCAGATAGCCGAAGTGCGAGCCTCTGTTTGATCGTGCAAGATTGAATTGCACGGCTAGCCTCGGCAGCAGCGGGAGGTGCATTGATTTCTTGGGGCTGGGATGAACCATCCTGAGCTGACATCGACGTGGCTCCCTTTTTCTGAGCAATGAGATTTAGTACTTTTACAGCAGTGTTATCTGATCCCTCCACTGGAGAGTCCAGCAGCAGCAGCGGGTCGTTAAGAGTGTCCTCGTCCGTGTCCGTGCTTTGCTCAGCATCAGAGAATAACTCTCCTTCCCCTTCAAAAGACCCCTGGTCTGTGTTGGCATTGTAAGAACCAAGTTCTGTGAGTGGCACTGTTCCAGCTTTGACCGAGTGAGCGTGGGACTTTCTGTGTTTATATAAATTACTCTTGGTTTTGAAGGAGAACCCGCAGGGGACACACGGATAGGGCCGTTCACCGGTATGTGAGCGAATATGTTTTTTAAGCACGCTGGGTTTGGCACATGCTCTTCCGCAGTAATCACAAACATACTTCCCAGGCTTTTGCGGTTTCTGCTCCACCTTACACACAGCCTCTGACAGCTGATCCATCCCTGAATGGGTACACTGTTGTTGGACTTCAGGTGAACTGGTGGACTTTCTGTGAGTTGCAGGTCCGGGGGATTGTGCAGAAACTGAGTGACCTACAGTTTTCTGTCTTCCAATGGGAAACGGTTTTGTGGACTGCAGTGGATACGAAGACACATCGTAGTCTTGATGGCTTGTGGACTGAGTGTGGGAGTGCTGATCTTCTAATTGCAGTGATTTCCCTGAGTCAGACATTTCTTTGAAACCACTTGTGTCTCTGCTGTGACCTTCTTGCAGTTGTTGGTGCCACCCCTTGCTTTCCAATTCGACTGATGGACTCCTCCTAGTCTGTGCTGGTTCTGAAGTGCATTTTTTCTGTGCAGCAACATTTCTGTCCTGACCCTCAGCGGAGCTTTTCACCCCTGCAGTAGTTTCAAGTGACTCCATGAATCCAATGTCACTTTCTTTGGGATCGATTTTCAAGGACACTATCTGTTATGTAACTGTAGTGATCTTAACATACATGTGAACTGATTGTGGGGAAGGGTCACCTGAAAGAGATCAGACAGAAATTACAATTAGACAAACATGGATGTAGGACAAACAATCACCTAAACTAGGACCAGATAAGGATGCACAATAGGGCTATCAAGTTAGATAGTTCAAATCCCCTCCTTGAGAGGGAGAGGTATTCAAGGCTGTTTCCCAAGTCCTTCTAATAAAATCTGAGTATAAAATTCATAATGAGCTCCATCACAGCAGGAATGGAAAAACATTATTTTCTCTTTAACAGCCTTTTTAAAAAATCCAAAGGTACCTCATGCCAGTCCTGGCAGATCCCCCTGTGAACATGTGTGTAGGTATTTCAAGGCACATGCTTTTAATCTACTATGTGTGTCATGAACGGCTGTATGTGTTTCTTGTGTGAGTTGAATGGGGATCAAATTCTTCATGACAGTAGCATCTACTTTCAAAAACCTCAAAAAAGTCAACACCTTTTCCTTATTGTGAAATGTCCATTTTATCGATATATTTTGAAAAGTATTGCTTCAGATTTTGTACATTTGCTTGCCAAATATAGTGAAAATGATCTACCCTAAAAAAAAAAAACAGAAGATGAGTGAAGAGTATGGTATGTGTGTTGATGCGTGCCAGCAAACACAGGTGACATTGTTACTGTAGATCATGATCAATGAAGTGTGAAGAGTGTACCTGCACCCCTGTTGATGTGGTATTGACATAAAATACCTGAATGGTCTGTTTTAATCCAATGCCATGATCACATCGCAACATGTTTACACTCCCTGCCTCTCGTGGGATTCAAACCCTTTAACCTGTCTGTGTCACTGGTGTCATCGCTTCCACACTGAGCTGCAGGGAACCACATACAGTCTTGTACATAAACACGCCGGACTCCAGCTAGAAGCATCATTATCCCCGTGGTTAAAGTGAATTGCTTCTGCCGCTACACTTCGTTTCATACCATGGGGATGGGTCTCTGAGGGCACGTCATTTCCATCTTCTTAGTATCAAATGCTGTGTCCTCCCTAACGAGGTTATGTAAGATTATCTGGTTCAAACCCTCTGAGTTCCCCTTAATTAGGACATCCTCCGACTCGCACTCTCTTTCTCTTCACTCCCTCTCTTTCTTTGTTAGCGCACCACACACTCCTCAGGCATTAACCAGAGGATACGAATCCAAGGTGACTCTCGAGATGCCAAGAGATGCTTGAAAGCAGCCGTATGGATGATAATCTCCCTTTTGTGTCTCCCCCCCCCCTCCTGCAAATGCCCCATTGCCTCTTTTTGGCTGTTCATGGTTCAGTAGCTCTGTTTTCGGACAGATTTGAGGGCTTCTTCCAGAGCAGGATAGAGAAAAGATAATGAATGATGGCGAGGGCTGCCTCAGATTGGAACGCTCCATGTGTCAACAGGGAGGTTTACGGAGGTAAACTAAGTGGGGTGCCTTGGGGGGGGTGGGGGTAACAAAATTGAGAGGCCTGGTAGGGAGCTCCCCTTCAAGGTCGGTCTGACCTCATTGCTTAGTTTTCCATCCTCGGTGAGCTCCGAGTGGAGGGAAGGGGAATATGGGTGCAGAGTGACAGCGAGATAAGACCCTCAGAAACAATGCATACCTTTGAACTAAGCTCGATAGAGAGGGAACAGAGCCGACATATTCAGAGTCTCATTGACAAGTCTCGCAACAGATTCAGACTTTTTTTCTTTCGTATAAAGACTGCAAATCTCTCACTGCAAATCTCTCTCGCTCCCGGCAACAAGCACTAACCTATACAAAAATATATGACACAGCAGCAATGACGTGCAACAACAGGAGGCAGGTGGGTGGCAGTAGGTGTGTTTCAGGACGATTGTGGGCTGACTGTGGTACAGTACTGTATGTCCGCATGGATGGAGAAATGACTTAATGGAGAGATTTATCTGAACGGCAGATATTCACGGGGCACATCCCTTACTGCTTTCCACACAGGAGAGAGGACAATGAGCAAACAAATGCTGGCTACGGAGAGCACCGTTATGCCTCTGCATTACATCATTAGAGGCGAAGTTGGCCATTAAAGGGAACAGGCATGAAGCCTCACGCTGACAACAAATCCATAAATATCATAAGGAGATGACCGGCTTCAGAGAAGCTGGATGGTAAAACCCTCTGTGGTACTCTAACAGCAACATAGCACATAGCATGCAGATTCAATCAGCAGCTCTCACTGTGATCAGAATGACATAAAGCACACAGTCTGATGGGAAAAAAGCCTCAGCTCATACAGCAGCTGACATTCAGATATCAAATATAATCCTCATACAAACCTGACATTTGAATAGTCCCCTGTCCCATATCGACAGTCACATGTGACATTCCTCATGCTGCATAGTCCGTTTCTCCATTCTCCTCATGTCGGCGTAACAATAATGAAATAAATTAGCAAGGTAAAGTCCCATCAGTCATGAAGCTGCTGGCTGCCTGGGTGTACATTAGAAGATCTATTGATGCGAGCTAGTCACCAGAGAAAATACCCAACCGTGACGTGCGGACCCAGGCACAAAAATAGCAAAGGGGCCCTGGGAGGGATTACACAACAGCCCACGTTTAAGGACGCTTTTCCTCTCTCTCACTGTGTTTCAAAGCACAGCAGCAGCTGCCTCACACTACACACAAAGTGGGGAGTCAGGTATCATGATGCAAAGAGCTAAACATCACATTTCTTACATAGCTAGAGTTCATTCATCCCCAGATTTAACCATTTATTTATTTTAGCCTCATATTGCGAGATCTGGATGAAGATAAATTCACTCAGGTACATATTATGATCAGAGTATAAGCAGAGCAGAGGAGAAATGAGAAGCACTTTGAAAGACACTAATCACATGGTGCAGACGCTCTGAATATACATTTCCTACAGCGTGATCCTATTCAGTTTGTATATGGAGAGGAACTCAATGAAAAGACAGCATGTGGCGGGCTGTGAGGATGCTGCAAAAATTAGACATGTTCTCCGAGTCCTGAGACACCCACAGCCTGTTCAGAGCCAGTTCTCTCCCATCACGACAGGATTCGCTTTGTGAATGGAGAGAGTCGTGATGAGGGTGTCATTAACACGGCAAAAAAACTAGGACAATACTGCAGATTATGTGCAGCTGCAAACCTCATCTTGTGAATCAGATGTATGAGTTCAGTGTGACATGGTGCTATTACAGCCTCGAGATTAACTTCTTCTCAGTAAATACTTCCTTGTTACATGACTATACCAAAAATGTTATTCTGTAATGATGCTATTTTTATAGCAACAGATTGTTAATTCACTGCATTGTTTACATGAACAAGTGACAACTTGTTTTTGCCTCATATATATCAAGATTGGAATAAGATGTAAGATGTTTCACTATATAAAGCACCTTATCACCATTCAGTGATAACCATAAGTTCTTTATTTAGTTTTTCTATTATAATTTCTTACATCTATATTATTTATATTTCTGATTTTCCAGTTCAAAGCATTTGATGTTTCCTGATCAACAAGTTATTTCACAGCACTCAAAGGAAAGATGACCCGAAAAGGCAACTAACATATTTAAAACAACTAAGTGCATATACTAAAATTCTGTGTTAAAGTCCAATTTTCAAGGTATTTGCACTTTATTTTCATACTTTGCACTTGTAGAGAATTGTGTTTTTTTGGCATCTTTTTTTTTATTCAACAGCTAAAATTACAGTTACCTTCCAGATATTTTACATACATTGCAAACTGTAAAATTAGCTTACAATACAGATAGTTCATTTAAAAGTTTAAAAGAAGTTTTAAAAAATGCTCCATTTTGACTTTAAATTGCTTCTTCTAAATTAAAGCAAGACTGTGCAACTTTTGCTGAACACCATTCACTTGGCTGATAAACGCTCAAATGTAGCATTTCAGTTGTATAACTTACTTTTATTTCAGTAAAGGATCAAAGGACGTTTTCTGCCATCAGTATTTCTACATTCTTTACTTATTCTTAATGCCTGACCCTGATTTCCCTCAACATCAGACAAAACTATTTATGGCACGCAGACTGGAAGAGCCTATGTTTACATTTTACCAGGCTGTGTTTGGCAGTGAGTGGTACATTAGACAGCTTAAAGGAAGAAGGAGATACTTTTATTATTTATGTTATATTTTATAGTTATGGCACAAGCTGAGGCAGGATCAAAACGGGACATCCATAAAACAAGTCAACCTTGGTCGGCCATTCAACAGATGGAGAGAATTACAGGATTTTTGCCTGTTAATCTTAGACAGGTGTGTAATATGTCTATTTTATTTATGAAATACATGGCGGGACATGGTTTTACATCAATATATGAATTAAAGTTGGTGGCTAAAACAAAGTTTACGTTGATTCACCATTGTCATATTACAATTGTTAATCTTATAAAGCCACAAATACATGCATTAGCTCATCCCTATGGATCCTGCAAACGATAAAAAATAAAAATAGTATCAAAAATTAGTTGCATCTTACTTTCACTCGCCTCCAAAACAAATGCACCTGCAGCAAGAAGATTTTTAGGACATGAGGCGGTGGTGCTCATGGGAACAATACCGATTTTGTCCACAGGGGGCGCCAAAATCAAAACAAAATAAATATTTTGGGAAGTTGTAGTTGCGTTAAAAACTGTAATTTAATATTTTGAGGTATGTGTAGTTTACTCAGTATTAGTATTTGCAGTATTTTGTACCTTTCCCTTATAATTATTGTAGCTTTTACTCCACTACCAGAAGTTACTTTGTCAATAAAGATTTTAAATGTGAAACATGTGAGCTTAGATTACACTGCTATTAATTAAACTTCACAAATAGTCTACCTGAGCACCACTTGGACCAGCCACAGGAAGAACACATAAAATACCCACTGATTTTCACATGAATTTTAATTTTAAGTGATCGTTGGATACCTGCCAAAATCTATTTATATCATAATTTGTTTAGAAGCTGCTCTGAATACAACAAACCGAGTGTTTGACCACTCAGTCATTTGTGTGAAACTTTGGCCTTTCAACACAATATAATTTACACAACTATAAATACTTCACCCGCTTTGACCATCCTCCTCAGTTTCACTCTGTGCCATTGGGTGAGAACAACTGGGTGCCTCTATGAATAGGAGTCCTTGGCTTTGGGCTACGGCTAAGGCATATTTAACAGAGGTCTTTCTCTTAACATAAAGCTTACACACACAGCAGAACAAAGGCTTTGAACTCATGTAACGGCTTATAGTTGAACTTAACCTCTTGAGTCTTATCCTTAATTTCCTGCCAAGCAAAACTGTAATTTCACAGTGCATTTTCTTTTGAAAACTGCAACTCACTGTGTGCCGAAAAAGCAGTGAATGCAGAGACTGTGTATTGACAGAGTCCGTCCACAGTATGGAATTGCAGAGAGCTATTATTAGCTTCTAACAAGCCGAAGATGAAGTTGAAGCTAACTAACTGCACTGCAGCTGAGATCCATTATGCTGTATTCAGTATCTAGAGGAGCGGCACTAAAATGGCTGATACTCAATGTGCAGTGAAGGTCAAGTCGCCCATCTCTATAAATATAATGGTCTGTCCCCCAGGATGTTCCACACTGCTTGGCATTTCCACCATCGAAAGCTACACCGCGGCTCTGCTGACCGGCTCAAATCTGCCACAAATTTGCATGTGATTGAATGCCACACAGGCACTCGACTACTAGCAGGCCTCTAATGATATTAGTGGTAAAACAGACGGGAGGAGGGGGGGAGACAGAGGGGACAACACAGAGAAAGGGGGGGAGGAGAGAGAGAGGGAATGTTTATGAATGGAAGGAATGAGGTTTTCCTCCCTGCTGGCTGTAGTGGCTGTCATATGGCTCACTGAGATATCACTTACAGGGGACACTGCAGGTTGAACAAACAGCTGATACAAACACCAATAAATCTGATATAAAAACCTTAAAATCCTGCAATTCTTCGCTTCTCACTCGATGCTTCATTAATTCATAAAAAAAAAAAAAAGAGAGAAAAACTTCACCTTTTGAATCAATCGACCACCGTTTCATTTATCCGTCAGCTCTCTCAAACCGGGCGTACTTTATGCCATTATCGCAGCAGTACCTGAAAATAATCTTGACATGATTGTGTGTTTCCATGGCAACCATGCCAACGTCTGTAGCCAGTTTTTTTTTTCCCGGTTCCTGTCTACATATATAATTACCACCACAGATTACATCACCGAGACTGCAGAAATGAGTGGAGAAAAACAGGCTTCAGCCACACAGTGCGTCAATACTGTATGTGGTCTTACAGGTTAGACTTCCTGTGTTGATTAAAAAAGAGTTCAGTACAGTTTGAATGAGCCTGAAATCACATAAAAAGAAAAGGTGAATATGAAATAATGCTGCCTTTATTTAGGTCATGTACCACAATGTGGCAAATATTTGTCAAATTAAATGTGAAATTGATGTTTAATGCAATGCACTCTGTTTACAGTGTGTATTACATTGCACATTGGAATGTACTAGAGCTGAAAGGATTAGAGATGCAATAGTAGTACGGTTTGTTTATTGACGGTTACACCATGTACATTTGCTCATCCAGTTCGAAAACAAATGCAACTGGATGTCACCTGTGTGCGCAACACCATTTCTCCACCACTGGCTGTTAGACTTGTCAGACACACAATTTAGTTTTTTTATTTCTAAGGAGAGATTTTTGCTCCTTTTTTCCTCCTAATTTATTGTGTTGAAAGAGAGATGTACAGCTCTCTTATATTTTTATTTCAGAAGAGAGGCTTTTATACACACTTTCATGATTTATGATTGAAGCGTTTGTTCAACCAAAAAAAAACTTTTGTTTTTATTCCTTTAAGCATAATTCTAACTGATAATCATATTAATATTTGTATAATAACATATTAAAATGATATTTTCTGAGACACTTATCATAATACCATAAACATCTCAAACTGTTTAAACCCTATTCCTAAGTAGCACTATCAGCAACTATTTTAATAATTGATTAAACATTTAAGTCATTTTCTGGGCAAAAATGCTAAAAAAAAAACAAACAAATAAATTAAAAAAATCCAAGTTTCAGCTTCACATATATGAATATTTTCTGTTTTTTTGTTTTGTTTTATGGCTCTTTGATACTTAACTCACTAGTTTGGGATTTAAGACCAATGACATCTCTTAGTTTAAAAGACAGTTATTCCACACAATTACTCCTTACTCCTTTTTTCAAGAAATTAAATTACAAGTAAATCAATTAGTCTGAGATTGGCAACAAGCAAAAAAAGAATAACTTCATGTCAGTTTTAGCTTTTGGAAATTACCAATTCACTCACCAGATTGACGTTTAAAGTAATCAAAACTTTAAATGCTATTTTTGTTTTTAATTAGTTTACTAAAAGCATTAATTTTGACAACATAACATAAACTGTATAATAATCTGTTAATACATTGTTTTCACCTTTATATGTCAAAGTTGATAAAGTGACTTGCCGATGATATTTTATCTTTAAATTGTTATTTTACAAACATCAGAACGAAATAAATGTGAGCTAAATGGTAAAAATGAGAAAAAATTGCCACTTTGACTGAAACGCTGCAGCCCGGCTGTATGTACACAATCCACCGTAGGCTACATTTGTCCTCACATGATTTGCATCCTCACATCTCTCTGTTGTTGTTGTTGTTTAGGGGGATCAGCTGTTATGTGCGGGACCCAGGCTGGGGATAGCCTGCTGAAGGGGGGAAATGCACGGACGTGAGAACCCCTTACGAACCCCCCATCTGCACGTCATGGAACATTTGCAGAACAGGGACCTCCCACCTTAAAGGCGTGCAACTGGGAGCAGACACAACAGTGAGACCTGCCCTGCACCGGACTCACCATCTTAGGTGACAAATACACCTCTTTCTATTGTAGATCGGCGGAGGGAGAAGAAGCACGTAATTAACGGCTGTAAAACACAAGTATGAGCGCGGCGTGTGAAGCAGCGGGGGGCAGCGGCTTACCGGTCACTGTGCAACATGCAGATCACTTCATTTCACCGATAGTTTTCTCATGCATGACAGGCAATCTTGTTTTCCCGGGTCGCCTGTGCACAGCAGGGTGTAGATATCAGTTTTGCTCCGTCAGCGTGCTTAAAAATGTCACGCAAGGCCAGAGTGTAGTTACACATGTGATCAGCAGGGGGCGCTAACAGGACGCAAACATGCAGGTAATCTAGGAGTATAAAAGTCAAATGGATGCAATAAGAGCATATACAAATGAAAAGAAACGATCTATTGAAGAAATATTCTCTTTTTTCCATATGCAAAACATTAAAATATGTTTAAAAATAATAACAAAAATAGAAAGAAAGATGATGGTGCTTTAAGACTTTTTATTTAACCATTCCTTCACATTTAAAGCATTCATTTCTACATTGATCAGTTCTACAGACTGCATTTTAAAAATGACATAAAACAGGTTGGTTTTAAAAATAACAAGTGCAGAAAAATTGTTAAAAAAAAAAGTATTAAAAAAATCTTTTTACATCAGATTTCACAAGTTGAATGTATATATAAGCAATAGTTCGACTTTTTTTGGATGTAAAAATTACTTTAATGTACCACTTTTATGTTAATTACTTTGTATACTACCAGATGACTAAAAGTAATGATGCATCATCATATATCAATTGATTTATATTTAGTTTTAATAATCTGAGTCTGCAAAGTAATCAAAGTGTAGTGGAGTAAAAAGTACATTATTGCTTCCAAAAAGAGTTAAAGTAGTATATTGAAGTAAAATACCTCAATATCAAGTACAGTACTCGATTAAATGTACTTTTATTCCACCACTGGAGTCAGAACAAAATGCTTAAATCCTAAAAGTGATCCACAAAATCAATGATCATGTACTAATGAAAAGTAGTTTTTTAAAAGACTGTAATAGTGCACCTCACAGAGAGGACAGTGTATTTTATGGGTGGTGTTCAGTGAGTTTAACATAAAAAGAATCAAGTGATGTGTCGTTCTTTCGTCCTGCAGCTCTGTCAGTCGCTCTTCAGCTGCTCTGCTTTGACTTTAAGTGGCACCTGTCAGCCTCAGTGTCCAGCCCCACTGGCATGGCATCTGGCTGAAGGACAGCTGAGGCAGGAGAACCTGCAGGCCGCCGGGCTTCACGGGCTCCCACTGCACAGACCCGTGACCCAGAAGCTCCACCTTTTTCAGAACAAAAGCAACACACGAACACCGTTGACATGTTGACAGAAAGAGAGAGAAAAAAGAGAGAGAGAGAGCTGCTCTGTGAACAATGAGTCAATCTCATTTCCCAGGATGCAGTGCGGTTATTGGACATTCCAGCTGAGTTTGACCGATATATATTGAGTCTTTAATTAAATACTGGCCGGTCATTTCTTTCTCTGCTAACATGATAGAGGTTCCTCCCTCACTGCATCAACAATCTGTAAATCCAGCAATCAACAAGCAGATTAATTCACTTGATCAATTCATACCATTAGATCTTAAACAAATAGTACATTAACTGATTAGTTAATTTTCAGAAAAACAAGTGGCAACTATTCAAAAATTGTTTAGACATTGAAATATTTTTCATCCGTTATTCTTTAGTTCAGCTTCTCCAATGTTAGGCTTTGTCTTGTTTCACAATAAACTGAATTATTTTGTGTTTTTACACTGTTGGTCCAAGAAAGTCTTAGACTATAGGAAATAGATAGTTTTAATTATTTTCAGATTCAGTAATTCTTTATTTTAGAAAACATAAAACATGTGAAGCTGCTTTCAAATATGTATTTAAATCAAACCCTGACCTTTACTGCTAATTATTAATATCTTTATCTCTTCACTCTGTATACACGCCAGACCAAAGTGTTTGACATTGATACCGATACCTTAGAGAAAACCCCAAGAGGACAGCACATAAACTGAACAAATAAATAAGGATTCCTAAAATCAGGCTTCTTAGAGAATTAATCCAGTTATACACTGAACTGGGAAAGTTTTTGGTTGAAAAATAAAGTTAATGGTATGAACAGTCATGGAAAAAATTATTAGACCACCCTTGTTTTATTCAATTTCTTGTTAATTTTAATGCCTGGTACAACTAAAGGTACATTTGTTTGGACAAATATAATGATAACAACAAAAATACCTCAAAAGAGTTTAATTTAAATGCTGATATCTAGCCATTTTCCATGGTTTTCTTGATAACAACCAAAATCATTATCAAGAAAATGGCTAGATATCAGCTCTTAAATTAAACTCTCGAGTTATTTTTGTTGTTATCATTATATTTGCCCAAACAAATGTACCTTTGGTTGTACCCAACATTAAAATAAACAAGAAATTAAAGAAAAACATTTTTTCCATGACTGTATGTAGAGTTGGTTTCTAGATTACCTAAAACAGATCTTTGGCATGTTTGTGCTACAATTATTGTTTTGCTGAGCAGTCCATACTTTACTGTTAAACTGGCAATAAGCTAATAGATGACTGAAGCTCCAGTCTTACCTGAGTCTGTCCTTGTGTCGCCACAGGTTCATTCAGAATCACTGATCCATTATTTGGCCACTCGAGTAAAATGGCAAAGATGCTCTTTTCCTGTGGTTTGAAAGTGTACCTGTCAAAATACACATAAAGATATTATGAATAATAAAGGCTTCTGTATGAGCTTAAAAATATCATTAATAATATCTGATCTTATTACACTTTAGTTAGTTTGACATCATAAGAAGGACATTCAATCACACACTATTCCAAAAAATTGACAGAATGCAAGTCCAGCTCTTCTGCAATAATGTGGTTATTAATATAAAGTTGGCCAAGTTTCAGGTGTCCAGGTGACCAGACAGAAAAATCACTTAATAGGTACATTAAAAGTACCAATACCTCACTGAAATAACTTCACTACAAGAAAGTCCTGCATACATAAGTACAAAAGTATCAGCAGCAAAATGTAAACTATCAAAAGATAAAAGTACTCGTTATGTAGAATGCTCTCAGATTGTTTTATCAATTCTATATATATTACTTTATTATTATTATTGATGCTTTTATGTCAACTGCATTTTACTTTTGTCAAGGAAGGGCTCATTTTAACAGCTTATTATACTTTTATGTGGTTTAATTTATAAAAGTGTAATCATTTAAATTGAACACGTTTAATGTTTGTCTCTTGCTCCACAAGGGACTGATCTGGCTCCTTTCCTGTTCACACTGTACACAGCGGACTTCAAATACAACTCTGAGTCCTGCCACATCCAGAAGTACTCCGACGACACTGCTATTGTGGCGTGTATCAGGAATGGACAGGAATCTGAATATAGGGATCTGATAAAAGCCTTCAGTGACTGGAGTCACAAGAACTATCTCCTACTGAACACCTCAAAGACTAAGGAAATGATCACAGATTTCCGCAGGTTCAAGCCCCTCTTCAGCCAGTGAATACCTGTGGGGTGGACATGGAGGTGGTGCCAAGTTATAAGTATCTAGGTGTATACCTGGATAATAAGTTGGACTAGTCCCTAAACACTGACGCTCTCTACAAAAAGGGGCAGAGCTGCCTCTTTTTCTTAAGGAAGCTCAGATCTCTGGACATCTGTGGTAAGATGCTGCAGATGTTTTATCAGTCTGTGGTGGTAGTGTGGCAACTTTTGGTGAACATAAAGTGTCCTTTCGAGTTGCAATCACTGTGAAAATATATAATCCTCCCTTCACATTGTCCAGTTTTGGGTTTTGAGTTTTACAACATAATATCAACAAAAAGAAAAACATGTTCTCTAAAATTCCCTTTAAAAAAAAGGAAAAAAAGGTCAGTAGGTCACTGCAAACCAAACATACAAACACACATGAGAAACCCACCAGATGTTGGGAGTGACGGTGTCATTCTGAGCCCGCCATGCTGTTGTGTTGTAGATGGACTCCCCATTGACTTTCAGCCACTGACCCATCTGCCTCAGACGCTCCTCAAAGATGGGAGCGATCCTCCCATCGTGTGTCGGGCCGATGTTCATCAACAGGTTTCCCCCACAGGACACAGTCTCCACCAACGTCTGAAACACCAGGTTACATTGGATAGAAAAGACTTCACTGCTTCACTGCACAAAGATTTCCTTACAGCTGGAGGGCACTGTTCCCTCACAGCAAACACAGGCTCATCTCAATAAATTAGAATATCATAGAAAAGTCTATTTATGTCAGTAATTGAATTCAAAAAGTGGAAATAAGACATTATATAGATCCATTACACACAGAATGAAACATTTCATGTCTTAATTTATTTAATTTCTTCTAATTATAATGATTATGGCTTACATTTAATGAACACATATAATTCAGTGTCTCAAAAAATGTTTAATATTACACAAGACCAATTTTAAAAAGTATGTTTAATATGGAAATAGTGGCCTCTGAAAAGTATGTCCATCTTTATGCACTCAATACTTTGTTTGGGCTATTTGACTTGAACTACTGGAAATTGACTTTTCCATGACATTCTAATTTATTTAGATGCACAATTTAGATGTATAACCAATTTTCAAAATCAATTACTCATCTAAGCCATTTTTAGCCAACAATGCACTAACTTCAAAAGTTCTAGCTTCTCAAATGGAAATATTTGCGGATTTTCCTTGGCGTCAATAAAAATAAACTGATTTTGGTTGGGATTTTGATGTGCATTTTCCACTATTTTCTGATATTTAATCGATCATAATGAGCAAAAGCCGTTAAATCACGAATAATTATTCTGCGCAATGTCATAAAACAGTTTACTGAGATACTGGAGTCTCACCGCTACAAGCTGCTCGATGGTGAGGTAGTCACTGAGAGGAGCGTTGCGTCTGTAACCCCAGGACTTTGTGTCGATGGTCATGCAGTTTTCCCACTTGTGTTTGAGCAGGTGACCTGGCTCGTAGCGATCAGCACAGGTGTAATATCCACCATGGTTGCAGATGGAGCCAGAGCCCCAGCGATCATTCGTCACCACCGTGTCCCGCACAGGACTGTGAAAAAATGCAAATTAATTGAGTGTGCTCGAAAAAGCACACTATATACTATTCACCGGGCTTATTCTTATTCTTCTGTGTTTTTTCTCGATCGACTACTCCTCCCAGAGTTTTGGTCGCACATACACTAAAAAGGTATCAAATCGACCGGCTCGGCCATGACAAGTGTGCTATGACTTTTCTAAGGGTTTCGACAAAATGTTTTCAAATTATTCTGCAAAAACTCGCCAACAAATCTTCCCAATGTAACTCTATGGAGAGGCTGGAGTGGATGACATCATCGCTAGAGTGCAGAGGGAGAAAAAAATTTGTCAAACTGCACTCGAGGCTGCAAACGCCACTCTACAGAAATAATTTATACATAGAAACGTAGGAAAATTGGTCTTACTCAAACAGTAAACAGTTCAAATTATAATCTAATGTATGGGTAGAGTCAAGCACACTCAAAATTTATTTAGAAATGTTCTAGTTTACTGTATTATTATTACTGTATAATGTCAATTTAACTTTATTACCTGTCATTATAGAGCCAGGCTAAGAAACCTGTGCTGTTCCAGTACGTGTCAGGTGCATCTCCGTCCCCATCAGACCACAGCACCTCTGGTTTGTACTTGCGAATGAGCTCATAAAGCTCAGGCAGAGTTTTACTGGTAGGAAAGTAGTTTGTAGTGAAGACATTGGCAGCGTCCACTTCAAAGAGCGGATTAAACCACTCAAAGAGGGAGTGATACAGCCCTAAACGCAGGTCACTGTTCGCACGCAGGGCACTCGCCACTTCATCAACCAGATCTCTTTTTGGTCCAACATCCACTGCGTTCCAGTTCCAGGAGCTGTTTGAGCCCCATAGTGTGAAACCTGGAAAATATACAGAAAAAAAAACAATACATGGCATTTATACTTCAAATTTGTCGAATTAAATCCTCCACTGAAAGACAGGATCATATCCATACCTTCATGGTGTTTGGTGGTCAGGACGATGTACTTTGCTCCCGATGAGGCAAAGATGTCTGTCCACTCTTTGGCATCAAAGAACTCAGCAGTGAACTGTGGTGCAAAGTCTTGATACTTGAAGTATGGAGGATAATTCTTCTGCATAAAGTCAACATACGGCTTTAGTTTTTGCTTCTGCCAGTACCACCTGAAACAGAAAACAAAACAGGCTTTTGTAATGTTTGTTATTCTTTTCTCATATAAATATATTTATTTAAAAAAAAGATGGGCCTATTTTATTTCAAAGGCTATTTTTATTGGAGATTTTTTTTATTTAAATGTGCACTTTATGAAGCTTTGATTTTTTAAAAAAGGTACTCCTGTTATACAGTATTTATGTTCACTTAAATAAACGGTTTCAATAAAACTACTTGTGACATGTCATATTTGGCTTTGACTTTGACTGAACATTTGCTCTCAATATTCAGCCTAAATTGGGGTATGACTTTTGGTCCATATTGCCCAGCCCTACTGTATGCACATGCATTATCTAATACAGCTTGCCTGGATTTCCACTGGAGATTGGGTCAATACATGTGCAATATTATCCCTAACCCCACACGTTTTTAAGTTGAAACCATGTCATGAAAATGTTAAATCATCACTATCACCATACTCAACTCAGACCTGAAAACAAACCCACTGGTCCAACAGCACTAATCAGGGACATCCACAGCTAATGCAATGCTCTGCACTTTATATATTTTGCACTACTGTTTAATTCATACAATGGCACTGAGTTGATGGTATAGTGCAGGGATGGGCAACATAAATGCTGGAGGGGGCCACAATTTTTCATGGACACTACCACAGGGCCACATATAGGACCGTGCACTTAACCAGATATGATGAAACTGAAATTTTAAATGTGTTGACAGTGCAGTAACTTAACATATTTCACGCTCAAATGCATGTATAACAGTATAAATAGGAATACAAAAAGTTTGAAGCAAATACAAAATAACTTACTGTGATTTATTTCTTTTTTTCAGTGCAAGAACAACAGACATTAATTGCAAGAAGTAATTTTGTACATTTTTACACTGCACTTTTAAGATTTCATGCTCAAATACATGTAGAGGTACTGAGGGCCACTTCTAGTGATGTAATGCAAGAAATAAACAAAGAAAACTCACCAGAACCACTCGCTGCCGAAGCTCGGAACAGAGAAAACCCCCCAGTGTATGAAGATACCGAACTTGGCCTGATCGTACCAGTCTGGCAGCGGTCTGGAGTCGATAGATTTCCAGTCCGGGTCGTATTTGGCTCTACTGGTGCCGATCAACACCATCGATAAAAGGAACGAAACAGTTAAAACTCCCATTTCAGGTCAGTCACCTCGTTTGACACTTTGTGTACACAAAGATCCGGAGAACTGGGCTATCACGTGATAAAGCTGACGATAAAAGAACACATGATAAAGCGAAAGTCATGACAGGAACAAGACGAGAGAAAACCTCTTATGAAGAAAACGTTTGGAAATCATTGAAAACACTTGGAATGTTTGGTTTGTTGACCGTTGGTGCACCGGCGGCGTTCAGCCAATCAGATCGATTGGAACGCCGCTTTCCCGGGCAACGCTGCGTTCTATATCAAGCGCTTCGGTAGTCCACGCATGCGCGGTCCGTCTCCCTTTACGGAAGCAGGCAATGTTTTGGTTTTGATGCTACGTTGTACACATGCATGGCTACGTTGACTGCCACTGTCATATCTCTGCGGGGGATTTTGACAAGGTATGTCACCTTTTAGAAGACACGAGTGTGTATTTTATGTCTGAAATGTCTTAGTAGGGGTTAACGTTTCCTCTTTTCGTTGTCAGGACATAGAAGAGGTGGTTGAGAGTTCAAAAAAGGTAAACAGTCGCAACTACAGTAAGAAGCACGGCCAGGAATAGTTTTGGTGTGTGTTTAACTTTTGCTTTATTATTTCACAGGCTGGACTATTGGCCTTATTAGCAGTAGCCGAGCATGCTGGGGAATTTGACAAGATTATCGCGTTGTCACAGAGGTAACTATTAAAGTGACATTATTTAGATATTTGAATGTATCTTCTGTCATTGTACTTAGGCCAGTCACGATAATTACTATATCGATATATATAATAACTATATCGATATATATAAATGGACACAATAGTTGTTTTTTTCTGAACTCAATATATTGTCGTTTACATGCATGACTTCTTGTGCTTTTTTGTGTTGTGTTTAAAGTAATGCTGCAAATGTTTGACAGGCAGTACGAATTGCTGAAAAAAATCATATTTCCCAAGCAGCCATTCCAACTGTTTATATGTTATTTTAATAATAAAATAATATAATGCATAATGAGTATCTCATTGCAATGTTTTGTTAACAGAGCCTGAAAGTCTATTTTATTTGTTTTAGTTGTAGTTTATTTGTTTGTGTTTTATTTATCTAGGATATATAATATTTATTTTTTGCACATTTCAATTCCAATGTTTAATATTCGAGACTCGAGATTTAAAAATGAATTGCTGTGGAAAAGGATGTACTTATTATGCTCTAATATCGTGATAAAACTTAAAACAACACGATACAACAATACTATCGTGATAGTTTCTGGAAATTTATATATCGTGCTAAAAAATTGTTATCGTGACAGGCATATTTGTACTGATGTTTTCACATTTTCTTAGGTTTCCAGGTTTTATTTTTCCCTGTCTAGGGGTTCACCCTGTTCAGGAAGTTTCTCCAGAGCAACAGAGGGGGGCTTCTCTCCAGGTAGGGTTGGGTTTAAAGGGTCGGCTCCCCAAACTCACTCACCTCTAGTAGATGTATAGCCAGCTGTTTTTTATTGTTTCAGTTGGTAAAAATTATATGAGTACCGACCCTAAAGCCATTTGAGGCAAATTTGTGATTTTGGGCTTTATCTATAAAAGTGACTTGAGTTGATTAGAATTTAAGATTTCCTACAAAGGCAAAGTGCAGTGTCCAGATTTTTACTAAAGTACTAAGTTAGCTTAGTAAACTGCCCTCTGGAAGGGATATCAGGAAAAGCACGGCGGATACAGCTCTGGTCTCTCTTTTTCCTCTCACGTTTATTGCATACATGCAACATGCGCAACAAACATCCACACAGAAAGTTATTGAGACCCTAGTTAGGTTGTTTACCTGAAATATGTAAGTTGTCACTTCTTCATGTAAGAGTAAAACTGTGCATAACTCATTGTATTACTGATTTTGTAGTTTATGCACTTTGCATTTGTAGGGAAGCACAACACTAAAATACAGCAACACATCTTTACAGAAACAATGTCCTTATTACTCCAGATGATCCACAGAAGATTCAATCAATACTTTCTGTAGGAACTAAATTAGCTACGTTATAGCGAAGGAATAAAGAATATTTTTTCTGTATTTCCTGCAGGATCTCGATGCTGCTCTACCAATAATAGAGAAATACAAAGACCACCTTGTGGCCATTGGGGAGGTAATATTTCACTATGTCTGATGTGACTTCATTGAATAGCAGTTAGTTGTCTTGGCTTTCTTTTGCATTCATGCTAGGCTAACTCTTGTATGTGTCTGTTATTTTAGGTTGGTTTGGATTTTACACCCAGATATGTCAGTGGTGAGACTGACAAAGACATCCAAAGGCAGGTCCTCATTCGTCAGGCACAGATAGCCAAAGAATTGGATCTCCCTATGTGAGTCAGGCTGTCGTCATTTTACTGGTGGAATTTGAAGTTTTGCAATTTTTTCCTAATCATTTATAGTATTTTAATTCAAGAAATCCACTTACATATGGAGCTAGATTAGGGTCAAAACTGAAATTTCAAGTTTTGATCTTCAATTTTGAAAAATACACCAACATATAAATTTTAAAAAATGAGTGCACAATTTTTTTCAACTCTGGTAATTCTTTCAAATACATTTTTTGTTTTTAATTTTTAACTTTCATGCGTTTCCTTCAGTTGCATGTTTTATCTTTTCAGATTCAGATATTATTTTTTTTTACAGTTTTATACAATATATAGTATACAGTAGTTGTACAATAACATGAAAAACTTAATTTGTCCCTCAGCCAACAGACTTCCATAATATTTTTATGTTTTTTCTAGAAATGTTCATTCACGGTCTGCAGGGAGACCCACCATCCAGCTCCTGAAGGAGCAAGGTAAATACCAAAGTTTAGATTATTTTATTTCTTTTTCTTTTTTCATATATTTTACAAGTTAACTGCAATTCCTCTGAAATTTCACTAGGTGTCGAAAAAGCCCTGCTTCATGCTTTTGATGGGAAACCGTCAGTTGCTCTGGAGGGAGTGAAGGCTGGATATTTCTTTTCCATCCCACCATCCATCATACGCAGTGAACAGGTACAAAAGAGCACCTGGTCGAGTTAGATTAACATTAACAAGCCACAAATACATTCCACATATATTCTTGTTTGTCATTTATATTTTTGAATAGACATTAAAACATGGATTTTATAGACATGGTTGCAGGTCGTTTGGATTTATTTGCATTAACCTTTTTGTATGCAAGTATTTCAAGTTTACATAACTGAATTACTGACACGATCTCTTCAGACAGCACTGACTTGTTTACTTGGTTGACTTTATCAAATCGGATGTTAATGATTGATGATGGTTTCTTTGTGTATTTTCCACCAAGAAGCAGAAACTTGTGAAACAGTTGCCGTTAGAGAACATCTGTCTAGAAACTGATTCACCTGCTCTCGGCCCAGAAAAGCAGGTAAAGGATTAAAATAACTGCCTGAAATCTAGAACCAGAATATTTACCAGTAGTTAATACAATTCATAGGTCTGATATACCTTTGTTCTTGTGATATTGCATGTATATTTGTGAATCTTTTATATTTCTTGCATGCTTTTATCAGTATAATTGCTAACATTTTATTTACCTGATCATACCATATCTTTCTTGTTCTGTGTCTTGATTGCAGGTGAGAAATGAGCCCAAAAACATCTGTATCTCTGCAGAGTACATCAGTAAGATTAAAGGAGTGTCGCTGCAGGAGGTGATGGAGGTGACCACACAGAACGCTCTCCGACTCTTCCCAAAGCTAAAATCTGCTATCAGACCCTGATAGAGTCTTAAAAGTTTACTTCATCAGTCTAGAATATCTTGAACTATATGTCGAGGTAACTTAATGTGGAAGTCAGATTGAACCATGATGCCCTGAAGTGTAAATCATTAAAAAAAAAAAAATTGTCAGACAAGGTGTAAATCAGTGCCGGAGCCACATATTAACAACAAAAAACACCAAAATGTTGGCTCTATAACTGGGTTTCAGTGCTGAAAGCCATTTATTTATCTCCGTTTATTCTTTAATAAAAGATGAGATAATTTAACACACAAGTTGGATATTTTTCATGTGTCCGATACATCTGAAACATCCAGCATTTCATAAACACCTTGTCATGCAACACAGACAACAGCTGGCATCCATCACAGCCGCTCGTTTCATTCATGTCACTGTAAAGAGAATAATCATTTTTTAAAATAGATTTTCCATCAACAGACCTAAGCAGAGCAGCGATATCATTATGCCAGCAATTTTAATGTCACTCATGCTATTTATTTTAACGATGCTGCTCTTTATGTATAATTAAAAGGTGAGTCATCCTTCACTTAACATCAGCTGCTGCAGCCAAACTCTAATGGCCCTGCATCAGTGGCAGTTCACAGCTGTATGAGGTATTGCTGCCTTCAAATGCTCCTCATAAAATCCTACGTTTGAGCTTTCATGTTCATCCTACTGTTTAATTTTAGAGTGTTTTACTGCTGCTAACACTTTAATTTGTTAATTTGTTATAATTCTTGTCACTTCCCACCATCAAATATGTTGACACAGCCCCACATATCAACTTCAGGCAAATACTGTAAATTTGTGCAGTAGATGTAGGAACAGTAAGTCATGTGCTCATGTAATGGCATAGTTTAAATATAAGAGTTTGTCCAGGCCCCTACATTTCCACAATAAAATTAGTGAAATACTTTTATTTTGTTCCAATTTCCCGGATTATCTTGTTGCAAAAAATAAATTAAAACTATCAAAAGTCTGTAGACAGTTTTTTTCATTAATTGAACATATAAGTTATGGTAAAATCTTTTTTCATTTAATCAGGTTAAGAGGTATATAATTGCAAGGTTAGAAGAAAATATAATTAAGGAAGAAAAACAGTTATACCATTAAACTATTTAGTCTGCATTTGAGGTCGTTGGCCTCTATATAACTTACCCATACATTTATAAATAAATAATTAACTTTTAATTTATTTATTTATTGATTTGTTCTTTAAGTAAATGTATAGTTTCTGAAAAATCTTAATTTTACTTTTATTTAAAATAAGGGGTTAGTTTGTGTCTTTGAACTTTCCACACTGCAATACAACAAAAGGTCAAGTAAAATAATTTTGAAATTAAAATGTATTAATGCAGATCAAAAACTTTTGTTTGTAAATTAAAAAAAATGTTTGCAAATCCAAAAGTTTTGATGCTTTTGAGCTGAATGTTGTGGGTGAGAATGTTAATACTTTTAATTAAAGTAGGATTGTAACTTTTGACTTTAACGCAAAATCAAAATCAAAATCAATCAAAATTACTTTATTAATCCCAGAGGGGAAATCCAGTTAGTCTGTTAGCTCTGTTAGAATGAGACAGCCTGATGTCTGTAGGAGCAAACGATCTTTTGTATCTCTCCGTCCTGCAACAGAGAGAGAGGAGCCGTCCACTGCTGTTTTTTTGGTCCATAAAGGTTTTGTGTAGCGGATGATCTGGGTATTTCAGGATGGCCTCGAACATGTTGACAGGTCATCTCTCCACCACCTCCTCCAGTGTGTCCAACCTGGCTTCAACCACAGAACCAGCTCTATAGACCAGTCTGTCCAACCGCCTTCATCTCTGTGTCTGATGCTGCCTCCCCAGCAGACTGCAGCAGAAAACACACTACCACCACAGACTGATAAAACATCTGCAGCATCTTACTACAGATGTCCAGAGATTTGAGCTTCAAGAAGAAAAAGAGGCAGCTCTGCCCCTTTTTGTAGAGAGCGTCTGTATTTAGGGACCAGTTAGGGCTGGGCGATATATCAATATAAAAGATACATCAATATATTTTTTAATGTAATATGGAATTAGACCATATTGCATATATCGATATATAGTAAATTTTTATCTTTCTTTATGTAT
Source organism: Centropristis striata (assembly GCF_030273125.1). Taxonomy (NCBI): domain Eukaryota; kingdom Metazoa; phylum Chordata; class Actinopteri; order Perciformes; family Serranidae; genus Centropristis; species Centropristis striata. The sequence continues at coordinate 8,324,497 of NC_081532.1, forward strand.
AAATTCTGCCCTTATTAGGGTTTCTCATATCTAGTTCTTTTGTAATGTTCGTTATTCTTTTCTCATATAAATATATTTATTTCAGAAAAAGATTGGCTTATTTTATTTCATAGGCTATTTTTATTTAAGATATTTTTTTAATTTAAATGTGCACTTTATGGAGCTTTGGTTTTTTTTTTTTTAAAAGGTACTCCTGTTGCTATACAGTATTCATGTTCACTTCAGCGATTTCAATACAACTACTTGTGACATGTCATATTTGACTTTGACTTTGACTGAACATTTGTTCTTACTTTGCGATAAAAATTGGGATATATATTGATATGCAGCCTAAATATATCGGGATATGACTCTTGGTCCATATCGCCCAGTCCTAATCACCATGTCGTATACCCTTGGATACTTATAACTTGGCCCCACCTCCATGTCCACCCCACAGGTATTCACTGGCTGAAGAGAGGTTTGAACCTGCGGAAATCTATGATCATTTCCTTTCCCCTGATCATCCAGCTCCACTGGCTACCTGTTGCACCCCGCATCAAATTCAAATCTCTAATGCTCGCCTATAAAGTTGTCTCCGGTGCTGCACCCAGCTACTTTAACGCCCTGATTCAGACATATGCTACCTAACGACTGTTACGCTCTTCCAATGAACGGCGCCTGGCTCTGCCCCCCGTTGGTCCAAGGCAATCCAGACTCTTTGCATTTCTTGTTCCCCGCTTGTGGAACACACTACCAGTTCCTACCAGAGCAGGGGCGTCCCTCTCTACATTTAAAAAACACCTGAAGCTCTTCAGAGAGCATCTTCTCTAGCACCACACGATAATTCTACTCCTTAATGAATTATCACTAGCACTTATTGATGCACTACAGTAATGGCTCTTATCACATCTTGATTGTTCCTCTTTGTTCCTGTGAGTGGCTTTAGATAAAAGCGTCCGCTAAATGACTAAATGTTAATGTAGTCTTTGAGGTGTTGAGTAGGAGATTATAGTTCTTGTGACTCCAGTCACTGAAGGCTTGGAGTCACAAGAACTATTTCCTACTAATCACCTCATAACGTGGGTCATTGCAGTTCATTATACATTTCAACTTAACCCATAAGAACCCATGGTGACACGCATGTAACAAACACTTTAAATGTTCAAGAATCTCCCATATACAGCTTTATGCTTGACTTTAACTCATTAAGTCTCTTAGCAAGACTGTGTGACTGTGACAAGAAGTGACTTCTCCAAAATGTGGCTGTGACTGGAAACAGAAATGTGAAAAAGTAGCTAATTTCAAAAAGATTATTTTTTGTTACTAGGCTAAGTTTAAATCCATTTAACAATTCTAATCCATTAATGTCCTGTATTGCACTTAACCTGTTTTGACCATATTTCCTGAACAAATAAATATAAAACAAGTAGCAAAAATATCAATGTGACGTATACGTAACAAAATGGTAATAGGCCACTCAATTATTTTCGCTGTTTGAATTATTTTAAATTAATATATGGTCTGCTTTTCAATTTAAAGTACATTTGACCAAATATAAACAAAAAATAATCCTATCCTGTCACAATTTTGATATATGTTGTGGAGATGCAAAGAAAAAGGCAAATTTGTGTTTCTGTTAGCAGAAAAGTTGTCTAGTTTATTTATTTTAAATAAGAAATATCATAAACATAAATTCCATAAACGCCCAATGTAACGTATATGTAAACATCACAGATCTTTGGCATTTAGGGCGAGTATTCTATTTTATTTTTGTGATCCACTTAGTATGTGGTATATCTTATGGGTTTGGAGTCCAACTATTTATTGAAAATACACGTTTTATTTACAGTAATAACTTTATTTATATATGATATGTAGACAAGCTGAGAAAGCCAGTTGGAAGTGCATCATAGGAGCTTTCACAGTGTGCCATTTATGTTTTCTAGACCATTTCTAAATTGTGAATTTTCTTTCTACAATGAAAACTATAACTTTTTAATTTACATGCAAAGAGACTGTTTTGTAGTTTTATTATTTATTATTTTCTGCTGTTTGTGTGTACAAATGTTTTTTTAATGGTACATTTCCATAGACACCATTGTCGTTTGTTTGTATTTTCGGTTCCTGGCAGCTTTATACTTTAATTAAAATAAAATGGAGAATCTAACGGATAGCCAAGTTTGTGTGGAGAAAAAGGAGCCATGCATGTGATGTAAGGACAGACCATAGACTGAAAGATGCTAAACAGAGAAAGAAGAAGAAGAAGAAGAAGAAAAAGACTTTATTAATCCCACAATGGGGAAATTCATCCTCTGCATTTAACCCATCCTTTTTTACACACAAGTGAATTTAATGCATAAAATTAATTAATGCATAGGAAGTTGACAAATTTGAACCAAAATCTCCTGGACTTCAGAGGTTTAACTTAATTTATGTGTTCACTGAGAGGGGGGAAAAAATCATATCTTTGTGGTATCTTGTGAACGCAGCATGCGTGCGGTTGACGCCCCGCCCCGCCCGGACACGTCAGCTGCCACACACTCACTGGGCAGAAACCAGACGGGCCATGGGAGCGACTGACAGTCTGTTGAACCAGTGCGGAGGTTTGTTGATACCCGGAGCTCGCGCCTGAACTTTGCCTCATTGGCTCGTGTTTGTCAAACTCTCCTCGCGGGGTCGCCTCGGGGAAAAAAACTCCGCTTGTCCTTCAGCGTGTCGCTTTGCTGGAGTTGAGGTGTTTACAATAAATTGTGTCAGGAAGTCAAATCAAGGTGAAGGGAGGCTCGTGCTGCAGTCGCACGATGCTCACTGCACGCGCGCGGAACTCTGAGTTCTTTTGTTGAAAAGTTGGTGAGTAAAAGTTGAATTTCCTTTAATCATCGCTATTTCTAATCATTCTTCATTGTGAAAACTGTTTAATTCTTTGTTTAATGTATCGCATTTGTTTTTAAACTTTTCCAGTGCGCCTGTTGTTGTCTTTCTCTTATCACACAGCCCGCCACGTTAATGTTGCACTTTTATCAGTATTCGATTAGGCTGTCTTTCCCAAAGCATGATGTGGACATGGACTCATACACAAGCATGGGAACATAAACTGATGTTCAGACACTGATGAGCTCATCAGCTTCACTCTTCCAAGTCACCTCATAGCTTATTGGGATTGCATATTTTGGAGAAAATAATACAATTGTGATTGTTTTTGCCTGATTTGACTGCAAGATTATTCAGGTTAAAGGGGAATGATCATTTTTGTATCATTATTGTCATTTCAATTGAAAGTATAAGCAAAAGATAATGGGATTTTTGTGAGGATCTCTAAACAAAGATTATTTTTTCGCAATTATGTAAAATTTGATCTAATTTTTTTAAATTCAGTTGACAAATAATCCTATAATTTTGATATTGCACTTGTCAATGTTGCGATTTCAAATAAATGTTTATTTATTGTGCACCCCTAAGCGACCTGTTACAGAGACCCTGTTATTTCTTGCCTCTGCAGGTGTGAATATGAACACCATGACAGGTGAGGTGGTGGTCTGGAGGGGTCTGACCTGGATGAAGCAGGCAGCCAGCGGGAACCAGAGGCTGGTAAACTTCCATCACGCCGCCGGATCAGCAAGGGTGAGCGAGTCAGCTGTGATTTGGTCTTCATGCAGCTGCAGTGCCGGATAGAGTTTCACAAACATGCAACCCAGATACCATCTAAGTCTGTTTTCTGCAGCCGTCACCTCATCAGCACCATCAATAGAGAGAACAGGGTTGTGTAGCTGGTGATTTATAAAGTTGGATGGTGGACTTTTATGTGAAAAAAAACTGACTGATTAATGATTTTGTACTTTTTCTGAAAAGAAAAGCTTCAAAAACACATTGGAAACACATAGGGACAATGATTCTCAACGTTTTATCCAACAAATGTTTACAAAGCATTTTTCGATACTTTATTCTGTTGAAGTGTTTTGTACATTCTGGTTCTGCCATTGCTAACAGGACTTTCTGCATGTTTGCACGTACACTTACTCCTCCACTATATTGAGGAACAGAAATTGCTGTCACTGCTACATGAGTCATCACTTCCACAACAGATCCTGCAAATCCTGTATATGGCTGCCTGTAGTTTTTGCATGCTCTTGACAGCACTTCATTTGTCTTATTGTATTTTCATTTTGACAGTTTATTTTAACAGTACTTGTGTGGATGGGATTTTATTTCTAAGAATGAAGGAGGAAAATACCTGTAACTGTGTGTGCATGTCAAGTAGTGCTGTTTTTTTGGAGTTTGTTAGCTTCAGACTGAGCCAGGCTATCTGTTTCCCCTTGTTTCCAACCTTTTAGTTAAGCCAAAAATAACGTGGGGCCGGATTCACAAAAGTGTTCTTAAAATAAAACGTAAGAAAATTCTTAAGAAGAAAAAAAAAAAAAAAGATGTTTCTAAGAATGTTCATAAATGCTATTCATCATTTTTCTTAAGAATTGTCGTATGTCTTAAGAACTTCTTAGTTTTCTCACTTAGGACGTTCTAGCTGCCACCCAGAGAACTTCCATCTTAAATAATATGTTCATAGCGATTAATTAAGCTGTATCAAATACAAAAACTGCCTTTGTGATTTACTAAGAGTACATTGTAGTGTAATCAAGGAATAGGCCGACATGTCGCATAGACTGAAAGGACATTTCAGTTACATATCAACTGCCAAAATAAGCTGTATGTGATACATACACATAAAAAACTACTGTGACCGACTTCAATGAACACTGTGTTAACACTGTGTCTAGGGCTAAACTAAATATTAAAGAATCAAATAAATGTCATACAAATTTGTTCAAGTTAATAAATAAAGACTTATCTTTTCACTGTAGCTGTTTTAAAACTGGTGAGGGCTTCTCTAAAAGTTGTGAAGAAATATGAGAAGAAATCTAAGAACTCTGAGGAAAAAACTTAAGAAGAAAGTTAAGAAAAAAATAAATAAAGTACCAAATCTTCTTAAATTTTGTCTTAAAAGCAAAGTCAAGTAAAAAGTAGCACTTAAGAAGCATTTTTATTCTTAAGAATGCTTTGTGAATCCAGCACCAGCTTCATATTTAAAAGGACAGAAAGGAGTGGTATCATCTTCAACACCTACTCATATGAATGATGTTTTGTCGTACAGGAGATGTTCATCAAACATCCTAAAGTCTGCGTCCACAGACCCACAGCAGCACAGCTTCACAGATATTCCACTCTGGGAGCTTGTTTCAGCACCTGTGTCATTGGAAGTGTAAACAGCGGTCAAGCGACCTGCAGTGGACGACCCTGCACCAAGCGTCTGAGGTCCCACAGGGACTGGTCACACCGACTGTTCTCTGGACATACGAGGTTATTTAACCAGGACAACTCCACGGTGGGACGTCTGACAACAGAGGATGTTGATAAAGCAGGAAACACCAAGAAAACAGACTTTAAGCGGCATAGACAAGTGGTATTCACTCCAATACTTTCTTTATAATGATGAAAAATCTGTATTTCAGTGACAACATTGGACAGGATAATGTTTTTTTCACCATTAGTCCTTTAAGTTTAGTTCTTGTCTTGTATTTCAGCTCAGTGAAATGGCCAGAGAGAGGAAGGTGCCCATCACACGGATAGGAAGACTGGTGAACTTTGGAGGTAGGTGTGTTTACTGCTGTATTGGTCACATTACAGAATAAAAGCGACATTAATATTACTGTAGTCCTGGTTACCATAAAGGTTTGAGTTGCTCTGCAGCCAGTGTTAGATTACTGGGCAGCTGCCAGGTGCTGTGTGCAAAGTGTATGAATGTGAAGCAGAACATGTGCTCAGCAAAGAGGATTGTTGATTGTTTGTTTTATGCAACTTTACTCACCTTTGAGTCTGTTTGAAGTGGTTGACTTCATTTTTTGACCAGCGTTTTGTTTATATTTACTTCCTCTTCATTGAGTTTCCTGGTGCATTTCTGTATTTATTCATGCATAAAGTAGATTGATGGAATAATATCAAACTATTAGCAGAAAGGTGTGTTGCATCACTCAAAAACAAAAATCCTGCTCCTTAACATTACTTATGTTGAAGAAACTCAGCAGGGTATCTCTAAGTTTTAGATCATTGTTTAGACTGAAATTATACTTTTTAAATGTTTAGAAAATATTTTCTACTGTGTGTGTCTTAAGTAATTACCCAATAAGTTGATGGATTTATTATAGCAGAAAATTATTTAGCAAAAATTAGGTACTTTTTTTAGAACAAAATGCTCCAAATTAATTAGTTTCACCTTCTAATATAAATATATATATATATATATATATATATATATATATATATATATATATATATATATTTTTTTTTTTTTTTTTTTTTTTTTTTTAAATAAACTTAACCAGTGTTTCCCAGTCCTCTCCTTGCTCCCACAAGGCTGATTCAAATGCTCGGTTTGTTATCAAGCAGCATACGAGCCAATAATTTGAATCAGCTGTGTCAGCAGAGAGGGACCTGAAACATGCAGGACAAGTGGAACCAGGGAAACACTGAACTATTGAGAAAATGGGCAGCAGATTAATCAATAGTACAAATTATTAGTTAAGGCTAATTTGTTATATGTTTTGAACCAACTTAGTGTTGACCTCACTTTTTTATTTTATTTTACAACTACACAAATTAAATGACCCAGAATCTAATTTTGTAGCATTTAGTAACTCAAGATAACTTAATCTTCTTTTTTTTTTCATTCTTGTATTTGGAAATTATACGATTCAAAAAATATATTTTTCTTATACAGTCTGTCTAGTCTTGGCTGCTTGTTGAAAGGCTATGAGTACCGGCTGTGTGCATTTCTCTGTGATTTGAGCATTATGATATTTTAACAGTGTTTCTATATCGCTTGGACCTGCTTTATAATCACAAAAGACATGGAAATCTCACTTTTTACTATATGGGAACTTTAAATTGACTTTAGTTAACTTTGTGCAAACGACATTGGAGTGCCGTAAATGATGTCAACATGACAGATTTAATGTGATTTGGTACTCTCTCTCTGTTTCTCTCTCTCTCTCTCTGTCTATCCATATATATATATATAATAAACTATGCTACTAAATAAACTATGCTACTTTAAACTATCTAGAAAGTTTAAAAAATAAATATATATATATATATATATATATATATATATATTTATTTATTTTTTAAACTTTCTAGATAGTTTAAAGTAGCATAGTTTATTTTTTAAGCCTGTTGCTGCAGCGAAGTGAACACCAAAGCACCTAAGTGTAATTTTAGATTTGGATGATTGGATGAGAGGGTTTGCATTGATGGCCTCGGTCACCAGTTTTGGAGAGCTGGCCAGGCTGTGGGATGTGCTGAGTATCGGTAGCTGAAAAAAATTTTTCAAGAACTTTCCAGAGTCCTGCTAATATATAACACGTTGCCCACTTATGAGCAGTAGTATCAGCTGTTTCTTGGCCTTAAACGGCTCCTGAACTGTCAAAGGGTCCGAGTGTTGCCCGGAGAAATCAAACCACCTCTGGTTACTGATTGCTGTTATCACGACATTTGTTGTTGCTGCTGTTATCAGATGCAGAGTAGGTCATTGGTGAAGGTAACACCGTGGGCATTCATAAAAAAAAAACAATTGCCATATGAATGATGTTAACGTCACCTTTTTTTAAGAGTTTCTGTTATTTCAAAGAAAGTTTCTGAATCGTATTTTGTGTTATTTTGTTTTTGCAGGTCTGGCGGTTGGACTCGGCTTTGGGGCGATCGTTGAAGTGGCCAAGAAGAATTTTTACCCCCAACAACAGAAAGGTGATAAGAGGAAGACTTTTTGTTTTATTGCACAAGTGTGTTAATGATCATAACATCAATATAAAAAGCAAACATGGTTTATGTGACTACTCTAAAATAACTCAGTCTACATTTTATGTTGCATGTCAAACAGGAAAATGTCATACTGTAGTGTATCACAAAATAAGTCAATGTAAAGTCATAGTATAGTATGTCATTATTTTTTTCCATAAAACTCACAGCATAGTATGTCTGTCGTGTGTGTATATATATATATATATATATGCCCTTCAAAATGTGATAAATAGTCATACTATAGTATGTAATTTGAAAGAAAATGTATAATGCATTGAATTATCATTTTAAAAAGTCAGTACAGTATGCCATTAAGAAAATCACCAACAAATTAAGAAATTATTTTAAAAAATCATGACATAAGATTTTCATTTACAAAATCATAGTATAGTGTGCCTTAAAAAAACATAACAATGTCAGAATCATAAATGCCATAAAAACTTAACAAAAAGTTATACTAAAGGATGTCAAAAAAATATCAACAATGTCCTAGTTTCAACACATCCCATAACATATATGGTTTTTAAGAATATTTAAATTTTAAAAGGTATATTTCGCAGAATAACTTAATTGACAAAGGTTCCTGTGCTGATAGATATGGGAGTATATAATATTATCATTTATACTAGAATGGAGTCTTGCATTAGATTAATATAAAAAAGCATTTATTTGTATAACATATGTTGACATACAACTGCACATGCTTCAGTGTTTTTATTTTATGAAATCAATGAAGGTTAATTTAAATTCTCTTTATTTTATAGATGGTAAAAAACCTGTTCTGTCCTCGAGTGCCTTCCTGTCTGAGGCCAACGCTCAAAGAATCGTCCGAACACTTTGTAAAGTCAGAGGAGCAGCTCTGAAACTGGGACAGATGCTCAGTATTCAAGGTGAGGTACAGTCAGAAATGTCACAGGAAAAGGAAGTGGCCTTCAGTGATGCAGTACCACACACACACACACACACACACACAAACAAACAGTGCCAAGGCTCGTTATGGACAGTAATTGCATCAGTGTACACATGAAGGTTCAGCTTTCACCGGAGACTAAACACAGACGGCAAACCGGTGATTGAGATTCCCAACAAGACTTCATCATGTTTCTGATTTGGACTCACCGGGAAACAAACAGCAAAATGTCATCACCTAAAATAAACCTCGGGCCAGCTGAACACAATAAGTGCCATTCCAGTCGAGTTATTGTCGGCAACTGAGGCTCAACTGACACTTAAAACAGCAAGCTTACTCTACAGTGTTGTTATGTCCTCAGACGTCCACAGTGGACGGAGGAAACTATGTATTTACTGCACTTAAGGACACCTTTGAGGTACTGGAGTATATTTGCTGCGCCTCTGTACTGTCAATACATTTAAAAAAGGCAAATATTTTACTTTTGCTCTACTTTTTACCACATTTATTTGATAACTTAAAACTCTTCTCTGCAGATTCAGATTAATTACATAAAATATAACCAATACAGTAAATTATGTTGTATTATAGATTAAAAATAATCTTTATTGATCACCAAGAGGTAATACACAACCACCCTCTAGAAATTTGAATGCAGGACACTAATAAACCAAGCAGCGGACCTGGAGACACGGACCATTTTCCATAGTTGCTCCACCCTCTGGAACTCCGCCAAAACACATCCGTGACTGTACTGACCTGCCAACCTTCACAAAAACTCACAAAAACTCACTTATTCAGAATGGATTTTAATGCCTGACTGCTTTTAGTTATCTTGTGTTTTGTCTGCTTTTAAACTAGTTTTTAAAAAGTGCTTACAAATCTGTAAAGTGTCTTTGATCATCCTGAAAAGCCCTCCATAAATAAAATGTATTATTATTATAAATAATTGTTACAGATATTTCTACATGTACTGTACTATGATTTATTAGTTTAGATTAGTTTTGCTGTTGTCTGCCTTCTTTCAAATATAAGAAAATGAAGAAAACCAGGGTGGTCTAATCATTTTTTCCATGACTGTACATGAGGTTTTAAACATTGCATGTGTAACTCTGTACTTTCTCTCCCCTCAGATGACGCCTTTATTAACCCCCAGTTGGCCAAAATCTTCGAGCGTGTTCGTCAGAGTGCGGACTTCATGCCCTCTAAACAGATGATGGTACAGTGTGCAGAGCCGCAGTTAACCCTTAATAGGGCACTCATTGAAATACTTGCAAATTCCAAATTTCAACCCTAGAGAATATTGAAGGATATTAGATACTGCCAGAATGTGTAAAAAACATACAGACCCGGGGGAGGGGGCTGATATTTTGAGAAAAGAGTTTACCTGATTGAAGTGGCAAATCTACGAGAAAAAAGTTGTTTTTTCCACTTTTTTGTCGTAAATCTGCGACTTTTTTCGCGTATATTTGCCACTTTAAATCTCTTAAATCTGTGACTTTTTTCTTATTCATACTTGGCCCTAATATGCCGTCATAGTCAAGTTCTCCTGGTACAAGTCACTGAAGAATAACTCTGTTTGTACGACTGTTTCTTGCAGTTTTTTTTCTAAATTTTTCATTTTTACATTGGAGGTCAAGGTCAATAAAGTTAATATAATTATATTATTATCATACTGATTGGTCAGATGTCATGGTGTCACTGTCTGTGACGTAGCCTGATCTTTGCTGATTAGCTGAAGAAATCTATGTGGTTCTACGACCAAACAGAGAGACATTTTGATATCCACTGAAGTTACCAAATATAGTTATTCGCCCGATAAAGGGTTAACGCCACATTAAACTCATTAGTCTCCACTTCACAGATGAACTTTCTCTCTGCAGAAAGCCATCAGCAGCGACTTTGGCCCAAACTGGAGAGACGAGCTGGAGTACTTTGAGGAGAAGCCGTTTGCTGCGGCGTCCATCGGTCAGGTGCATTTAGCGAGGCTGAAGGACGGCAGAGAGGTCGCCATGAAGATCCAGGTGAGATTCAGGAGGTTTTCACAGAGATAAAGCACAGACTGTTACAAAACACAGCAAAGAAAATCACAACCTTGTGTGTTCTTTCAGTACCCCGGGGTCGGCAAGAGTATCGACAGTGACGTGAATAACATCATGACTGCTCTGAGTTTAAGCAACGCGCTCCCTGAAGGTAACATTGTTGCAGAGCGTCTTATCATTCCTGTGATAACAGCTGCTATTGTCTGATGTTGGTAACCTCCGCTACGGTCAATATACTTTCCCCTCTCGAGCAGCTTGAATGTCATGATTTTCAGCTTTTCAACATTTACCCTTTTTTTGTTCTTTCGCAGGTCTGTTTCCTGAGCATCTTATTGAGGTCATGAGCCGGGAGCTGGCGCTGGAGTGTGATTACATAAGAGAGGCTAAATGCGCCAAAAGATTCCAGTGAGTTGTTCACACGTATTCTCACGACATGGATCCTCACTGGGGATCAGTGGCTCTCAACACTTTAAACCCATTGAAATGAAGCAGTAATTTCCTGAGAAGTGTCTACAGGTGCATCTCAATACATTAGTTTATCATGGAAGAGTCAAATAGCCCCAACCAAGTGTTGAGTCATATAGATGGACAAACTTTTCAGAGGCCAACATTTCCATATTAAATATACTTATTAAAATTGGTCTTTTGTAATATTAAAAAAAAATTGAGACACTGAATTTTAGGTCTTCATTAAATGTAAGCCATAATCATTATAATTAAAATAAATGAAGACATGAGATGTTTCATTCTCTGTGTAATGGATCTATATAATGTGTTATTTCCACTTTTTGAATTGAATTACTGACATAAATAAACTATGATATTCTAATTTATTGAGATGCACCTGTATAAGCTGTGAGCAGTTTGATAAAAAAAAAAAAAAAAAAAAAAATCTGCTTGTTAAGAATAATTTATATCCTTCCATGTATTTTTACCTCAATTCTGTATTGCTTGGATATCCTTAGTTTTATATCTTTGTCAATCATTCACTGCTATAATATGACTTTTTAATCAAATTAAGACATACTATACTGACTTGTATTATTATGCAACATGCTATACTATCTTCTCATTTAATTCTCAAAGGAAATAAAGTGAAATTTTCCCCAAATTTTTCTTTTAAGACCTAAAAACATTCTCACGCTGATAATGGCCGTATTCTCCTGTGCACCAGGATCGTCCTTTGCTGTTGACATTTTTAACTTTGTTGTTGTTTGTTGTTGTGTGGCAGAGAGCTGCTGAAGGATCACCCGTACTTCTACGTGCCCGATGTGATTGACGAGCTGAGCAGCGCACACGTTCTCACCACAACGCTGGTGCCCGGTTTCCCTCTGGACCAGGCCACCGACCTCCCGCAGGAGCTCAGGAATGAGGTACGCCAGCCGTGAACTCTGCACCGCGTACAGCACAATTTACACCTCCAACGCTGCCGACGTGTTGGCAGCGTTGGAGGTGTTCAGGGTGATGTGCCGAATGCAGAAACAAAACACCTTCTATAGCCCCAGAGGCATGTCAGCACAATATTAAACTGTCACAACACACAATTCATCAGTTTCTATATACAGGTGCATCTCAATAATAAATTAGAATATCATAGAAACGTTTATGTCAGTAATTCAAAAAGTGGAAATGAGAAATGATCCATTACACACAGAATGAAACATTCCATGTCTTAATTTATGTAATTTATTCTAATTATAATGATTATGGTTTACATTAAATGAAGACCTAAAATTCTGTGTTATTTAAATATTACAAAAGCTTGAAAAAAAAAAAACTTTAAAAACTATGTTTAATGTGAAAATGTTAAAACATGGGTCTCAAACTTGAGGCCCTCGTGATGATATTTTGTGGCCCTCACCTTGATATGAAAGTTTAATGTGAGTTTTATATGAATGGCACTTTACCGTGTTGTGTGTGGAAGGTCCCTTTAATAACTTTTCTTTTTTTAATTTTGTGTCTTTTTTTAAATAATTTTGTGTCTTTTTTGGTAATTCTGTCTTTTTTTTTTGTTATTTTGTGTTGTTTTTTTTAGTAATTTTGTGTCTTTTTTTTGTCATTTTGTGTCTTTTTTTTGTCATTTTGTGTATTTTTTTGGTCATTTTGTGTCTTTTTTGGTAATTTCTATGTCTTTTTTAGTAATTTTTTCCATTTATATGCACTCTACACTTGGTTGGGACTATTTGACTTGAACTACTGGAAATTGACTTTTCCATGATAATTTATTGAAAACGTATTTATTGAGATGCACCTCTCCATGGAGCGCTATTTTTCCATCGTCACAATGACCTTTTCAGTTGATCCTCTTATCTTTCTGCTTTTTCTTTTCATAGATTTGCGAGCAAATCTTGATTTTATGCTTGAGAGAGCTTTTTGAGTTCAGATACATGCAGACTGATCCAAACTGGTCCAACTTCTTCTTTGATCCACAAACTCACAAGGTCAGTTTGTCTCAATCCCTTCATTTAATCAGCACACTGTTAGAACATTTCATACTCCGCCACCCCGTTCTTTAAATACTGAGACGGCCTTGTTTTTCTCCTTCATGTGTTCAGGTTGCACTGTTGGATTTCGGAGCCACGCGGGGATTTGATAAGAGTTTCACTGACACCTACATTGAGGTGAGAAGTTGCAGAAACACTTTATTTTATATTATGAAACATTTTCTCATTACTTCATACCAAATTCTGTGTTCTCAAGACACTTTTCTTGTAATAACACATTTAATTGTATCTTGTTGGATCACAAAGTTATTTAAACATGTTTATACCCCATTTCATATTTTAATATAGTCTGGGCAAGCACGTTTCCTACTACACTCCACAGAATTTTGGATGTTCAGAAACATTTTGTGAGGATGGCAACCCGATCTGATTCACATGCCTCATCTGTACCTCTTTTTTAGAAACTACAGATACTTACATGACATCAATATCTCCAAAAATGTGTTTTAATTTATCAGGTATATCCAGATCATGAAAACTCTCCAGAGCACTTTAAGACTTATTTTAAATGTAATTCTCAGGTTCACTCTTATCCAACGCATCATTCTTTGGATCTTCAATCGTCAATTTATTGTTAAATTTAGGGGCACCAAATTATTCATTCCCATCTGGCAAAGAACTCCATCTCTATAAAATGTTTCAAAAGATGTCCATTTAACTGCTGTTTTAAAATTCTAATTCACACACAAAAACACTTTTATATCATGTTCATGTTTTTGTTATTGTTATTATAACTTGTTGTTGATGTTATGTTTTTTCTATTACCAGTTTGTTATTACTTTCTTATAACTATAACATTTTAGGTGGAGGCTTTAAATAAGCTCATTTGGGTTTTCTGCCTCCTTATTTATTATCTTTGTCATTTTTATCTAATTCTAACTATGCAAAATAAATAAATAAATATATAACACACAAACACAATTAAAATCCATTCAATGCTAAAGAGAGAAGATATTCTCGTTGAATAGAAAAAGATTCACAATGCCGGTTTATTATACGTTTTATTACATGTTTGTGATGAGTCATTGAATGTTTTGTAATAAAAAAAATGTCTTGTAACATAAAAGTTGTTTGGAGGATCATGCAGGCAGCAATGCAGTACATGAAAATGTTGAAATATTTCATAGAAATCCACAACTTTTTTTTCATGCATGCAAACATTTCACGCTGAGTTTAATTTCTCCTTTATCTCATCAGATCATTAATGCAGCTGCAAAACAGGACAGAGAAGGTGTCCTGCAGAAATCCAGAGAAATGAAGTTCCTCACAGGATATGAGTCAAAGGTAAAAATATCTTAACAGTGTGTAATCACAGTGACCTTTAGTTTAAGAACAACAGTTAAGAGGTAGTTGAGTAGTTGGGACTTTCTGTTAAACACAAAAACCTTCAGGAGAAATCTCACCTCTAGACCCAGAGGTCGAATAAGTAATTAGATCCTTAAAAGGTAACAACCACAATCAAAAAATACAACACTTGTATATAAAAGTCTTGTATCAAAAATAAAAGTACTCACAAAGCAAAGTGGCCCCTTTCATTAATCTATTATATTTATATCATATTAGAGTATGCCTGAAACATGAGGTTATAGTATAGTATAAATAAATAAATAATAATTACCCTGGTAGGACCATCCTATCACGTGAGCTCTACACTCCCCGGGGTCTGTCTTCTCAAACTCAATGAGGATTTTCAATGGGTTTGTGGTTAGATGCCTGAAATAAAGTCTGTGGTTAACACAAGCGGAAGAGATGTTCGCTTTTAGTTTTACAACATAAAATACGTTAGGAAATACCCCACTTGTGAATTTTTACGTTTTTATATGTCCTTAAAAAGGCGGTTGTTAACAAGTAGCTAAATGAGTCTACGGTGGTTGTCGGGGACATTAAACATCATCAGGCCGGACACGGACGGGAACTCTCTCACTAGTCCGCCTCACAGCCTCTAGTCGTGTTTTTCAGTGCTCTTGCAAACTCTTGTTGATTATGTTCATAAACATTTTATTAGGCTACGGTTTTGCTAGCTTGTTTTAACTGCTGGTCAGCTTGTCAGAGACTGAAGCACCGTGGTGTAGTTCGCTATAGCGTAACGTTAGCTTTTTACTTCTGTCGACTGCATCAACAATTCAAACATCATAAAAGTTCATTTGTGAAGATTATCCTGCTGAACCAAACACATAAGCATCAGAAACGTGTGTTTGCCACAGAGCTTATTTTCTGCAAAAATCCCATTGGATAATTCTCAATAGACCCCATGGTGATGCTACTTCTGGGTTGGCCTACAAAAATGCAATACCATTTAGTTTCCTCTCCATGGTATTTTACACTATTTACAGCTGGAATAGGGCCAGACTATCATGTAGAGCTCACATGATAGAAGGTCTTACTAGGCATTCAAAAAATTTCAAAGTATTGTTTTACAAAATGTCAGAAAAATGCAGCATGCCATACTTTGACTACCCCCCTTTTTAAGCTTAGCATGTTGCATGTCATTTCTTAAATCTGCACACAGTGTGTAAAGACAGATATGTTGTGTTTTAGGGGCTGAAGGTTCTGTTTCTTGTCTCGGAGCTGTTGAACTTTTGGTTGAAGCCTGTTGTCTAATTTCTTTTCTTTTTCTGTCATTAGTCGATGGAGAACGCTCACGTGGACGCAGTGATGATCCTCGGCGAGGCCTTCTCCTCCGTGGAGCCCTTCGACTTTGGATGTCAGAGCACCACAGAGCGCATCCACAGGCTCATCCCCGTCATGCTGAGGGAGCGCCTCACGCCGCCTCCCGAGGAGACGTACTCCCTGCACCGCAAGATGGGCGGCTCCTTCCTCATCTGCTCCAAACTAAAAGCTAAAATATCCTGCAACAACATGTTCCAGGAGGCGTACAGCAACTACTGGAGGGACGGACGCCCCGAGTCCACAAACTAGCTGAAGACTGGCCTTTAACTCTCGTGTTTCTGGTATGTTGAACAATTTAACTCAAACATTCAGAAGGTATTTTTGTGCGACCTGGGCCAGGAGAATTTTTGCGTTTTTACATCTCATCAGGTAAACAAAAAAACAATAAATCTGAATAATATTTGCCAATTAAGAACAATGTAGTGTGTGACTTATATTCCATGACTCCCATCCAAACTAACATAAGTATTGTTTGAATGAATTTAATAATTGTGTCTACATTCTGAAAATAAATTGACTCTGATGTTGCAAAAACAAATTTGCATTTTTTGAGAATGCACATTTTTATTTGAACCTTAAAAAGTACTGAAAGGCTCAAATATTTTTTATGAAAAAAAGCTTAATGTAAATGAAAACATTTGTAACCAGCTGCATTTAAACATTCAAAACATAATTAACTGATCATTACACAGTTAGATCTGTGTGCAATGGTCACGTTAATATGGTATCAAGGCTACTGCGGATAAAAATCTGACAGTCTGCTGCTTCATAAATAAATTCTTTATTGTGCAGAAGTAATGACTGGCAGTAGCTTGAATAAATATCTATCAAAGAGTCAAGCATCAGAGAGCAAGGCGCCAGCTGGTAATTATCTGCTCCTGCATTAAAAACAGTTGCAGACAAACTGAAATATAAAAATGTTAAGTTGTACCAGCAGCATCGTCTTTGCAGTCGTTTGTTTAACGCTCCACTTGGATCGTGACGCTGGAGAAATCGAACTCTGAGCGCAGGAGCTTTGTTGCCTTCATGAGGACGATCTGAGCGTCAGCATTGTCTCCTGAGGACACAAACGGACATTTTCACAATAATATTATATAGGAAAATACCCTCAATTAAGTAATTATTTTGATTGGTATTGCAACCTATGAAGATTATAAGTAAGAATGCTGAAGAGGAATTATCATATTTGCATCATTCTCATTTTAATAGAAAAATATATTCAAATGATCATGGTGTGTCTTTAGAGGCCGGGACATCTCTCAAATGTAAAAAAAAAAAAAAAAACCCAGAATGAAATAATTTTGAAATCATTTGTTCTGTGTCAAACAGAATGTAGGTCACAGTGCAAATGATTTCCAAATTATTGCAAACTGGGAAACTTTTTTAATAAACACTCTAGAGGCCGATGTGGGATTTCTGGGGCTGATGAATTATAGTGATGACACCATTTCTAAGTTACCCAAGCATGTTTGTCTTTTCTTTTTCTTTTGTCATATTCTGAAAACGTGCTACATACAGGTGCATCTCAATACATTAGAATATGATGGAAAAGTCCATTTCCAGTAGTTCAAGTCAAATAACTCCAACCAAGTATTGAGTTATATAGATGGACATACTTTTCAGAGGCCAACATTTATATATTAAACATACTTTTTAAAATTGGTCTTTTGTAATATTCACATTTTTTGAGACACTGAATTTTAGGTCTTCATTAAATGTAAGCCATAATCATTATAATTAGAAGAAATTAAATTAAGACATGAAATGTTTCATTCTGTGTGTAATGGATCTATATAATGTGTTATTTCCACTTTTTGAATTGAATTACTTGCATAAATAAATGATGATATTCTAATTTATAGAGATGCACCTTTATGTCCACATGTGAGAATGCAGCATAATTAATTAGCTACTGTGCACCGCAACCCTACACTCAGACTGTGTGTCGTAGAGATTAGAGTGTTGATTTTACCTGTGACCACGTGGACAGAAAGTAAAGAGTGACTCATGTTGAGGCTCCACATGTGCAGACTGTGAACGGCCACAACTCCTCTCACAGACAGCAGCACATTTCTCACAGCGCTGAAGTTAACGTCAGCAGGAGTTCCTGCAGAAAACACAGACAACACTCAGTCAGCAAACAAACTGTGGTCATTAAAATGATCATGTTGGAAAGTGAGTTTACCCTCCATCAGGATTCTGAAAACATCTTTCGTGACTGGAAGTGTCGTTCCAAGAACAAGAGCCGAGAACAGGAAGGTGCAAATGGGATCTGCTACTTTATATTCAGGCTGTGAGGAAAACAGAAATCTGATTTAAAAACAAATGATAAACAACAGAATAAAGCTTGAAGGTTTAAACTATCCTCTGAGTGATTCTGCTTCTGTTTGTCAGAATAAGCTGGTTACACTTATGCTTGCATCCAGTTTCAGAAAATAGAGGATATTAATGTCAGTTTGAAAAAAAGAAATTACAATTACAGCAACCCTAAAGTGATATCAAACTTTCTGGCCCTTTGATTCCTACTGAAGATTCTGGTATACAGTTAGAACTTTTCATTTAGCGCCATCATCTGGACAAAATATTCTTCTGTGAAGTATTATAGTTGATGAATAAATGCCTGCAATACTACCACATCATTCAACATCCATGAATATGTAAAAGAAGTATCTATTTGGCATATTGTGTTGCTGCCTGAAAGGCCAATACAAGGAAATAAAAATAAACACTCTCCCTTCAAGTAAATACATTTGAGAAAATAATTCAAAAATGGCCCAAAAGGCCCTACTTTATTTTAAATCTTTTTCCATGTGTATGCAAGTCTTAAAGTATTTATGCATGAGTATGATTACATCTCTACATAATCTTTCCACCCAGAAGTGCATGATGGTGGCATTTTTAGTACAGTATCTACTAGTATAGTTTATTTCTTACCATTTTTTTTATTTATTTAATTTAACCAGGTTAAATTCCATTGAGGTTGGTGACCTCTTCTGCAAGTGAGCCCTGGCCAAAACTGCACCATAAAAAAGTTTCAATTAACAGAATGAAAAGTCATGCAACAGATGCAACACAAAACCAGGCTCCAATTAAAAATAATCATAGGAGGGCTTCTGGTTTATTCTACAACTACTGGTGCTCTTAGAGGGGAAAAACGTAATTGATCCCAAATACAGGTGCATCTCAATGATTAGAATATCATAAAAAAAAGTCAATTTTCAGTAGGTAAGTCAGATAGTCCCAACCAAGTATTGAGTCATATAGGTGGACATTCTTTTCAGAGGTCAACATTTCCATATTAAACACTTTTTAAAATTGGTCTTTTTGTAATATTCAAATTTTTTTTGAGACAAAAAAGCGATAATCATTATAATTAAATAAATTAAGACATGAAATGTTTCATTCTCTGTGTAATGGATCTATATAATGTGTTATTTCCACTTTTTGAATTGAATTACTGACATAAATAAACTTTTCTACGATATTCTAATTTATTGAGATACACCTGTATGTATATATATTGACGTGGAGTAAGTGACCTTTTTTTCGGCCACAAGAGGGGACCAAATTACCATATAATATCCACAAATCTGGAATTCTGACAGAAATGGTTAAACCTAAAATTAAACCTTCAAAGACCTCTTGACTAATGCTGCATTCAAGTGGTGTTGGAAAACTGAGTTCCCGCCCCTGATTTATGTTTCCACACTGACCCAGAAGTGGATGATGGTGGCGGCCAGCAGGACTCCGACACTTTGCACCAGATCTCCCACCACGTGGATGAACGCCGCCTTCACGCTGGCGTTCCCGTGGCCGTGATGCTGCCCGTCCCTCTGACGCCGGCTGCTGGGAAGCGTGTGACTGTGACCGTGAGAGGCTCCAGACTGATGCAGGATCAGGACCATCCTGAGGAGAACAAAGTCAGAACTATTAACTGAACGGCTCAGGACGTGAAACAGAAACATGGAGGTCATGTGGTCATACTGACAGGACGTTGACGCCCACAGCGCAGCCGGAGGTGATGAGCATGATCCGACTGTCGATGTCGTAGTCTCCGTCAGTGATCCTCTGAACGGCCGAGATCACCAACAACGCCGTCACCGCCCAGATCGACACGACTGACAGCAACATGCCCAGAATCTCTGTTTCACACACCAACATGTTTAACTTTAGTCATTTATACAGAAGGTAATAAACCCAAGTAGGGATGTAAATAAAACAAATGATAATTCCCTAATCCCTTTTTTACATACAGGTGCATCTCAATAAATATGAATATCATAGAAAAGTTTGTCAGTAATTCATTTCATGTCTTAATTTATTTAATTTCTTCTAATTATAATGAAGACCTAAAATTCAGTGTCTCAAAAAAAATGTGAATATTACAAAAGACCAATTTTAAAAAGTATGTTAAATATGGAAATGTTGGCCTCTGAAAAGCTGTTTGACTTGAACTACTGGAAATGGACTTTTCCACGATATTCTAATTTATTGAGATGCACCTGTGTGTTCAATTAAACTATCAGTTTGAAGATAAAATGTATTTGTACAAACTTTTGTTTCTGTAAATACTGTGTGCGCTCTGAATCCTGAATTTAATGTTTTCCGTTTATTAACATTTAAACAGTGACCCAGGATCCAAATACTAGCAAACTATATTCATGATGCAATTATCTAAAAATAGACTTAAAAGTACAGGTACCTCAAAATTTTACTTCAGTATTTTCATTAATGCAACTTTATAATTCTACTCTTCTACATTTTAGAGGCAAATATTCTCATTTTTACTCCACTACATTTAGCTGCCAGTTTTAACTTTTGAGGTCAAGATTTACTATGAAAAACACAATAACATTAATGAATGATTTAGGAAGCACTTTATCAGATGGATACTTATATTATTTACTTACTTATAAATAAATAAAATAAAATGAAAGTTAAGAAAAACTAATATACAGTGTTTTTTTTAACAGTGGCTTGCAGTTAAATGAATAGAAAGCAACTGAGTGTGTTCACCAAAATGTCGAACTACTTAAAAAACTAAAAAACAATTTAGTCTGCTCTAAACCAATAAAGTTGTTAGTATGTCACCTGCTCGGTGCCAGCCAAACGTCATGGTGTGTGTTTGCGGCCGGGAGGAGATCCACAGAGAGAAGATGCTGATCGCGATGCTGCCGAAGTCGGTGAGAAGATGTGCTGCATCTGTCATGATGGCCAGACTGCGAGCAGCGTACCCACCTGCACAGAAGAACATCAATTACACCGTTTTAAAAAGCATGGACCAAAAACTCCATCTAAGCAGGGTTCATACGGGTGCTTGAAATCCTTAAAAAAGCTTGAATTTAAATGTATTTTAAAGGTTTAAAAAATGCTCGGATTTTGGATAAAGTGCTTGAAATTCTTACTGTATTTCTTTTGCAGTCTGACTATATCCATCTATAGACTATAGATAATCACATGTTCAATGTAAAAAAATAATGAGTAGCCTATCTGAAATGAAGACCGTTCCTCCTAAAAGTGTAACACCATCGCTGTTGGTATGGTTAAGTGAAATCTCCCCCTTTTAGTATGGAAGTACTCATCTAAAACATGCAATTTTCAACAGGTGTAAGATACTGGAAAGCTTGAAAATTTACCTTGAAAGTCCTTGAAAAATGCTTGAATTTGACCACTGCTAAAGTGTACGAACCCTGTCTAAGGCTCAGTATCAAAGGGTTATACTTGAATATGTTGTGTTTGACTATCTGACATGTAAACTTCACAGCAACGATGAGGCCTTTCGTAAAACATGGGAACCCTTTTTGTCACGTCGGTTTGAATGTTTCCACCATTCTCACAAGAGGGTTTGTATCGTAGCTCAGAATGCTCTGCCTCAAATGGGACACTCGGCTTTACCATTTATTTGATTTACTTTTATTTCTGTATACATTTATTTTACTGATTTGTTTTGGATTTATTCTTACTTGTATAGGATGTGACCCCTGAATCTTCTGCCTGTATGTATGGATTTGGAGTTGAATGTGATGTATTCAACTCACAATGTCTGTGAGCCAAATGATTGTTTGTTTTGTTCGTGTTCTACCTGTTGAAAACTAATAAACATATAAATATAAAATTTTAAAAAAGCATGACCAAAATATTTTACATTGTAAATTTAAACATGTGGGTGACATGGTTTCCAAATCACACAAAAAAACCTTTTACATTTTTATGTTTAGATTCTAATTTTACTTGTACTTCCGTAATGTTTTTTTTTCTTTTTCATTAATATTTTATTCACATTGTTGGAGGGAGCCTGAGACAAAGATTTACCACTTCTGTGTAATTATTGTATATCATTATATAACAAAGAGCTTTTTTACCAGCTGCTCAAATAATTCACCTTTGAGACTTACGTTATTTAAAAAACAAAAAGGTAATTCATGATACAACTACAGTCATGGAAAAAATGATTAGACCACCCATTGATTTCTTCAATTTCCTGTTCATTTTAATGCCTGGTACAACTAAAGGTACATTTGTTTGAAGAAATATAACAAAAATAGCTCATAAGAGTTTAAGAGCTGATATCTAGACATTTCCATGGTTTTCTTGATAATAACCAAAATCATTATCAAGAAAACCATGGAAACTGGCTCTTATGAGCTATTTTTGTTATCCTTATATTTGTCCAAACAAATGTACTTTTAATTGTATCAGGCATTAAAATGAACAAGAAACAAGGGTGATCTAATACTTTTTTCATGACTGTATGTACCATCTTCATAAAGTATCTGAAACATTTGTAGCAGGTTGAAATCTTTTTTCCATCTCACCAACCACCTCTCCGGTCATGAAGACGAGGCTGACGGCGCAGGCCATTAAAAGTTTCCTTCTGGCCAAACGTCTCTCGTCACTTTCAGTTGCTGAAATCGAGTCAGTCTCCAGACAGAACCCGTTTGACCGCCACAGACTGTCCAAGCTGGAGGCGTCGTCACTGGACTCTGATGAAGAGTCTGAATATCTGTCGTCTGGAGAACTCGTCCTGAGAAAAGACAGAACTGTGAAAACACCTCTGACACTTTGAGTCAGGGGTCTCAAACTCAAATTACCAGGGGGCCGCTG
This sequence comes from Centropristis striata, assembly GCF_030273125.1. Classification (NCBI taxonomy): domain Eukaryota; kingdom Metazoa; phylum Chordata; class Actinopteri; order Perciformes; family Serranidae; genus Centropristis; species Centropristis striata. Next base: position 8,347,557 of record NC_081532.1, read on the forward strand.
GAGGCAGTATCAAAAAGACCAAAAAAAAAAAAACACAAAGTTACTAAAAAAAGACCAATAAAGACACAAAATGACTGAACAAAATACTAAATTACTTTTAAAAAGACACAAAATGACCAAAAAATACACAGAATTACCAAAAAAGAAAATTATTTTAAAAAAGACACAAAATGACCCAAAAAAGACACAAAATGACAGAAAAAACCTAAATTACTTAAAAAAGAAACAAAATGACCAAAAAAAGACACAGAATTACCAAAAAAAGACACAGAATTACTAAAAAAGACACAGAATTACCCAAAAAAGACACAGAATTACTAAAAAAGACACAAAATTACCAAAAGTAAATAAAGGGATCTTCCACACACAACACGGTAAAGAGCCATTCATATAAAACTTTCATATCAAGGTGAGGGCCACAAAATATCGTCACGAGGGCCTCAATTGGCCCGCGAGTTTGAGACCTATGCTTTGAGTGATTCATAAATTACAAAAAGCAGACAAGTGATAGAAACATACCATCTAAGAGGCTCCAAATGAGCCTCAATCAGCTGTTGTTTCTCTGAATCTGTTGATAAATCCATATCTTCAGGGGCGCCCTGCAAGTTTAACTAAAGGAAAAGTGAAGCTCGACAACTTTCCACCTGCTGCAGCTCGTGTTATCTCACAGAGGTGGAGCACCACAGCAGCCAATGACGGCCGACTGAGCCGAGACGTGATGGTCATTTTACAGGAAACGGTTAAAAACACAAAACAACTTCATGACATTTCTGGTATCACTGAAGTTTATTCAATAGACGAACATTAATTTTACAGAAATAAACATTTTAGAAACATGGAAAAATACCTGGGAATGTGATGGTAGAACAAAATATAGATTTTTTTCTTTAAATCAAAAACAATTCAAGAAAAAAAAAGGAAAAACAATCCCAGTCAAATGTATTCAGGCACTTTTGCAAAGTTTTTTTTTTTAATCAAGTATACAAAACTGGCTTTTATATACATTTCTGGGATTGTTTAAACTTTACAATAACCAGAGAAAAACAGAGAAAAAGCTAAAAATGATGCGTTTAAATTTAGATTTGTACCAAATGCACAAACCTGACAATCCTACACCCAGCAGAGACAAAACTATAATACATGTATTTATATAAAACATGGTGAAAGATGACATAATTTAAGCTGTTAAATCTTAAAATACACTCAATTTGTCATAAAACTTCCAATCAAAAATATACCTCTGTCATACATAAAAACATGATTCCTGTATTGAGCATAATTTAATAGCACATACAGGCAATAAATCACTCACACACCACAGAGAGATCATCGTCTTTAAAGGAAAGAAATCACCCAGAACATTTGGCAGTGGATCAAACCAGTAAGTCGTCTTGTTGTCGAGTGAAGTTGGTTTTACCGTCACGTGTTGGAAGTGTGTTTTTATAAATGATGTGGGAGGTTTATCTGTACCATTAGAAGTTTTCACCGTCATGTTTTTATTTTGAGGTCAACGTATGTGCAGCTACAGCAAACTAACCAACAGTGCTACTAATATCTCTTAAAGAAATAGTTCAAAATATCAGGAAATATGCTTATTCACTTTCTTAATGAGAGTTACATGAGAAGATTGACATCACTCGTGTCTCTGCATGATGTTAGCATGGAGGCAGTTAGCTTAGCTTAGCTTAGCATAGCATACAGACTGGAAACAGGGAGAAACAACAATCCTGGCTCTGTCAAAAGGCATCAAAATCTGCATATAAAACCTCTAACAACATGCTAATCAGTGAAATTGTGTGGAAACATGTCTGTGGGTTTAAGGGCAGCTGCATGCTAGGACTACTTTAACAAACAGTATTTCATTGTAGGGCGTCTCCAACTAAAACAGAGATTGAAAACCTTAGTTATGACAGAAAGTTAGTGTTGGAGGTAGATTTTTTTTTTTAAACCAAGCTAGTTTCCCCCCGTATCTAGTTTTTACGCTAAGCTAGGCTAACCACCTTTGGGCCCTTAGCTAAATACTTAATACCATGAGCTTTAGAGGTGTTGCAAGTTGTATTTTTTTTTATTTTTAACTTTAACAGGATAGTTTGGATTTTTTTGAAGTAAGGTTTTATGAGTTTGGATAAGCAGGCAGGAGTATTGACACAGAAGCTTCAATTTTAACTGTGAAATGGAATTGGACCATATCACATATATTGATATAGTTCAATTTTTCAAAAAAGGCTATTTTCATTTAAGATATTCTTTTTATTTAAATGTAAACTTTATGGAGCTTTGCTTTTAAAAAAGGTACTCCTGTTATACAGTATTTATGTTCACTTACACAAATGGTTTTAATAAAAGTACTTGTGACATGTCATATTTGACTTTGACTGAACATTTGCTCTCACTTTGCGATAAAAATATCGGGATATATATCGTATATCGATATTCAGACTAAATACATCGGGATATGACTTTTGGTCCATATCGTCCAGCCCTAATTGTAACTAATACACTGACTCAGGTACCAAGTATCTCATAAAACCCCACTTCTAAAGAATCCACAGTATTCCTTTAATACAGTCAGATTAGATGTTTCCCCGAGTTAAACAAATGATGTCCCTCTCCAGCTCTCCAACTTATGTTGCATTCATACCAGAATTATTCGTAAATACCAGTTCCGGATTTGTAAAAAGTGTTTAAGTCAAACCAAGACATAATTAAAACACTAAAAACTCTGGATGTGTATTAAATTTAGCTGGTAATAACATGCAAGTGCCTGAAAATAAAACTAATATAGTAGTCTTATCTTCAAACCCAACCTCATGAATAGTGCAAATTTGTCCTTCACAGTACTTTGAAAGACTCAAACTCTGCCATTAAACAACTCATTTTGAGTTGAAAAGAGACTAAATCTACAATTTTCAGAAGGAAAGTGAATAAACATTTCTCCCAAAATGTTAAATTATACCTGTAATACCCGTCAGCATCACTTTATTAATTCTAATTGTGCTATTTACACACAACAGTGGACATCCAAACATTTTAAATACGCGGTTGGTTTAGTCACAATATTCTGTACATCATTTCAATAAGCCCTTTATTTTGCTTCTACATTATGTGCAGTGCGACTGAACATCTCATAAGTCTCAGAGTGGTTGGCTTTTAAAAATCGTAGTATTATTTTGCATTAAAAAAAGTATTTAAAACATTTCTGACCCACGAGTCGTCTCGAGCTAAAACGTTCTCAGACCGTCGTGGCAGCTTCAGGATTTCAAACATGAACTTGCGATATTAAAGTGCACATGGAAACACAAACTATTTCAGAGCTTTGATCTGCATGGCTTTGTCGTTTGTCGCTGCCGTCCAGAAACTATCCAACTTTTAAAAGATTAAAAAGTTAAAAAATAAATATGAGGAAGAAAAGCCCAGTGGCACTTTTAAAAGGGAAATGGCACAATCAAATCGCTGCTTCAGACACAAGTTTTCTGTCACATTCAAGCCCAAAATGTATACTCATCATCTCTGAAAACGACATGTGCAGCTGCTGATGGCGACGTGGTTTCATCAGGACTCTGCTCACTTGGTGTCCGAGGTGCCGTTGGCCGCATGAGGCTGAATCACGATCGGTGCGTTCTCACCTGGAAGAATGAAAAAAAAACCAGTGAATTTTTTAATGTTCCTGTACTTTTATTTCTCAGCAAAAACAGCAAAACAGAGCAGTTTGTTTCAAATTGAAGAAAATGCAACAAAATAGGAATTAAAGCTTCAATATACCCAAATAAAATGTCAGAAAGATGTAAAGGTTTCGCCAAATCCTGTGACTTTTACTTGAGCATAGGCCTGTCACAATAACTACTTTTGTTAGACGATATATTGTCCCAGAAATGATTGCAATAAACAATATTATACCAATGAATACCAATTTATGCCATTGATATGAAAATATGAATTGTTTTATCTCAGCACTGAAGGCTTTATCTTTGTTAGACTGTTCAATATTGATCAGTGGTTTTATGCTATGACAACTGTTTTATGCTGATATTTTTTTTAAAATCACAATAAGGCAAAAAAAATTCAAATTTTTTGATCAAAAATTAAATTTCAGTAACAAATTAAAAAGGTACATTTTGATAGATTTTTTAATTCAGAATTGAAAAATCGTGACACCCCTTGTAAAGACTCCTGTCATACTTAGACAAGTACATAGAAACATTGTTAAATGCTTTGAGTTTAGAGATTATACTGCACTGAGGAGAAGGTGAGTGGAATAAATGGAAAAATGTTTTTAGTAACTTCCATTGATTGCAGCCATTCAAGATCAGTGGTTCTCAAACTTTTTATCCAATGAACATTTGAACAATTAAAGGAAAATACTTCTATATTGAAGTAAAGTTGATAATTTATAATGATAAATTATCAGAGGGTCACAACAACATCTACAGGTGCATCTCAATATTCACATTTTTTTGAGACACTGAATTTTAGGTCTTCATAAATGTAAGCCATAATCATTATAATTAGAAGAAATTAAATAAATTAAGAGACAAAATGTTTCATTCGGTGTGTAATGGATTTATATAATGTGTTATTTCCACTTTTTGAATTGAATTACTGACATGAATAAACTTTTCTACGATATTCAAATTTATTGAGAAGCACCTGTATATTTAAGAAAATATCAGGTAAATCCTGCTATGGCTCCTCTGAAATGAAACTTACTCACAGATTGAGAATCACTGCTCCTGATATTTAGCTTCAGCAATTTAGTTTCCTCCTCCGTGCTGAAAACTGATGACATTTTCAGCAGCCAAATGTAAGCAAGCAAAGTAATTACCAACAGGCTGCTGCAGAACTTGTATGAAGAAATGTTAGTATTATGATTTGGCAAACACAGGGACCAGACGTGAACTCCTCTGCAGTGAAAAAGCTGCTTTATGTTCAGCCAGATTAGTGAAGCAGCACAGAGCAGCAGTCAGCTGAGCACAGGTGGACTTTACCTGCAGAAGCGTCGGCTTTATCTGAAGAGTCGGAGCTCGGCTGAATAACTATTACATGGTCTCGTGCTGCGAAACAAAATGTAACACTGAGCAAACCCACACTTCTTCTGAACAGGACTCCAGTGACCAAGATGTAAAGGAATAGTTTGAACATTTTAGGTAAAAGTGCTTCTTCGCTTTCTCTCTGGGAGTTAGATGAGAGACGATAACAATTTTGAATCGAAATTTTAATTGTCAAACTGCTCCTTTATTCTCCCTCAGCCTTAATTATTCACGAAGAGTAGTAATTAAAAAAAAAAGGGGCTGTTCAAAAATCTAGCAACTGTATCATTAAGTTACATGTCCATTTTTGTTTTATCACTTTCCAGCAAAGTATTATTACCATCACTAATCACAATAAACATCTAATTCACTTAGAACTGCACAACAAAAGAGCTTTTGTACAAACAGCATAAAGTTCTTCCTAATTTAGACACTGAGTGTAATCCAATTTCTCAACATTTTCTTGTCATGTGATGTCTCTCAGAACAGATCAAAAATGTATTAATAAATGGCAGACTGCTGAAGCTTTGATCCCTTTGACAAGCTTTGCTGTAAAAAAACAATTACAACATGACCAGTTAACATGAACGTTCTGTGTGCAGTTTACTGACTGTCTCATTAAAAGGGTTTTTGAGTATTCACAATATGAATTCTTCAATGTGAAGTTGTTTTAATCTTGATTCGGATCATTACTTATTATTATGTATTATGAGATTTTCATATTGCCAATCCCAGATTTCTCCAAGAAAGATTTTGAAAAACTAGGCCAAGTTAAAAAAAACCTTTAATTTCAGTTTAACTAAGATTAGTGATTTTCCAGACATTGTTTTTTTATGTGAGCAGCTGGAAGAACTTCTACATAAGAAGAAGTGAATCCAAAAGAGTCTCACCTTCATCCTGCTCTCTGATCTCTGCCTCCAGGTCCTCAGGGTCCATATAGGCGAAGTCTTCCCCCTCTTCATGCGTTTTGCACTTCCCACAGCAGAAACAGCAGCAGCAGAGACAGCAGCAGCAGGTGAAAATACTGCAGCACACCACCAGGGCCTGAATACAAAGGAAAGGGAAATAATGTCAGTATATATGTGCTATTTGTATGCAAACATTTACTACATCTACACCAAAATATTGACCGACATGAAGTGAAAGAATGTATTGTGCTCCTGAAATTCAAATCCTAATGCCTAAACACACTTACAATACATACATTTTCACTCAGACATTTGAAACCACATGGACTCTGACCTTGAACCAGCACTTGGACATGAGGAAATAGTATTTGACGCTCTCGTCCCCGAACTGCTCGGCCACGTAGAGCCCCATGGATCCATACTCGTCGTAGATTTTCCGTTTGTTCTCGTCGCTGAGGATGGAGTTGGCGTTGTTGATCTCCTTGAATTTTTCAGCAGCTTCTGGGTTGTCTGGGTTCTTATCAGGGTGATGCCTCAACGCCAGTTTTCTGGAAAAAAAATAAATAAGTGAGCCTCAAAAAATGCAACTGTCCTCAACCTCATTTATCAAACGAGCCCAGATCTGATCGTTTATTTCGTCTTACGACAGGGCTCACGTGTGCTTTATCAAACAATCGTATCTCGCCGATCACAGCATAAGAATGGTCAGTTGTTGATAAATGTGGCGGCTTGAAACAAGCGTAATTTAAAAACAACGCCCTAATATATAATCAGAAGGCTTGCCCCGAGAGTTTACAACACCGAAGGACGCAATACGGCCAAAAAGAGGATTTTTCACCCCCTTTTTTTTTTTAACTCACCTTTATTAGCAAAGTGCACCATTACTAATAACAACACAGGAGAAAAATAGAAATTTTACAGAAATACGCAGCAATGGAGGTTTAGGAAATAAAAGTACTTATAGTTATGAACTCAAACAAGTTTGGTAAATATTTTACATTCGGAGCACAGACTTAAATTTTCCACAGCTTTTTGGTTGCAGCCAGGAGGTAAACAATGCTTTAAAACTAAGTTTTAATCCCAAAAGAAGATGAATTTCACAGAGGCAGAGAGTGAAACGCTGTCGTCCAACAGCTGCAACACAACAAACTGGTTTTGTTCGGCAGCATAAAAAGTGAAAAGGAAGGAAATCGGTAGTGCTGTCAGCAGAGTAACAGTGGACCATTCAACTCCCGTAAGGTTGGAATATTTCATTTATACATCGTGATATATAACACCCTAATAGCCTGTATCATATCCAAATATTGTTGATATTATGATGGAGGGATTATTCACCACTTTACATTCAGTAGAATTCTGTCCCAGTCAGAAGAGCGTGTGGCTGATTGGAAATGTTTCTATTCAGGCGCCACAGGTGGTGAAGGAGACGCTGACGCTCCGGTGTCCGAGCCAGATAACGGTAAACATTAAATAGCAGAAGACAACAACAGTTAATAGCATCTGCTAATATTCTGTTTCAAGACCATTTCATGGTCACAGGGTGTATTTATTTTTAATGAGGTTTTAGTTATAAATAATATAGCCTAAACATGCTTTGGTCCGTCACCATTAAAACACAAAACACAGCAGAGTTTTATCAGCTCCAGGCATCAATACAATAGTCTAAGATCAGTTCTCCGACTCAGACGTGTCGACTTCACACTGACTTTAATTTGCGTACACGAGCTGAGAGCAGACGTGAGATCTGATCGTACCCTCCACTCACGTCCAAATTGATAAATGCCGAGCCTTGTGTAGAAATGATCTTGCGCCCACTTTACGCTCACTTTCTGTCATACGCTTGTTTGATAAAAGAGGGCCATCGTCTTCTGTGATTTCTTTATCGTGGAAATAGTCATGTCTTAACTGAAACTCTTACATGGACACATAAAATACTGTATATGAACTCTAAAGATCTGAAAAAGTGCAGCCTTTTGTAACCAATATATTCAGCATACTTTATTTTTTGTTTCTCCAAAATAAATAAATATGGCTCTGTAACAAATCATGAAATATATATGAAACAATAAATACATATAAAAACAAATACTCAATAAATGGGGGGAAATGCTGAATCATATATTATGAACAAACCTGTATGCCTTCTTTAATTCCTCTGGAGTTGCTCCTTTCTCCAGACCCAGGATTTTGTACAGGCTGTCTCCTGCTGTGGACATTTTACGCTGATGTCTGTTTGGGTCCTCCATGCTTCAGATTTTGGCAGCTGTAACATAAAATAACAAAGACTTTATTGAGGTGTACAAAAACACCAGTATAGGGATTTAACAATACACGATATAGATTAATCGGTGAGCAATCCAACTACATCAACGCAATGTTTTGTTTTGAGCAACAGAGGGAATCCATCTTAGTAATAGTCTCTGTTCATAATTAAAATATCATCACAGGCTCTTTAAGTTAACCCATAAAATCTGAATTATCTGAATTTATGATAATGAGTATCTATCTATCTATCTATCTTTCTGTAATTGCTCTTAAATGCATGTGGCACTTTATAGTGAACGGATGGTCAATTTTTATTTTTTGTATTAAAAAAGAATGGACTGTTTTCATTTAAATGTCTGGAAGAGCTCATAATTAAAATGGTAAAATAGTTTTGTTCTTTGTGAGTTCATATAAATGTAACAGGTTGTGTTAAATGGGCATGTAATGTCTCATATCAATCATTGGTCCCTGAATCCAACCGAATCGAAGTTGTACCGTGGAAGACTTTGTGAAATCGGAAAATATCGTATTGATCCAATATCGTGTCGTGATGAAACCCGCGATTTACACCCCTAGTAAAGTTACATTTCGTCACACTGTTAAAATAATCGCCTAAGTCATTTTTTGTTAAAATTGTTTATTTTTTTGCCTAAATCATCTCCTCATGATGCCGGCCACCTATGGTAAAATCACCTACACCCTCAGTTGATCAGATCATGTGATTTTCATCACTTCTTTGACAATTTGCCACATTCATAGGCATCAGATAAGTACACAGCAAAGAAGAGCTAGAGGGAGATTGTTTAGTTATCAGTTTAGTTTATCAGTGTTTTATTGTTCACACTTATATTGGTAACACTTTACTCTAAGGTGTCTACATAAGAGTGACATGATCGTGTCATAAACATGACATGGGATGTGTCATGAACATTAATGACACTTTGAAGTAACATTAATGCTCATGATACTTGTCATGTCATGTTTCTGACAGGCTTGTGTGACTCTTCAAAATAGTGTTACCATATTAAGTCACAAAGGCATGGTCAAAAAAATTGCTGAAGTCATTTATTTCTCTTAAGTTACATAATTTACACACATTGTTATTACTATGCCAATAGCCATCCTTTGTTACATCCTTTTTGAGTAAAATGATCAATAAATGTCATATATTACACTTTTGGTGAAGTTTTTTGTGTTTCCTGCAAAACTTGAAAAAAAAGAGTGAGGCAATTATTTTAACAGTGTGACGATTAAATGTCTGATAAGCTCAGTGAGGAAGTAAATAAACCTCAATAAACATGAAGTGGAGCATGCTGGGAGTGTTATAAAGCACGTTACTAACTGCATAACTATAGTTGAAGTCAGTTGCATAAGATAGGGACTTATTACAGGAATTAACTCAAATACTGAACCATGTTTACTTTACTTCATGCTGAACGATGCGGGCTGAAGTCTCGACCAAGTGCTAGCTAACTTTAGCATGAGGAGAAAGTTACGAGTTGAATCTTACGTACTCGAAGAATAAATATCGTTGTTTCTGGTCGAATCATAGAGTCCGAACAGTGTCCGTAAGTTGTCCTAAAGTGGAGCTGTTCCTCAGGTTTCCTTGAGGTAAAACTTCCCTTCTCATGTCCCGCCGGAGAGAAAACTTCGGCCGCGGAGCAGGAAGTCAAGACAGGAAGGAATCCTCTGACGTCACCGGCCAGTTTGCTGCGCGCGCAGCTGCGTTGCAAATACGCAGGATGTAAAAATTATAATTAAATGATTAGATTTGTATTTATCATTTTATATTTATTTACACTGCATTACATTATTCTTTTCCGTTTTTGCGTGGACTACTGAAAATTAAATATGTATCCAATTACTTAATATTCACCAAAACATCAACTTCTCCCTTCTCTCTCTCTCTCTCTCTATGTGTGTGTGTGTGTGTGTGTGTGTTTGTATTATCTATTAAGCTTAAAATTCGTAAAAATGTAAAATATTCATCATCTGATAAGCATTAAAGTCACCACCAGAATTTTATAAAGGTCAGATTATATTTATGGCAAAACTCAAAATATTTACTCAATTTTTTAACTGTAAGCATTTATTTGTATAACATATGTTGACATACAACTGCACATGCTTCAGTGTTTTTTTTTATGAAATCAATGAAGGTTAATTTAAATTCTCTTTAATCTCCAGCATAATCACAATACTGAAAAGAAGCATTTAATAATCATCAATTAGGATACTGCGGAAGAAACACTCCTGAAAAAAGTAACAAAAACACCTTTGGACTATTGTTGGTAAAGGCATATTTAAAATAACAATCAACATTTTAGACGTTTTACACAAATAACACTGTGTTGTAAGATTCAGTGATATAAATGAAATGTACTTTAGAGTAACCTCATATCTGTGAAGATTACTGCAGCTGTTCACCACTGAGTTTCTTAATTCTGTGGAATCACATTAATAACAATCTTTCCCGTGTTCTTGTTGGCCTCCATGTGTCTGTGGGCTTCTGCGATGTCCTCGAGTTTAAACGTGCTGTCAATCACTGGTCTCAAGGAGGCAGGCTGCTCCGAGAAACATGGCAACACTCTGTGTGAGAACGCCTTCACCAGCTCTGCTTTGTACTGTGAAGAGAAAATGCAAAGCAGTTACAGAAGACATGTAAATACAAGAGATGTGTCAGCGCTGTTGACATGAGTCAGCACGTTCACAGGTGGCGTGTCACTTCTCACCTGGAGGCTGCGAGAGCGTAGGAGGCTGCAGAGCAGGTGGCCTCGCTTGGAGAGCAGTTTTCCCAGAAGCTCTCCCTCGACCGACCTGCCTCCCATGGTGCCGTACAGCACCCATCTGCCATCGGTGGCTAAAGAGCTCACATTTTGCTCCCAGTTACACCCACCGATGCAGTCAAGGATGATGTTTGCTCCCTTTCCTGTAAAATCACAGTAATTAGTGATACAACATATACAGACATGGAAAAAAATATTAGACCAGCCTTGTGTTCTCCTTGCTTTGTTGTTCATTTTAATGCATGGTACAACTAAAGGTACATTTGTTTGGACAAGGTCCATTGGCTTGATTATAACCAAAATCATTATCAAGAAAACCATGGAAAATGGTTAGATATCAGCTCTTAAATTCAACTCTTATGAGCTATTTTTGATGTTATCATTATATTTGTCCAATGTACCTTTAGTTGTACCAGGCATTAAAATTAACAAGAAATTGAAGAACATGTTGAATTTCTTCATTTTTAGTAAAATTGACATGTATATGGATTTCTTAGAAGTAGGGAAAAGGTGTTGCACACTCCGGCTCCTCATACATAAGTTTCGGTCCTTAGGCCTTCTTCCAAGATCAAGTATCATTGATCATATAGTTTGCCTCATCTAAACAAAAGAGAAATGCATGTGGAGCCACAGTGTACAACACTTTTTCCTATTTTCAAGCGTATTTCTACTAATAATTATTTTATACATTTTTTTAAAAACCTAATAAAGCTTTCTGTTTACATTTATGTCAGCTGATCTTCTATATTTTTGTTTTGTTAAAAAATCAGTTAAATTTACAATTAATTGATTTGGTTATTGATAGTATTGTCTGTATAGGCAAGGCCTATATACTGTCTTATTACTGTCTTATACTGTCTTATTCCTCTTTTCAATGGAGCTCCATTGTTTTCCCAAAAACTATTTAAAACAGTGAGCAACAATGTTATATTGGCTGACATGAAATTTCATTAAAATGAACATGGGCACTGTAGTTTATTTTTACTCAACCCCAAAAAACCAATGTGTATTAATCCACAGCTGAAAATAGTCCCCATCAAATGCACAGTTTCCTCCTGTTTGAGTGCTGTTTAATAAAAACTACAGTGTCCAGCTGCTTTAGGAAGCTACTTTGCCTTTTTAAAAGAAATGAAATTATATATTTGAGATGTTTCTTCAAAGATTTTCTGTCCATACACAGGAAGACAGTCAGAAGAAATTGCGATATTAACTAAGACATTGTAATGGTCTGCTTGTCTTGTGTGTGCACTTCCTGTTTTTTTTTTGTAGTGTTGGTTCTTGATTGTTGTGTTTAGTTTTACTTCCTGTTTTTCCCCACACACCTGTGTCTCATTTAGGCTTCCCCTTGTTATACCCTGTGTTTCCTCCTACCCTTTGTCAGATTTTCTTTGTCTCCCCTGTGAGCACATGTCAGTATTTTGCCTGCCTGATTTTGGATTTGTTCCTGTGGATTACTGTTGTGTCATTTTGGATTTGTTCTCCTGTTGGATCTACAATTAAAGGTGGGATTTTTGTACAGCAGTCCTGGCTTCAACCACTATATCATATTAAATTGTTTCAGACATTGTTTAAGTATTTTAATTGGATTTGTTAACAATAAGAAAAATATAGAATCATCCTTTAAAGTTTAAACTGGTTGCAAGCTCTAGTCTAATTTGTGATTCCAACTTTTCATATATCTCCTTGCTCACCAAAATGTTCTTGAAATAAAATGGGTACATTTCATTAAAGTTTGGAACAAATAAAGAGAAAAAACTATGCGGCTATCATGAGCAGTAGGCCTGTCACGATTACACATTTTTTTAAGACAATATCATTTTTCCCAGAAACTATCATGATAAACGATAGTTGCGTTGATGTCGTTTTAGGACCATTTTACACCACTGATATATTGAAATTGGAGCATAATAATCCAAGTACATCCTTTTCAACAGCAATTATTTTTTAAATCTCAAGAATATTAAACATTGGAATTGAATTGTGGAAGAGAAATATACAAAACAAATAATTAAACTACAAAAGAAAAACAATACTCTCAGGCTCTGTTAACAATAAAATGCACTGAGATAAATATTTTATATTACAAATAACATAAACAGCTGGGATTGCTGCTTGGGAAATATAGTTTTTTTTTCAGCAGTTTGTACTGCCTGTCAAACATATGCACAATATTTAAAACACAACACAAAAAAAGTATAATTGATGATATATTGAGTCCGGAAAAAAACTATTGTGTCCATTTTATATATTGAACGATAAGTCAATATAGTAATTAACGTGAAAGGCCTAATGAGGAGTGAGTGCTAGCACAGAAGAAAATCCATTCCAGCATCATTAGCTCTGTCCCCTGCAGCACAGTGAACTGTCTACATAATTTACCTCCTGTAAAGTCATGGACTCCCTGTGCGAAGCTCTCCTGTCTGTAGTTAAACCCAGCTGCTGCTCCCAGGTTCTCAGCCATCTTCAGTTTTTCGGGGCTCCCTGCAGTAACGACGGGCACGGCACCAAACAGACGAACCAGCTGAACAGCAGCTGTTCCGACTCCGCTGGCTCCAGCATGAACCAGCACTACTTCACCCTCCTTCACCCGAGCTGTGGCAGAGAAGACAGATGGCAACAAGACACAATTCAATCTTCCCATCTTGTTAATTGTTAATTGGAAAGGTTGTGAAAAATAATAGAAAATAATACTTATTAATCTTCATATTTGTTTGGATAAACGTGTGTGTGATGATATGCACAAGAATACACACACATGCAGTCATGGAAAAAATATTAGACCACCCTTATTTTCTTCTGTTTATTGTGGTTTTTAATGACTGTTGCAACTAGAGGTACATTTGTTTGGACAAATATAACAAAAATAGCCCATAAGAGTTTAATTTAATAGCTAATATCTAGACAGTTTCCATGGTTTACTTGTTAATAACCAAAATCATTATCAAGAAAACCATGGAAAATGGCTAGATATCAGCTATTAAATTAAACTCTTATGGGCTATTTTTGTTATATTTGTCCAAACAATTTACTTTTAGGTTTACCAGGCCTTAACATAAACAAGAAATTGAAGAAAAATGGTGGTCTAATTTTTTCCATAACTGTACAAGGTGAAAACTGTCCCATCTAACATGCTGTCACAGCTCATAACTGCTATGACATAACATACATGGGTGTTGTACCTATGAAATCCAGCAGCTGGAAAGCGGTGAGCCAGGCCTCTGGGAGCGCAGCAGCCTGGCAGAGAGGGAGATTATGGGGAACAGGCATGAGAAGCTCCTCTGGCACAGAAACATATTCTGCGTATCCTCCTCCAGAGAGCAAGGCCATGACCCGGTCATCTGTCCTCCAGCCTCCTTTCACCCCCGGGCCCAGAGTATCCACAGTGCCAGCCACCTCCAGGCCGATGATGTCACTCTCACCTGGGGGAGGCGGGTACAGCCCTCGCCTCTGTGGAAAACATAATAGTGCACTATGAGCTGTGATTTTATCAGAATCAAACATGTTGACATGATGTTAAACAACCACATTTAGCAGGAGAACATACAGTCATGGAAAAAATATTAGACCACCCTTGTTTTCTTCAATTTATTGTTCATTTTAATGCCTGGTACAACTAAATGTACATTTGTTTGGACAAATATAACAAAAATAGCTCATAAGAGTTTAATTTAAGTGCTGATATCTAGCCATTTTCCATGGTTTTCTTGATTATGATTTTGGTTATCAAGAAAACCATGGATAATGGCTAGATATTAGCTCTTAAATTCAACTCTTATGAGCTATTTTTGTTATTTGTCCAAACAAATGTACCTTTACTTGTACCAGGCATTAAAATGAACAATAAATTGAAGAAAAAGGGTGGTATAATGTTTTCCATGACTGTATATCTTTAGCATTTTGTAAGAATTCTACCTGCAGTAAGTCCGCCCTGTTGAGGGCCGTTGCATGAACTTTAATCAGGACTTCTCCACCTTTCGGCTGAGGTCTGGGGACAGTTCGCAGCAGCAGATTCTCTGGTCCTCCTGGTACGTCAACACATACAGCACGCATCATCTTGGAAAAACTAGAGCAACACTTGTGCCAGGCCTGTAAAAGGAAAATACAAAACATATGTTTAACTTCCAAAATCTAATGATGAAACAAATGCATGTTTGCTACCTTAAAGCTGGTTGTTGACTGAACTTAACCTACAGTAGATCCACTTCATACAAGCAATTTTATTTCTGCTGATTTGAAAACTTACTATCTGGTGGGTGATTCCAAGTAAAAATCTTCCAGGCTGCAGAATTTGATGCATTTATAGTCCAGCAGTCGCAACTGTAATTTGATTTGAAAAATTATTCTTAAACATATCAACAATAGTCTTTATTCTGCATGATTTATATGATCAGTTTCACAATTCTGCACTTCTGTTCATAGATTCCATATTTTTTTTAAATACAGATATTAAGGGCCGAAAACCCCAATTCACTTCAAAAACAGGAAATATTCACATATGAGGAGCGTATGGTGTTAAAAAAACAGCTCAATTAAATAATCATTGCAATTTAATATTTATGCTAAACAACTAGTCCATTAAATGCTTCAGTGGTGAAAAAAAATGTCATGTAGGATGATAAAATTAACCAAATTGGTTTAATTAAAAATAGCACAATATAACATAACATGCAGATTTTGTGTCCAAGTATTACTGATTCCTAAAAATGCACTCATCAAAAATATAACTTGGATTCCCAAACTGTGAAAGATCATATAAGAAAAGCATTGCATTATTCCCCAAAGTACTACAGCTGCATAGAATTACAGAAAACATGTTCTCTAAGTATTTTGTACAAAGTGTGTAATTGTTAGCTATTAAATGATTGCTTAACCTGCAAGAAGCCATGTGACTGCACTTATAAAGAATGTGTGTACACAATGAACAACAAGCATCCACTTTACTTAATATAATAGGCTATTATATTACACCAGTCTTTGTATTACACACACTGAGACAACCATAGCAGCATGTCATGTAGTAGATTTTGCATCTTTGTGTTATCTTGTATTAATTTCACCCTGATTTTGTCTTTTGTTGCACTGTTTTTTTGTTTCTTTGCCTTCTGCTTTCGCTTGTTTTTTTCTGTCAAAAAAACTTTGTAAAGGATATTTTTAAAGATGCTATATAAATTATTATTTAAGAAAACCTGCAGAGGAATTATGGGCCATTTGGCTTTCCATACCAATGCAGAGCAAAAAAACAAAGATGAAGCTATCCTCCCAGCTGGTTTAACTGTGTAGTGAACGTGGGTGAATAATAACAAAACTATTTAGGAGAAGCAGAAAAAGAGAAGAGTTCAGTATTGATTTGATTTGGCGGAGGATCGTAGAAATTTCAGGATTACCTCATACAGTAATGCCGGGTTACGCAACGCGCATGCGCATTACTGACATAACGTTCCAGCTGCAAACTTTTTGATCAAAGATTCTAAATTGTTGCAACAAATCGATTCATTTGTTTCAAAAGATCCGATTGGAAGAAAAACTACACTAGTTTGTTGTTTAGAATAGTTGCTGATCTGACAGTAAACGGGCGGTTAATCCTGTCTGTTACCTTTTAAATGAATTATTAATTATTCAAGATGTTAAAAAGTGAACTCACCAGGCAGCGATGTCAACAGTTCATCAACTTTGAGATGACTGTGAGAGTTTTTGGGAAGTTTAGTTGTGCCATCGTCCAGATTGAGTTCCAGTTTGGCGCGGGAGGGATCAAACCAGCAGAGGGGCAGGCTTTCTGACATTTGGCAACAAGGCATAGGTCATTAAAGGGAAACTACACGGGGAAAGCTGCTTTTCATATGGAGAGTAGGGCTGGGCGATATGGACCAAAAGTCATATCCCAATATATTTAGGCTGAATATCGATATATAGCCTATCCTGATATTTTTATCGCAAAGTGAGAGCAAATGTTCAGTCAAAGTCAAATATGACATGTCACATGTAGTTTTATTGAAACTTTTTATTTAAGTGAACATAAATACTGTATAACAGGAGTACCTTTTTTTCCAAATCAAAGCTCCATCAAGTGCACATTTAAATAAATAAAAAAATCTTAAATAAAAATAGCCTATGAAATAAAATATGCCAAGATTGAAATATATCGATATATGCGATATGGTCTAATTCCATATCACATTTAAAAATATATCGATACATTTTTATATCGATATATATCGCCCAGCCCTAATGGAGTGGGACAAGAAGTTCAATAAAAAGTAATAAGGGAATTATTAATTATTAACTAATTCAATTATTTGGTTGAATAGAATGTTAGGAAATAGAACAAAATAATATTTAATTTATATTGCAGCTTTAAAAATGTTAAAGTGCTTCTCAAAATCAAGCAATTCCGAAAACAAAACAAAAAATGAAAGAATATTAAATTAGAGCAGATCAATAACAAAAAGTGGTAAAACAAAGTACTGGAGACATGCATATATAACGTTATTGGCTTACAAAAAAACAATATGTACAAATGTGCATGTATATAAGTATTTATTCTTTTTATACATGTGCACATACAGATACATATAAAATGACATCCTAGAGTTTAGAGTGTATTCTAGAGTTTGTGGCCCTGATTTAAAAGAAATGCCCTTCACAATTCCCTGAGGTCACATCAACGTACTTTGTATCACAAGCAGTCGAAAACCCCAAAAGATTCACTTCAATATCATAGATAATAAAAAAAACAGGAAATATTCACATGAGGAGCATGTGTTAAAAAAACAGCTCAATTAAATAATCATTGCAATTTAATGTTTATGTTAAACAACTAGTCCATTAATTGCTTCAGTGGCGAAAAAAAATGTCATGTAGGATGATAAAAATAACCAAATTGTTTTAATTAAAAATAACACATATAACATTTTGTTATGGATTTTGTGTCCAAGTTAACATTTTGTGACCTCAGTATTACTGATTCCTAAAAATGCACTACATGCGTAATCTTAAATATAACTTGCACTCCCAAACTGTGAAAGATCATGTGAGAAAAACATTGCATTATTCCCCAAAGTACTACAGCTGCATAGAATTACAGAAAACATGTTCTTTAAGTATTTTGCACAAAGTGAGTCATTGTTATTGAATGATTGTTTAACCTGCAAGAAGCCCTGTGACTGCACTCATGAGGAATGTCAGTACACAATGACCAACAACTATCCACTTTACTTAATATAATAGGCTATTATATTACACACACTGAGACAACCATAGCAGCAGCACACCTGAATAACAGAGCGCTCCTGGGGACAGAAATCAGGTAAGAAAATGACATCCGTGGCTTTAATTTAAATGGAAAAGGTGAATTATTAGGGAATTAGGGAAATAATTTTGCTTTAAAAGTCACATTTCGTCCTCTAGCCCTCTTGTTTATAATGGATCAAAGCTTCAGAAGAGCTGGTGTGCTGCAGAGAGATTTGAGAGTGTTGAACCAGAAGGAGGAAAGAGATCTCCAGCAGAAACTGAACATGTTGGACAGACAGCACAAGTACACCTGCAAAATGCTTCAGCAAAGAAGAGACTCGCTGATAAAGGAACAGAGACGAGTGGTGATGGTGAAAGTCTGCGAGCCTCAAGCGACAGTCAACATCGCCATGAAAGAAATTGGAGAACAGACAAACGCAGAGACACACTCGAGATGCCTTCAAACGTCTGATGGCAGATCGTACTCCAGCAAGTCCCAGTATCAGAGCGAAGGAGGTGACCTGGTGGAGCAGAGTCGGTCCATATCAGCTCCACCACCGTCACTCAAACCCACCAGCTCAGTGAGACGCAGAGGACACGTCCAGAGCAGCCTGTCCCTCATGCAGATGAAAAATATCGCAACTATTGACTCAATTTCCGAGAAGGAGCTGGCGAGGCAACAGCAGAAAGCCCGAGAGGAAATGGAGAGGCTGAGACAGTTTCAGTTGGAGACTTTACACAAGAGGGTGGCGGCGTTTATAGAAAAGCTCAAGGACGAAAGCAACATGGAAATAAATGTGAAACCTCCGTAGAGGAACTTTGGAAGTTTGGAGTCTACTCAGTTTTATACCTCAAGAAAAAAAGTTTCACGAGCAGTGTTTTTTATTATAAACAATGACAATGTACATATTTTGTTCACTAAAATGTAGACATTTTTAATTATATTTCTTACACAATATTCCCCATCTTCCTCATGTTTGTCAAAGCTTTGTGCACAGGAGTCTCCATGAGAAGGCTGTGGCTTTTCTTCCACTCTGGAGAATCGGGAAGCTTCTTGTCTGCTTAAAAATAAATAAATAAATAAATAAATATTACAAGGAAATATATTCATTTTGATATTTGCTGTATAGACACCAATGGCATTTTCATGTTGTATTTCAAAGCAGTTGTGCACAAATAGTTTAAAAATTAGCGCCAACTCAACCAACTAAAACTGTAAAATCCACCTTTTACATTAAAGCATGAGTAATAATATAATGCTATAACATACAATAGTAAAACCTTTTTTTTTTTTTTTAAATGTATTTTTTTGGGCTTTTTCATGCCTTTAATGGACAGGATAGTTGAAGAGAGACAGGAAACAGGGGGCAGAGAGAGGGGAATGACATGCAGTAAAGGGCCGTCCGGTGCGGGACTCGAACCGGGGCCAGCTGCAGCGAGGACTGTAGCCTCTACACATGGGGCGCCTGCGTAACCCACTACGCTACCGACCACCCGTAAAACCATTTTCCAGCAGAGTTTTTTTATTTTCAAAGGTATTATCATTTCAAATTATTTTGGTGAATAATCAGTCAAATAAACAACGGAACAAGAAACAAAAAAAAACACGTAATTCTCACATTTGAGTGCCTGAGTACTAGAGTATATCTGGTATTTTTACTTGGCAAACTGCTTATGAAAAAATGTTGCTGAATGATTTTCTGTCAGTTAATTAATTGACTAATCCTGTCAGCTCTAGTGTAAAGTTCAAAAGAACTAGCAAAAACTATTCAGTGCTATTGAGACAAACAGGCTTACATGAAGCATTTATTGTTTCTCCAGTTAAACAGACATCCAATGTGATGTGTATTTGATTGTTCAACAGCTATAACTTTCGGTTTGAGTTGTGAAACTTCTACAGTAAAACAATCTTACCATTACAATCAAAGCTGACTTGTGTGGGAAGACATCTGGTGTGGTCTGTGTATTCCAGCGAGCAGAGGACAGCCGTCTTCTCTTTCGGCACCGTGAACATCAGCACCAGTAACGAACACAAAACATTACTCTCCATCACTTCCACAGATTTATGGAGGTCCTGTAAACATGGTCAGTGTTGTCAGATCAAATTATAAAGCTTTTATCATCATAGTTCCTCTTCCTGAGAAATTATCAAAGCCTTTAATATATCATTATTTCTCACTCCTCTTATTTGCTTTTTTGGTCTTGAATTTTGATGTTAAACAAAATGACAATGTTGGTGTACAAAAGAGCTGCAACTAACTAATATTTTTGTATCTAAACTTGTGTTGTCTGACCTACAGTCCAAATCTCTGAGGTACTTAGTTTACTGTCATAGATGACTTAGAAAACCATCAAATATTAACATTTAGAGAAAATAGAAACAGTGGAGTTTTGCTTAAAAAACAATTAGTTCATTTTTAAAATGGTTGTCAATTATTTCTGGAGAATTATTTCTGATTAATTAAGTTTTCTACCTCTTATATTAACTGTGACTTCAAGCTGTGATAATAAAGTGAACTGTCAAATCATATTGTGTATGTACTGTGTATGTCCTGTCTCTGTACATTAACTTTTTAATAAACAAATCAAAAAACAAGGTATCTTGGTCAAATATGATTATGTTGCAGTACATGCTCATGTAGAAGGATGATTGATATTTTTTTAACATTAAAATATTGCTTATGATCCTCATGTATACAAGTTAAGTGCTGTGTAAAAATAATTTAATAAAATGTTTTCAACTTGCTAGGCAATTCTGAATCCAACTGTTTTATATTTGAGGTCACGGCAGCCACAACTACTGACAAACTGCTCTCTGAAAAATGCTGTTTAATATTATTTAACACACAGACTAGGGTTGTCAAAAGTATCGATACTCAAAAAAGTATCGATACTAAAACGTATCCAGATACGGTACTCATTTTCAAAAGTATCGAGTATCTGAAGCTTGTTATCATAGTTGCAGTTTCTTTTTGCACAACTGGTTTTTATTATAAATATTTAACCTGTGGTTCTGTTAATTTTTACATGTTGCATTTTTCTTGTTAATAAAAATATTTCTGTTAAATTTTGGTTTTGGCTTTGTTTTTATCCTTGTGGTATCGAAAATGGTATCGAGTATCGACTATTTTCCTGAGTATCTGTATCGAGTTAAAATTTTTAGTATCGTGACAACCCTAACACAGACACATAAAAAGTAAATCTGGCACCTTAACAAGCTTCAGCTGCTGCTTGCGACCAGCGAAAGCGTTGAGATGTCTGCTGAGGGGGTCCAGAAGAGTCCTCATGTCTGTCTGCATGCTGCTCTGTTCAGCCAGGCTGCTTAAAGGAATGAACGGGGGAAGGTTATGACGACTGATCCTCAGCCTGGGCTTCAGGTCCAGCTCCAGGTTGTAGGTTTCTAAGTAGACGCCCTCGTAGGCTGTTGCTAGAGACACACACAGTCCTTTACCTTGACGGGTCTTTACAACGTTGTACCCACCTGTGTGACATCAAGAGATAATTAAGATATAAAGAAAAAAGGATCTGAGACATACAAGAGACACTGTCACTGTCAAATTAATGATTAAATGGGTGAATGAGGTGAAGCGTACCAATGATGTGATGAGCCTGCAGGAGGTCTTTCAGTTGTGTGTGTCTGGCCATCAGTCGCAGCAGCTGTGAGTTCTCAGAGTCTACCTCCATTTCCTCCTCCTCTTTTTCTTCTTCTTCATTTGTACACTGGTTATCCATAGATGCCCTCAGTTTGTGAAGATTCTGTGTCAGGACGTTGTGACCAGCCCCAACACATCAGCCAAGAAGAAAACACAAGAAATCTAGCATCAGTGATAAGTTAGTGATACACAGTGACTTTTTTTTCCGTCTTTTAAATATTCAGTGTTGGAAGAAGTATTAAGCTAAAGTACTAATACCACACTGTGAAAATTCTTTACTATGCAACTAAGTAAAAGTCCTGAATTCAAAACCGTACTGCAGTAAAAGTATGTCAGAAGTTATAAGAAAAATGTAAAGTTTCAAAATACTTCCAGTGCATTAAAATGGTCCCTTTTGTGATTCATATTACTACTGCATTAATGTGTATTTTGCATTCCACTGCTGTAGATGTTTAATGTTTTAATTTTAACTCACTACACTAACACTACATTTATTTTTAAGTTAAAGTTTGAAAATTGTAATTCTCTCATAAACAAGGAGATGCTGCTCCCTGCTGATAAATGCTGTTATGTGCACTAAAACTTTTCTTTTCATTCATGCATTTTTGTTTAGTTTTCTGATAGCTAGGTGTAATTTGTTCTTATTATTATGGTACAAAAAAGTTGAATTTTATTAGACATAAAAAACCATATAAGTAGATCACTAACAGGAACATCTTCATCCTTCATTTTATCAGAAACATTTAGACAAATCTAGGGGAGTAAAAATACCATATTTGACTCTGAGATGTAAAAGGAGAAGTTGCATTAAATGGATTTAGTACACTACAAACACCTCAAAATTGTATTTAATTAGACTCAATGAACTTTCCTAAGATTCGCCTTAGGGTACAGCTGTTGTAACTTAGACTGAATTAGTTTTAAGTGGGTATATCTCATAAACTGAGGACTATTTTAGTCTTTTAGTTTTTATCCTGTCCTGCTGTCTTTTAGTCTTTTCGTTTTTAACTCCAGTGTTCCCTCATGGGGGTCTCCGCACTGGAGTGTGTGTACGGTCTGCCCGTGGGTATGTTGTCTTGAAGATTCCCTGGGACGGGGGGACTAGGCAGCTCTGCACCATGTGTGGAGTCTGCGCCGGTCTACCCGGGTCGTGGGGTCTCTGTGACGGCGTCCTCTATGGCTGTGGGCCCTGCCACCTCTCAGTGTGGATGCTCCCACAGGTTACTTTTTTTCTCATCTGGATCCTCGTGCCTTGCCATGTCTCTACACTGTCAATCAATATGTGCTGTGTGTGAGTCTGAGTGTGTGTTTGTGTCTATGTGCGTGTGTGTGTGCATGTATTTGTACATACAGATGTGTATGTGGGGATGGGTTTTGTCATTTTTATTGTCTGTTTTTATTCTTATTTTTTGTAAAGCACTTTGTGTTGCATTTATATGTATGAAAAGCGCTATATAAATAAAGTTTGATTGATTGATTGACTAAGAGTATGTTTGTGTTATTTAAACAGGGATTATTTGTCATCATATCTTGTCAAAGAAACAGCTATTTCTGTAAATAAACGATGCTAACTCAGCACCTTAAACCAACAGTAAGTCACCTTGTGTGTCTCTATCTCCGCCTTCAGCTGCTCCTTCTGGACCCTCAAGGCTTCAGCTTTAGCCTTCAGCTCCTTCACCCGGCTCGGCTGCTGAGGTTGGCATTTACGGCTTCTTGCTTGAACTTCCAGCAAGCTAAGATGACTCAAAACACCTGTAGAGGCAGAAACATTCACGTTAGATTGACTCCCACACGACAGACATGACAGTTTTTAACGTTCGCTTTTCAGCTAGCATTAAGCTAACGCATCCTCAAATCAAACTACTCCCATTAGCTGTAGCGGCTAACAAGCTTTCCACAAGTCCGAGTTACCTTGTGTAGACACTCCCTCCATGTTTTGCCGCTGTTTTTCCTCTATTTTGTGTTAAACAGAGTAGCTCCTCGGATTGAGATATTCACTCCAAAAGTTGCGGATGTTTTTGATTTTGGCGGTTGTTGCGTCATCACTTGTAACCACGCCCCCAATCTCAACCCCGGAAGAGAATTCAAAACAATTTGTGATCACATGGAGTATCACGGTGTGGGAGATTAGCTAGTTAGTAGGTTAATTTAACGCTTTATGGACACAACAGAAAAGATAAAAACTTGGGGGTTCGTTGTTTTGAGGGTAAGCATCTTGTTTTGTCTGTAATTGTCGTTTCAGCCTTAAAGAAGTTGCTTTTGACTAACGTAGCGCTCTTGAATGTGTCAGCAGGCAGCATGTTGTCAGTGAGCCTCACCCGGATTACAACAGTGCTGCTCAGTAAAGGTGAGTCTGTCTCTGGTACTCCAATTTCTTTATTTCTTTTTGACTACACAACATTTTCAGACATATTATTTAAATTAAGTTTTTTACCATTAGTATTTCTGTTTCGACATTTCCTCATATTCAGTCCAGTTGAGCTGCTGTTGTCAGTTATTTAAGTGTCACTTAGTGCAGAAGATTTATTTTCCTACGCAGCTCACATTTGAAACGTTGGAAACGTTGAAACCTTGACGTAAACTTAGCCTTGTGCAGAAAAGAAAGATACTGTCGGTCATTATAACGAGAAAATTTCTTGAAATAATAATTGTATGTTCAGATGATGTCATAGTAAGAAACTACTGAAAATATTGAGTCAGTATCTCAAAATAATGACAAAATCTTCTCTAAAAATTACTTGGTGTCTCAAAATATTGCCAAAGTTAGAAACGTTCTGAAAGTATAGAGTCAGTATCTCAAAATAATTCCAAGCTTTCTCAAAAGAAAGACTCCTCTTGAAATAGTGACATAATATTTTCACATATTATGTCATTATGTGGCAAGACATCATTTAATATTTTTAGGATATTTTACACTAGTTTTTAGATTCAAAATACTTTGTGCTGCCTCAGATTGTGATGTTTGGGTTTGTGCTGAACGAATTATTCAGTTTATCGATTAGTTAGTTGTCACACGAATAAATCCACATCCATTTTGAGAAATGATTTATCCTTTGTGTGTATGTTTCTTAGGAGGCTGGTTCCAGCTTCTGAAGTGAGTGTATTTGCTGGTTTTCTCTTTTGTGATATCACTGACTGATTATCTCTGTTTGGGGGCTGCTGATCAGACGTCAAACGGCATTTTCCACATTTTTCTGACATGAAGACCAAGATTGATTGATAAATAAAATAAAGGTATAGATGTATATATCCATTGTCGTATTAACTGACAGCAATATTAAACATTAGTTGCAGCCCCAGCTTGCAGGAATGTGGTAATGGGTTATTATTAATATAACTGCAGCTAAGGATTAAAAGGTGATTAGATTTCTTGAATAATTGTATTAAACATAAATATTTAAAACGGCACAAAATAGTTAAGACTGCTGATCATAATTTCCTTTAAAGTGACCTCTTCAAATAGCTTGTTTTGTCCAACCAACAACTCAAAACTGAAATATATTCACTTATTATCAAACAAGACAAAAAAGCAGAAAGCTGAAAAGCAAATATTTGGTATTTCTGCTTAGTGAAAGGACTCACAACTCAAGTATTGCGATTCTCAAAATAAATGCTGATCACATTTCTTTTAACTGATTCTGCAACTTAATTTTTCAGCTCTAATTATTTGTGTCGCTTGTGATTTGTAAATTTATTTTGCTGTCTCCGACATGGTTGGCAGTAAAACTTTGTTGCTTTGACCTTCAAACTGCTCAGAGATTGTTTGTTTGCTGCTGTTTGTCTCTGTGGTGCAGCACACACACAGGCAGCAGATGGCAGAGTGGCAGCAGTGCAGGAATATTTCCAAACCAGTAGTCAGTATTTTTGGACCAGCACAAGCAGGGGAAAGTTGACACACAGGTTGTGTGACCTCGCTCTGTGTACAGACTGGAGGTTGTCTCAGTAACTGAGCCTTTCTGCTGCAAACAGTACATTTAAAGTGATTCCATTGATTTCTTTTTGGGAATAAACTGATATCTAAACTGAAATGTATGTGTGATGTGTAGGTTTATTTCTATGCCAGTGAAGCAAAGTGATTTGTTTATGATAAAACTGGTTGTACACTCTGACACACATATTTAATCAGTGTTTTCTTTCTCCTTCCTTCAAGGCTCCTGCACTCTCCCGACTGATGGGTGTGGACAAAGACGTTTCCAATCCGTCTGACTGTGTGTCTGCAGGAGAACCAAACCTTCTCCGACTGCAGCCGAGACTTGAAGACAATCAGCATGGACCCGTCCGACCAGAAGCACTTCACTGTCGTAGACTATGTGATATTTGCGATCTTGCTCGCCGCCTCCATGGGCATCGGGCTGTACCACGCTCTTTCAGGCGGCCGTCAGCGCACCACACAGGAGTTCCTGTTGGCAGACAGGAGCATGAGCTGCCTTCCTGTTTCGCTGTCGCTCATCGCCTCATTCCAGTCCGCCGTGGCGATTATAGGCGTACCGGCGGAAATCTACACCCATGGTACTCAGTACTGGTTCATCGGCTGTGCCTACATCCTCGGCCTCCTCATTCCCGCTCATGTTTTCATTCCTGTGTTGTACAGACTGCGGCTCTCCAGCGCTTATCAGGTACGGCGAGCATTCCGAGCAGGTTTATTGGGTTTACATGAGTTCATGTTTTTGGTGCGTTGCCCTGATGACCTGCAGTGATCCTGTTGTTTTGATTCACAGTATCTTGAACTACGCTTCAGCAAAGCAGTGCGTATCTGTGGAACTTTGGTCTTCATCTTTCAGACCGTGAGTGCAACACTTTAAATCACAAAGTGGAGATGCACCAATCCCACTTTTTTCTCTCACATAAACAAGACTCAGGGTATCTGCAGGTACAGAGTATCGATATGATACCTATGCTCTCTTTTCCTCAAATTAGAAAAAAAAATTCCTGGGTGTGTCACTACATGGAACTAATCTGGATCACTTTTATGTGAAGTAACAGGTGGTCAGGGATTGCCACGGTCCTAATATATAAGTAGGCATCCAGCTGTGACTTAAGTGAACAGGTGCATCTCAATACATTAGAATATCATGGAAAAGTCAATTTCCAGTAGTTCAAGTCAAATAACCCCAACCAAGTATTGAGTGCATATAGATGGACATACATTCATTTTCATTTTTTTATAATTATCATTAAAATTAGAATAAATTAAATAAATTAAGACATGAAATGTTTCATTCTATGTGTAATGGATCTATATAATGTGTTATTTCCACTTTGAATTGAATTACTGACAAACTTTTCTATGACATTCTGATTTATTGAGATGCACCTGTAAGTCATAGAAGAAACACAGCAGAAGTTGACTAAGAAACTAAAGAAACTATTAAAAGGGAAAGTTTACCGATTTGTATCCCATTTTGTGTGACTGCAGCTTGTGCAGTACATGCAGATAAACATCCGAGCCCGGTCTGAGTCATCCAACAGGGGGAGCTGCAGGGACACAGAGCCGGTTGAAAATCAGCAAAGTTTCCTTTTAATGTGGATCTTTCACATCTAACCAACAACCACTCTGAGTTAAGGAATAGTTTGACATTTTAAGAAATATGTTTACTTTCATTACAAGAGTTAAATGATGTTGTTTGCACACTAGAAGCTAAAGCTAGCGGTTGGTTAGCTTAGCAAAGAGATTGGAAACAAATGTGCTGGACTGTTTCTTGGAGAGGAGCAGTTCTCTTTGGACAGAGCCATACTAGTGCTAAGCTAAGCTAACCGGCTGCTGGTTGCAGCTTCATATTTACTGTACAGACATGAGAGTGGTATCAATCTTCTCATCTCACTCTTGGCAATAAAGTGAATAAGCATAGTTTCCCAAATTTTGAACTATTACGGTAATTATTATTATTATTATTATTATTATTATTATATTGTATTATTAGGTAATTACTGCACTGATACCAGTCAAGTGGACAAGATTGGTGCATCAACATATAAAAGCCTTAGACATCTTTATTATTCACCTTTAGGAAGTGTATAGTCTCTGATTTGTGTCTTACTCTGCTGCAGGTTATCTATATGGGGGTTTGTGTGTATACTCCCGCCTTTGCACTAAATGCAGGTAAGAATATTTCATGTGTTTTATTCGGACTCCGTGAGTATGACAAGGTTAAATTTGTGGTTCAATGTGTTGCTGTTGATTTCTTTCAGTTACTGGATTTGAATTATGGGGAGCAGTGCTGGCCACTGGACTCGTGTGCACATTGTACACAACAATAGTGAGTCATTTAAGGTCATTTTCATACAACGTAGCTTAAGGGCTTTATTTATCCCGCAGTAGGGAAATTCAGTGATCACAGCAGCTTTAGATACAGACGTTACAAAGATATTAAAAATGAAGAAAATAAGACATTATATACACACATAAATATACAGTTGTGGAAAAAAATATTAGACCATTGTTTTCTTCAATTTCTTGTTAATTTTAATGCCTGGTACAACTAAAGGTACATTTGTTTGGACAAATATAATGATAACAACAAAAATAGATCATAAGAGTTTAATTTAAGAGCTGATATCTAGACATTTTCCATGGTTTTCTTGATATTAACCAAAATCATTATCAAGAAAACCATCTATCTGCTCTTAAATTAAACTCTTATGAGCTATTTTTGTTGTTATCATTATATTTGTCCAAACAAATGTACCTTTTAGTTGTACCAGGCATTAAATGATCAAGAAAGCAAGGAGAAAACAAGGGTTGTCCGATAATTTTTTTCCATGACTCTACATGCATTATATACATAAGATGCATACATGGCTGCTGTTGATCGTTGTTGTTAATTTTGCGCATAGGGTTTTTCCAAAGAATATTTTGTATTGCACATTAGTGAAAAATAGATGCATGGGACAATAATATAATATTTACTTAAAGAAATATACATAGCATGATATAAGAGAATAAATTACATGGTGATATGATCAGTTCTACATTTATGCCATGCAGATGTTTAACAGGCAATTACAGAAATAGGTATCTAGTATTTGAATAAAGACTATATTAGCATGTATCTGATTAATTTGTCTCGTCTGCTCCTGACAGGGTGGTTTGAAGGCTGTCATCTGGACAGACGTCTTTCAGACTGTTGTGATGTTTGCAGGGCAGCTGGCTGTCATCGTGGTGGGAGTGCAGCAGACTGGAGGGGTGTCTGAAGTCTGGAGGAAAGTCTGGGAAGGAAACCGCATCTCTGCTCTCGAGTGAGTCCGGACAGTAGTTTGTGTGGTAGAACGACACGAAGCTAGAATGGATAAAGTATCCGTACGCAAATTCAAATATAAACCTCTAACTCTCCTAAAGTAAATTTCCAGTAGTTCAAGTCAAATAGCCCCAATCAAGTATTGAGTCATATAGATGGACATACTTGTCAGAGGCCAATATTTCCATATTAAACATACTTTTTAAAATTGGTCTTTTGTAATAATATTAAAATATTTTGAGACACTGAATTTTAGGTCTTCATTAAATGTAAGCCATAATCATTATTATTAGAAGAAATTAAATAAATTAAGACATAAATGTTTAATTCTGTGTGTAATGGATCTATATAATGTGTTATTTCCACTTTTTCAATTGAATTACTGACCTAAATAAACTTTTCTATGATATTGTATTCTTATTTATTGAGATGTACCTGTATTTTATAGTCTAGATAGGTAGATACATACTTTTTTTATCCCGAGGGAAATTCAAGAGTCTACTTGTTTGTTTTCACCAATGTCAAGATGAATTTCTGTACACTCATGTTACTTCTTACACCTTAGATTACAGGAAATCTGTTAAGAGTTTGTTCTTCTCTATGCTGTATTTTCTCCCGTGTTCAGCCTAAACCCAGATCCTACAGAGAGACACACCTTCTGGACTCTGGGGGTCGGCGGGATATTCCTCATGCTGTCCCTGTACGGAGTGAACCAGGCTCAGGTCCAAAGATATCTCAGCGCACGATCAGAGAAAGAGGCTGTCAGGTACGCAGAGTGGAAATGTTTTTTCTTGTTTTTGTTCACATTATTATACAGTACTGTTACTTCCCCTCTTAAAAATAATAAGGAGGACAGCAACACAACAACCCAAAAGTACAGGAGTCAAAGTGAGGTGTAAATTAAATGAGTTTTATTTAACAGTGCTTCAACCAAAAAAGGTGCAAATAACGTTCACAAGAGGGTGGGAGGAATGGGACAAGGTGGAGGTGCCAAATAATTGAAATTAGTAAAACAAAGCAAGGCCTGACTAAACTAGTATGCAACAAAAACAATCTCCTAAGGAAAAAGACCTAACTGACTTATCTGCAAATATTGTTTAGCAAGAAATACATGTGTGGCACCAACCAATAACCCTAGTGTGTCTACTGTTAACTCACTTTGCATTTTGTTAGTTGATAAAAATAAACTATTAACATTTCTATTTTTGAAAGCACTCTTATTTTACAGCATTTTTTCACACCTGTGTAAAACTTTTGCACAGTACTATACATTGAATTTTGACTGCAAATTCATTAAAATGTGGATAAATTATTCTCTTCAAACTTCTTTTAGCTCTCAGAATAGAAAAGGGGGGAAAGAATATCAGCAGCAGTTGTATTTTACATGTTTTGTTGATGTTTCCGTGTGGACTATAAACAGGTACAACAGGTTCTTTATGTAAACACGACCACGACGTTTAAAATGTGTGTATTGTTCCTTTTCATGTCATTCTATCCCACGTGTTCATGGTGGAAACGTCTATCCAGGTCAAATTTATCACTATTAACGGATGATTATTATCACTGATCACTGACTTTTTTTAGTTTTTATTTAATTCTAATGAAGATTACCATCTAATTGACTTGTATACATTGCCTGCACAAAGTAACAAATTGGACAGCTTCACTATTTACTGACTTTAATTGACTGTTTTAAATGGATGAACAATAAACACTTTTTAAATTACTGTACAAATGAAATGACTGCACTGTGTATTAAATTAAAAAATTAATTAAATCACACTTTGACACAGTACAGTAAACCTACTGCACATGAAGAATAGTTTACTGTAGTTTAAAGTATAACTAGGTTAAATCGTAAAATATGACTGTAGTGTTAATTATTTCTTTATCCTTTAGAATGGATTTAAATGCACCGATTGTGATCCACTCAGACAATTTCAATTCAGTAAAAGTACTAATACCACACTGTGGAATTACTCCACTACAAGTAAAAGTCCTGCATAAAACTTACTTAAGTAAAAGTACAAAAGTATCAGCATCAAAATGTACTTAAAGTATCAAAAGTAAAAGTACTCGTTATGCAGAATGGACACACTCAGATTGTTTTATATATTCTAAATATATTATTAGATTATTTGTATTGCATTTATGTAAGAAATGTTTTAATTTTGTAAAGATGGGACTAATTGTAACTACTTAATATACTGTTGTGAAATTCAATTAAGAAATGTCTCATCCCTTTAAATTTTTTATGTTAAATCTCGGCCTGAAAAGTAACTAAAGCTGGCAGCTAAATGTAGAGGAGTAAAAAGTACAATATGTGCCTTAAAATTTAATGGAGTAGAAGTACAAAGTTACATAAAATTAAAAATACTCAAGTAGAGTACCTCATAATTATACTTAAGTACAGTACTTGAGTAAATGTACTTGGTTACATTCCACCACTGCACATCAGTTGTCCAGTTGTAATCAGATTAAGGCAATAATTTGTTTTTTTTCAAGTGTCATGTAAACGCACTGACTGTTTTTACCCAGATTCTCCTTGCTGTGTTAACCAATGCATCATTCATCTTTTTCCTTTTTTCTTCTAAAATATTAATTAAAAAATCAATCTGTGGGAAGTTCAGTGCAAACCAACACAGAAATTATATTATGCAAAAAGAAAAAGAGGAGCTCAGAAGAAAAGATGACTTGTGCTCCCTGCAGGTCTGTCTACATGGTGTTCCCCTCCCTGCAGCTGGCTCTGGCTCTGAGCTGTTTGATGGGATTGGTCATGTTTGCACGTTACTGTGGAGAAGATCACTCCGCCAAGCTGGACTCCTCCTCAAGAGATGCTGTGAGTTACAGCGTGTTAGTTCCCCATTTTCAGTGTTCTTATCTACTTATCTACTTAGCTTCATCATGTTTTGGAAAACAGGAATACAGGTGCATCTCAATACATTAGAACATGATGGAAAAGTCCATTTCCAGTAGTTCAAGTTAAATAGCCCCAATCAAGTATTGAGTCATATAGTTGGAAATACTTTGCAGAGGCCAACATTTCCATATTAAAAATGCTTTTTTTTCCCACCAAATTTTAGGTCTTCATTAAATGTAAGCCATAATCATTAAAATTAGAAGAAATTAAATACATTAAGACATGAAATGTTTCATTCTGTGTGTAATGGATCTATATAATGTGTTTTTTTTCCACTTTTTGAATTGAATTACTGACATAAATAAACTTTTCTATCATTCTAATTTATTGAGATGCACCTCTGTGTTATATTTCCTGCTTCCTTTATCCCAAGAGAATATGAAAGGATTAAAGTTCATGCAGTCATATAAAACCCACATAGATTTTCCAGCATCATGAGTATTTGCACATTTTATGGTGAGTCCTTTCTTCGCTCGGCTCAACATGTAAATGTGCCGTCAGCATCGACGCATTACGTTGACAGATTTGTATTTTCTTTCTTCTCTTGCTAATACATTATGCAAACTAAACTAAAGGTTTCAGGAATTTGTTTTTTACAGATAGTGATGTACTTTGTGATGGACATGCTGCAAGGCCTGCCCGGACTACCTGGACTGTTTGTCGCATGTTTGTTCAGTGCAGCTCTCAGGTATGCTGACTTTCTTTTTTTTTTTTTGCTTTCTAAATAAATCTATGGCCCAATAGCCCATCAGCTGCACAGACTGCATCTTTCAAAAAAGATCATACACCTCTAAAATTCATATTTCATATTTCAATAAAAACAGAAAATGCACGAAGGTAAGATTTATCACAGCACTGTCGCATTGTACTGCATTAGTTTCAGCTTCATTATCCTTAACCGCTTATCCTTCACCGTGGCTGGAGCTGAAGTAAACATGCCACAGCCCGACTGAGTGAGTTTTCGTTTTTAGGGAAATCGCCTTCAGTATAGAGGAAAGGAGTTCAATAACTTGATCCAACAAGACAAAATGAAGCAATATTGCACTCTGGGGAAAAAATGCCATTTCAAAAATACATTTAAAAAAACAAAACAATATATATAAACACCCTATATAGATATAAGGCGTTTTAGAACTAGTAATAAGAAAAAAAAATCCAATTTATAAAAAAAAAAAAAAACAAAAAAAAAAAAACTAATATTTATCTCGATCTTTATTAAGTCTAATAAAATATTTTGACTATAAATGAGACAAATGAAATGCATGTTCTCCTCGCTGACTCGAGGAGAACATGCAAACTGCACACAGAACCGGAGTCGAACCGGCGCCCCTCTTGCTGTGAGAGTGCTAACCACTAGTTGCCCTAGTTTCCTTTTGTTGTAGCAGCTGGCACCTAGTGTGTGATCTGTTGTTAATCTTGAATGCAGTTATTCACATTAACTGTCCTTGTTATCTGAAAAACCAAATGTGCGGTGCAGCCCTATTTGAATTTTATTCAAATTCACTTGATCCCTTCCCGCACAACTGGGGTATGGGGGTAAACAAAAACAAAAAACAGCTTTTTTTATTGCACTTACAATCAAATACTATATATTTTTTTTTTTTTCTTATCTTTGACCAAGGTAGTGAAAAGTATCATTACTTTAATACTTCTGATGCTTTATGTTTAAAATGATACAATCTATGTTCATTATAAATATTATTTGATACAGATCACAAAGTACCAAAGCTATTTAAAAAAAATCAGATTTTCAACCCAAGACTGCAATTTATCCTTTTATTTATGATCCAATTTTGTGTGATCTTTTTGTCATGTTATTGTAAAAGGTATTCGCTATAGTTTTTTTATACTAGTATTGTCATGAAGTTTAAATTTGGGTATTGCAGCAACTTTATCTTTGATATTAGCTCTCAAAGGCTGAGTTTAGAATGATATTTAACATTTTATTTTTACACCACATGTTTTAAAGATGACAGTAATGCTACTTACCGTATTTTTTTCTTCTCCTGTGCAGCACCATCTCTTCTGCTTTTAACTCTTTGGCCACTGTGACAATGGAAGACCTCATCAAACCACATTTCCCAGCCATGACAGAAAAGAGAGCAACCCTGCTGTCCAAAGTTTTAGGTTAGCTCTCTGAAGCTCATCACTGCACCATACAAAGCCACAAGAGTATGTCTCATTTATTCATGAAGTCTCAACTTGTGTCTCTATAAGCTCTGTCCTACGGGCTGCTGTGTGTGGCCATGGCTTATGTCACTCACCTAATGGGGGACTCGGTCCTACAGGTGAGCTCACAGGTGCTTCAATTAAATAATAAACATGTTTCACTAAATGTTTCACTGACTATTGTTCTGTTTGAACTCCAGGTGGCTTTGAAAATCTTCGGGATGGTTGGCGGTCCTGTTCTTGGTCTGTTTTGTCTCGGGATGTTCTTCCCCTGGGCCAACTCCACTGTAAGTTCAACCTCATCAATTACAACTGTGTGTTCAGTCACGTGGCAGTTCACTTTATTGCTCCTGTGCTTATTTTGGTCAAATGATCATGATAGTACGACGGAGTATTAGGGCCACATAAATATGGAATTAATTACAAGAAAAAAGGTAAAGAATATTGAATTAATTACGAGAATAAAGCCAAAAATACTTAATTTATTACAATAATCAAGTCGAAAATATTTAACTACTAGAATAAAGTTGTAAATATTTAATTAATTACACCCTAACCCTAACCCTAAAGTCAAATATTTATTAATTAGAAGAGGAGAATTGTTAAAATGAGGGCTGTGGAGCATTTCGTCGACCACTTCCAGCCATTTCCCCTTCCACAAAAGCAGTGATTTCCTCCAAGTCCGTCTGGTTCCTTCTGCGGAAAAGATGCAATTTCTTGCATATTTTTTTTAAGGTCCTTTATACTTATGATAATGTGATGCTGATGTGCCAAAAGATTTAGTATCTCCTTTTTGTGAATCTGTAAGTACATTTCTACAAAACGTTCCGCTTAATTGATTCAATATTTACGACTTCAATCTCATAATTAAACATTTTGTATTTCTAATTGTGGCTCTAATACTCCATTGTATAATAGAAATGATTTTTTTGTCAATAATTTAACCATAAAATGTTGTTGTTCTTTTGTTTTTTTTTTTTTTATGCATT
This sequence comes from Centropristis striata, assembly GCF_030273125.1. Classification (NCBI taxonomy): domain Eukaryota; kingdom Metazoa; phylum Chordata; class Actinopteri; order Perciformes; family Serranidae; genus Centropristis; species Centropristis striata. The sequence goes on from NC_081532.1 coordinate 8,382,736, forward strand.
TTGACTTAATAAAACTCTTTACAGCTGTGGTTTCCAACATTTTGGCTTAAAATAAAATACAAAATAAATAAAATTGTTTTTGGCCCCTTTAGGATTCAAATGTAGATCTTTATCCTCTCATGAGTCTGTAGCTTATGTTAATTTCTTATTCAGCTCAGGTTCAGCAGGGGCTACTAGTCTGCCAAATAGCCCTCAACTTCAGAATATATTTAACTTGCAAAATTGGTCAGTGAAACATAATACAACAATGACTGAGTTTGTCCCTGAGTCAGAGAGATAACAAATAATTTGTTTCACTATGAGAAAGTGATCATATGCAGCCTAAAACTTCCTCAGCTCATCATCATCCTCTGCATTAATTTAATTTCACTGTTCTGAAGAATTATCATTGACTGCTATTTATCTCCATCTCCCTTAACACATTTAGGCCTAAAATGCCTGTAAAACCTCTGGGCGATTTTAAAATAACCCCATAAAACCTGAAGTTTTTCTGGAAAATCAACGCTTCCTACAAAATAATAGATTTTTCAGCCTCTGTCGCAGATAGAAATGAAATTCAAAAAGTATTTGAGAGCTTATAGCTGTAATATCTGAGCTCCCTCCACTATAGTCGTCTTCCACCAAGTTCTGGAAAAGTCCCATGTTGCATTGCGACACTCCCACTTGTATTCTGATGCATTTCATTGGCCAAGAGACCGAAAATAGGTGGAAAAAAACTACAAATACTACAAAACGACGTATCCGCTTTCCCGGCTTTAATGGTAGATAACGCAACAGCGCCCCCGGTTTTAATGGTAGAAATGCAGTAATGCTTTCCAGGCTTAACTAAGTTAAGTTGGTTAGATACAAGCGGGATGGTAATTGATTTTAACAATCTGTGTTAAGTTGTTTTCCTGTCATTCCAAAGGGGGCGGTGGCGGGTCTGGGAGCCGGTCTGGCTATGGCTTTCTGGATCGGCATCGGCAGCATCGTGACCGGTAGCTCTGGCAAGAGGCCGTTGCCGCCCAGCTGCAGAGCCGTCCTGCTGTCGGACAACACGACTGCTGCCATCCACACCGCACTCGCCAACGCCACTCTGAGGTACACCGACAGCACAGTGTTTCTCTTTTTACAGCGGCCATTTCACAAGCTAATCATCTCTCTGCTCTTTAGCCAACCCTCCGGACTGAAGAGATTCTATTCGTTGTCCTACATGTGGTATAGCGCATTCAACTGCTTCACGGTTATTCTAATAGGCCTGATCATCAGCTTCCTCACAGGTGGGCGGCTTCTCACATATACATATGCCCTCTATAATTTACAAACAATTTTATTTAAAATGTTTAAATGCATGTGTTTTCTCTTTAGGCCCCATGAATGAAGGAGATGTGACACCAGGGACAATCTATCCCTTGTTGGGGAAACTGCTTTGTTTTCTGCCTGAACGCCTCAAAAAGAAGCTCTGCTGCGTGACGCCTCTGGGACAGTCGGTCAGTAAGATTTATGAAGTTTAATTACAGAAAGAGCACCACGTTGAAACCTTCTCAGAACACTTTTTTCATATGATCCAGACAATACCTGCAGAATCAGGCCCAGAAATTGGACCCCCATTTGTTAGCGTTAGGGTTAACCCTTCACATCAAACTGTGAAAATGTTGTGGGCGAGGAACCTGCAGTGAAACACCAAACTATGCAAATTTAAGTTCTATACAGTGGTAAGAAAAAGCGTGTGAACCCTTTGAAATTACCAAGTTTACTGCATTCATTTGTCATAAATGTGATCTGATCTGCATCTAATTCCCAAGTATAGACAAACACAATGTGTTTACCTTATACCACACAAACAATCATAATATTTCATGTCTTTATTGAACACATCCATTCAACATTAATAGTGCTGGTGGAAAAAGTAAAGCCCCTTTCATAGTGCGTTCCCGCAAATGTCCCACTATAAAGATCTCTGCCGGCTTTTCACCTTAGGGCGTTCATAGTGATCCCACAAAGGCGTGATATTTGTGCCCTTTCACAGTGCAGTCCGGTGTCACGAAACGAGGTGGGAGGAGACGATAGTGACGTGTGACAGAGCAGCAGCAGTGCTGCACAGTAGCACAGTGCTAATGGGCTACACTGTTAGCTCTGTAGCAGTACAGTGTGTATGTGCTGCAGCAGTATGTGTTCACTTAGCGACCTGCGTTTGTTTACAACAAGCACCTGACACTCTGTGCACAGTTAGCAATGCCGGTTTGTTTACGATCAGCGGCGGACACCATGTGTACAGTTAGCGGGGCAGTTTGTTTACAATACGCGGCGGGTGCTGTGCACAGTTAGCGACGGCGGCCGCAGTCAACAATGATTCAATGACTGTCGGACCAAGTGGGAGGTGTGTGTTAGACACGCACGACGTCAAATAGCTGTCCTGATGGCCCGTTCATAGTGGTCCCGCTTCCAACAGTCCCACCAATTTTCTTCCTCTATGAATACCTCTGGAGACAGAAAATTGTTGGGATCATTTGATCCCAGCATCCAGCTTCGGGCGCGTTCATAGTGGAGGCGAGACGTTACAGAGCCGTAAATGTCCAGACATGAAACCACACTATGAAAGATGCTTATGTATGTGAACCCTGAGGCTTATGACTCCATCAAGGGTCAGGAGTTAGCAAACCTGGAGTCTAATCAGTGAAACAGGGTGTGTGTGTGTGTGTGTGTGTGTGTGTGTGTGTGTGTGTGTGTGTGTGTGTGTGTGTGTGTGTGTCTGTGTGTGTCTGTGTGTGTGTGTGTGTGTGTGTGTGTCTCTCTATTTAACCTGTAAAAATCACTCAAATTTTCTGAGTTTGCTGTTCACACAAATCTGCTGGTGTAAAAATAGATCTCCTAAGACCTACGATCAAGAATTGTTGATTTGCATCAGACTGGAAGGGGTTACAAAGTTATCTTCTAAATTCACCTTTTTATGATTTTTTTTATGTATTCATTCCGACAGCTCTCAGCACAACAGAGGCCTCCACAACACAAACCAATCAACGGAGTGAGTGTCCCATCAGAGGACGGACTATCACAGGAAGAGACGGACAGATTTCTCCCTGAGGCTCAGACATCTCTCGTGGAGCGTGAAACAACTGTGTGATATCACAGTTTTTGGTTGAAAGACGGTTTAAAATAACTTTTATTTGTTGCCTTTGCTTTGTGATGAAGGACGTCATTTAAATTTGCACTGTCAAATGCTGCAATGAGGTCAAAGTTCATCAATGTTAAGTCAAGGTTTTCTTTATCATAGAAGTTTGACTTTCGTGCAGTATTTGTCAACTTCAGGTGTACGATTATTGATTCAAATTCAGTCGGTTCCTTGTGTCTGTACAAAGAAAGCACTATACGGTTTTATGATAATTATTTGCAGCAAGTATAAAGTTTTTGTACTGGAATAATGCTCTACTTGATTTTTGTTTAGCACTGTTGTACGAATGGTCCTGTGTGAGATGATGATGCCTCACTTTTTAAGAATGTAACTTTATCTGTAACAGCCAAAACACTGAAAAAAACTTTTTCTAAAAAGGAATAAATATTTTGTAGATATCCCTTTGCATTATTTTGTCCTCTTATTTCAATTTTCTGAAACTGAAAAATATTTTAAACCATAGAAATAGATTTTTATGCCTCTGTGCCTGTGACAGCTGTTGTCTCTGGAACGTCTGAAGGGAGTTTCTTCAAATTTGGCACAAACTTGAATTTAGACTAAAAAATGAACTGATTTGATTTTGGAGGTCAAAGGTCACTGTAAAATGTCAAAATGCATTTTTTGGCAACAAACTGCAACAAGACAGCATATTGAAATGTATAACATACAAATGTAAATAGCAACATATTATAATTTAAAGCCTGATTAGTAGCTCAGTTTTGAGCTGAGAGTGCATAAATAAATGTACAACTTTTACATATAGCACAACAGCAGCATGACATAAAACATGTTGGTTTGACACAACTCAAAATATATTACTTTTTTTAATAAAACAAATGTGAGTTTTTGTCAAAAATGCTTTAATGAACCTGAAAAAGATCTGCGTATCTAAATAACATTTTATGAAGTTTCATCTAATATACTGTGTACACTGTATGACCTTTAACTGGAACATACTGAATAAATAGACCTGTTCTTCAGAAATATGATTTGACTAAACATTTGCATTCAAACTGCATTTGAAAACAAAGGTGTCAACATGAGGAGGAGTCTTTCCTCACAAAGCTTTTCTATATATCTCGTAGTCCAAAAGAGGAAGACAATCCAGGCACTCCAAAATAAAATTTAAAAAAAGCCCTAATGAGACAGTGGTCAAACCTGTTGAGTTCTTAAATAACACATTATATAATACATTCTTATAGATAATATACAGAGCGACAAGTCATGTCTTTTCCATCAACACAAGGGTTGTATAATAATTCCGGCTGGTCTGTAAACTAATAAAGGTCATAGAAACGGCTGTATTCACATGCCACAGAGCATCTTTGTGTGAGCTGTTAGTTTTTTCCGCTGCTGCATGTGGTTTTGCATGTGTCACAAGTCTGTGAAATGTCAGCTGTCTCGACTGCACTGATACAAACATCTACACACTGTAACATCGAGAAATGCCCAGTTGACCAGTTGAAAGTCCTTTAACCCAAACGGTGATTGTTTTTCTGAAATCTTTCTGACAGAAATCCCTGAGGACGAACATCTCCCAACAACTATGCAGCTGTGAAGTTTTTCTTTTGTTTTCTTTTGTAAAAAAGTATCTCCAGCTAATACAGTCAGGGAAAAAAAATATTAGACCATTGTTTTCTTCAATTTCTTGTTCATTTTAATGCCTGGTACATCTAAAGGTACATTTGTTTGGACAGATATAATGATAACAACAAAAATAGCTCATAAGAGTTTAATTTAAGAGCTGATATCTAGCCATTTTCCATTGTTTTCTTGATAATAACCAAAATCATTATCAAGAACCTGTACCTTTAGTTGTGTCAGGCATTAAAATGAACAAGAAATTGAAGAAACAAGGGTGGTCCAATATTTTTTCCATGACTGTAGATAGAATTATTCTGTTATTCTAGAACTTATCTGAAGTTTCCCAAAAATAATACATTGTGAACTTTGTCTTCTGCAAAAAAAAACTGCAGAAAACTATTACAACATAGCACAACAACATAGTAAAAATCCAGGTGGTAAAAAATGGGGGATTATATGAAACTCTAACCAAGATTGATCTGTTATATGTCATATTTCAGGGAATCTGAATTTTGTCTATTTTAAAAAAAAATCCTTTTATCCATGTCATCATATTGTTTTGTGTACTGTATTTTTAAAAAGAAAGAAAGAAGGTTTGGACTCTGAACCTTGCAAAAAAAATATTTAAAATGCTTCTGTGGCAGTTCCTGTTACAGCTGGCGCCTCCAGGAACACATTTTACCACAATGACACACACACACGCACACGCACACGCACACACACACACACACACACACACACACACACAGACTCACAAGGGTGAAAATAATAACAGCCACATGCTGTGGCTAGGAGGAAACTCATATCTTTTTTTTGAAAGTCAAATTTAAGCCACATACCTGCCCTTTTCACTTTGCATGTCTACCGGTGAACTGCCCCAGACATTGTTGACATTGATGATAAATGATGTTTAATGTTGTCTGACTTTCTTTTCATTTCCTTGTAACCTCCGTCAGTGTGCTGCTGTTGTCTGGACACAGACGGATCCTCTGACATCGTGAGACGCTGCTGTGATGGTTCACTGAAACAAACCAAAGAAAACAGGTCAGCTAATCATTTTTAAATTGATTATCTTTCATTAATATACAGTGCTTAAAAAATGTATTAGACCACCAGTTTATGCCCCAGCTGTCCTAAATTAACAGCATTAGTTATTGCCAAAATATTTTTTCGTTGTCCATGAATTCTCAAATTTACTGTTTTACAAAAAAAACTGAGAAAATAGTAAAGTACATTATTATTTCTTGATTAAGATGTCAAATTTTAGATATTTTCTTGCAGTCCTGGACAGAAAAATGAATATAAATGTGGTTATAAAAAGGTGAATTCAGTTTGTTATTTGCCAAATAAATAACAATAAAATGTTAGCTTTAAACAAGCTTTTTCTACAGAATTTCTAAAATATTTGTTTTCTCTTTTTTGTTTTTTTGGACAGGCGGTCTAATACATTTGTTAAGCACTGTACTTTTTTTTTTTTTTTTTTCACAAAACATATTACACCAAATAGCCACAATTACGGCGGAGTATTAGGGCCACATGTAGAATTCTTTTTTTATTGACTTTATTCTTGTAATTGATTAAATATTTTCGACTTTATTCTCGTTATTAATTCAATATTTATGACTTTAATCTAATCTATCTTAATTTTTTTTTTGGAAATGTGGCCCTAATACTCAGTCATACATGATTGTGCTGATTCCACAGAGCTGCAGGACTTTTATATTCTATATATTGCAGTGAAATACAAGGCCACAGTGAGTAAAATGTAAAAACACTTTGAAACGGCTTGTTGGGGTCTGGAGGGTTTCCAGTCACACAAACCTGCACACATCATGAGACAGAACAGGCGAAGAGTTCAACTGTAACAAAATGTACAAAATATTCTGTAGGGCTACACTACATCATCAGTCAATCAGGGCCAACACAACTGACTTCTTATATTATTGATTATTTGCAGGAGCAGGATGTGGACCTTTATAGTTCTATCCATCCTGGGACTAAACATCTGTCAGGTACGTCAGTATCATTCACCTCCTGACAGTCAACAAGAAAAAGCCTAAAACTAGGAGAGAGTCACCTCTGTTCAGTCATTCAATCATATTCTGAATTAAATTATTGTTGTTTAGTATTTTACAACAATCATATTCACTAACTTATGTGAAATCAGAAATTATCCGACCACATCCTTGGTATGAAAGTAAAACTGTGTTAACTGGTGTTTTTTTTCAATTTTTAAATATATATATATATATATATATATATATATATATAGCTGTGTTACAAATGTTTTTTCATGCTGAGTCTCATATACCTTTCAGGTTAATTCCCGTCAACTTGTTTGACTGAAATATTCTTGATTTGTCATTAATAATGTGTTAACTGGTGTTTTTAAAAAATATATATAGTTGTGTTATAAATATTTTTTTTCATGCTGTTTCAACTGAGTCTCACATAGCTTTCAGTTTAATTCCCATCAACTTGTTTCCTCTTTTAGAAACTTAAAGGGTTTTATGGTAGCAGACACACATAGGTTGTTTGCTTAAAAACGTTACAAATGTAGGTGAAAAAGTGAAAAGAGAAAAATATTGCACAAGTAAAAGAGTGAAAAGTGAAAAAATGTTCCAAGAGACTGCCTGATTAAATAAAGAATGGAAATAATAATAATAATAATAATACATTTAAGTATTATTTAAGTCAATTCAAAATTGCAAAATAAAATTGCAATAATTAAATGCATTTTCTCTTCTTTTGACTTTTTACAGGCAAATGGAGCAGGTAAAATATTCTTATTTTAAGTTTCAAAATGAGCTCCTTTAATATTTTTTTTCTTTAACAGATGTATGTGATGTTATGAAATGTAATGCATTCAGCTTAATGTGTGTTTGAAATGTTCCAGACAAGTCAACGCAGATGTATTATTTCAAACTAACGGTGGATGCGAGTGCAATCCCAAATGTAACCGAGCAGCTGAGAACTTTTGTGACAAACCCCAACCTGGCAGTTGACGACCTCACAATGACAACAGGTAAACATTTTTCTAATACTGCATATTCTGATTAGTTTAATCTTTTTTTAAATAGTACACTAAAAAAAAAAAAAAAAAAAATGTTGTTTTTACGGTAAAAAAAACCGGCAGCTGTAAATACGGTTTTAATATTACAGTAAAAAGATATTGACACTGTTGATTTCACGTTTAAGACTGCCATTTTATTCCATTTTTTACTGGATAAATAAAAAGTTTTTCCATCAAAAGAAACGCTGTTCTGCCATATAATTGACAAGAAAATACTTTATAAATACCGCATAAATTAAAGATTTTACCATCAAATATTACAGTATATTTGTGTTAGAGATATGGTGTTTAGTACATTTAACAGTGAGAAAAAGTATTTTTTACAAAAAATAAATGCAAAAATTACAGTGATGGCTTGTATATATATTACAGTATATATTTGTTAGACACACAGTGCCAGTGTATTTTACAGTGGAGTAATGTTTTTTTTTTTTTTTAAGAACTGTAAAAAAATACTGTTTTGGCTGATATATACATTTACGGTGTTTCATTGTTAGTGAAACTGAATTAACCCATTAATCATTTTACGGTCTTTTACTGTCATGGTTTAGCAGTTTTTCAAGGTAAAATCTACAGATATTTTTTAACAGTGTAATTAAGCCCCGAATGAACCATTATGCTTTTCTTTTCCCCCAATCAGAGTGTCAGAACACAACCGGCAGGGAGTGCCGGTGCATGCAAGGCTTCAAATGGAGCGATGAAGTTTGTCAAAAAGATAAAAAATGTTGTAACAAAGAGAAATGCACCTTCAAAAAAGACTCAACTGACATATGTGTTTCAAACAACGCAGGTACTTCAATCAATCAATCAATCAATCAATCAATCAATCAATCAATCAATCAATCAATCAATCAATCATCTTTTCCCTTCACAGTCTCTGTAAAGGGATCCCTCACTCTGAGAGGAAAGGAGTATGAAGGTTGTCTGAAGGAAGATGAGGAATATCGCAAGTGTAATAACAAACTGTTACGTCAGGTAATGCCTAATATTTATGAATAAACAGCACATTAAATTCACTAATTAGCTTTATCACATCAAGAATAATGTAATTAGTGTAGGTATTGTCATTTACAAGTGGTATACTGACGTGAGAATGCCTTGCAGATGAAAACTGTGTACAGCACTTTGACAGGATTTGACACGTTAACTATTAAAAAATACAGGTAATCGCTTTGTTCACTAAATACAATTATTTCTGTAATTTTTTATTTATTTATTTAATATGTGACTTAAATCTGTTCTTTACTGAAGTGCTGGAAGCATCATCGCAGATTTTGAAATGACCATGGCTTACAAGTTAAGCTCTGGAGATTTTGAGGAAAAAACGCTGCTCCTGGCCCGTAATGTGTCAGGATCACTTCATTTGGAGACGTCAGGTAATTATGTCTAACAAAGGTGGGATGCACCTGTTGATTTATTTATAACCTGGATTTAAATGACACGAGATAGTGATTTAATAAAAAATAAAAAAAACTTCTCAGTGACTAAAATTACATTGAAAAGTGACACGTTACTGTTATTGTATCACTGATACCAGCCACCCACACTGTTCCATATTTGTAATAAAAATGTATTACTGTAATGACTTTAATTCCTCAGAATGTTTCCTAACAGTGGCTGTAAATCAGGAGTGTGTCTAATGCTGGATTTACACCAAAAGATCGCCACAGTCCCAGACTAAAAACTGAAAGTCTTTAATTAATCTAAGAGTTTTACTGGATTCATGGCGCTCCCGTCATCTCCATCGTTAAGTTTAAGGAAGTAATCTGCACTGTTTCATATCAGTCTTTTCCTAGTCTTGGGTTTGGATCATATCAAACGTGTTTGATATTATCTCAAGTTGCAGTGAGGTAACACAATCAACAACCAATAGATGAGCAGGGGAAAGGTCCCCTGTTCGAGACCGGCCAGTAAAAAACCAGTAAAACCACTTCCACAGGAAAAAGTAACATCACAATAATGTTAGTAATCTCAGTCCTAAATAAAAATACAGTGATGTCATATATTTACGGGCACAAGCGGGATTTTGGGGGCGCTGTTTCTTATTAAAGAGAACAGTAAGGAGACCAAGTTAAAATGTATAAATAAATGTCTGGCTATACATAAATAAGTGATAAATAATCGATAATTAATGTATGATTAACTAAATGAAAGTTAATAGAGCTGAGGAATATAATTATTCAATTAAACACATTATAGTTAAATAGGATATAAATGTATACCATGAATTCATTTCTAAATGTTCCTTTCCTTTATTCTTCCTTATATCTATTTTGACTGTAAAATAGTCAACTTTTCATGTCAGAAAAACAGGGGCATTTTGTGGCGTCTTCTCCTCTTCTTTTTGTTGTTGTTTTTTGTTGTTGTTAACACAAACCACTGCAGACTAGGCTGGGACTAAAAACTCTGTCTTTAGATGTGAGCAGGTGTGAGCTGATAGTCTTCCAGGAGTCTTTTCCAGATCTTTTCAAAGTCTTCTGATGTATAGGTAGCATTAGGAGTGGTTGTGAAATCTGATTGCCCCCCAGGTGCAGCCAAAATATTCTAAAATATGGCTAACATTATTCTACACTGATTCAACTGTTATTTTCCGCAGGTGTTGTCAATTTAACGATGCCGACGCCTACTCCTGTGTGTAACTCCCACCAGCCCTACTTCATATGCACAACCTTAGAGGACCTGAAAACCGACCCGGTGTGGGAGCTGGAAAGAAACAAAGAAGTGTTTAAAATATTTAGTGGCACAGAGGCCACGTTGGAAACTGAAACAATGAGGACCACAATCAAACTCTCAAATGTATCAGCACTCTGGGAAGGTAAATTTGTTTCAGCCAGTGTATTAACATCTTCCATAATTTATTTTTAAACAACCAGAGATTGAAAGTCACCATGTACATCTACTCAAGTACTGTACTTTAAGTCAGCTGTTCTCAACCTTGGGGTCGGGACCCCAATTGGGGTCGCGAGATGATTTCTGGGGGTCGCCAAATCATTTTGGAAGTCAGCTCTGTCCCCACTGTGTTAAAGTGTTCATGTGTTAATGTGTTAATGTGTTTTAGTCTTTTTGGTCATTTAATGTCTTTTTTTTTTTTTTTTGATCATTTTGTGTGGTTTTTTTTGTCATTTTGTGTCTTTTTTGGTAATTTTGATAATTTTCTGGTCAATTTGTGTCTTTTTTGGTAATTTTGTTTCCTTTTTTTGGTCATTTTGTGTCTTTTTTTTAGTCATTTTATGTCTTTTTTGGTAATTTTGTTTCTTTTTGGGGTCATTTTGTGTCTTTTTTTGTCATTTTGTGTCTTTTTTTGGTCATTTTGTTTCTTTTTTGGGTGATCTGAACTGTGCGTGTGAGATTCTGTTCAGTGAGCGGGGGTCGTGGACAACATGGATGTTAAATTGGGGGTTGCGACTCAAAAAGGTTGAGAACTACTGCTTTAAGTAATAATACATTTAAAAATAATGCCTGTTAAAGACAATTGACCTATGCCTAAGCCCCGCCCCCTCCACTCACTCGGACAAACTGTCAGTCTGAAACCACACTGTAGAAAGAAACATCCAATAAAAAGTACTTACTGTCAATAACAGTAATCCGCTGCAAATTATTTTACAGATATTTTATTTAAATAAATGGATGATATAGTAAATATCTGTGTTTAAAAATATACATATCTGTGGAATAACTTGAGCTTTGTTTTTTGTAATATATTAAACTCTTTTTCTCTGGTGAAATAAACAGAGCACTTAGCAGCTAATAAGCCAGATATTTCCCTCAGGAGTTGGTGGAGAGCTAAAATGGATATTTGATATCTGATATGTAAAAAGAAAATTAATAATAGCAATGTGTTCTCACCACTTGTTTGTCTTATCCCTTTTTTCTTTTCTTAGGAAACTACACGTGTGCCTATAACCAAAAGATAAACACTAGCACCATATCTCACAAAGCCAGCGCCCCACTAGACATTTCCCTCTTGCCAAACATTGAGATCACCACAGTTCCAGCATTTCCGCACTGCCCAGACAGTGTATCATATCTGAATGTAAGAATCAATTGTGAGATAGAAAAAAACGGTGAAGATTATACCGTGACATGGAACGGCAAAAACTTCTTAAGCGGATTAACACCTAATGCTGGTAAGTAAGACACTCTTGTGTTCATTTTGTCTGCCCAGCGATTTAAATGAATCATTGTGCAAAATGAAAACATGTGACATGCACATTTGATCCTTTTTCAGAACCAGCTGAAAATGGACCAAGACTTGTTTTTTCAGCTGATGCAATTGTTAGCTGTGATAAAAAGGTGAAGCCATATGCAACATGCACTTTTAGTAACAGGTGCAATGAAACACGGAGAGCTTCAACTGACGTCCTCATCATATTTGGTATGTTTTAGTGTTCGTAAATATTGTCAGAAATCAATGGCTTTGTCCAACATCCCAATCATATTTGCTGGCAATATTTATTTTTTTTGCTTTGTGTTCAAATTGTGAATTGTATGCACTATATAATCACCCTCAAATAATCCCACAATTGAATGAAATATATCATGTCTATTGCATCTACTTTACATACTTTTAGCAGCTTCCTAGCCAAGCCAAAAGCTATCTTCAATGAACTGAACTAGCTCAGTTGTTTACCTAAATATGAAAATGTAATTATCAGGAGAAGTCTGGAAGAGTACAAGGTATGACTTTACAGATGATAAAACAAGTCTTAACTTTTCTTCTTCGAAACAGAAAATGATCCGTTCTGCCCAGCTGACTATGATTGGAAAAACACCAAAGCCGGAGAGACTGCAGTGTTAAAATGCAGAAATGAGGCTGGACGGAGGACAAGGGAATGCAAACTTAGGTAGGGCTTCAACTATTTGTTATTCTGATTAGCAAGAAATTGTCTTTTCTAAATATTTCATTCATTGTTTAGTCAATATATTTTCTATAAATGTTGAAAAGTGCCTGTCACAATTTCATGTTCAGTCAAGGTCCAAAAATATATTCAGGTTACCAGGACAAAAGACAGAAGAAAACTTGCAAAAACCTTTTATGATTAACTGATAATCTATTTGTTGACGATTCATGTTATATTGATCTAACTAATCATATCCATTGTTTCAGTGGTACACAGGCCAAATGGGAGCCAGAGATTTCAGAGTGTGTGAACAAAAAAGTTAACAATGTGCTGGAAAGTGCAAACGTAAGCTTGTGTTTCATACTTAAGGTTAAAAAATTAGATCTGCACCCTAAAACAAATTTTAACGTTAGCCATGGCTTCTTGAAGAACAAATCTTTGGCGGTATTTGATGATTACATTTCCACCCAAACATTCATCAACCATAAACTACCACTGTGTTTACAGATTGTTGACATTGGACTTGGCTCATTAGATGAAAATGCTGCAAATGTGTTTTCCCTCCTTGAGAACGTCACTGAAAGCTCAGAGACCATCAACACTTTTCCCAACATGAATACATCTGTTCAAGTACTCTCAAGTTTGAGTCAAAGAATAAAAAGCATAAATAATGACACAGCAGTAAATGTAAGTATTACAGAATATTTTATCTTTATTGAATATTATTATTGAGCTCAACCAATATGGAAGCAAAAGAGGAAAATACTTGATTTTTTAAAAATTAAAGTTGTAGCCCTTAAGGTTTTCATGAAACCAGAGTTCAGTTCAGGATATTGAATGAATAAAGTAATATCCTCTCCATTGTAGTTTTCATTGTTGGTGGCAGAGTCCACCTTTCCTCTGCTGGATTCATATGGCCTCCACAAATTCACAGAGAAAGAGCCATGCATTTAATCCAGCATCATTTTATGTAATTGATAACTACCACAGTGTTTATTGTTCACTGGCTTTACACTATTCCTGGAAAGGGAACTGGATTTTTCAACCTGGGCCCTATTTATTTTCCCATTTTTTTGTTTAACTAATTGGGACAACAACTTTTCAAATCCAGTTTTGAGTGCGAGTCAGCTGGGGAAAATGGCCTGCAAGGGCAATTGTGCACTGTAAATGTAATCATGGAAAGCACCATACAGAGAAATAGAGACATTTTTCTTTACCCTAAACTTGATCAGGTCTGTTTAGTATCGGCAACTTTTATCGGTGTCCCTGTATTTCTGACAGAGCAGCTGCTAATTTCTGTAGTATTAAATCTTGTTACCACCAGACCGGGAAAAAAAAATCGTCAAATCAACCTGAACTGAAGTTTTAAGGGTTAAATCTTTAAGCTGCTTATTTTGTGTCGATATTAAGTATAAATATAGTCAAAAAAAGATGTTTTTCGATGTTTCCATGTAACCCTACAAATATATTTTCATAACTAATAGAATCAGGAGAAGCTTTTTCTTACTTTGAGCCATGTTGTACTTCAACTGAAATGAAAACTTCTTGGTTTTCAGGACTTTCTGGAATCATCCAGTAATTTGCTGGAAAGCTCTCTAAGCAAATCATGGACAACGAGGAATAACGCAAGCAATATCTCATTGGCTCAGAGATACCTGACTTCTGTTGAGCGATTGGTTCAGATGACAAATATAAAAGGTCTCGCAAAAAAGAAAAATCTAGAGGTAACCTCATCCAACTGCACATCATCCACATGTAAAAACAAGGTGTTCGATGTCACTGTTGGTCTTTCTGGTCTGGACCCTGGCAACATAAAAACAGCTGCGTTCCATGGACTGGAGAAGTATTTGCCCAATAATGATGTAGATTTCGAGCCTAACAGCATCGTAGTGACAACAGTAGCGAACAACACTGAAGGGACAAAACGGTCCAGCGATTCAGTTGAGGTTACAATCAACTTTAAATTGAACCAGCCGAGACGTCGCCACCATAATATGAAGTGTGTCTCATGGGACAACGCAGCTGGAGGTTGGACACCAGACAATTGTAAATGGGGAGGGGCTTTTAAACAGGATCAATGCATTTGCAAGAAGTTGTCCTCATTTGCCATTCTCATGTCAAGGTACCCAGAGGACATTGACGGGATCGTTGAGGTGTCCTACGTAGGACTGTGTTTATCAGTCTTATCACTCGTTGCCAGCATTGTGATAGAACTCATCGTCTGGACCACTGTGGTTAAGACCAATAGTCTATATCTACGCCATACCGCCCACATTAACATTTCTCTCTGTTTGCTAATTGCAGATTGCTTCTTTTTAGCATCTTCTAATCCAGGTGATATGACAATAACGTGGTGTAAGACTTCTGCGGTGTTGAAGCATTACTGTTACCTGTCCATGTTCTTTTGGATGTTGTGTCTGAGCAGCATACTTCTTCATCAAACATGTTTTCAATTCCATCAGGTTGGCAAGAAAGCCTACCTGAGGTTGTCACTCCTCATTGGCTACGTGTGTCCTCTTCTGATTGTTGTCGTCACGTTTCTTTGCAATAATAGTGGTGCTGAGGGAATGTACTACTCCAAAGACACCTGCTGGCTAGTTTATGTTGGATTAATGGAAGGCTCCATCCATACATTTGTCTTGCCAGTCGGTATAATTGTCATCTTCAACATCTTCTCCATGGTGGTGGTAATCATGAAGCTATTGGATCATCCAAAGAACCCAGGCTTATCTGATGATAAAGAAAAACAGGCTGCCAAAACTGTATTGAGGTCAGTTATTCTTCTGACCCCAATCTTCGGTGTGACTTGGATTTTTGGGTTTGCTTTAATGCTTCTAGACCTCACGATGGGAACATTGGCTATTGTAGTCAATTACGCCTTTACCGTGCTGAACGCATTCCAGGTACGGACTATATGATCTATGAGTAAATATCTGGACCAGTTAAAGTATTTATTGCTCAGTAACCTCTTGTTGTTTCATTTGCAGGGTTTGTTCATTTTGTTAGCCACATGCCTGGGCGAAAAAACGGTAAGGTAGTTTTACTTCTTAAGAAATGTTAACCTAAATCATAATGTGTCTTTCATTTCTTTGTTGTTTGGTAGCGTAACATTGGTAGGGACCTTGCAGAAAATTGAATTAACAGGAAGGTAATCCAGGCACTCCAAAATATATATAAAAAAGATCAAACGAGGAATGAAATATTTAAAAAAAACTTTATTGTGATGGCTAAATCAATTTTTAAAAATGACATTTTGACCACAATAGACAAATTCTACAGTCGTCAAAACATGTTAGCTGTTTTATGAATTTAGTCATTATAATATTTTTCACTTTATTTTTGAATGCCTGATAACCTTCCTGGTTATCCTGCTTTCATGCCCATTTTCCAACACATTTCTGGTTGATTGAACATACAGAGCAACCAATCATCTCTTTCTCCAAGCAGAAAATATTTTATTTTAAATTACTATTCTGCAATTATGTAAACCAAACTTCAGTAGCTTCAATGCAGCCACATTTTTAGTAACCTAGATGACTTTAGCAGCTAGGCTTGAGGAACATTGGGGATAAAAACAAAAACTTAAAAGATAACTTAACGGGAGTGTTTCACTGAATTCTTTGGTTCATCATTTCAAGTCTGTTGAACCTATGGCTAGAAATGATCGAAAATCCTTGTCAGTATATCGCCAAATTGATCTTGATAACAAGAAAATCCAAACAAATTATGAATGATTGCACATTTGAAAATGGTAGCTGTCATTTGCTGTTGTTGTTCTCAGTAAAGTTTTCTGGAATCAGTCATTTTACTAATTTGAGAGTTAGTGTAAGGCATTCACAATTCCAGTAATCAAATGTGAAAATGTCAAACTATTCCTGAAAAGATATGTGAACTTGAGTTGAATAGTTAAACCCTTTAGACTTTTCACAGAAGTTAATGTGAGTTTAGAAATGTTATAAACCACAAACAAAACAGTATAGCGTCATTAAATATGTTTTAATCCAATTTTCAGACCCGTGAAGCACTGAAGAAGCGTCTAAGGAAAAATGTAAGTATGCTACAACAAGATTTACTCATTGTTAAATACCACAATAATATTTATTTTACACATCCTGCTCCTCTGCTCTACAGGCTCCAGCATCGAGTACTGACAGCACCGTGAAGTTAGACAATTGGAAGAAGTGAGAATCATCTTAAATGTGTGCACTCTTAAATCAAACATATTTTTGCTTAAAACTGCCGATAAAAGCTTCTGGAGCAACATTAGTGCCCATTTGATGATTTTGTTGTTTATTTTTATGTTTAACCTGTGATACAAGTCAACAACACAATGTTGTAATGTAACAGTTATGTGTGTTTTGACGTGTGTTTTTATATTTACTTTCCCTGTTCTTTTATATTAAATTACATATTAATGGCAAATCGGGTTTGAGCAATACTGTATATTTTATGTTTTTCATTCATATGTCGTGGCAATTTTAACAACTGCACTAAGTTAATGGGTGAGCTGGCCAAACACAAAGCACTCAATACTCTGTTCAGCAAGTTTTATTAGCACATTCTCATTCCATACACCGCACAATTCCGAATGGCTATTTTACACTACAAAAAAGTCCCGTACACCTCTCGACTTATGACTGTTGCACTTTTCAGCATTGGCTTTTCAGCAAGACTCAATGCGGCCCTATCTTCCTGCCCTACTCATCACATCAGGACAGACCCCACTGATCTACATGTTCCCCTCAATCATGGTGTTATCAGAGTTAAGGCCCTAGTGAGTTGCCACAAGGCCTTGTGTCTTGAATATCAAGTAGGTCGCAGCTTACTTCTTGTACCACCATGACAGGAAGTACCAAATTTCCTTCACACATATTAAAGCACTAAAACACCGTGAAAACATGCCTTACACGCACTTTGTTGTGTTAATGTGAGTTAAGCCTACGTCTGAATGTTGCTAAAGGTCCCGTTTTCTTCATTTTCCTTGCCCTGTTCCGCCCACTCCTCGTCCGTGTCATCCATTGAAATCCCTTTCTGGGCTGCCATCTTGCGGTAGGACTGGCACTCAATTTCTGCTCTGCAACATACAGAAACATGGGAATTAACTTTTTAAACTTGTAATGTTATCATGTAAGGTTATTGAGTTGTGTTTTTGAAGAAAAAGCTTTGTATACAGAAACAAAATTTGATTAAATAAAGTATGACAGAAGTGTGAAAACAAGGAGGTGATTCAGAACTTTTATACTTTTTTAGGAATCGAACACAGTCATGGTGTCCATATATTTCGGCTATCCGCACTGGTTTGTCTCCGCAGCAGTCCTCTTTGTCTATAGGGGCATGGAGGGAGTGCAGCAGCCGGAGCACGGCCAGCCGGCCTGTCTCTGCAGCAGAGTGGGCAGGAGTCCATCCATGCTCTGTCCTCAGACACGGCCTGGCTCCATGCTCAATGAGGATCCTGACTGTTTCTGTATGTCCTGTGGAAAAGGCATCATTGCACATGCATCTTTTAAAAGCGAGTTGGTTAAAAAACAAAATCGTATCTATTTTAGTTTAACTGATAAATAATCAATAAAAAAGGTCACTACACATTAAACGAACAATCGCATACCCAAATGTGAGAGGTTATTAGGTGAAAGAGTTAATCATCTTATTAATTAGTTGACCAGCAGACAATGTATTGGCAACAAACGTGATAACCAATTCATTCATTCATCAAGTCATTCATCAATCAAAAACACCAGTCATTTCAAATTGTTGCTTTTCTTTGTTTTACAGCTTTGAGTTTTGCCCTTTGTGCTGGTCAGACAATTTTTTTTTCCAAGTGAACAATTATTTAAACCTCTGAAGTTCAGGAGATTTTGGTTCAAATTTGTCAACTTCTTATGCATTTATTTCTGTCTCCGTTTAGCATCTTCCAGTCTGTCCTTACATCACATGCATGGCTCCTTTTTCTCAACACAAACTTGGCTATCAGTCAGATTTTTCATTTTAATTTAATTAACAAAGTATAAAGCTGCCAGGAAACGAAAATACAAACAAAAGACACAGGTGTCTATGGAAATGTACCATTTAAAAAAACAACAACATTTATACACACAAAACAGCAGAAAAATAATAAATCATAAAACTACAAAACAGTCTATTTGCATGTTAATTAAAAAAATAGTATGATAGTATAATTTGACATATTAATCAAAAAATAAAGTGCTTGGGTTTTTTTGTACAGCAGTAAATTTGAAAATTCATGGATGACAATAACAATTATATTGTGGCATTAAAAATATAATTTCAGTTAATGAGCTTCTACATACTGGTGTATTAACATCACAGAAACATAAAAAATGATTTTGGTAATTACTAATGCTATTAATTTAGGACAGCTGTGGCATAAACCGGTAGTCTCTAATACATTTGTTAAGCACTTTATATAATAATCTGAGTGTGTCCATTCTGCATCAAGAGTACTTTTACTTTTGATACTTTCAGTACATTTTGAAGCTGATATTTTTGTACTTTTACAAAAAGTAAAAGTAAAAGTTAATTTTTCAGGAATTTAACTTGTAGTGGAGTAATTTCACACTATGGTATTAGTAGGCCTACTTATACTTAAGCTGAATAGGTTTTTCCACCACTGGAAGTTGCACAGGTACATTATTTGACGAAAAACAGCTTATGCTTCAGAAGATGTAAAATAAAGTCCCAGAGGAGGGGATTATTTGCCACTCTCCACTTTGAGAGTTTAACCCTCTGGAGTCCATCTATTTATTAAAAATACACGTTTTATGTACAGTAATAACTTTATTCATATATGATATGTAGACAAGCTGAGAAAGCCAGTTGAAAGTACAATCACAGGAGCTTTCACAGTGTGCCATTTAGACCATTTTTAAAATGTGAATTTTCTTTCTACAATGAAAATTACTATTTTTTAATTTACATGCAAATAGACTGTTTTATAGGTTTTTATTTTTAGTTTTATTGTGTGTAATGTGTGTAAATGGTAAAAATTTGTATTTGTATGTGTGTTTTCGGTTCCTGGCAGCTTAATACTTTAATTAAAATAAAATGAAAAATCTGACTGATAGCCAAGTTTGTGTGGAGAAAAAGGAGCCAGAGACAGAAATGAATGCATAAGAAGTTGACAAATTTGAACCAAAATCTCCTGGACTTCAGTGGTTTAATGGACACACACTCACTGTGACCGTTACCAGTATGGCGACAGGTGTAAACTATTGATATTTAATACACCTTTTTTCGGAGAAAGACCCGATGCACCAACTACCTTTAGCTGCTGCCCAGTGAAGAGGCGTCTTGTAGCTCCAGTCGATGTCTCTCTGGTTGGGATTGCATTCATTTTGCTTCAGAATCTCTTCAACTTGATCGAAATCCCCCGCTGCTGCTGCCTGGTGCAACTCTGTCATTTCGTTACTACTGTTGCCTGGCAACAGCTGATAGACACAAGATGGCGCCAACTGCTAACGTAGGGCCGGATTCACGATAGTGTTCTTAAGATAAAACTTAAGAAAATTCTTAAGAAAAAAAAAGATGTTCCTAAGACTGTTCTTAAATGCTATTCACCATTTTTTCTTAAGAATTGTCGTATGTCTTAGGAAGTTTTCTCACTTAGGAAGTTCTTAGATTTTTAATTTAAGATCACTAGATCATTAATTAAGTAACAACTGCCCCAGTGATTTATTAAGAATACTTTGTAGTGTAATCTAGGAACAGACCTACATGTCACACAGACTGAAAGGACATTTCAATTATATGCCAACTGCCAAAATATTACATTTGTCAACAAATTAGTCTAGTGTTATTAAAGAAATCAAATGTCATATACATTTGTTCAAGTAAATACATATCAAGACTAACCTTTTCACTGCAGCCGTTTTAAGACTGGTGAGGGCTTCTCTTAAAAGGTGTGAAGAAATTTGAGAAGAAATCTAAGAACTTTGTTTTCAAGAATCTCATTTGTTCTCAAGTTCTATCTTAGGAAAGAACTTAAGAACAAAGTTAAGAAAAAAGTGGCACTTAAGAAACAATTTTTTTCTTAAGAATGCTTTGTGAATCCGGCGCCTGAGCTTGTTGCCCCCACAGTTTCCCTCTGATATCTGGCATAAACTGAGCCCTGCACACAGTAAATGCTGCCACCTGCTGCAGATAAGGGATGAAGTGTGTCAAGCAACATGACACTTTGAAGGGAAGAGACTTGGGTGCGATCATGTGAGGCATTCATTCATAATCCCATTTTGTGTGTTCCTATGTTCCCGGTGGCATTTTGTTCTTCATTGTGCACTGCTTTCAA
Source organism: Centropristis striata (assembly GCF_030273125.1). Classification (NCBI taxonomy): domain Eukaryota; kingdom Metazoa; phylum Chordata; class Actinopteri; order Perciformes; family Serranidae; genus Centropristis; species Centropristis striata. Next base: position 8,403,687 of record NC_081532.1, read on the forward strand.
ACTTTCATCACAAGCCACAAATGAAAAGTAGTTCATGCATGTGGTTCACTATAAACCCTCTGACCCAAAATCCAACTAACTTTCCATAAACCTCCTCTTTTGAAGGTTCAATTTTAAGGACTTGTTGCTCTAACAACAGTTACAGATATACATTTTAGATTTAAAGAACCAAAAACAAAATCCGGATTTGTGTCATATTATCATTCTGATACGGATAATTTAGTTAAGCACATTGAAAGAACGGAGCCTGATTTCAAAAGAGGACACTTGTCTCTTTCCAGAAATCATTTCCCGGTTACTCAAGATAATCCACAGACCAAGACAAGTTTTGCATTGCTAATACGGCCAGCGAAAAGGCTAATTTAAACCCATTTAAAAACATTAGACATCCTTCATGTAAGTATAGTATGTTTATTGACACAAATTAACCACAAGACATGCTTCGCTTCATTTAGTTAGTAAAATTACAGTTTGTAAAATTTCTAACATGACAAATGTGTATTTTCAGCTCACAAAAGTCAAGCCTGCTTTGTCACAACATGGCCATTCATCCAGAAGGTCCAGAGCTGAAACAAACACAAAGGTGAGATCACACTGAAAATATTACATTTAAATGTGCTTTCATGTCAAAATATTAATTAATCAATCAGTCATTTGTTCATTTTCAACTATAGGAGAACCCTAGTCTGGAAACCGGTCAAATCATATTGTATTTGCTCTGGCAGATGTGACCAACCCTTATGACATGTATTAAGTTTCCCTTGTAGAGGACAAACTGGATAAGAAAAGCAAGTCTTACCGTTCATTTGGTGTTTTTTTGATGACTTCAAACTCCAACACTCCACATTATCCTGGTCCACTAAAGGTGAGAAATGGGGTGGCATTAAATAAAATATATGACATTTGAAGGTTTCAGGAATGTATAGCCAGTACTGTCTACTAACCTGATACCAAACTTTCTGCCAATGTATCATCTGTGTCCAGTCCTTTCCAGTGTTTCTCCATCAGTGTTTTAACCACCACTTCATCACACTCAATTTCAACCGCATACTGAGGAACTGCCATCTCTGAATGATACTCTATGTTGAAAACCGTCACTCTAAGTGGTTTGTCGACCAGGACATTGTAAAAGTCGTCGTAGACTTCATCATCCCAGGAGCCCCTGGACTTATCAAATCCATTCAAAGAACACAAAAAGGCCTGAGGAGCCTTCTCCAGCAGACTCTGAGGCAGTGGTCTCACGTTCCTGATGTCAACGTCAGACTCATTTCCATAATCAATAAAGAAGACATCGAATGCATTGTCAACTCTTCGAATTACTTGAGCTCGATACCACTGGTTGTCACTGGAAAACAGAGCAAGGCATGGACTGCCGGGACCGAGAGTCTCTGGGAACATCATGTCATGTTCTGCCTGTCCTGCTTCCTGAGCAAGTCTTGTCACTTTGCTGAGCTCCTCTGTGTTGGCATACTGACACCAGAAGAAATGAGGTTCCACAATACATGAAGCATATACTGCCTCCTTTTTATTTTTGGAGATGCATGGCTCCTTGTACATGCAAGTGTTCCCATTTTCTTTGGAAACAGTGAGGTTGGTCATGTTGGACTTGGTTTGATTATCTTGGACAAAGGTTTTTGTTTCAGGGTGTTCAAACGAAGCACGTTCCTTGGCAACTGGTTTCCAGTATTTCTGCATGGCTGCATTTACAACCACTCCATCACACTCAATTTCCACTGCATACTGAGGAACTGCTCTTTCTGAATGGTTATCTGTGTTGAGCACCGTCACTGTGAGTGGTTCATCAACCAGAAGATTGTAGAAGTCATCATAAACTTGGTCATTCCAGGAGCCCCTGGACTTATCAAATCCATTCAAGGAGCACATAAAGGCCTGAGGAGCCTTCTCCAGCAGACTCACAGGCATAGATCTCACATTCTTGATGTCAACGTCAGACTCATTTCCATAGTCAATAAACAGGACATCAAATATATCGTCAACTCTTCGAATCACTTGAGCTCGATACCACTGGTTGTCACTGGAAAACAGAGCAAGGCATGGACTGCCGGGACCGAGAGTCTCTGGGAACATCATGTCATGTTCTGTCTGCCCTGCCTCCTGAGCGAGTCTTGTCACTTTGCTGAGTTCCTCTGTATTGGCATACTGACACCAGAAGAAATGAGGTTCCACAATGCAAGAAGCATATACCTCCTCCTTTTTATTTTTTGAGAAGCATGGCTCCTTGTACATGTAGGCATCAACAATTTCTTTGGAATCAGTGAGGTTGGTCATGTTGGACTGGATTTGACCATCTTGGGGGAAAGTTTCTGTTTGAGAGGGTTCAACTGGAACATGTTCTTTGGCAATGGATTTCCAGTACTTCTGCATTGCTGCATTTACAACCACTCCCTCACACTCAATTTCCACTGCATACTGAGGAACTGCACTTTCTGAATGTTCCTCTGTGTTGAGCACTGTCACAGTGAGTGGTTTATCAACCAGAAGATTATAGTACTCTTCGTAGACTTCATCATTCCAGGAGCCCCTGGATTTATCAAATCCATTCAAAGAGCACAAAAAAGCCTGAGGAGCCTTCTCCAAAAGACTCTGAGGCAGTGATTTCACACTCTTGATGTCAATGTCAGCCTCATTTCCATAATCAATAAACAGGACATCGAATATATCGTCAACTCTTTGAATTACTTGAGCTCGATACCACTGGTGGTCACTGGAAAACAGAGCAAGGCATGGACTGCCGGGACCGAGAGTCTCTGGGAACATCATGTCATGTTCTGCCTGCCCTGCCTCCTGAGCAAGTCTTGTCACTTTGCTGAGCTCCTCTGTGTTGGCATACTGACACCAGAAGAAATGAGGTTCCACAATGCAAGAAGCATATACCGCCACCTTTTTGTTTTTGGAGATGCATGGCTCCTTGTACATGCAAGTGTTCCCATTTTCTTTGGAAACAGTGAGGTTGGTCATGTTGGACTGGATTTGACCATCAAGGAGGAGGGTTTCTGTTTGAGAGGCTTCAACTGGAACATTTTCTTTGGCAGTTGATTTCCAGTATTTCTGCATTGCTGCATTCACAACCATTCCCTCACACTCAATTTCGACTGCATACTGAGGAACTGGACCTTCTGAATGATCCTCTGTGTTGAGCATCGTCACTGTGAGTGGTTTATCAACCAGAAGACTGTGGAATGAATCATACGCATCGTCATCCCATGAACCCTCTGACTCATCAAATCCATTCAAAAAACACAAAAATGCCTGAGGAGTCTTTTCCAGTAGACTCTGAGGCAGTGATCTTACATTCTTGATGGGAACATTAGACTCATTTCCGTAGTCGATAAACAAAACATTGAATGCATCGTCAACTCTGCGAGTAACTTGGGCTCGATACCACTGATTGTCACTGGAAAACAGAGCAAGGCATGGACTGCCAGGACCAAGAGTCTTGGGGAACATCATGTCATAATGTGCCTGTCCTGCTTCTTGAGCAAGCACTGAGACCATGTTCAGGTCTTTGGTGTTAATGTACTGACACCAGAAATGATGTGGTCCAACAATGCAGGATGTGTATACCTCTTCTGTCTTGTTTTGCAAAATGTTTGGCCACTTGTACATGTAGATTCCCTCAGGGCAAGAAGGAAGGGAAAGTTGTGTAACTTCTGAGTCATTGTGGCCCCCTTCTATTTCTTTGTCAGTAACAATGACATCCAAAGCTGGTTTTCTTCCTTCATCCAATATCTTTTCATGTTCAGTCTCTGGTGCAGATACATTAGTTATGGTTTGTGAACTCCACTCATCTCCTGCACATGTTTCATTCTTTCTGTGGACTTTACTTTGTTCTCTCATGTTTGTTAATACTGATTTATTGACAAGCTCTTGTGTTAAACAGTCCTCATTTGACACACTGGCATGTTCTGAGCTGTTGGGAAGCTGCTGGTCAGTCTGCTGAATGAGACTATTCTTCCCTTGTTTTATCATCTTCGATATTTTCTCTCTGACTTTTATATTTACATTCAGAGATCCTTCAAACAGTTCAACAATTAGCTTCCCATTTGCCTCTTTTGCTACCACTGAAATGGTGAAACCTTGGCCAACAGCATGGTCTGCAAACCACTGATTAACTTCCTGTGGCACTTTTGCAGGGACATCAAACAGTCCAAGTGGAACAGCCTGCACAGGGATAGACTTGGCCATATTTGCTCCAGTGGGAAAGGGGCGAATATCAGATTCGTTGACTGCAAGCGTTTCACCGAAGTCGACAAAGTGCACTTTAAGTTTTGGAGACATTTCTTCTACTTGACCTCTGTACCACTGATTATCAGTGTACCTCGCTAAGCAAATGCTCTTAAGTCCAATTTGGTGATCTGTGCACTCTGGCTGGCAAAGCCATTGTTTTATATTTTCCATTACTTTGTCAAACAAACAAGAATTCCTGTCCAGTTGGCAGTAGAAGTGATTGACATTTTCTGAAGAGGTTACCCACATCTTTTCTTTTCCACCAACCTCAATATTATGTGTGGAGTAACTGTATGCATCTGATGGGACTTGTTCAGGAATTTGAATGCAAGCTTCAGGCTGTGCACATGTCTGAGTCAGAAGCTCACTGTCAGATGGTGTTTCAATGTCTACCATGTTCAACGGCAGACCGTCTTCATCAGATGTTACAGCTTTAACAATGCACTTCAACCCACTGTTTGACAAAGCACCTAAATCCACAAATTTCTGAAACTCTGCATCATCAGTCTGAGTGTTGGTGGTGGGATTACTGGAAATATTCCGATTGAAAAAGCAACACTGAAAAGCCTGCGCATTTAGCCGCAAAAAAGATGGATCAATGGGGCGCACGTCTCGTAGAGCCACCGTTCGAGTTTGACCATAGTCTATAAATCTCACATCTACAACAGGAGAGTGGTGACTTGCCATGATCTTTGCTCTGTACCACATGTCATTGTCTGGATTTCGGGCGACGCAGATCGACTCAACAAGCGGCTGAGGGTGTGCAGATGCATAGTGGTTTTGCAGGTCTTGCATCAGGAGTCTAAGACAGTCACCATTTTCTACTTTTTGACACCAGAACTTCTGTAGACTTTCTATGAAAGATACTTTGACAATGACACTACCCCCAACAGAAACCTCATCATCAAAAGCATTTTGTGCCTCAGAGGGGAAATCTGTGGAAAGATGCCCATTGATCTGTATGAGAGGGACTGGATGGTCTTCACTCTCTTTGCTAGGAGTATCATCCGTTTCAGAGGTGGATACATCATCCGTCCTGCCATTGACTGCCAGGTTCTTGGTGCTTATCAAAGTTTCCTCTTCTAAACCATTGACATTTACTATGATTTTGCTCTGTAAATCCACACAACGTTCATCTCCAAGTGGACCAAGCACTGATGAGGGAATGGCTTCATTATTGACAACTGAAACTTGTTCAGTCTTGGAGGGTGAAAAGGGTCCTGCCTTCTCGATAAAACATGTGTTTATGCATGCAGCATTTTCTGCATAGAGAGCGACAGTATAGACATCTTGAAGTATATTGTGGTGGTTAAACTTTGCCACGATTGTCTGGTTCAGGAGCAGTGATTTCAGGTAATCAGTCTGGTCTGTGGTCCACCCTTTGCCATTATCTTTTAAACCTTCAAGAGAACAGCGATACGTGACAACTGGCATTCTCAGAAATTTTCCATGCAAAGGTCTGATGTCTCCAACTGGGACCAGTTCAATTTTTCCTTCATCGACATGCAAGACTTGTACAGTGGCATCGCTAGTAGTCAAGGTTTGCTTTAGTAAGGAGCGATTCCATCTGCCATTCATCCCTTTAGCAGCACATGGATCCCCGTAGTTCAAAGGTGGCATCTCTCCCAAATCTGAGTTCTCTTCATAGTGTTGCTGGATCTGTTCTGATAATATCTTCACGGCCTTAGAAAATATCAGGAGTTTGCAAAAAATGTTATATGGATTAGTTACCTCTGTCACATGAACAGTTTCGAAAGTTTCCGTTAACAGTTCTGGGTAAAAATATTGGTCATGCTTCTCAAGTTGGCAACCAACATTCAGATTCTGTTCGGGCGTTATGCGATCGGCCTCAAGACATTTCTGTACAAGGCATTTGAACTCATCTACTGGCAACTTCTTTGCAACTCCAAACTTACACATGTGCTTGGAAACAACTGGGATGTCAAGGACGATGATCCTGTCGGGCATCAGCACATGCTGAACCAGTCCCTTAAACGTCTTGCCAGGCAGCGACTCCAAAAACTTTGTAGCTTTTTCAGGCCAGTTATTCTCAAGAGAGACAATGTTTGCAAGTATGCATGATTCAGTTTCAGGAGGAAGAAGAAAACTGTCGCTCTGGCCCCATGCTAAAGCTTCTCTGGTGGCGGTATGGGGCTGTCCTTGGTCAATTAGAAAAACATTGCAAGTTCCACTTTGCGTTGATACAATCCGAGCTCTGTGCCAGCTGTCAGTGATGCAAACCAGGCAGAGATCCCCTGCTTTTCCTTCTGATCCATAGGACTTCCTTTCAGATGTCTGAATTTCCTCTCTCATCTCCTCATAAACATGCTTCCTCCCATCATCAATGTTAACTAATAATTCCACAAGACCACAAGAGGAGTTCAGGTTTACCCTTGTGATGAGAACAGGTACCTCTGATCCTGGCGTTGGAAGGCCAGGAATTGAACACATGGTGAAGATCAGAGGTCAAATACACCTGCAAAATAGAAAACAAATGTACAGATGTTGAATAAAAACAGGCTTTATAACCATTATTGTCACTGATCAATCATTTCCAAGACAGTTAACTTAATATCTGAACACTAAACCCCAGAGTTCTGACTTAAATGCCTCTCCCCTGGAAATATATATTTTTTAAAAGCATCTTTAGAATGTGGAAAAAAATTTGACTGTAGGTGATGAAAGCTGGCGCCACATACTGCCTCCAGATCAGCCAATAGCAAAAGTCTATTGCTAAAGCCGGGTTTCAACCAGTAGAGGGCAGTCGACATGAACAATTATATTACTTTCAACTAAAATGTCAAGATTTGGACCTGAATCAATCATCAACACAACTAGATACAAATATTTATTGTTTTTCATCTTAAAAAGGTGATTTGCCAGTTTAGTTACTCTTTATTCAGCTTGAATGTGTATTTAATTGCTTCATATCAATATAGCTGCCACATAATGTTTAATAATTTCACAAGAGATGTACTAATGTCAAAATAAAAAAAGATGGTACCTAGAAGCTGAACATCTGCTTATTTGAAACAAGAAAAAACACACTCAAAGCTAGATGTACCTAATGAATTGAAAACCATGTGTAAATCAGGACTATAAATTCTGCTTCTGCAAATAATGGGATAATATTTTAAGATAACTATCTGTCTTTCAGTTCTGGTTGGAAAGGATGTTGTTGTACTTATTTTAATGCAGTTTTTTCTTCATAAGCCGGTGACAATCTTCGTTATTTGAATCCAATCACTCCAATTACAAAAGATGGATAGAATTCAACTTATTTTGACGCACTAACTGTACAAAGAAGCCCGATAGTCACAGTGAGATTGATGGTACATCAGTTACAAACTAACAATGCATCCAATGGGAGAAGGAAACACATCATGAATCATGTGAACACACATTAAACACAGGAAAACGCTTCAACATGAGCCAAACATTATGAGATTCACTAAAAAAAATTGGCGTTTGGTGCCATCCACTGTCCATCTGCTGAACAAGACAACATTTTGACCACTGTAGTCTGCCAGTGGATGAGAAATGGTTTCTATTGGTGCTTGTTCTCTTTGTTTCTGCCTGCTGTAGTGCATTGTGGATGAATCAGAAACAGTTCAGTGAGACGACTCTTTTGTTTAAATATTATGGCTTTATTTTCATTAAATTAAGACTTAATTCTCCAAATACTTAGTTAAAATATTACAACTTTTGTGTCAAAATACCAAAGAACACATTTAGGATATGTTTTGAATTTGCAGAAAGTTTTAAACAGGAGCAGAAAACACAGTTTAACCATTGGAGGCCAGGGCTTTATAAGTTTATTGAAATGAATTAATTTATCATTCATGCACATTTAACTTCCCCAAACAAAAGACACAAATCAGGAGGGAATAGCAAATCATGCCTTTGTGTGTGTTTACTCAAGAGGAAAACTGAATTGAGACACATATGCGAATACATATTTGAAGCAAAAACAGAATGCCAAAGAGGATCACTGAAATATATTTAATTATATTTTGAGTTGTCACTTGGTGCTTGAAATGTGTGTTTTCTCACATAAATAGAGACGTGTATATTTTAAAGAAAGGGGCAGAAATTAGTGCAGAAAAAGTCACCAAAAATGCAGAAAATTAAATGTTTGACTCCCAAATTCACCTAAACATTTCTAAAAAAAAAAACCCAAAAAAACCGTTTGCAGCACGTCTGGTGTCATTAGTGCTGCAGCTGCCAATCAGCTCCACATGCAAAATCTGGTAATAAATGAACATCCCACCATCTGCACACATGTTTTACCTCACTTTTCAAGGTGTGTTACAGATCTACATTTTCTTCTTCAGCTCTGATTAATCTAAAGCTACTTTCACAGTTTGCATTTAAAACTAAATAAATGTTCTCACCGTGTTTGGTGCAGAAGACTCATTATTGGGTTTCTGTGTCGGTAGGAGCGGGGGCGTGAACTGGCCTGAACTTTTCTGCGTCTTCTCTTCTTCTCTTTTTTTATTGAAGAATCACAAACCAGCTATAAGCTCCATACCGCCACCTGCTGTGTCGGAGTGTGGAGATTGGGCATTACAGCGACTATCCCAGGGGGTTTATGTTTTTTTAATTTAAACTCTATGGTGTCTTGAGCTATTTTGTCCATTTTTACATCCCTTTTATGTCTTTTCGTGTCTTTGTAAGTCATTTTGTGTCTTTTTTGGTCATTTGTGTCTTTTTTGATCATTTTGTGTCTGTTGTTGTGACTTTTTTTGGTCATTTCGTGTCCTCTGTGTTTTTTTGGCCATTCTGTCTTCTCATTTTGTGTCTTTTTTGGTCATTTTGTGTCTTTTTTTAGTCATTTTGTGTCTTATTTTGGTCATTTTGTGTCTTTTTTTAGTCATTTTGTGTCTTTTTTTTTTTGGTCATTTTGTGTCTTTTTTAGTCCAACATAAAATGTGATTTTGAATCTTTTTTTTTACTTTGAAAACACTATCATGCTCAATAAAGAATTTCAAATGTTGCAAATGTGAACAAAGGTTGCAAATATAACATATAAGAGGGTTCCATCCAGTTCTATCATTTTATACCAAATATATTTGACCTTTTCTCCAGTTTTACTTGGTATATCATCATCAAACTGAAACTGGCCTCATGGAGTTTACAGCCAGAACTTTAGAGGTAAATTTACAGTAGGGCTCCACGCTGCTTTGTTTTTATGTCTGGATGTGATGAAGAAGTCATGATTTGGCACTTTTGGAGACTCCAGAGGGTTAAGTACACTTAATATATCAAAAGTAAAAGTATATATATATATATATATATATATATATATAAAGCACATCAAAATCTTTATTTTTTATCTTTAGATTTAAATAGTTTAAATTGTGTTCATATTGGTTTAACTTCATAATCTGCACGCTAGTCCTTTATTTGAAAATTTAAAAGAAAAGTCATAGAATAAGTAAAAGAAAGAAAGAAAGAAAGAAAGAAAGAAAGAAAGAAAGGAAAATATATGTGGGAAAAAAATGTAAAAAACACTAAAGAGCAGAAGATATAATTGTTTTTTTTTAAACGGTATTGTAAGTCTTACAAACTGCATGTAGAATAGGTCTACAGTTACAGTTACAATAGCAAAGGATGTGAAACAAGGAACCTACTAATAACAATGATTGAGAAAAGCTAAATAAAAACATTGTAAAGCTAACTGAAGTTATACGTTTTGGTCTGAACAGCTTTGTCGTTATTAGATTCACAAATAGATATATTTTTATATGCGCGCTTTTAATCGTTGACGCACGCAGGTAGCTGACAACCAATCACGTGGCACGCTTTCGGTTCCGCGTCTGAAGCGACAGCCACAACTGTGAACTTCTGCAGCACAGCCTGCAGCACTCCTCCTCGGCCGACCAGGAAGTCTAAAAAAAGAGCTGTGCTGTCTCACCATGTTATCTTTGCAGGCTGCACAAAATCGCACAATGGTAGGCGAAGTTTATAACAAGCTTGTCGTTATTGTTTGTGAACCAAAAAAGCTAAAGTTTACCATACGTTTTGAATGTTTTAAATCCACCTGTGGCTGTCTTGTGGCTGTACTTTTGTAAAAACGTCGTCATGCTGCTGAGTTGTGGGAAAACACAGCATATACAAATGACTTTAACTGACGACTTGATCATATCATGTCTATAGCCACGTACAAAACAGTTTGAGATGGGTGTATTAGGGTCTAACCTGGGTCTAACAAGGCTTAATTTCAGTATGAAACAGTTAGAAAACATCTGGAAACAACAAATGTGCAATAAATGTTTGTTTGCATATTACATAACAACACCTGTTGCTGTAGAGACTGTTGGTTTCAGCTCGTTGCTTCCTGGCTTGAAGTCTTTATTTTTTCCCTCCACGTTCAAACTCTTTGAAACCAGTTTTTGTACAATACTGAGGCTATTCAGTTTTTCCAAATGTGACTTTGCAGGAAGTTTGGTGTAACGTTTTTTAAACTTCTAAAAATAGCTTCAGAAGTTTCAATAAAGAGGGAACCCGAATGACGAGTTGAGGCTATTGAGTGATATAACGTTATATCATGGCTGATAACACCAAATTAGTAAAACAAACAAACAAACAAACAAACAAAAAAACTAAACAAAAAGCAATAATACAGTGTAAAAATACTCTCTTGTAAGTAAACGTTCTGCATTCAAAATCTTACTTAGTGGACACAGTTTTAAGGCTACAGAGATGATATCATATGAAACGAGAATATTTTAGGAATCTATTGGCACCGTGATATTTTGTATAGCACTCCAAAACTTGGCTTACTTTTTGTTGCTTCAAGTTTTAGACAAAATCTTGCAAAATAAAGAGAGTAAAGATATAGTTTTAGCATCAAATATATACTTAAAGTACAAATTATAGTACTCACAGTATGCAATATGGCTAATTTCAGAATAATATTTTATCACTGGATAATAAATGGTTTAAGGTATTTTACATACTGCTGGGTAGCTATTATTGTTTTATTTATTTATTAGTTTGTTTTTTAAATTTTGTGCACCTGCCAATTTGGAATAGCATGCAGAACAATATAAAGCTTACTTAAGTGTTATCGTTAGCTAAGTTTAAATGATCAGTTTATCCTAATTTACTTCCATCTATTCTTGTTTATTTTCCTATTTCATTTTAAACTTTTTTTTTTTTTTTTACCATATTGGCTTTTTATAATTTTTTACATTTTATTGCCATTTGTATTGAATTACAAATTATTTATTTTCCCTGCTCCATTGTAAAGATATATATATATATATATGTGTGTGTGTGTGTATATATATATACATATATATATGTGTGTGTGTGTGTGTGTGTATATATATATATATATGTATGTGTGTGTGTATATGTGTATATATATGTGTGTGTGTGTGTGTATATATGTTTGTGTATATATATATATATATGTGTGTGTATATGTGTGTATATATATGTGTGTGTATATATATATGTATATGTGTGTGTGTGTGTGTATATATATGTATATGTGTGTATATATATATATATGTATATGTGTGTGTGTGTGTGTGTGTGTGTGTGTGTATATATGTATATGTGTGTATGTATATATATGCATGTGTGTGTATATATATGTATATATATGTGTATGTGTATATATATATATATATGCATATGTGTGTGTGTATATATATATATGTATATATATATGTGTGTGTGTATATATGTAAATGTATATAAATGTATATGTGTAAGTGTTTATATAAGTATGCAATGGAGTTATGCAGGGGAGCATTCTATTTCTCTTCCTTTTTAATATTTACATGGACGAGCTATCCAACCAGCTAAACAGCTGCAGAACAGGATGTATGGTTAGTGACACCATTGTAAACCATCTGATGTATGCGGATGATCTTGTTATTCTGTGTGTCCATATAGTGCTGGCCTCCAGCAGTTACTCAGAGTATGTTCGCAATATGGCTCTGACTTTGATATTAAATACAATGGTAAAAAGAACAATATTATGATAGTCAGAAGCAAGGAAGACAATAAATTGTCATTTCCTGTCTTCTCTCTCTCAGGCACTGTCCTTAAAACGTGTGAAGAGGTCAAATACTTAGGACATCATTTGACTGATGACCTGTCTGATGATAGGGACATTCAAAGACAATGCCGTATGATGTATGCACAGGCCAACATGTTGAAACGGAAATTCTGTATGTGCTCATTGTATGTGAAGATCACTCTTTTTAAAACTTTCTGAACCCCAATGTATGCTGCTCACTTGTGGCGGCACTACGAAAGTAGCAGTATCCAGAGACTCAAGGTGGCATATAATGATGGCTTGAGGATGCTGCTTAATGTGCCAAGAGGGAACAGTGCTAGCCAAATGTTTGTGAGTGTTGGTGTGTCCACATCCTGCTGTACTCAGGAACCTCATGTTCAGCTTCATGTGTAGACTTTCTCTGTCACCAAATAGCATCATTTCTGTGCTGGCAAATCCTGCCATGAGTACGGTTAGGCTCACCTCAAGGCTTTGGAAGCACTGGCGTTTTAGCCTACAGTACAGGCCAAAAGTTTGGACTCACCTTCTCATTCAATGCGTTTCCTTTATTTTCATGACTATTGACATTGTAAATTCATCAAAACTAAATGAACACATGTGGAATTATGTACTTAACAAAAAAGTGTGAAATAACTGAAAACATTTCTTATATTCTAGTAAGCAAAGGGTGGCTACTTTGAGGAATCTAAAATACAAGACAAGTTTTCAGTTATTTCACACTTTTTTTGTTAAGTACATAATTCCATATGTGTTCATTCATAGTTTTGATGCCTTCAGTGAGAATCTACAATGTAAATAGTCATGAAAATAAAGAAAACGCATTGAATGAGAAGGTGTGTCCAAACTTTTGGCCTGTACTGTATATGTAAATATTTGTTTAATTTATAGCTACAGCTGTCAGAATATTGTACATTTTACTTCACTACATTTATTTTTCTTAAATGTAGAGTAGCATAACATGTAAATACTGAATTAAAGTTCAAGTGCCTCAAATGTGTATTTAAATTAATGTACTAATTTACACTGCTTCGGACTGAAAAATAAATTGTACAAAACCTGCATATTGCCAAAGTGAAACCTGGTTTAAGATGATAATGTGGCCTGCAGAGTCCTTGTCTTATTAGTGTCTTCCTGTTATTTGTATTTGCAGTGACAAGTTTCAAAATGAGTAAGAGAAAAGGCAAAGTGATCAGTGATGCGACAGCTGTCAAGAGCCGCAAACTGACAGCTGTGAGTATCGAAGGTGCACCAGATGAAACAAACCACCAGAGACCCTCCTCCAGCAGCTTCACACCCTCCACCACAGTGAGTCCTCCACAAAACACAGATTATTAATCTATAACTCCTCACCTCCTCATTCATGGCTGAATATTGTGTTTTATGTGTATTTCCAGGGAGATATCGGCCTCATTGAGTGCATCACACTGAAGAATTTCATGTGTCACCATTTGCTCGGTCCGTTCCAGTTTGGGCCCAACGTGAATTTCATTGTTGGCAACAATGGAAGTAAGAACCAGATTTCTAAATGTTGTGATCTGCTGTTGTCTCTCTCTCTCTTTGTGTGTTTTGATAGACAAACAGGACTGTATTTCATTTTTACTTACTAGATATATAGATAATGGATGGATGGATGGATTGATAGTTAGATGGATGGATGGATGGATGGATTGATAGTTAGTTGGATGGATGAATGGATGGATTGATAGTTAGTTGGATGGATGAATGGATGGATTGATAGTTAGATGGATTAATGGATGGATGGATGGATGGATTGATAGTTAGATGGATGGATGGCTGGTAGATGATAGATGGATGGATTGATAGTTCGATGGATGGATGGATGATGGATGGATGGTTGGTCGATGGATGGATAGATGGATAGTTTGTTAGTTAGTTAGTTAATTAGATTGATGGTTGGTAGATGGACGGATAGATGGATGGATGGATAGGTATATAGTCAGATGATGGATGGATAGGTATATAGTCAGATGATGGATGGATAGATGGCAGATAGATGACAGCAGATTTTTTTAGATTTGAGATGTTGAAGAGGAAGAGATGATAAAAAGTTTTTCGTGAGTGTTTTCTGGACATATCTCAGCTTAACATTGAGGGAAAGAAAACATTTACCTGTATTTTGTTTTTGTAATTTGTTTATTAAAAGACAACCTTCCCATATGGATTATGTGGTCTGGAGATTGGCATTTATTTGCATTCTTCTGCCCATGAGCAGTAGACATGTAGCAGCTGTGATTTGATTTCCATGCAGCAATTAAATCCCTTGTCTTTGTTGTTTTCCAATTTAATTCTCAGGTGGAAAAAGTGCAATCCTGACTGCTTTGATGGTCGGCCTCGGTGGAAAAGCCACTGTCACAAACAGAGGAGCGTCTCTGAAGGATTTTGTGAAGACCAGTGAAAGGTAAGTCAGAGTATATAATGTTATACCTCAGTATCCTTATTATGCTCTGTATTTTCCTTTAGTGGTGATGGTAGAATACCATTACAGTGTAGTCTGCTCTCCAGTTCTGCAGCTATAACAATAAGGTTAAAAAACAGAGGACCAGATGCTTATAAAAGAGACGCCTACGGTGACTCCATCTTTATCGAGCATCGGATCTTCACTGATGGGAGTCGAACCTGCAAACTGAAGAGCAAATCAGGTGATTTACAGATGATGTCCTTGTCTTATTAAACCTTCCATAAATGTCACGTGACCAAGCACTTCAGTCAGACCTTCATCCCTCCATGCTGTATACATTCTTGCTCAGGAATTTTCCTCTATAAATTCCCATGTGTGCATTTTATATGCATGGCACTGTTTCGCTGGTTAGTACCATCCGTCCAAGTGTGAATGTAAATGTGAGACATATTTACATTCACGCCTGACTGACTGATGCTTTTCACTAGTTGTAAATGTCACTGAGTTATTTTGTCAGTAAAATGAACTTGGACTGCAAGTGTGCCAGTTAGAAGCTTTAATCCCGTGTTTAACGTGTAGGACTGCAACTAACCAAGATTATATTCTTGATGTTTTTTTCTATAAAATGTCAGAAAAAATAGGTGATGTATTTAAATTGCTTGTTGTATGTGATGAACAAACTGAGATTTAGTTTACTGGTGTAAAATGACTAAGAAAGACATGAAACCCTCACATTTAAGAAGTGGGAAACCAGAGAACATTTATGGCATTTTAATTGAAATATTACTAAATTGATTAAATGCACAATGTGTGATTTTCTAGTGCAAGGGGCTTCTTAATCAAAGCAATAACAAAAGAATGAGTTTATTGGCATCATGAAGCAGTTTGAGATCATGGGAGTTATCCACAGTTATCTCCTCCTCTCCAAAACAAACTGACCAGGTGATTAAAACCAAGGGGCTGCAAGCAGAGCTGCTGCTAACATTTGCTCAGCTTGTTTCTCTGATAACTTAAAATCCATATGTCTGAGGACTAAAATCCTTCAACCGGTTAAAATGTTTAATTAAAAACAACCATAATCTAAATGGTGTATTGCAAAAATGTGGCTTAAAACTGGATGAAAAGTAAATTTATGACAAACAACCACAACACTGATGCATGCAAAAAAGAGATATGACAGGCGACCAAATTTACACATGCCCTGTTCCCTTAAATTAACAGGTTTTCTTGGTTTGAAAATAATATTTGGGATTATGTAAATATAATAAGACATTTTAATGTGAAAAAATGTTATACCTTTTTTAAATGCTAAAAATGGTTGTTCTTTCAATCGATTAATTGATAAATTGTTGCTGCTATACAGTTGTAATCAATGAGTGTCTCTCGTGACAACAAGTTTAAACTATTTAATTGTCTTGTATTTTAGGACAACTTATCTCAAACAAGAAGGAGGAGCTGGCCACCATTTTGGACCACTTTAACATCCAGGTAACAACACTGCTTATCATTTCAAAGCATATTTTTTCACTTCCTTTTTTAACCGGAAAGTTCTACCTTATATTGAACATTTATTTTCTCTAACTTTGTTTTTATTGTGACCATTATGCACCAAAATACCAAAGCAAGGTCCTTGTAAGAATTCCAGTTTGTTCCCGAGTTGTTTTTACATATAAACAAGTTTTTAAAATAAAAATAGTATGGGGAAATTAAACTAAAAATGAAAGGAAGTATTGCAGTAAATATGGAAGAGAATAAAATCCCAATAACAATATAACAAATATGTACAGTATGTGCAGATTAAAATGAAAGAGTTTCTCTGATCTCTGATTTTTAAATGTAATAACTGCAAAAAATAATTTTACTTGAAAGCCTCAGCAGAACATTTGTTTTATGTATTCCAGCTGGATAACCCGGTGTCCATTCTCAGCCAAGAGATGAGTAAACAGTTCCTGCATTCTAAAAGTGAATCGGACAAGTATAAGGTACAACACGTGTGCCATGTCGTTTATGAGTTTCATTCTAAATATTAGTATGTATTGAGAGTGGCTAATATAATATTTATATTTCCTCATGTTTAAATTAATCTTTCTGGCCTCTTTTCTGCTTTTGTAGTTCTTCATGAAAGCAACTCTGCTGGAACAGATGAAGAGAGATTACATCCACATCAAACACACTAAAACAGTCACACGACAGCAGGTTGAGAGACAAGAGGAGGTACTGTATTTATGATTTATCACATCATGTTTTTCACTGATTTACTGATATATATTCTTGATGTACATGGCAGTGGCTGAGCCGGTGGCTATGCTAACTGTGCTAATGCCCCTGCAAACAGTTCTCAAAACGGAAACAGTGGGGACAGAGTAAACTGAGGAGGAACTGGTGGGTGGCCGTTATGTTTTTGCAACAATGACATGGCTCTGGAAGGCATTATCAGCAATAACCCCCATAAAAGAGCAGTACAGCATGGTGGCAAGTGGGACACATACAAGGACTCATATGCACCAACATGCAGGTGCAGCCAGACGGCTACAACGACTATTAGTTGCCATTTGTCGTCAACAAAGAACAGAGAAGCTGTGATTAAAACACACAATTTTTTACTGCCATATTAATGTTCTGAATGTCCTGAACAGCCCCTTTAAGACATTTGAATGAGATTTGGAAAACATTTTTTAATATTAACCTGACGTACGGCATTTATCTTTAGTCAAACACTGTGGATGCTTGTAGGGAAACGTAGGTTTCACAACCTCGATAAAATGTATCCATGTTTCTGTGTCTAAGTGATGAATGCCGGTGACATAACTGAAACTGGTCCAGTGTTTAGAAAGAGCACTGCAGCCTGCAGCCGTAAAACAGGCTGCAATGTAATCACTTGGAGCAACTGAGTCAATGTACATCCACTAAAGTCTTTGCTTTTGCCACTGACTGACTGAAGATTGTTATTTTAAGTCTCTCACAATGGGAGGGAAGAACCCTTCTGCTTGATCTGATCTGTTTGCTACTGTGTCTAACCAAGTCTGGCTAAAGAAGAAGAATATAGGAATCATGTATAGGTATTCTTCTTTTGTGGGGAAGAGTTTACAGCACCCACAGGAACCCACTCTGGGGACCTCTGGCAAGATTTCTGAACGAGATTATTCCTCTCAGTAGCTCTCGTTTAAAACTACACCAATTAAACTTTAAAACTTAAAACATGTGGGAAAAGGTCCATCTTAAAGTTTCCTTTTTAAGTTTAAGAACTCCATTTGCTGTTCACTGGAAACTGATACCATGTCAGTGCACATGTTTACAAATAATCTCAAAATCCGTTTTCTTAGGGTTAAGCTATTTATTTAGTTGGTTGTACACTCAATCCTTTTTGTTCTTCTTCTCATAAAGATTCTCAAAAAGTATCCTTTGTTTTGAAACATGTTCTGTAATACAGTTTGCTTGTTTGCCTGCCTGCTGATATGTTTCTCTATGAATAATTTAACATGTACAGTATAAACTTTTGCCCAAAGAAAATCTAATAATTTAAAGATCTTGCACATTTTTTTGTGTCTAGTGTCTCAAGGACCTGAAGCAAAGATTTATGCAGAAGAAAGAGCGGTATGAAAAGTTGGCGTCCTTCAGTGAGATGAAGGAGGTTTTGGAGAATCTGAAGAAAACAATGGCCTGGTGTTTGGTAAGAGTTCAGAACTGCGTAAAACAGATTAAAAATCATACATTTAATATGCTATTTAATATTTAATCTGCTTTTTGTAATACATTCTGAAGAGTGTGGAAAAAATATGAAAAAAACCTTAATGAAAGAATATTTTGACTATATTTGACTATATTTTCTTTGTTACATAATTTTCAGGTCAGAGACATGGAGCAGTCTGTACAGCAGTTGAAGGAAGACATTGAACAAGAAAAGAATAATTTCAAACATCTGGAAAACTTTCAGCTTGTTCAGGTGTTTATATTCTGTTGATTATATATGTCTATTTATAAAACTCTTCTTCAAACCTTTACCACCATATAAACCTTCTGTCTTCACTTATATGCGTGCAGGAAATGTCTTCCACTACACAAAAGCTTGCATGTCATTGGTTTTTAGAGGTTTGTCTCTAAAGGTGCACTCGCTCTTTTTTTCTGATCTCTCACTCAGACGAAGGTCACACAAGTAGAAAAGAAGTTTCAGTGCGTTAAAAGCAGAGTTGACGGTCTGAGGAAGGAACAAGAGTCTCTATCAGAGGACAGTCTGAAGTTGAAGGAGCAAATGAAGGTCATCAGCAAAGCTCACAAGGAACAGGAGGTACTGATTGTGAAATGTGATAACTATGTCAAGTGTGAATCAGTTGTTTTTGCTAAAGTGACATCTTTTTCCACAGCTGGTTTATTTCCGGGCTCTGAACAAACTCAAACAGTCAGAGCGGGAGCAAAACCTTCTTCAGGAGAAAATTAACAAGGCAAAAATAAGGTAGGGGGGTAGAAATATTAAAATCTTTACCATTATGTCATATCATGAGATTTATGGATAGAAGGGACATAAATCAGCACAGCATGGTCAGAGCAGCAGCATACTTCCTTATAAGCGAATTTGCGTCGATTGTCGAGCACGTTGAGGTGAGGTTTTGCAGAAGCAGTAGAGCGTAAAAAGTATGGAGAGGCGTCTTTTGTGGAGTTGCTTTTGTGCCACATCTCTGTTACCATCTGGCTAGAGACGAATTGAGGATTGATGGATTTAATTGCTGCAAATTTCTGTTGGTGAAACAACATTATATAGAATTGGAATATTTTGCATTTGACCACACTTATATTTTCAGCGTGCAATTCACTTTTATAATACTGCAGTAAATATGAACAGCTGTAAGCAAAGGTGTCAACTTTTTATCATAAGTAGTCACAAAAAAATCATTGCGTAGAGCCACACAGCAAGCAAGTGCAGCAACACAAGACATAGCAAGCCAGCTAATATTACTTACAAGTCCAACAGCATGAAGAACTGCCTGCAGCTTTTTTATCTCACGAAGCTCTTAAAGTTAGTCTGAGATTTACTTTTGCCCAGCAGCCTCTTGCTCAGTCACTCTCTCCTTTTTCTTTTCTTATTTTTCTCCGTAACATCCTCTGCAGCCTATTCGAGCTCTATTTTCATGGTTGTGTCCGAATCTGCTGACACCAATTGCCGCTTTGCTTTGGACCAGTCAAATCACAGCCAGCAATGTCCCTTCTATCCTATTCTAGTTCTATGCTTCATACAAATGCATACGTTCAGTTGAGATGTTATTCTTTCTCTCTTTGTTTTCAGCGTTACCCTGAGCAATGAGGAAGAGACAGAATTTACAAAAAATCAGGAGAAAATATCAAGTCTTAAAGAGCAGCTTGCAGAGCTCGAGAATAACTGCTCGCAGCTGAACGAAGAGATCAAAAACAAACATCAAGCACTTTTCAAAGGAAAGGAAGAACGGGACAAGCTGAGGTATAAAGAAACTATATTTGCTTTTATATCGATGTGCTGTGGTATGAGTCCAGTTTATCTGCAGCTCTGTTGTTTCTGACTAGATTGGAGGAAAAAAACATCCACTCTTTGTACCAGTCCAAACTGAGGAGGAAGAATCAGGTCCTCGCCAGTCGATCCAACAAACTGAAGCGGTTTGGAGATCACGTGCCCGACCTGCTGGGAGCTATTGCTGAGGCGCACACCACAGGACGCTTTCTCAAGAGACCTGTTGGTCCAATAGGTGAATTTTTTAGTAAATCCTGAAAAAGTAGTTTGTAAAAAAAAGTAGTTTTGGCATTCGGTGCTTTAACTGAGTGAAAAAGATAAAAGATGACATTAAAGGATCCACTATCGTTTTAAAAAAAACTCTTTATAGATAATTTGGTTTACTTGCAGTGAAGATAAATTCCACATACAGTCATGGAAAAAAATATTAGACCACCCTTGTTTTCTTCAATTTCTTGTTCATTTTAATACCTGGTACAACTCAAGGTACATTTGTTTGGGAAAATATAACGATATCAACAAAATTAGCTCATAAGAGTTTAATTTAGGGGCTGATGTCCAGACATTTTCCATGGTTTTCTCGATAATTATGATTATCAAGAAAACATGGAAAATGGCTAGATATCAGCTAGCTATCAGATATCAGGTCTAATAATTTTTTCCATAACTGTAGGTAATTTGGTTTACTTGCAGTGAAGATAAATTCCACATATTGTATTTGAGAGTCTGTGTTCGCTCTCAGGGGCGTGCATCAGTTTGAAGGATCCCATGTTGGCGGTGGCCGTGGAGTGCTGCCTGCGGAGCTTCGTGAAGGCTTTCTGTTGTGACAACTACAAGGATGAGGCGGTCCTCCAGGAGCTGATGTGTCGATATTACCCAAAGGGCAACAGGCCGCAGATCATCGTCAGCCCGTTCTCTGAGAAACTTTACAACATTCATGGACGGTCAGCAGCAGCATTTCACATTTGTTGACTTTTTTTCTGACACATTTTAATGCGATATTTTGTTATCTTTCTTTGCTTTTTTTTTTAGGAAAGCACACCATCCAGAATACCCGTCTGTGCTGGACATAATCTCAGCAAAAAGCCCGGTCATCATTAACTCCCTGATTGACATGAGGGGAATAGAATCAATTCTCATAATCAAAGTTAGTTTGTCTTTTAATGTACTGTATGTTGATGCTGTTTATTACACAGAACTGTTTTGGGATTAATGAAGTATCTGACCTGTTTTTATATCAAAGGAAAAAGATAAAGCGAGGAGGGTCATGCAGCAAGGCCGGCCTCCTAAAAACTGCCGTGAAGCGTTCACTGCTGAGGGAGACCAGGTGTATCCAAACCGGTATTACACCTCCGACTTCAGCATGGCCAAATATCTGGGCGCGGACCTCGAGACTGAAATAAGGTAACTAAGATATATTTCAAAATTAATTTGAGATGCAGGTCAGCACTGTGTGTCAAGTTGTTCTAGTTATAAATCTGTACTAAACAAACATTCTAATAATTTGAGTTAATTAATAACAGTTTAGAAAATTATGATATGTTTATATGGAGGCATTTTCCATGCTCAGGTATGTCTCATAAATTACTGTAGCATTTTTTGGGTTGCTGCCATTTACACAAATTGCAAGCCTTTACCATTTTTTGAAGTTAAGACATTTGGTTAAAAATAAATAAATGGTGCAAAATCCCTCTGGAACACGATATTAAGACACCAAGACCTTGAGGAAGCAATTGGATGATGAGCACTTCTGTTTTGGCAATTGCTCCAGATACCTAGAGGAGCCATACATTCTCTGAATGCTCAAGGTTTCTAGTTTGTGTTTGTAAAGTTTCATTAGGCCCCTTTCATAGTGCCGTCCCGCAAATGTCCCTTCCCATGTGGCATGTCAAAAGCCTGTTCATGTTGTTGTGAAAATGTATTATTATGCTGATGTGCTGAGGTTTTTTTCATGCTTTTTTCCTCCTTTCCTCTCCTCGCGTGTGCTGTATTTCTCTCTCTTCTCACCCTGTCGTCCTGTCCTGTTTACCTTCGTCATATTGATTGTTTGTGTGTGTTGTATACGTTTGGATAGGATGATGGCCAATTTCGTTGTGCTGTACTTGTTACTCTGTGCAATGACAATAAAGGGTTTATTCATTATATTACAGGAAAGATCTGTGCTGGCTTTTCCCCTTAGGGCGTTCATAGTGATCCCGCGAAGGCGTGATATTCTACCCTTTCATAGTGCAGTACGGCGTCGCGGAAGGAGGTGGGAGGAGATGATAGTGGGAGTGGACGGTAGTGGGAATGGACGATAGTGGGAGTGGACGATAGTGGGAGTGGACGATAGTGACGTACGACAGAGCAGCAGCAGTGCTGCACGGTAGCACAGTGCTTATAGGCTACACAGTTAGCTCTGTAGCAGTACAATATGTGCTGCAGCAGAATGTGTTCACTTAGCGACCTCTGTTTGTTTACAACAAGCACCGGACACCACGTGTACAGTTAGCATGCCGGTTTGTTTACTATCAGCACAGCTGCAGTGAGCAGTGATTCGGTGACCGTTCGACCAAGTGGGAGGAGTGTGTTAGATGTCACGTGTGACGCCAAATATCCCGCTTTCCCCTTGATGGCTCGTTCATAGTTGTCCCGCTTCCAACAGTCCCACCAAATTTCTGCCTCTGTGAATACCTCTGGAGGCAGAAAGTTGATGGGATCATTTGATCCCGGCATCCAGCTTCGGGCGCGTTCATAGTGGAGGTGAGACGTTACAGAGCCGTAAATGTCCCGGCATGAACAGGCTCTATGAAAGGTCACAGCACGTCGTTTTATACAGGGAGGTAGAGTTTCAAAATTTGCTCGCAATGCAAAATGTAATGCTTGAAATGGCTACCATAGGGATTTACCTCATCACACATAAATAAAAGTGGGCTAAATTAATCCACAAGAATCTCAGCTTTCCAGTCATATCCAATTCATGTAATTCCAACTCCTGCCCACTCCTATTTCTTGACCTGAATCCTAATTAGTACGATTGTATGTATTATTTCTATTCAAGGTAGGCATAACGTGTCAGTCATGTGGAACAGCCGAATTATGTAACGATTCAAATGTTACTGCTGAAAAGAATTGTGGGACGGCATTATCTCCTTTCCTTTCATAAAGCATGCTCCAGTGTCTCCTATGCTGAAGGAGAAAAGAAAGGAAACATTAAAGGACCTTTCCTTAGAATTCAGAGAATTTAAACAGCTCTTGTCATGGCTGCCACTTCGATACTTCCAGGTCATTTCACTGGGTTAGGAACCTTCCACAGCAAAAAAACATTATTTGCTTGCAGCCTAAGTGAAATACTCTCTTCTCTACTCCTTTCATACTGTTCTGCTTGGCTGTCTAGAAGGGATTGTAGGGTTCATGAGTTTTCAAAAGAAGTGTATTGTGACAAATGTGGTAAATTTGTGACTGTGTTGTTGTGATTTGAGATAAAATCGATGCTTCCTGTCACAGTATGCTGGAGTCAGACCTGGAGAATCTCCAGGCTCAGCTGTCCAGATTTCAGCTCCACGTGACCTCTGTGAACGAGGACATTGAGAGAATGGAGAGCCAGCTGAACAACACCATCGCGACCCTGAAGAAGACTCAGGTCAGTGAAGCGTCATTCTTCTCTTCACACATTTTGTATTTTCATTTGTCTCCCTCCTGTTGTTGCTTTCTCTCTGCTTCTTTTTGTGCTGGTGTTGTGTGTGATTAATCTTGATTTTCTGATGGTTAAACTGGGAAGAATTAAGGATTTGTTTATGTTTTTTGATGCAGGCTTCTGTGAATCAAGTCAAAGCAACAATAAGTGAGCTGGAGACGGCTGGCGAGGAGCAGATCCATGACATCAGCTCCTTGGTGAACATTTTGTTGTTTTTTGTTCCCATTTTTCAAAACAGACTTAAGTCTAACAACAGATTATGTGAATCAAGTGTCTTTACATGCATCTTGCAGGAAGAAGTTGCCGAAGAGAACCGACAGAAGATTGAGGCAGAAAAGCAGACTGTTCACGAGGCAAAGGCGGAGCTCGACAAGCATCAGAAAACAGTAGATGACATAGAGGCCAAGTACTCTTCTGTTAGGGAACAGATTGATCAGCTTTCTGAAGACACGGAGCCGTTAAAGGTGCAGTACAGTGTTCTTGTTTGGAGGCTATAAATTATTTGAGAGATCAAAAATGCAAGCTAGTTACTTCTGATTTCAGACGTGAATTTTACAGGCTTTTTATTTGACAACCATATTATATATCCTTTATTTAAACAGGTAAATGTCTCATTGAGATTAAAAAAAATCTCTTTTCCAAGAGAGACCTGGCCATAAAAGCAGCATAAAAAGAGACAAGTGAACATTTAAACACAGTTATCATAAACAATTAAATACAAATACAGCCATCACAACAACACTGAAGGAGCCTCAGTAGCCGACTTATAAGTAGCAGTCACACTGACCAAGGGAAACGATTTCTTTGTCCTTTAGAATTGATTTAAGTTCACCAATTGTGATCTGGTCAGACATTTTCAAGGCCTTTTGCAGATTGTTCCATGATAAAGGGTGTGGCGTAACTAAAAGCTTTCTTACCTAACTCCGTTTCCACCCTTGGCACCAGCATCTGTGCAATATTTTGAGAGCGTAGACCATGTTGAGTTTGGTTTCGATAAATGTATGCACACAGGTATGAGGGAAGCAGCCCAAGAATAGATTTATAGATAAAAGCTAACCAATGAGAGAGCCTGCGAACATACAGAGATGGCATTTGGACCGTGGCATACAAAGTACAATGATGTTTTGATGATTGATGATGATGATTTCCCAAGCCAGTAATGAAACGCAGAGAACAATAATAAACACAGTCCAACTTCTTAAGGCTCTGATTTATTGTATCCATAAAAAGCAGATCACCATAGTCCAGTAGAGGCAAGAAAATTGCAGAAATCTAATTTTTCCTTGATGTTATCATTCTTGTGGATGCGTGTGTGTTGTGATGGTGAAATTGATTGTTGCTGTTTGTTGCCTCAAAGGACGAGCAGCTGAAGCTGGAGACTGAGGGCGCCAAACATGAACGTAACCTTAAGATGTTAGAAAACAAACTGAAGGCTCATGCTGAAAACATCCAAACTATGAGGAGTGGCCTCGTCCAAAGAGAAGAAGAGTTACAGGTAATAAGAGCTGCACTCAGTTTGTTGAACCGATCGCATTGAGCTGTTTTATTTAAATCATGCACATATTGGAGGCTCTTCTAGTTACTCTATGTTCTAGATTAAAGGGGACATATTATGCTTTTCCCTATTTTCTGTCCTATATAATGCTACAATGTTGGGTTTTCATAGTAAACATGCCAAAGGTTCCAAATAATGTGCTAAACGTATGTAAAAATAATCACTTGTAGCAGAAAGCTCAGGTTTCAAACCGTCCAACAGTCTTTTCTCGACTCATGCTGACATCAGCTTGTGACAGATTTCCATATACGGTCTTTTGCTCCAGGAGCGATACTGCAGTGTTTACAACTCTGATACCATTAAAGTTGGGACACTATCTCAAACGAAAATAATTATTAATCTAAACGTAAAAAGTGTGATAATGTGCTACATCCTTTTTGATGTATTCAATTAGGGCTGGGCGATATGGACCAAAAGTCATATCCCGATATATTTAGGCTGAATATCGATATACAATATGTATCCCGATATTTTTATTGCAAAGTGAGAGCAAATTTTGAGTCAAAGTCAAATATGACATGTCACAAGTAGTTTTATTGAAACCGTTTATTTAAGTGAACATAAATACTGTATAGCAACAGGAGTAGCTTTAAAAAAAATATCGAACATTACAAAATAACTAGATATGACAAACTCTAGTAAGGGCAGCATTTATAAATAGATAAAGAAACATTTTTTTAACTATATCGATATGCGTTATGGTCTAATTCCATATCACATTTAAAAATATATCAATATTTTTTTTTATTTTGATATATCGCCCAGCCCTATATTCAATTGTATAAAGACAATATATTTAATGTTTAAACTGATAAACTTTATTGATTAGTGTAAAAATCTACGTTAGTTCTGAATTGGATGCATTGCTTTTTTTTTCATACACTGCTACTTGTAGCTACATGCTAACGTAGAAAAAAACATCATGTTCCCACTGGAAAACGTTCAATTGATGTTTTTAGGTTTAGATGCTTTTATTTGTGATTTTGAATTAGTTGAAAGTGCTGCCATACTCTGCTACAGTCATTCCCCCGACTGAAATGACCCAAAATACAAGTATGAACATGAAAATTAGCATAATATGTCCCCTTTAAGCCCAGTCTGTCGCTACACTAAGCAGTAAGTAAATTCAACCAAAGAGAGGATTTACTGCCTCCAGAGTCATTCAGACACTTCACATGTGACGACAGGAATATGTGGCCAAAGCCACGGAGATCAGTCCCGATCGGCAGCAGGTGACCGGCACCACCAAGAGCATCGACACAGAAATCACTCGGCTGAAGAAGAAAATCAAGGTGTTGGAGAGCACCAATGGCGATCATGACAAGGTGGTCAGGTGAGAAATCACAATGTTACTTCACAGTGAACATAAAATGATTGTAGATTTAGTGAGTACAAAAGATTTTTTTCCAGGGACAAAATTCCATTCCATGCTATACAAATTTGTCTTCAATTTCTTGTCCATTTTCCTGGTACAACTAAAGGTACATTGGTTTGGACAAATATAATGATAACAACAAAAATAGCTGATAAGAGTTTAATGTAAGAGCTGATCTCTAGACATTTTCCATGGTTTTCTTGATAATATCCAGAATCATTATCAAGAAAACCATGGAAAATGGCTAGAGATCAGCTCTTAAACTCTTATCAGCTATTTTTGTTGTTATCATTATATTTGTCCAAACAAATGTACATTTAGTTGTACCAGGCATGAAAATGAACAAGAAAGCAAGAGGAAAACAATGGTGGTCTAATCATTTTTCCATGACTGTATATTATTGATTAAACTACCCAACAAAATTAGCAAAATTACTGTTTTTGTCAATGGAGTCTGGTGGTTTGAAGAGAGCACAAGAGCTTAAAAAATTCCAAACTGTCTCTGTTGGTGAAGGATCTGAATACTACCTGATGTTATTATTTCTCCACTCATGACTGCAGCATGTGGTCTTTGCAGACTGGCTAAGCTAACCAACTATCTTAGATTCTCTACTGTTTGTAGTAAGACTTTTTACTTTTCTTTAGTTGGAAGAAGAGTGAGAGGGGACTTCTAGCTTCATTCTGTCTGTCAGAGATTTCCTTTGCCACTGACAGTTTTTCCTACTTAAATCCGATTTGCCCGTTGGCCATCACTAAATCATCTTCTGGCCTAATTTTACATATGAAGGCCGGAATCAGAAAAATTTAGGCTATGTCATTTTCTGTCCTCATTAGGGAGTACGCTGAGGCCCTCGCTCTCTACAGAGAGAAAACCAACCAAGTGAGAGATCTGCGGAGGTTCACTGATCGACTCGATCACATCATGTCTGACAGGCAGAACAGATACAAAATATTGCGTAGGTA
Source organism: Centropristis striata (assembly GCF_030273125.1). NCBI lineage: Eukaryota > Metazoa > Chordata > Actinopteri > Perciformes > Serranidae > Centropristis > Centropristis striata. The sequence goes on from NC_081532.1 coordinate 8,431,436, forward strand.
AATAACACTCTACTATGTTTGGGGGGGAAAGATCTGGAAAACATGATGATGCGATTGACTGGCAGTGGAAAGTCTGATTCTTTCATCTTCTTCTTCCTAAAGGTCCCTCTCTGTCAGGTGCAAGTTGTACTTCAATAACTTTCTGATAAAGTTGAACTGCTGTGGCTCCATGATTTTTGATCACAACAATGAGACGCTCTCAATCTCAGTAAGTCTATTTTATCTGGGTTTTTTAAAAATATTAATTAGTTAGAAGTTTCTTCCTGTGCTGCCTTTATTGATATTGTATGTTTTTGTTTGTTAATAGAAACAGAAGTTATGAGATATTTAATGGTAATACACGGCCGCAATTGCATCACACTGAAGAAAAAAGACGTTGAAAACACTAATATAATTTGCAATGAAGGCATTCTACTGTTTTCTATAACAAAATCTGCTCCAGATAATTTGTTAATGACCTAAACACCTTTTAAAGACGATGTATCCTGCCGACCATGTAATGGAAACTTGCTAAGTAGAAGTCCACGTATCAGCTGTGTTGTGCATGAGTGCATTCATTGGATGAATATAGACGGGAAACGATTTTGGATCCAACACTAGCAAGGCTTGTGCAGCTCCCTGTACTGATGAAGCCTGTTTATGTGTATATTTGAAGGAGTTTCATAAACAAATAAACACTTGTACCAACAATTACAACAACAAAAAAATGTAATGCAAATTGTGCTTGCAGAGTCTGTAAAGGCAAGTCCAAATGTCACAACAACTAATTTTAAGAAACACATCTAGTTGCATTTTTTTTTTTTGAAAACACAAAAGAAACCTCAGACAAAACAAACATGAACTACTTCATTTTTTAGGACTATTAACTTAGATAAAAATTCAAAAATTGTGAACTATGAACATGAATTTTAATCTGTGTGATCCGAGCTTCGAGCAAGCTCTTGTGAAGTGCACCATACTGCATATCCGCCCTCCTCTCCCAACATTTCCTGTTTTTACTTGTTAAAAAAACCTCTTGAACAAAAAACTGGAACTTGCATCACCTGTTTTAATTTAATGGAGAAACAAAAACTATAAATTGTAAGTAACACAAAAACCTGTTGTGGCACATGTGAAGGTGAAGCCTCCGGGCAGAGAGGACGATGGCATGAGTGACATGAGGTCACTGTCTGGCGGCGAACGCTCTTTCTCCACCGTCTGCTTCATGCTCTCCCTGTGGGAGATCACAGAGTCACCCTTCAGATGCCTCGATGAGTTTGACGTCTACATGGTGAGCACACAGTAATATCCAGGGTTCGTACGGGAGCTTGAAATCCTTGAAAATGCTTGAATTTTAATGTTGAATTTCAAGGTTTGAAAAGTGCTTGGATTTTGGATTAAGTGCTTGTAAATGCTTGAAATTCTTACTGTATTTCTCTTGCAATCTGACTATACTGCCTTACAAAGCCTAACTGCAGTAACTACATTTTTGGTCTAAATTGAGTTATAACTAAAAATGAACTCCTTGATGTCTGTTTTATCTTGTGACAAGGTTTTAGATTTCAATTTTGCTTTATTTCAGATAAATTATTATATAAAAACCACAAAATACAACTCAAAACCAAGCAGTAATTGCACTTACCACGGTCTGCTTTGGATATATATACCACTTTAAACATAAAAATAATAGTAATCATAAGTTTATTTGAAAGGCAAATTATGATCTAGATAGTGATGAAGTAAAAAAGTGAGATAAAAAGACTAAAATATAATATTACTTTACAATAATAAGTCTAAAATACACAAATCGTTGAATAGAGCTGTAAAACACTTTTAAATACACTTATAAGAAAATCAATTTCAAAATGTTTATTCACTGAAAACAAAATATAAAAGCTGAAAGAAGACAACAACACTGTTGTCACTGCATTCTGTTAGTATCATTACTATTAGAAACTTTAACAGCAAAACCAGAGTGCAGTAACTGCATTTTTGGGGTCAAAGGTCAAATAAATCAGCATGATTTTTTTGGCATAAAAATGACATCATCAATACATGTAGAAATAAGTGTCATATCACTATATATCTACATATAACCCATTTGGCTGGCCAGTTAAAACAAGTTAAAAAACTTTAAAGCAGTTTTTCTCAGTTTGAACCCTTGTGTAGTTACTGCAGTTAGACTTTGTAGGGCAGTATAGATAACCGCATTTTCAATGGAAAAAAAACTGAACAGCCTATAGCCTCTGAAATTATCTGAAATGAAGACCGCTGCGTCTTCTTGTTTCTGAGATGTTTCTTGTTGCTCTACCCTGTATCTTCTTACTGAAGGGAGTTTTTCTGATTCCTAGTAGATGTGAGGTCTCCTGAAGTATTTGTGTTTCTTTCCTCCTAGTTTGGGTCGTGTTTAGTTCCACCAGCTGCCAGTTGATGATTTTTGTGAGCTTCCTTTCGCTCCTAGCCCCTAGATTCCCATACCAGTATGTTTGATGAGATTAGCAAACTACTTTTAGTTGTTAAAAGTGTAATACCATTGCTGGTGGTATGGTTAAGTGAAATTACCCCTTTTAGTATCGAAGTACTCATCTAAAACATGACATTTACAACCGTTGAAAGGTACTGGAAATGAAATGAAAATGGTCCTTGAAAATCCTTGAAAAGTGCTTGAATTTGGCCACTGAAAAAGTGTACGAACCCTGAATATCAGAAACTCTCACATCATGTATATAATAAGATGAATGTAAGTTTGGCTTTCACTTACTTGGATTAACGTTCTTTTTTTACGACAGGATATGCACAATCGCAGGATCTCTCTGGATCTCCTCCTGGAGCTGTCAGAGCGGCAGCACCTTCGACAGTTTATCTTCGTTACTCCCCTGGCAACCAGGTGGCGCTCTTCTTATTGTTTGTCTTTGTTAACATGTTGTCCTTTCTGTAACCTGAGCCGTTACATTTTACAAAACTCTCACTTTTACGTCTTTGTTTCCTGTATGGAGGCTAAAGTGTGCCATCAGATCAATACATTTTATATACATTTTTAAATTATTATTTATATAATAAAAAAATAGGATATTTATTCAGGTTAAGAAAAAAGTAAAAAAATTCTTAATACTTTTTAGCCTTTTAAATGTTTGATATGTGAAACTATTTTAAATCTGCTTATAATATTTAAAGTTATTAATGCCACCACATCAATTATAGACAATAGAATAAATTGAACTTATTAATTGCAATTATTCAGCATTAAAATTAGGTTGATTACTCATATATTCTTTTCCTAATTCAGTTTTTTTTTATCTTTTTAATGTGTTTTTAATAGATTTTTGGAAATTAATATATTTTTAAAAGGCTTTTAGAACTATTATTTGTTACTTGTTAATGTCTTTCTAGCATAAATAAAATATATTTATAAAATATTAGAATCATTAAAACATTCAATTATAAATATTATATTAAAATATATAATATAATAATTTATTTTAGCTCCTTTTACCAGTACATTTAATCGTATAATTTCATGAATACAATTTTATGAATTTAATAAATGTTTTAAATAATATTTTAGTCACGGTGCCACGCTGCAGCTGCCTTATTCTTTAGGTACTTTGGCATTTCCTGTTGTCCCTCTTTGCTTTCATAAAAACTTAATTTACTGTGTCATTAATGTTTGATGATTCATCAAATGATTTTGGTGCTTTGTGTCTTTCAGCAATCTGCCCAAATCCAAACTCATCAAAATCCACCAGCTTCAGGATCCAGAAAGAGTTCGTAGAGAAACAGTGGATGATGAAGAAACGTGAGGAATATTTATGTGCACATTTACTGTTTGTGGTCTGTGTTCGAGAGGTGTAAATGTCATTTCATGGATGTGTTGTGAAACAGTATATATTGCCTGGACATGGAGGTATGGTAACTTATTCATGTTTTTTCACTTTCAGAAAGCCTAAAGAGTCTTAAAGATGTTGATTGTCAGATGAAGCTGTTTTTGGTACGATCCGTGCTGCCTCTAGGGGGCGATAGCTTGACTCTTGATATTATGCATCGTTTCCACTGCATGTTACGACTCGGCTCGCTTAGATACTTTTCTCGATTTGGTTTTCAACTACAAATAGTTCCCTCTCAACAAAAGTGTAATTCTTAGCTGTTCGTCAAAGAATTGCTAAGTAATTTTTAAGTTTTTTCTTATATTGAACTCCTCCCTCCTGTTGGTATGTCCTTCGGTAACTGTGTGCACTTGACGGCACTGTGGTTTTGAATGCTGCTATTTTTGATAATATGCAAAAATTGCATCAGCTGTTGATGCTAGTTATGCAAAATTGATGAGTTTGTGTAGAAGGTACAAAACCATAAGAGGTGTTGGAAGGAAAAATGTAAAAGACGGAGGAAAAAAAGCCCACAATCTAGATAATGTCCCAAAAATGCCACCTTAGTGCTAAAAAAATAATACAATCCAGATTCCAAAAAAGTATCAACACTGAGGGACCAGTCAGTGGTCTGCAGTGTCTAGACTCCTCCTCCTTGTAACCTCAACCGAGGAGGAACCAAAAACAAATGGACTAGTACCAGGTTCTATCCACTTTTTCTAAAGAAAACTAAAAGAGAGCCGTTCTTGCTGAATCGAGCTGTGCCAGGCAGTGAACTAGAGGCATTAGTGTTCAGTATTTTGAACGCATTTTGGCAATCTCAATAGCTGATATTCTATCCACATTGTATTGTATTAGCCTGCAGCTCGGGCTGCACAATTAAACAAAATTGTATTAAAATCCCAATATTGACTAGTGCAATATTCAAAATTGCAGGAAGGCCATTTTCTAAAAGTAAAATATGTATTAAAATATGAAGAATTTAGTATTATGACACTGTCTAGCCTATAAATTGTTTTCTAAAGAAAAATCTTTGTTACAGATCCAAACAATCGCACCATGATCATTCTAATGCATTATTACATGAAAATAATAATGAAAATGTAATCTTTCCCTCCATTGTCGTGAATCATATCGCACACATCACGACATCAGTCAGAAAAATTGCAAATAGATATTTTTTCCAAACCGTGCAGCTCTACCTGCAACTCTGGGTTTAACATGGTGTTACTGTTACTGGGAAGTTAGTGGCCTGATTCCTGCAGGAAAGCTTTTCTGTGTGGAGTTCGCATGTTCTCCCAGTGTCAGCGAAGGTTCTCACTGGGTCCAAAAACATGTTTAATTGGTGACTCTAAATTGCCCGTAGGTGTGAATGAGAGCGTGATTGTCTGTCTCTATGTGTCTGTGATAGTCTGGCAAACCTTTTCAGGCTGATGAGCGGTTAACTTTTATATGTTCTTAAAAAATATTGTCGCCAATATTTGGAGTATATGATGATGTGTTTAAATCACTAAGGTTATTTTCTGTTTTGTTCATTTCTGTTCATTTTACGGTTATAGTAATATAGCAAATAGTGAACATGATTATAAGGTAATTTGTACATGTAAATGATTATTATATTATTTTTTGACGGTTGTAGTTTACCTGGAAGTTATTGAACATTTCCTTTTAAAGATGTTACACTGAAAATGTTTGTATACATGTTGTTTCTGTATAGTTTTACCTCAGGAGTCTGGACACTTACTGTTTGAATGCAGCACTCCTCTCAGCCTGTCAGTGTTAATATTTTTAAAAACAGTTTGTTAAGTAAGCTTCAAAGCCCCTCCCCCTCTGGTGTCTCACATGGGAACTCATTCGGAAAGAATACGTAAAGTAATTAATGTTGAGAGATGAATAACATTATGATCCGGTTTGAACTGTGCATATTTGATTTTCTCTGGTTTAAAGATCATTTTGCAGGTCAAGAAAGTTGCAGTTTGTTGTAGGTTGTAACATTTAGTGCTCTTTAACCTACATCTCTCCTTGTGCACGGTGAACCATGGCCCAATTCAAAAGGGATAAAAAATATTTGTCTACCAAACATGTATATATTTCAAAAATAAGGTCTCACAGTTGTCCACTGGAAGGGGCGGGACTTTGCTTCTCTATATAATCATATTTGTATTCAATGACATAAACATGTACACTTGTTCTCCTTTTCTGTCCCATGTTAAAAAATGTAAAGTCCAGCAGTAAACTGTAACTGCTGGGAAGAATCATAACCAGTTACAATACATTTTTGATCATCTCTTTCGTGTACGGCTATAGTTTTCATACATGCAGGACTCTCCATTCATGCATTTACTCCATTCATCAACACAGTCTTAAAGGCATACTATGCAGGAATTACTGCTCACTGTTTTTAAACGCAACATTCAAACTTGTCCGCTCCTCCTCGGATCAGTGAAAGTGAAAGCAAATCCTAGATCTAGTTTTGGGACAAGCTTTGTCCACTTGGTGTTTCTGATATTTTCATAGCTGTGAAATGTTACCAACACAACAAGAGAAGAGAAGATGCAGGCAGCAGGCAGAGTCTCATCACACACTTTTAGTGTTCGTGGGCCTTTTTGTTTCAGTCATCTTTTAGGAAAATCCTGCATAGTATAACTTTTAAAGTCTGCATCAGCGTGGTCTTCATTTTCCCATTAAATACACCTACTAGACCGTGTCTTTTGAAAAAGCCTGGTGATGGTTTATTTGTTTTAATCACTACAGAATTAGTTTTGGGTGCAACACATGCCACATGTATAAAAGAATACAGTCACTTGTATTATGATTTTTCCATATTTGATATAAACATTTACGAGACAAAGAATCTGACATAGTGACCGGACTGAAATGTATAAATAATAATAGACTTTAATAATGTGAGGGTTGGTTTTTCAGTTATAAGACAGAACAGTGAAAAGCTTCTGCAACCTCCACTACTGTAAGTGGACTACAAGCAGACACTCAGTCCGTGCTTGCATAGCCTAGAAATGGGGAAGCAAAACTATTGAAAGAGAATTTCCACAGTAACTTTAACCTACTTCGTCATCAAGTTGCCGTCGTCGCACTGAAACGCTCTTTCAAAAGCTTTATCAAGCGCCTCTCTCGAGGGTCCTGCATCTTTAATGATTGTTGCAAACGGAATAGATTAGAAGATGAGACCTTTCAATAAAAAGTTTCTCCTTACAAAAAAGTTTTATACGTAGGAATGCAGTGTGTCCAGTAAACATATAAGAGGCTTTCTCCTCCCTTTTTATTTTTTATTTTTTGCTGAATTGGAAGTGGAGCTCCTCTCAAAAGGTCCCCGGCCCACAGAGTGAGCTCCCAGCAATAACACCAAGACTGTACTCATTTTGCAGTGCTCTTCCTTTCTGTAAACATGTTGATATGTACTGAGTTAAGTCATTTAAAGTCTAAATCAAATAAGCAGCCTGAAAAAGAAGCCAATTTCGGATCATCGTGGGGAATAATGCATGAGTACCGTGCCTAAGAACGGCTGTAATTTTGGACTTTCCTCTAGATTAAGCGGCAACAGTACATTAAAAATCATAAAAGAAAAGCTGCTCCTTAAATATATTTACGCTCATCCCAGAAGCCACTGAAGCGAAACTTAATACGATGTTTATGTGAAAGCTCTTCCTCGGAGATTAAGCCCACAACTGCAATCCAAATATCTTCCAAAAAACTCAAGTGTCACACATACACGTGTATCAAATGGAGGGAAGCATGCTCCCACATTACTGGAGGTGAACTAATGGTCTGATGAGTCACATACTGTACATCCCATGCAACAATACTAAATGAATTCCATAGGGTTTCTCTTTTATAACCACCTAAAGATGCAAAAGGTAAGAGATTATATTTTTTTGACACGTAATATATGCATGCAAAGAACCTACTCTTCTTGGTTCCATCGTGTGAAAACATCTGGAACAGACAGGAGCCTCTCTATTCTCCAAGAGCTCAACAAGTCTGGGTAGTAGAGACAGTTACAATTATCATAGGAATTATTGTTTTGTTACTATTATGTAAAGCGTACAGTAGTAGCAGCAGTGAACACTGGGGATCCTAAATACTGCAGGAACATAATTTAATGCAGTGCTCCACTGATATACAAGCTAAGGTTGAATGAGAATGTATAGGGTTACTGTGCACAAATCACATTGGCATGTCTTGAAATAGAAATGTATGATATCTTATAGCTATATTCAAAATTATTCAGCATTTGACATTCTCATGCATACAACCACAAGAAGCGAGTCCATTGAAAAATAGTCCAAGCATTGTTTTTTTCCTGTGGAAATGGCAGAGAACCTAATGAGACATTAAAACATGTGCTGCTGTCCAGAGTGTGTGGATTACAGACGGGGAGAGGAGCGAGCAGGGGGGGCTCACTTCTGCATGTCACACTGCAGCAGGAGCACGATGGACGGGTCGCTCTTCGCCGCCTCTTTGAACTCCTCCAACGAGATCTGGTCGTCGTTGTTCTTATCCATTTTACCGAAGATCTTGTCCACCCTCTGCTGTGGTGTCAAACCATCCTCGTTCATCTTCATCATGATCACAGTGCCCACCATTTTGTAGATAGCCTGTGGGTGAGGCGCAGTGAGAAATTAGCAGAGGATTGCTTCTTATGTAATCCAGTGAAGCCTACATGTGTTCATTTATTCATAAAGATGTACATCAGTGATTCCCAACCAGGAGTATTTCCACAGCGAAGGGTGGTTCTGCAGCTGCCAAGAAGTATTTGGAAAGCTCAACTAAATAGAGAATAAATTCAAATGTTTTCATGAATCTCTGTCGCCGAATGAGGTAACACAATGGGGATTGAGCCTGCGGCCCAGTGATGAAAGCTTTTACATTTACAGTATTACAAACTGTGTCTGCCACGTCATTCCTGGAAAATCATAAGTGGTACTCAATGTAAAACCAAACTAAAGTCAGATTTTTAATTCCACAAGTTAAGAAAAATAGGATTATAAATTGGTGCGATGCTGATTATAAATGTATAATGATGTAAGCTGCCTGTCAGTGTGATCAACAACAAGTCTTGCAATGAAGTCTCAATGAAAACTAATTAGCAAGAAAGCAGAGAAGTTGAAACTGTGAACTAAAAGTAATGAAAGAACAGCTGAACTTGTCATCTAAAAGTAACAGATAAACAGTTAAAATAGCTTGCGAAAAGTAACACATAAAAAGTTGAAATACATAAAAGTAATGGCTTAACTGTTAATACCAATTAAATAGTTGAACCTGTTGGCTAAAGGTTACCAATTAAAAGTTGAAACAGCTAAAAGTAATGGATAAATGGTAAAGATAGTTGGCTAAAACCAATAAATAAATTGTTAGCTGAAATAACGAGTATGCAGTTTGACAAAGCTAAAGGTGAAATGGTTGAAAAGTCCAGCTCTTGCCACTCAAAGTAGTTAAAGTACGACTTTTTTACTACAAAAACACAACCTAAACATTCAAAATTGAATGAAAAAACCAGCAGCCTCTGTAATAAATATCTAAAGCTGGAGTGTGAAACTTTTACATAAATGAACCCGTTACATACAAGCCCCTTGCCAAACGAATGCACCTAATGCTGATTAAGGCGTTCGGTGTGGCTGCCAGCTGTATATCACCGTATGCAAGAACGTTTGGTGTCTGTGACGACTTTCCTGTGCACCAATCATGAATTTAACATTGACCAACCAGAGCCAAAGGGGGCGGGAGGGAGCAAGTGTGAAGCTATGGTTGAAGCAATGCTGGAAATTCCCAAGAAGCATCAAGAAAAGTTTCTAGATAAATGAGAAAATCAAAGTGATTGATGGCGAGGACAAACATGGACCAACACTGGTGCATCTCTTCCTTGTCAGAGAGCACTGACGGGAAAATGCGGCAAACTTCCCTGCAGGCATCCATCATGAACACGCATCAACAGTGTTTGTGTTACTCTCACTACCAGAGGGGGGAGACAAAAGCACCGCACTGCAGGTTTAATAGTGTTAAATAACATCTAATCATTCATAAGAACAGATGGAGCCAATTAAAGGTTACTTGAGTTATCCTAGTTGGGAGGTCAGACAAAAAAAGATTGAGAACCACTGATGTAAATGCTCAAGCCACATTTATCACTACAGGAATTGTCAATATACTCCAATATCACCGTGACATATCAGATTTACTATACTGATCGTGCTTCCAGAAATGGCACAATGTAATTCGATACAACTGCATTTCTGTCGTTATGAAACTGCCTCACTCTGCACTCAAGGCATTGCAGGTGTGCAGGAGACTGATAACAAACAACAACAAAAAACCCAAAGTCTGTCCCCTGATGAGCGAGGGCTTAATGACTCGATAATCCCTTACCTCGATTATCTCCAGCATCTCCACTCTGGTGATTTTGCCGTCACCATCCAGGTCATACATGTTGAAGGCCCAGTTGAGTTTCTGCTCAAAGCTGCCACGGGATGTGATGGACAGAGCGCAGATGAACTCTCGGAAATCAATGGTCCCGTCTCCGTTTTTATCAAAGGTTCTGAAGGCGTGCTGTGCAAATTTTGATGCATCGCCATAAGGGAAGAACTGCAAATGTGAGAGAGATGTGTGTGTTCAATAATTCAACCAGGGCTTTAAAAAGCAGCAGTTTGATGATGGAAAATAGCCGTGGTGTGATTAAGTGTTGAGACAGATGACAAAGAAGAGGCAGCGGTTCACACAAACCTTGACATAAAGCTGCTGGAACTCGTCCAGATTCAGCCTGCCAGTGGGGCAGTCTTTCAGGAAGCCTTTGTACCACTGCTTCAGCTCGTGTTCATTAAACTCTGTGTTCTTCACCAGATCCTCCATCACCTCGGGAGTCAGCTTGCTGTTCTGCTTTCCCATGTTTCCTGTGGTGCAAGAATACGTGAATAATGCATTTATTTATGCCTGAGCGATGGCAGTATGAAAATCTCCAGCACACAGCATACCTTTCTTTTCTTTTTAAAATTTCCACTTCAAACATGAAAACAGAGACTAAATGTGTGTTTTTAAGGGGAGTATGCAGCAAATATTTCCCTGGTGCTATGTTCTATTTCTGTCCAGCCCTCTTCTGCCTGCTTGTGCCAGTCTGTGGCCCGGGTAGCACTGACCTGGATCATCACTGTCAGAGCAGATCCAGTTCATTAAATGTTCGATCGTTGCTATCAAGTTTCCACTGCAAACACTGTCCTATAACCTGACAATGACAACAAAGCGTGTGCTTTGGTTGTAACAGGGGGCCCTGCTGCAGTAAATCCAGAGACCTGAGTGAGGACAGCATGCAGGAGACCTGCTGTAATCTGGATCAGAGGGGAAATATAGCTTATAAGCGAGTGGCCCGTATATAATATAGTGTTTAAGCCACTTGTGTTGCAATCCACAGACCAATCAGCCCCGCTTATCCACGCTGAAGCAATCATGACAACTTGAGCAGCCTGTCAGAAACCCCACATTCATTAATTATTTGACTCATGATGTGGCAAATGACAAAGTGACCAAGAATGCGTCAATTCTCCAATACATAATTCAACCAATGAAACAGCAGCATTATATTTGCATATGAGAGCACAGGGCCATTGTGGGAGCCTCCACCACTTGAGACCAACATATGGTCCACATCTCTGCAGCAGCAGCAGCAGCAGCAGCATGACAGCAGGCTGGACAGCTCCTCCACCAGACAGCACTGCATTGGCTCGGGCCTTCCACAACAAACGGCACAAATGTGCGCTGCAGCCAAAATCAGTGCAAACCACAGCCTTTAATGTGCACCCGCTGCGTGTCATATAACCGACCCTGACGAGCATGTTAGGTAATTACAGGCGCAGATCTTGGGTTTAATGTGTAAAACAGGCTACAGTGAATGACCTTGAGAACATGGTTTTTTTTTGCAGGAAAATTGTTTCTCGTAGCGTTTCAGCTGAGAAAACCCGCTCGCCATCATGTAACTGCGGCGTTTTTTTGTAATAGAGAAACACCCGCCACATATCGCACAGGCCACAGGTATGAATGACTCGTTGTGCCCCAAAACACAGGCCAAAACAGATGCTGTTTTATTTCACGCTTTGGGCAATGACATCTGAGTTAATGCTATTAAAGCTAACCGCCTCCTGTGAGAGCAGAGAGGGAGACGCTGCTGCATTCCGATGGAAACGACGCAGTGAGAGTATTTTCAGATTAGATCCCACCATCCGGCTCCTAATGACATCTATCCAAGCGCATCGGGGCGAAAACATGTCACTATTTCATAACCAAACATCTATTTTAAAAAGGAACACACAAGACAGCTCCCTCTGTGCCGCCGCAGAGCCACATAACAGGCGCATATAAAAGCCAATTAAATTGCGCAAATCTTAATGACATTTTCGTAAATCGTCAAATGATCCCTCGCTGTCTTATTTCTGTTTGTTTCCAGGCAAAACGCAGTGGCTTTATTTTAAGGGATGCGCAGGTGTCCGTGTGCCAGCCCTCTCCTGCTCGATCCCATTCATTCAAAACACAAGAAAAAATATGAAAAAATAACTCGTGACACATTAACACAAACCATTCACCGCTTGCTGCATGTATTATCTGAGAATATAACATGCACATCTGCAGGCAATCACTTCTTACCTTATTACAGCCTATATTTGGTGATTCTCTATCGGAATAAATCTGCTCTGGCTCCTGCAAAGTACAGAAAAAAACCCTTCCGATGGAAACGTTAGCCCAAAAGGGATTATTTTCAACACTGCTCGCCTCCTTAAAAACACCCGCTAATGAAATTTCTGGCTTTTCCCGACGTTATTCCAGATGAGGCGCAGCAGGGACCGATCCCACGCCAGTCTGTGGTTATGCGACTACAGGAGCGTCACCCGTGTGCATCACAGCCTGATCATAAGTTCACTGCTGCTGCTTCTGCTGCTGCTTGCTGTGGGTTCAGCTGGATCCTGTCACGTTATAACCGGATCCTTCATCGTGATGAGGATGATCAGCCTGAAATTTCATCATCAGGAAATAAACATTTTGGATTTTTGGGTCAAATTATTCACTGTAACTAATCAGGAATTAGTGTAATTAAACCTAAGGGTGAAACATTTTACCTCTTATTGTCATTAAACGTGGCTTTTAGGAATAATCATTAGATTTAATTATTAAATCCAAGGCTGGAAAACCAACCAAGGGGCCCAAAATGTTCACACTGTGTGACTGGCCACACGTCAGACCTACATTTGTTCATGTAATAATTAAAAAATTTCACATTCACAGTCAATTATATGTATGTTTAATTTCTCGGTATGAAGGTCTACAGCTTTAAGATATGTTGCATAATGTAAGATTACTTAGGCCTACTACTCGTGGAGCTTTAAAGCAAACCAAAGCCAGGAGAAACTCCAGGAAGTCTCCGCTTCAGGCCAAGAAGTAGTCCATCACTAAACTCCCCTGTAAAAGCACAATGTGGTGTTTTTACATTTTAGTTTTTGTAGAGATTAAACAAACATGTTAATAAGTGAGTTTTAGTGCTGCTGGAACAGCTTGAAAATTACATTCCCATACAATGAAACTGCATTTTCAATTATTTCTCCTGGATTACATTTGTTTTCGACATATCACTAATTTGACAAAAGGTGGATAGATGAGTAAAAAAAAAAAAACACTGGACTTTCACCCATTAGACTGTTGCTTTTGTTATGCAAGAAACCAAAAGTCAATGCTCGGTTATTTACGTAACAAACACTCATTTTGCTCAAACATCGATCTTTTACTAAACCTAAACAAGTGGTTTTGTTTCCTAAACCTATCCAAACTGTAAACGTTTCACAATGTTTTGAACTTTAACCTTAATCGGAAAGAAAATTCATAACTGTATCATATTTGTAGGGCTACCTTTGACAAAGCCAGGCTAGCCATTATGCTAAGCTAAGCTAAGCTAACCTGCTGTTGGCTTTAGTTTCATATTTACCAGATGGAAGAAAGAGATCTTCTCATCTAACTTGTCAAGGAAGAAAATATAGTATTATACAAATGATGAAAGTATTGATTTATCTGGGATCAGATAATATTCTAGGAAAAATGTACACACAAGGCGATTTTTCAGCGAATAACACCCCATAAGTTGGGCGAGTAGGGGCTCACTCAGCCTGCAGGTGGAGCCAGGAAGTTATCAGCCCGTTGAATGGGCAGCTGTATAACGTGTGTTGTTGACATCGCCCTCTAGTGGCTGTAGTAATTATGGACGACGACAAGGCGGAAGTGACATTAGGCATGTTTCCATTAGGTACTTTTTCCTCTAGTGAGCCTCTATGGGTGTGGCTTCCGAGAGAGGATCCACCCAACTTAATCAGTTAGCGGCTCAGAAAGTACCTGCCTCGGATACCTGCCTTTCTGAGCCGCTACTAACTTGGACGGCAATTTCGCACATGCGTGATTCATTTGCAGACTGGTGCAAACTGGACGCTGAGGGGTTAACATCTCCTGCTCTGCTGACTGCAGCTGGGGGAGACCGCTGCGGGAGTAATGGGCCGCTTGTGAGTGCTTTGGGACGGCGCTTCTCGTTAAGAAGAGTAGGAACGAGTCTCCAAAAGTCTCCAATAACACCAGAAAAAGTCACTAGATTTGTTGTGAGTCACTTTTTTGAAAAAAGAGTCACTAGAGGGGTCTGAATAGTTGCTAAATATCACTAAGTTGGCAACACTGCTTGCCGCGTCAGTCTGTTGTCACATTCAAACTCTGTTGGTTAGCCGCTACAAAAGTACCTGTATGGGAATAGAGGCCGAGGGGAACTAGTTCTCAAACTAGTGGGCGAAGCCAAAACATTCAGCTGCTTTCCAAAAAGTACTCAGAAAGTACTCAGTCGAAACACGCCTAATGTGAAAGTGTGAAAGCGAAGGAGTATAAAGATCAAAAAGTTACTCTTCGGGCAGATGGGTCAAACAAACCCAGGACTTTCACCCAGGAGACCGGGACGTGAAAACCAACGATGAAGACAACAATTTTATTTGAAATAACGGCACTTAACGTCCATGTGTCACATTTTTAAGTAACCATCGTAGCTACGTCACTTCCGGTACTCATGTCGTCCTCGTAACAACTTAACTTCCAGCATTTACATGCATTTATTTTGCTTTTTAAACAATCTTTTATAATGCCTAACTAGGACGTTTTTGCCCAAACCTTAGAGAAGTATTTTTGTAGCATAATCATAAGGAAACTGGCCTTTTCACTAAACATAACCGCTTGTTTTCAGTCATTGAATGGGTTGATAACAACCTTCTCAACCTACCAGCAGGTGGAGCAGGCCCTACTTGCTCTCAGCTGATGACATCTGCGTTTGCTGCTAACTGAGCTCCAGCCTCTCATTCAAACATGGTCACTTCTTACGCCAAGAACCCCAGAATGTCGTTGGTCATAAATCCAAACTCCAGGCTTCCAATCAGTTGTCCAGAATGACTAAAATCCTCTTTTTTTTTTTTTTTTTTACCATTTATTTGACTCAATCTTGGTTATGAAGCGCCAAATATTGTAATACCAAGGCCCTCTAAAATAGATCTGTCACAGCTTTCTAAAAGTTTGCACTTAGGTGTTAATTTGACCGGAATTAAATGATATAATGTAAGTTGATTGGAGTGAGATCTGTGACGTTAATCTACAGTAAAACATCAGAGAAGTGAACGTGTTCCTGATTTATGGGGACCTCTGGAGAGCCCCGATAAGGACCCCTGGAGGACACCGGTTTGGGAGCCGCAGATATAGGTCGCCTTTGTCAAATCATGTGTGTTGAAGCACAGATGAGGCTCCAAGCCAAAACAATTCTCAGATGTGTGGACCCACATCCAAATCTGGATCCATTTAAATTTAGGTATATAAAACAAGCGATCCTGTCGGTCAGAATATAATATAAAATACACTGAAATGGTGGAAATAAAAAGTCTGTCTCACACACAAATCTGTGATTACTTGATTTCTTAATTTAATGCTCACATACAGTACAGTATACACATAAGATTTCTTTTACATCTCACAAACACAAAAGCAAACAGTTAAATACATAGATAACTTTAGCACCGGCATAGAGAACTGATCCACTCAGCGTCCTCTAAAACTCTTATTCATAGTGATTTTCAAAATAAAACACCTCAGCTTGATCTCACTAGGCATGGCTTACATGTAATATCTTTACAGCAGCATTCACTTACAAAGGTTAATTGATTAAAAAAGGATGCATACTGTACACCAAAAGTGGTATACAAAAGCAATACTATATTATATACCCATTTACAGGTTTTCTCAGTGTAACATTTAAGTGTGTTTTGAAAGCTTCTGTATCAACACTGATGCTTGATAAAAACATAGAAACATATGAATTTAAAAAAACGTTCTCATGAGTATACATGAAGAGCCTATGGAGATAGTTGGCATGTAACAATCTTGCATATTGAAACATAAATATATCACGTTCACAATGCCCTTGTTTTTCTTTATATATACGAACAAGAGAGCTCCTGTCTTTCTATGTAGGCTATGCTTTGTTTAGGTTATAGTGTTTTTTTTAATTATTAAAATTATAATTTAAAAAAAGACAAATCCAATGGGGACATTACTTTTTTGTTACACAGTAATGTGAAAAAATAGTATCAAAATGATTTTCTAAATCTCTCAATTAAAAAGCAATGTAGTATTTAATGCACTGTGTCTCAGTACAGGTATAGATATGTTTTCAGCTCGGTAAACATGAGATCCTATAGTGAGATTTGACAAAGTGAGAGTTTCTTTAAGGTATAAAGTGTTTATATGTCTTACATTTCTTGTCAAATGATGAATATACAGTATATATAATGAACTCTGCATGCAGCAGACGGATGTGCTGCTCATGAAGGTTTGTGAGACAAAACCTTTTTCTTACACTGGCCGTGTTTTACTGAATACATTATGTTGACGTGTGAATGAAGGATGTGTTCCACAATCTGATGGTTTTAAGTTCAAAATCTGTGCCAAAAGTAGAGTAAGTAAGAGATGAGAGAGGAAAAAGAGGGGTGAATCTGTGATTATCACTACATGACATCATGGAAATCTTCAGCAAGATGTACTAAGAGGGTCCAACCATGAGAGTTTAGGAGCCAATGGGATGAGAGGAAGGTTTAAGGTGTGAGACGTGTCACTTATTTTAGTGATATATGTTTTAACCCAGTCGCCAGAATTAAATATTGGCATTTCTGAAGACCACAAATATGTTGAATTTCAACATTTCTAAATTGCTGCAACCTGTTTTAATTCCCTACTGTGGTGATTATAAAGCATAAAAACTACATTTTTACATGTGAATTTAAACACAATGTGTTATATATGTTTAAATGTTTAGGAAACAAAGCTACCTGGTTAGGGTTAGGGGGAAAAAATGAGGGTTTGGGTTAAAAAAATGACTTTGGTTTGTAACTAGTGGACACAGTTTCAATAAAGATTTGGAGAAAAAAAATGGGTGCAGCTATGTAATGCGTGAAGTTAGAATGTGATGTTAATTTACAGGATAACTTAAAACTTAATTAATTTAACATCAAATTGACTTTAGGTTTCACACAGAATACAAAAGGACTGTCTGTTCTCATTTCCAGCTCGTCACATTCAGACGCACTGTTGCAGTTTTCAACACATGGTTAACATCGTGAATTCAAACAAAACAACGTGGTTAAGTTTGGGAAAAGCTCATTGTTTGGGTTAAAATAAAAACATTGTCAATGTTGCCTTTCGGTTTCACATGCATCTAATGTTTCTGAGGCATAAAATTACACTGAAAAAAACAACAAATACGTAGTGATAACATGTGAAATGACTGAAGAAACTGTTGTGGTGATACTGGACTGTGTAGAGTATCAGCTAAATTACCTGATACAATCCGGCTTTAATGCCAGCATTTAAGGTGGACTCTACTCTGGTCTTACTAATGTTTAAATGCTTATATAGGTTATTAACGTCTTCATAAAAGACTGAAGTTTTATTGGTGTGATACTTGAACATGTCACTCTTTGTGTAGCTTTATTGTACTTCACTTAAGGCTTATAAATGAACAAAAAGTTGTTATTGCCCTCTTTTTCTGAGCAAAAAGTTGTTAAATTAACCTTAAAAGTAGCAGCCGGTGAGCTTTTATTCTCTTGTGGCAGAAGTGGAAGTGATGCATCTCATGCCTGCAGGCCCTGCTCTCTTCTCATTGGCTCACAGACCTGGAGAACCTTCTCAAGCGTATGGTTGGATTGAAGAACGGGGAAATGTGTCGTAGAGTGTTTTCAGAACTTAGTCTGCTTTAGTTTGTCGATGTGGTAGCAAAGCTTCAAGGCCGGCCCCAGCTTCAGTCCGAGGTACTTCATGATCATGTCGCTCTTTAGGAGTAACAAAGCGTTTCCGTCGATCTCCTGAGAGAAAAATATTTGATGTCAAATCAGAAGGAAACAGGCGACCAGATGAGGTAATCTCTACTGGATGGATTTGAACTTACATGTTTCCTAAAGACGTCTGCATGTGGGCCGAGAGCCTGGGGGTCTGCGTCCCTGATGAACCAGACAACATCTTCCACAGACCAGGTGGATGGGTCTTTATTGGGTGGAGCTTTGGACTCCTGCGACTCTGAAGATGCATTGTAACCTCCTGGGTGAACAAAAGAAAGAAAGGAGCTTTACTTTTAGAGAAATCAACACCAAAGTAATCTTCTATTTTGTCTTTCCGTGACCTCTCACCTGTCCTGTTGCTCTCTGGGAACGTGTTGGGGCTGGTGGACGACTGCCTGCACATGTTCATGGAAGCCGAGCCGTTGGAGAACTGCTGCGACGAGCGAAACCCGTAGGAGGACTTTGGTGAGTAGGACGAGCTTATGGAGCTGAAAGCGGAATCGCCGGGGTCTACAGAGTAGCGTTTGCCGTCGGACTGGTCTAAATGGTAGTCTTCGGCCATAGATGTTTCAGCTAAACACAAGATTAGAATCAGGATTAGCTCAAAGAAAAGGTTTGTGTCCCCACAGCAGTTTTTATCAGATAGATTTAAAAGTACCGTCGGACTGGTAGGAGCCACTGTGCTGGGTAATGGGCTGATCACTGAAGAGGTTTTCACAGTGCAAGCTGCGGCAGAGCTTCTTTAGAAAACGGAGCACATAGTCGATGCTGTTCACCACAGGGAGGCTGAGAAGGTGCTGCTTCCCATCAAATGTGGCTGGAAGAGCAAAACAGGGGACAACTTGAAACAACAACACAGTTTAGACGCACAAATCAGGTCAGTAAATCTTCACTAATGCATGTTTTCTACTCAGTGCCACCTCAGGTTAAACAACAAAGAGATATCAAACAAATAGAAAGCAACACCTGAGGGAGGTCTTTGTACAACACCTGATATTTTTTCTCCCCCGTAGCCTTGTGTGAGGAGCGTGAACACCGTTTTCTGCTGGAAGGCGCTGTCGATGCAGCCTTGGACGGCCTGCTGCAGCACCACAGAGGGCCTGTCGGGTCCGAAGTGGTCGGGGAGCTGCTGGATCTTCTTCCTGTCCAGGTTGGGGCCTGTGTTGGCCTGTTTGTTGATGTAGATACAGACTAAAGGAATACCACAGGTGGAGAAAAGATATCTGGATTAGCATACTGAAGAGTCCCTTAAGAGGAGTAAAGATACAGTCATGGAAAAAATTATCAGACCATTATTTTCTTTAACTTCTTGTTCATTTTAATGCCTGGTACAACTACATTTCTTTGGACAAATATAATGATAACAATAAAAATAGTTCATAAGAGTTTAATTTAAGAGCTGATATCTGGACATTTTCCTTGCTTTTCTTGTTAATGATTTTGGTTATTATCAAGAAAACCATGAAAAAATGGCTAGTTGTAGGCATTAAAATGAGCAAGATATTTAAGAAAACAATTATTTTTTCCATGACTGTATCATTAAATATATCAACATGACATTTCCCCAGTTGATTACTTACATTAAGACAATTTTTTTTCTTAAATGTTATGTTTCAGTATGCAAATAAGGCATGATCTTATTAAATATGTACTTTTTTGCAAACATTTCTAGAACAAATGGATGAAGCTAAGTTTGTTGACATAGAGTCAAAGGTTTTTACAAAGGGAATTTAGGATATATCTTTTTATCACTCCATAAGCATGGAAAATACTGTCAAAAATCTGCTTTCCTCATGGTTTTAGGCATGAAATGTTATATTAATCAGTCTATGAATGATATATGGACGTACCTCAGTAAAAACCTTCAGAATATTGATTGGAAGGAAACTGGAAAGTTTGGTGTGTGTAAGTGCTACTGAAGTAAGTGTGCCCGTCTCAGATTTTAAGAAAAAAATATTTTGAGAATAAATCCTTTACAGATAAAGTATAAAATTCCACACATTTTGCAAAATACTACAGGTAAATGGAGTAAAATCTTAATTGAATAGATGTCAATGTAAGAAACTTCTTCTGTTGGTTACTTACATTAAAAGAATTCTTTATATATTTCAAGTTGTCTGGAGTTGTATATTTAAATATGTAAATGAGACATTATCTGATGCTAACTTTTGGTGAGTTTAGGACAAATCCACAGACACAAATAGACAAAGTTTATAAAAAAAAACACCTAAATGTGCATTTTGGATGTTTTCTTTCCACTAGTCAAGGCAGAATTGACCAGCGTGAAAAGTGCCTGTTGTGTCACACTGATTTTAAAGATAAAAATGCCATTAATGCTTCTTGAACAGGGTTTAGAGAGTTTTGTGTCCTACCTGTAAGCACCTGGGGCGTGGCAGAGTGGGGGATGGTGGCGGCATCCTGAGGAATTGAACTCATATCAGGCTCAGGGGTGCTGCTGGGTGGAGAGATAGCCAACGGTGTCATCACCATCCGGGGTTTGAGCTGCAGAAGAAGAAGAAGTTTTTGAATTCCTGTGTTTATCTCAGGCATGTTTATTTACTAAATCGTGCAGAGCAGGAGGGGGGATGGTGCAAGAATCAAGCCACAAAATCTGTGTAAAGCTGCAGTTTTTATGCTACAGATGTGGACTCTTTTGTGTATTTATGACTAAAAAAACATTTACAGTCCCCTTTTTGACATGAAAATATGTGACTCAAGCAGACAAAGCCCCACAGATGTTAAGTCTCTCTCTGTTACACTGGGGTCCCACAAAATCTGAAGGGCATGGAGCCGGCGTGTCTGTGTCTTTCTGTGTACACATGCATTTTTAAACACGCTGCATCCACACACTATACCACACAGCTCATCCCCCTCGTTTCCCCCTCTCATGTGGCTGACCTTGAAGCCTGGCTTTCTCCCCCTCTTCTTTGGCACTTTGAGTGGAGGGAGCGATTCGGGGTAACGGTTCGGAAAATCCATCTTGGCGACATTGCGAAGCGGGGGTCTCCCTCTCTTCCTGCCCGGTATCTTCCCCGACTGGCTGGGGATGAAGGAGGGAGCCACTGCAGCTGATTGCATTTCACTGTTGTTGCTGTCTGACTTCTGTGCCGTTGCTGCAGGTACACTCATTTGGAGCTGCAGACAAAGGAAACAACCACTGAGCTTCAAGCTATAGAAACGCAAAGAAACATGCACTTTACTTGCACATTCATCCTTCCTCCTCAGCAACACACATCAGAGAGCAGCATTAGCATCATTCTAGAGGAAGCAGGATGCTTTGGCAAAGGTGAACAACATCCAAATACTAAGAGGCTGCAGAATACTGAGCCGAGCAATGCGGTGAGAGACAGAAGCATTTAGCAGATAATAAGCAAACAACACAAAAGGCAGTCATGCATGAGCTGTGGAGGAAACAGCACCTCCATCCTGCACTGATAACACTAATAAACCCGAGAGAGGTTAGAGAGGAGGGGGGTGTCTATTACCTGCTGTCTTCTATTGTGAAAGCCCAAGAGCCAAGCCCTTTTGTCTTAAATCCCAGGAGCCTAAAGGTGACTGTAAAGCTAAATCCCTAGCAGTGAAGGGAAAGCCATCCTGCTCTCGCTGTATGTGGCTTTTTTCCTCGTCTCCCTTTTTAGTTAACACACCACCACCGCTGCTGCTGCTGCCGCCGCTGCTGCTGCTGCTGCTCGGCACACAGGCTGCAGACATCTCATTAGACTAATGCATTCAGCAGTGGCAGAGGGAGGGGGGGAAATTGACTTCACCATGGCTACCCAGCTATGAATTACCATTACGATGACAGCTTCCACCCTAATCTTTAAAAAGAAAAGAGCGAGGAAGCAGCACAAACATGTGGCACGGCTCTCGTGCAGCAAGAATGAACAAACTGTAATAATTCACCTCTTATTTTCATGTAGATTTGTTAAAAGGATGCAGCATGTAAACAAACAGGCAGGCACTCACCATCCAGAACAGATGTGGAGTGTGTCCCTACGCGCCTCGCTGTGTTTCCTACGCTTTATATTCCTGAGCACGGACCTCAGAGCAGCTCAGGCTCCACTGTAATACTGTATATATGAATGTGTGTGTGTGTGTGTGTGTGTGTGTGTGTGTGTACAACAGAGACAGACAGACAGAGAGAGAGTGACAGTGTGTGTGTGTGTGTGTGTGTGTGTGTGTGTGTGTGTGTGTGTGTGTGTGTGTGTGCATTAAAGAGAGAGAAGGGCTCCTCTGTTGTCATGGCAACAAGCCTGTAAGCCCCTGTAACACCCTGTCGGTTGTCTGCCATGATTTTTTTGTCTGCTCAGTGCTATGGAGGTATAATTAGACTGAGGGCAGAGTTTTTATTATTTTTATTCTAATGAGAATATTCCCTCAAAAAGTACAGTTGTTATTCTTTTCTGCAGCAGGTTTCCAGTTGACGAATTATATTGTCTGTTTTAATGAATTATGTTTAGAGCGTCAACGATTTCATAGATAGAGGGGAAAAAAATCTTGCAGCTGTTTTGATAATAAAATTATAATCTTAGTCTTTTAAAAAAAATCATAAATGCCAAATATTTGCTCAAATCTGAGGATTTGATGCTTTTTCTTTGTCATACATGATAGTGAACGGAATATACTTTGGTTTTTGGGAAAAAAAACATATGGAGTTGCAACCTTAGATATATTATTTTAAGTACACTTATCCAGTAATATAGCATTTAAAAAATAATAATTATAAAACATTAAATAAACCACAACCATTATTAGAGCTGAAACAATTAATTCATTATTTGAATTGACAAAACATTCATCAAAATGTGGCTTTTTGAACATTCAGCTAATAAAAATATAGTTAGTTGCAGCCCCTGAAATATATTAAAACTGCTGTTAGTTTATAGTTGTATTACAGTAGATAACAATTACAGCTGAAACAATTAGCCAATGAATTCATTATTTTAATTGACAAAACATTTATTATTTAAGTTATATTTCAAGCAAAAATTGCCATCTATTCTCTGGTTCCTGCCTCTAAAGTATAATAGTGTGCTGTTTTTTTATTTATTTATTTTTCTACCATTGTAAATAAAATATATTTTGGTTTTTGACTGTTAGTTAACAAAACAAGCGATTTAAAATTACATTACTTTGGGATTTGCAATTTTTTATTGGCATTTTTCAATATTTTCTGACATTTTATAGTATAAAATAATAGATCAGATTTATCAGTAATAACAATAATCATCATTCACAGTACTAAACAATATATCATAATAGCATAACATTTTTTTCTTTCGTTTAATGAATACATTCCCTGAATATTTTTGCTCACTGCCTTTGATTTTTAATATTCTTGTGGTAGTGAGTGGGAGGGCTCAGCAGTAAACATTGTACTTTAATTTCAGTGATTTGCATTTCTGCAGTTTCTCTGCAATCTGCCACATGAAACACAATGGGTCGTTTTAGGTTATCATGACTTGGACGCAGGTGTATATGGTCTAAATTTAGCCTAAATTAACACCCGGGGACATTTGTTTTCCTCTTGACACAGTAGATGCTGCTGCACAAGAGGGTGAAGTCATCCATCTGTAATAAGCCGAATCAGCAGTAGTGTGTATGCGTTGGCAAATAATGACTATTGTTTTGATTTATTATTTTTTATGTTTAGTATGAAGAAATATAAAAAATAAAAATACATTAAACAAATGCCCAAAGCTCAAGATCTTTGAATGATTTATTTTAACAGCAAATCCTCCAAATATAAATGTAAGATTTATTTATTTAATTTTCTATAGATAAGTAAATAGGAAATAGGAATCTCAGACTGATTCCTTTAAAACAAGGCTTTTACATTTTTTTTTAAATTAAGTAACCTTCATTCACTGCATTGCAATTTTTATTTTCTGTTTAATTGCTTTTATATATATATATATATATATATATATATCAAATAAAATCTAATAAATATATATAAATATTAAATTCTAGGTATTATATTTAAATAATATAAAAATATATGTGTGTATTTTGTTTTTATTGTGTAATTTAAAATATTATCTTAATTATTTTTGTCCTAGCACTTTGGATTGCTTTGATGGTATTTTTCTCTTCTTTTTGTTTTTAAATTTAATTTTTTTTATATATCATTATTGGTTTAAAGGAAGACAAACATTTTATCGCAGAAAGCATGAGAGCAACTCATTCTTAAAAAAGGAAAATATAAAGGGAAAAATAAAAATGAAGACATTAAAAAAACCATAATCAACAAAAAAAGTATACATTAACTAAATAAATGAATAATTAAAAAAACGAAATATGTTGTTGACAGTTTTGATTGGTATTTAGTCTGGTATTTAGTTTCATTATCAAAATAATGACTCAATAGCTGAATATCTTAGTATCCCAATATAATAACTTCAATCACAAAATATTGAAAAAAATAATGTCTCAGTATCTCAGAATAATGACATAGTATACTGTCCTACAAAGCCTAACTGCAGTAGCTACATTTTTGATTGAAATTGGGTTTTTAGCTAAAAATGAACTCCTTGATGTCTGTTTTATCTGTGACAAAGTTTTAGATTTCAAGTTTGCTTTATTTCAGAGAAATGATTATAAAAAAATTGCAATAACTACAAAATCCAACTCAAAACCAAGCAGTAATTGTACTTACCATGGTCTGCTTTATACTAATTTAAACATAAAAATAATAGAAATTATAAGTTTATTTGAAAGGGAAAGTGTGTTCAAGTTAAAAAGTGAGATAAAAATATATTAAGACCAAAGGTCAAATAAATCACCATGATCTTTGGGTATAAAAAGCACATAATCAATACATATAGAAATAGGTGTCATATCACTTATCTAGCTATAACCCATTTGGCTGGCCAGTTAAAAAACGTTAAAAAAAAACAACAACTGCGCATAGCCATCTGGCTATAGCCAAAATGATAAAAGTCTTAAAAATACATATAATTGTATGATAATAGCATAATACTGCGTGGTATTATAGTATTTTTTATGGTTAAGAATAGATAATAAAATCAGGCCTTGGATGAAACTCCGCCCCCTGCTGGCCGACAGCGACACGCGCCTGTTTGTTTTGTGTTTGTTAATAAAGCTTCGCTGACAGGATTGAAAGGAAGATGGCGGTGTGCATACCGCTGAGTGTGAAGATGTCACCCTCAGCTCTGCTGGGCTTTAAATGCTTTTCAACACAACAATTCTCCTCCAGAAAGCTGCTAAAATCCCTGACAGAGGTCTGCAGACGAGGTGAGACCAGTTATTGGTGAGTCGTGTTGATGATAAAAGCTAAAAGCTGCTCTGAAGCTAATAACTTCTACTGGAAACTCCACCCAGATCATCTGCTTTTAATTTACTGTTTTCATTAAAGTTTACACTCTTAAAGTGAACCGGATATTACTTTATATATCTAACTTTATGTACAGACTTAGCTTGCTGTTTTTACTGGTTAGCTGTCAAACCAGCTGTTAGTCGCTAACCATCAGCCCACAGCAGCAACATTTCGTCACCCTGTTAAAATAATTGCCTAAGTCATTTTTTCAAGTCTTTTAGTAAACACAAAAAAATTCACCAAAAGTGTAACATATGACATGTATTGATAATTTCACTCAAAAAGGATGTAACCAAGGATGGCTATAGGCATAGTAATAACACTGTGTGTAAATGATGTAACTTAAGAGAAATAAATGACTTAGGCAATTTTTTTTGAACATGCCTTTGTGACAAAATGGTAACACTTTATTTTGAAGGTGTCTACATAAGAGTCACACAAGCCTGTCAGAAACAGGACATGACAAATGCATGACAAGTATCATGAGCATTAATGTTACTTCATGTTTATGACACACTCATGTCACTTTTATGTAGACACCTTCAAAATAAAGTGTTACCATATCTTGCTTAAGTCTTTCATTCTTTATCTCAAAATAATGAATTTGTACTGCAAAATAAGATAAGAAAATAAATAAGAATCTGTCAAAAATATTTGACAGCATTGAAATGAGCAAGACTCAAAAATAATGACTCAGTATCTCAGAAATAATGAGAAACTTTTGGAAAAAATGACAATCATCTATAATCTATATATTAATTAATTAATCATTAAGTAATAAGAAAAGATGATCAAAAAGACTTATCATAAAATAACTATTGCAAAATAATGAAAAACTTTGGAAAAAAATAATGACTTTTATTTTCGAAAAAATGACTTAGAATATCATAATATTGATTTAGCGCCTCAAAATAATGACTCAATATTATAAAAACAATGACTTATCTCTGTGTAATGAATTCATATCTCAAAATATTGAGTTTCTCAAAAATAATGACTTAGTATCTGAAAATATCAATATTTTAAAGTTGCTTGCAAGACATATAGACCTTTGGAAATGTCAAGAACTATCTAACAAGAAACTGAGTCATTCTTTTAAGAAAGTTTCTGATTATGATTACTTGCAGGATATTTCTTCAGCACTTTGGCAGAAGCGTTGTCTAGCTGTGTTGTTATGATTCAAATAAAGGTTACTCGGTGAAAGCCCAGCAGGATGTGGAGGAGAGCGTCGTGAGCGCCGCCGGGTTCCGCAGCCCTCTGGACCACTACAACGGGCTGATCAGAGACGGGACGCTGCGGGAGGACGAGCACCAGAAAGCCGTGCTGCAGACTCTGGACCAGCTCCACAAAACACTCAGAGGATACAGCAACACACCCACATCTTTCTTATCCAAGGTAGAGACAGAAACACCTCAAATACTACTGATACATTTCATAATTTTTAATGTTGAGGTAAAAAAGAAAAGTAGTCTTGGTTTGCTGGTAACGTTTACACCTTCCTTGGCAAAATGATTTACCAAGTCAGACATTTTCCACCACGTCATCAAAACAGCATGTGAGATATTAGAGTTGCAACTATAAGTCGATTAATCAATATTTTTTTTCAAAAGAAAATTACTTGAAAAATGAAAATGATCTATAAATAAAGAGTTAAAAAAAAAAAAAAAAAAATTACTTGGCAATTATTTTTATAATTGAATAATCATTTCAGAAATCGTTTAAGCAAAGAAAGCCAAGCATCTGCTGCTTTCATGCTTCTTAAACGTCAGAATTTTATGCTTTTTTTTGGTCATAAATAATAATACACTGAATAGCTTTGGATTTTTGGACCATTTGTCGGATAAATATTATTTGTAGACGTCACTGTGGGCTCTGGGACACAGCTGTTTAACTGTTTAATCATCATTTATTAAATATATATGAATATAAAGTTTAATCATCCTTTTATAACTATACACCAGTCTACCACAGAACTACATTCTTCTATTCTACTTTACTTTTTTATATATTATATTATATTTTAATTCTATAACCTCTGCACTATTTTATGTTTCTGTCTTAGAGCCTCATTTTTTTGTACGTATATTGTATGAGCATTGTTAACGGCTGCTTCTCGGAAATTGTTGCAAAGAAGTTGGGACAGTTTGTAAAAAAAAAATAATAATAAAATAAATGAATGCATCCAATTCAGCCTGAGTGTATATATATTTAAAAAATCAACTTAAGTTTCCCCTGTTGAGCATTAGATATCTTGTCGTTGTACTTTTGTAAAATTGAATGTAGGTCTAAAAGGGTTTGTAAATCATTACATTCTGTCGTTTATTACATTTTCCACAGCGTATTTGCTAAATTAATTGATGTAAATTCTGCTCCTGTTAAAGTAATTTACTTTATTAATTCATGATTCATTGTTGCATTCTGTTCTCTTTATTTATTTTGGGATCATTTTGTAACTCTAGAAACTTTCTGCTGATTTTTGTCTTTCAGTTTTTCACCAAACCGAAGGCTCCCAAAGGTTACTACATCTACGGTGACGTTGGTAAGAGAGATCAGCCTCACAGTTACAGATATAATTGTATTAATCTCTCTAAATGTATCTCTTAACTCACCTGCTCTTTATTTGTTTCAGGCACAGGAAAAACTATGGTGATGGACATGTTTTATTCATACGTTGAGACTGAAAAGAAAAAGAGGGTTCATTTCCACGGCTTCATGTTGGACGTGCATAAAAGTGAGTACTCTTCATGTCTCTACCAAAGATGTAAAAACTATTTATCGGTGACGGTCTTTGCTCTGAACAGCCACTAGGGGGCAAATAAGTGCTCAAGCTTTGAGTGAAACCACAGATGAACATATGAATGAATGAGTTTGAGGTGAATGAGGTGTCCTGGATGGGTTTCTACCAGCTGCAGGGGCTGTTTGCTGCAATGGAAAGAAAAACAACATGAGCAGAATATATATTTTCTCTATATTGTCAGTTAACGCAGGTTTCAAAGTCATACTTGTTTTTCTTAAATTGCCAAAATTACACCATTATCATAGCCAGATCCTCTAAAAAACTAAAGTTATTGCCAGATTTTCCACATTTCTTGAATTAATTATGTGTGACAAAGATTTACAAAAATAACCAAATATAATCTCAAAATAGTTATGTTTAATCAAAATCACTTTATTCTACATGTCTCATTTGAAGTTTTGCCAAAAGTGTGTTAAACAGAACCTGTAAAGATCGTACCCACTAAATTCTACACTCCTCAGTGCAACTGGAAACCTTCAATGACTCGTTTTAGACCAACAATCGTGTGGCAAAAATTCAGTGAAACTTTGACTAAACTACACTGTAAACTGTGTAGTTTACACAGAGCAGAGAGGAGAGGACAAGAGAGGTTGTAATAATGTAAATAGTTCAATATGTAAAGCATGTGGAGCCCAGATTTTTCTTCAATATTGGAAACACTTGTGGAACTTGTGGAACAAAAAAAGTTTTTTATGTAAGATAAATTATAAGAGAAATTTAACTTGCACTTCTTCTTTTTTGATTAATGGCAATATAACTTTGTTATGATGCACAAAAACATTTTCTAGTTTGACCTACTTCTTGACAATATTGTGCTGTTTACATAGAGGTCTTATGTGTTACAGGTAAAAATAAGCCACAGTGACTAAAAATATACTAAAATATGACAGGAGTTAAATGTCCTGAAACTGCCTTGGAGCTCAGCGGGTTCACCAGATTTATATAAACAATTGTCTTGTATGTTTATTCTTAGAGATAAAATATCAGCCCACGTCCTGTTGGATTTCTTCAGACCAATTTACCAAAAACAACATTTCAAATTCTTTATTGAGCATGATAGTGTTTTCAAAGTAAAAAAAAAAAGATTCAAAATCACATTTTATGTTGGACTAAATGACCAAAACAGACACAAAATGACAAAAAATAAGACACAAAATGACAAAAAAAAGACACAAAATGACTAAAAAAGACACAAAATGACTAAAAAAGACACAAAATGACTAAAAAAAGACACAAAATGACCGAAAAAAAGACACAAAAAGACGAAAATTGTTACGCTAAATACACAAGACACAAATAAAATAGAGTCCCACTAGAATAAAAACCAGAGTTGGATGACAGGATCACACACAATCACAAGATCACATTAATGTTGGTTTTCTTTGTTTCTTTTTGGTTCAAAATGTTGATCCAGTAAGTCAGAATAAAAAATAAATTATTATTAGGTCATATAGGTGAGGTTGTGCTGAAAAAAATATATACCAACATTGCATTTAAACATTTTTTAAAGTGGTGTATACAGGCAGAATGAAAAGGATTCAAAATGGACCAAATAGCCCCAGACTCCATAGAGTTACACCACCCTGAATCAGCAGCTCTGTGCATTTACACCTATGACACTGAACATCTTTGTTAATATTTGTGAGTCTAAAGCCAAAGACATCAGCAGCCAGGTGTATTTTACTATCAGCTTTACATGAAACCAGTAAGAAAACTAAGGTTCCATACTGTCCTCTGCACTGTCAGCATTTCATCACCCACTAATGCTTTCATTTCAGCACTGGGGTGGAACAAACACTTGTCAACACGCTACATTTAGAAGAATGCAGCGCTGTGGTCGCTGAACTGAGCTTATATTTCCTGTTTTAGCCACCACATTTCAGTTTTGTTACATTTAAAGCTTTGCTTACGTGTCTTTAAATGTACACATGCTGCTGACAAAGCACTTTAAAAGGGTGCAGTAAAAGTCTTGAGTGGTTGTTTAAGTATCAGGTTAGATATAATAATCTCTCACTCTATGTTGTCATTGTGTTGAAAAGATATACATTTATTGCTAACTTAATCCTACATTTACACTTCCTCAGTGTCTGTGTAAAACTCTTTGAAATTTGAATTTTTATAAATTGGCTTAAAGTTTGTTAGTTTGTTATGCTTTATTCTATACTTACACCCAAAATGTATTAAGTCTTTTATCTATGTTGCATTAGACCTTGCATTTAATTAGTTAAGGTGCATCTCAATAAATTAGAATATCATAGAAGAGTTTATTTATGTTAATAATTCAATTCAAAAAGTGGAAATAACACATTATATAAATCCATTACACACAGAATGAAACATTTCATGTCTTTATTTATTTAATTTCTTCTAATTAAAATGATTATGGCTTACATTTAATGAAGACCTTAAATTCAGTGTCTCAAAACAATGTAATATTACCAAAGACTAATTTTTTAAAAAGTATGTTTAATATGGAAATGTTGACCTCTGAAAAGTATGTCCATCTATATGCTCTCAATACTTGGTTGGGGCTATTTGTCAACTTGTTTTTGAAAAGTGCTATATAAATAAAAATGTATTATTAATATTATTTTACACTCCAAAGGTGTTTTCTGTTTTCCAGTTTGTGTTTTCAGCAGTTTTTTGTAATCATGTGTATTAATTTCTACCACTGCTTATCATACAGAGCTGTGACTCGTTTTTTGCTCTTTTTTTTGTGTCTTCAGGGATCCATCGGCTGAAACAGAGCATGCCGAAGAGGAAAGCAGGGAAAATGGCCAAATCCTACGACCCCATTGCTCCAGTGGCGGAGGAGATCAGTGAAGAGGCGTGTCTTCTGTGCTTTGATGAGTTTCAAGTGAGTCTTAATGTTGTACTTACAGTCATGGAAAAATTATTAGACCACTCTTGTTTTCTTTGTTGCATTTGTTCATTTTAATGTCTGTTACAACTAAAGGTCCATTTGTTTGGACAAATATAATGATAACAATGGAAATAGTTCATAAGAGTTTCATTTAAGAGCTGATATCTAGACATTTTCCATGGTTTTCCTGATAATGATTTTGGTTATTAAAACAACCTGTGAGCATCTACATTTTATGTATAATTTACCCTGAACAGTGCTGTTCCAGGTTTTTAATTAATTTTTAACACATTTCAGGTCACTGATATCGCTGATGCCATGATCCTCAAGCAGCTCTTTGAGAATCTGTTTAAGAACGGAGTCGTTGTTGTGGCCACTTCTAATCGTCCTCCTGAAGGTAAATCACACACATCCTGAACTTTTTTCTCTTTAATTTTTGTCCGTCAAAACAATTCAGAAATTGTTCTCGCTGCTTGTCTTTGTCACAACTGATCTCAATGTTTTACGTCTTTAAACTACAACCTATAACATGTATAAAGAAGGGTTTGTGTCACATTTTAACCAAGTAAGAATTGAGAATCACAGTCAGTTTTTTCTTTATTTTAAGTCAGTATGGATGCAGTTTAGGGCTGCACTCTTCAGTTTAACCTTATAATTTAAAATCTAACATGTGCAGTGCAGTGTTCCTTCCTACACACTGTTTTAACTTCATGTTTTAAATACTTGGCAAAATAATGACAAAGAATACCCTTATGGCTATTGTTAACACACAATATTTAAATGAGACACCTATATTAAGAGAGCATGAATTCTTTAAGTCCCTGTAGTTTTTAAGTGTAAATAAAAATAAATCTAAAAGAAACAACAACTTATTGCTCACTCTTTCCCCTCAGACTTGTATAAAAACGGACTGCAGAGAGTCAACTTTGTGCCGTTTATTGCTGTGTTGCAGGTAAGAAAGGAGTCATATGTTAGATTACCTCTTTTAATTTTAAATGCATGTGATTTGAATCGTCTGACTGTCTCACATGCAGAAATATTGCCAAACTCTCCGCCTGGATTCTGGGATAGATTACCGCAGAAGGAACAGACCTTCTGCTGGAAAACTCTACTTCCTGTAAGAAATGCATAATGTAAATATAATATCTCAGTGTTTTGCATCAAATTGTCAAATCGTTTGCACGTTTTTAAAATGTTTCCTGTTACATTTCGTGCAGCTCCAGTGAGCCTGACGTAGAAGCGACGCTCGACAAGATGTTTGATGAGCTGGCTTTCAAACAAAATGACAGTAAGCGGACATATGACCTCATTCTAAAGCTGATAATGTAATGTGGTTATTATTTTATCTGTATTACCACATAAGTTACACTCTCTAATATCAGATGGTTCAGAATCAGATTCAGAATACTTTATTAGTCCCAGAAGGGCAATTCAGTTTTACAGTCAGCCTGTCCATAGTACAAAAATATATATTAAAAAACAGTAAAATAAATAAATAGTACATTGACATCAACAACAACAACAACAACAACCAGTGACCGTACAGCAGAGCGGGATGCAGAATGATTTCCTGTTTATACTGCATTTTGTGCATTAAGCAGCATTATGGCAGAGAGGATAAAATAATTTGCATAACAGTTTGTCTTCCGAATCGGCACATAACACTGCCGACTTGAGGGCATGCTTGCAAATTCACTGCCAAGACGGTTGGTTTAAAATTCTAAATGCTTTCTGGACCACCCGCATTGTCCAAAGGGAGCTGAGGTCCTTCAGCTGGACTCCAGTGATTTTCGAGCATGTTCTGATGATGCCATTCAGACACAGACAAACCAGCAAAAGAATAAGTTAAAAGACTATCAATAAAACTTACATAAGGGGGCGTCCCGGTGGCTCACACTGGTAGAACGCTTGCCATGTAGGCTGAGGCCTTGCTGCGGCGGAGCCGGGTTCGAATCCGGCCTGAGCTCCCTTTGCCGTATGTCTTCCCCTCTATCACCCCCTTTCACTCTGTCACCTTCAATAAAAGCATTAAAAAAATAAAATAAAAAAAAAACTTACATAAAAGGTACATAAAATATTTCTGTTGACACCATAAGAGTTGAGTTTCCTCAGCAATGGATGCTCTGGTTTGCTCGCTTAACAATTCTGTCAGTGTTTTCACTGAATTTCAGATCTGAGTCAAACATGGTGCCCAAATACGTGTACGATTGTACAATTTGTACCTCTTTACCATGGATGGTGCTGGTTTTGGGGTCGACACCGGATTTCCTGAAATGAATGATGATTTCCTTGTTTTTTAGCACATTTGGGTCGAGGAAGCTATCATCACACCATTTAACAAATTCAGCGAGGCTACCAATCATAGCACGGCTGTGCCCTCGCTGAATTTGTTAAATGGTGTGATGATAGCTTCCTATAAAACAGACAGTAAGACTGTCATCTGTTTTCTTGGGAGGATCTGCAGCTATCTGTGTAAAGGATAAAAAGCAGTGGAGAGAGGACACAGCCCTGGGGAGAGCCTGTGTTAGAGGATATGACACAGTCTGTCTGTTAGAAGTTTAAGATCATCAATAAAATCTGGTTGGGAAGCATAAAATAAGAGGCTAGCCTTTCAATTAAAATATGCGGCTGCATCTTATTAAAAGCAGAACTAAAATCTCACATGGGATTTGGGTTGTTCGAGATGCTTGTACACTCTATCTAAAATAAAGAATAAAGTCCTTACAAACTGTTCTT
Organism: Centropristis striata; assembly: GCF_030273125.1. Lineage (NCBI taxonomy): Eukaryota > Metazoa > Chordata > Actinopteri > Perciformes > Serranidae > Centropristis > Centropristis striata. The sequence goes on from NC_081532.1 coordinate 8,465,403, forward strand.
CTTCACAGTAACACGACCAAGAATTCTGAACGTTCACAACAGGAAAGTCCGTCTGAACAAAGCATGTGGGACCATCACAGACTGCACGTTTGAGGAGCTCTGTGATCGAGTAAGTCTCTCAGAGCTTTTATGTCTTTTTCATACATATTGCGCAATGGATACAATGACATAACTGCAGCTTTTTCTTTACATGCATCCGGTTAGACTTCTTTTGATGTCTGTCAGTGGATATATGCTTAAATATGTTGGTTTTTCACATTTATTTGCTTGGATTTGCATTCTTTATCACCCAAATAATTTTTTTTCTGCATGTTTTTGGTGTATTAATAAAAGTTAAGTGGCACATGAATGTGTCCTACAAAACCTGGAAATTTAGTTGACATGGCATGGAAATGCCTTAAAAATGCCTTAAAATGACCAGATATCCCGGAAATAATCCGTTTTTCCTGGAAAGTTTAACTTGTACTTTAGCCTCTCAATTGCCTGCTTAACTTAAGGTGCGTCTTTTATTTGAAACTTGACTGTTGCTTTGATTACACTTCAGAGGGTTTACCAGAAGAGAAAAGGAACAGAAAAATGCTTCCTTATAGTAGATGAGGATGTTTGTGAGCAGGTGCTGTACTGTATCGTCAAGAAAAACTCCTGGAAAAAATAATTTCTTAAAAAGAATTGGATCCCTGAAACCATTTGGGTTTTCCCAGGAGTTTCAGATTGATGGTGAAAACTTGATTAAATGTTAGTTTTGCCTTTAAAGCTGGATTTTTACATAAGTTGTTGACACAATCCAGCTGTAATGCCCATAAAAAGTAATTCAAATAAAACCTCATTTTGCATTAAAAAAACTTCTAATGAAAGCTTCATTGTCAAAAAGCCACTGTGACAGGATCACACACAGTGAACTGAAGCTATATCATGATAATATTCAATGAAATATTAAAACAGCAGTCCTTAAAACAGTCTTGTTGCACTGTTAAACCAGGTAGAAAACTCTAGATCTATGATGCATCACTTTACACACCAGTCCCTGTAATGCAGTCTTTTTGGTGCCTCTTGAAACACTGGGAACTCACCCAGAATTTAAAGTTAAACAGGTTTGAACGGTTCTTGGACGCGTTACTTGTTTAAATGATTCACTCACCAGTTGCTCTGTAGAGAAAACACAAAGAAAACACACACACACACAAAGTCATAAAGCCACAAGATTCACAGCATTTTCAAAGTATGTTCTTTATTAAAACGCAGGAATCTGAAATTGTGAAACAGCTTAACCCATCGTTGTCTACTGGCCAAGGACACAGGAGGGATTATTTAGGGCTTAATGAACACCAGTGGTATTATTGTGATGTTTGAATGTAAATATTTCAGCCTTTAGGGGCCAGTGACTACCTGGAGATGTCCAAGCTGTTTGACACCGTCTTCATCCGACACATTCCTCTGCTGACGCTCAACAAAAAAACTCAAGCCAGGCGGCTCATAACGCTGGTGGACGCTCTCTACGACCACAAGGTACACAACCCACAGACAAGCTATACAGGTGCATCTCATTACATTAGAATATCATAGAAAAGTTTATTTATGTCGATATTAAATTCAAAAAGTGGAAATAACACATTATATAGATCCATTACACACAGAATGAAACATTTCATGTCTTCATTTATTTAGTTTCTTCTAATTATAACGATTATGGCTTACACTTAATGAAGACCTAAAATTCAGTGTCTCAAAAAAATGCAAATATTACAAAAGGCCAATTTTTAAAAGTTTGTTTGATATGGAAATGTTGACCTCTGAAAAGTATGTCCATCTACAAAATCTGACAAAGCACTTTAAAAGGGTGCAGTAAAAGTCTTGAGTGATTGTTTAAGTATCAGGTTAGATATAATAATTCAGATATATTGCAAATAGCTCTCACTCTATGTTGTCATCGTGTTGAAAAGATATACATTTATTGCTAACTTATTCCTACATTTACACTTCCTTAGTGTCTGTGTAAAACTCTTTAAAACACATTTTTATAAATTGGCTTAAAGTTTGTTAGTTTGTTATGCTTTATTCTCAATTTACACCCAAAATGTATTTAGTCTTTTATCTATGTTGCATTAGACCTTGCATTTAATTAGTTAAGGTGCATCTCAATAAATTAGAATATCATAGAAGAGTTTATTTATGTTAATAATTGAATTAAAAAAGTGGAAATAACACATTATATAGATCCATTACACACAGAATGAAACATTTCATGTCTTAATTTATTTAATTTCTTCTAATTATAACGATTATGGCTTACATTTAATGAAGACCTTAAATTCAGTGTCTCAAAAAAATGTAAATATTACAAAAGACCAATTTTTAAAAATGGTTTAATATGGAAATGTTGGCCTCCATCCATCTGCACTCAATACTTGGTTGAGGCTATTTGATTTGAACTACTGGTTTTATCTTTTCCATGATATTCTAATTTATTGAGATGCACCTGTATGTTTTGGAGTTTTTATAATAATAATAATAATAGTCATCTTTTGCAGGTGCGGGTGGTGATTCTTGCAGACTATCCACTTGAGGATATTTTTGTACACAATGGAGATCACGGTCACGACGAGAGCCACATCCTGATGGACGATCTGGGGCTGAAGAGGGTGAGAGCTCCGACTCTGTTTTCACTGCTAAACCAGTTTCTCATGTTGGGTGTGGACTTTCAGTCTTAAAGTAGATAATTAAGCTGGCGGAGGCTGTCGGCTGTCATTGAACGGAGCTTAAAACACACAGCTGAAAGTTACTCAGTCTGTCTTTGTTGTGAGCACTATAAAACCTTCTTAAGCAGTTCTTAAGTATTTAACTGAGTCTTAAACTTAATTTATTTTCAATCAAGTGAGTGCCTACTTCTGCCAAGAATAATCAGTCCTCTAAATTTATTACTTGAATAATAAAAATGGTCTCTGTAAATTTAACTTCTAGATTTGCATTAGAGATTACATAGTGATAAACAATGGTGGGGTATGTTGCTCAGACTATTTAGATTGATGCATTAATTCTTTAAAAAGTGAGAAATGCTTCAAAATGTCTAATCTCTCAAAGTTTAGAAATTCACAGATACACAGATTTACTTTTCCACCAATATTTATTGAACTCTCTTAACAGGTTTTGGGATATCCTGTGAACTAACCAATGAACAGACACACAAGATAACTTTTTTAATATATTCAAGTGTTGTTCTCTTGACACTGAGGCACCAGTTGGCCTATTTAATAGAAATGGTACTTTTATAGAAGTAAATAACTGATCCAAGTAAACCGCATTGTTAAAACATTTCTCTTCTTTCACATTTCACATTTTTTCCTGTTTTCACCTTAAGGAATAATATGTAAGTTTTCCACATTATTTATCATCATTGTTATATATTTTGTTGAGTTGTTTATGCACTTAACACTAAATGTTTTCAACAATTTTCAAACCCAGAGAAATCTGTCATTTATTGTGACCTTTTTGAATCTCGCACCCAACAAATACCCCATTACAAAAAAACTAACACTAAAACTAATAAAAGCTATCAAACTCACTCTAAAAACTAATAAACTAATAAACTAACTGAATTTGAAAACAAAACTTCACAACGAAATTAAAACTAAAACAAATGAAAAATCCAAACGTATAACCTTGATACAAATAAATATTTTTCACCTTCTGTGACATTGTGAGATGGGGCGTGGTCTCGTTGGAGGTCTGTTCTCCCTGAGTGCCCTTCCAGTTTAATTTCTTAATTAAATTTTCTGTGGTTTAACAGGATGAAGCCAGCAGTCTGTCCATCTTCAGTGGAGAAGAGGAAATGTTTGCCTTCCAGAGGACGGTGTCTCGACTCACAGAGATGCAGACGGAAGAATATTGGCTGGAAGGTGACAGAAGCACTAAATCACAGGTGTAACATTTTGAAAACGTGGACCGTGTTACACAACCTCCATAAACTGTTTCCTCCCTGCCAAAAGCAGCCCAGACTGAACACTACTCACCGCTGCAGCACAGACGCAGCGGACTGCTCGACATTATGCTGTACAGAGAATATTTATTGAAATCTTAAAAGGCCTTTTATGACTTTATTGTGACATTGCACTTTACGGATCATTTTTAAGATAAACTGTAGGGTGTTATATATCGCTTTTAACTCCGCATCATATAGTGGTCCAACTGTATTTACTTTTATAAATCTGTGGGGAAGAGCTGGACGACTTTTGGATTCCCAGAAGGACTTTTATGAAGATTTAAGGGACATTTTAATCTTTAATCTCCTTTGAAAATATAATGCATCTCAATGATTTGTTTATGATTCTAATGAAAGCGTAATACAGTGGCAGCAGATTGATTTGGGGATTTAAAGCTGTGTGTTTATTTCTAATGATTTATGTGGATGGTGCTTGTGTGAAATGTTCGTCTCAGAACGTTTCACAAATGGACAAAAAAAATCCCATTTTAACTCCATTTATCAGTATTTTCATTTTGCCGGTAAGAAGAAAACAACATGTTTTTTTAAATTTCACATCTTACTTCCAGGCCACTATATTGTCATACATCTGTCTTCATAAATGAAACAAACGGTTCAAGTGTGAGAGTTGCTGGAATATTTCTTTTTATTATTTCTTTTTTTCCATTATGACATTCAGTAATATGCACCGTCTTACAAAAAAAGAAGCAGTGTAGGAAGTGAAAGTGAGAAAATCATCAGAGTTGATCTCCTATACAAAAAAAAAAGTGTTATTATGGCAGACAGACAAATTGTTGGTAATTAATTTAGTGTCTGGTTATTTCTTTTTTTAAATATTTATATAGACATTGCAATATTTTGGTCAACAAATCAAATGTATATATAAAAATATATATGTGTGTCACACACAAACAATTTAAAAAATGACACACAAATACAGTTTAATGTGATTAAGGGAAATATTCAGCAAAGTTTGAAAAGTGCTTGATTTTATTTTGGAAAAGGGTGAAGGAACCCTGAAAATAGTGCAAGGTGGGTATTTTAAAATAACATTGACTTACGTTTGGGCTGAAATATTTGAAAAAACTTTAAGTGTCACAAATGAATACATATATAAGATTCAATATATTTCTATATTTCTTCACTATAACTGCATTTCTAGTAAGGGGGGAGTGTTTAAAAACAGGCTGTAGGAAATACATTTGAAAGAAAAACATTTTGAGGGATTGTATTTTGGGAATTTAATGTCCTCAGTATTCTTACATCCTGGATCTGGTCTTAGTTGCAGCTTTCATCTTGCAGTGACATTAATAGAATTGGAGCTAATGTTGCATTAAATTTTCAAGACAGCAGGTAAGTGCTGGTATTGTCATTTCTACTTTATTAATTTTACATTTAAGTCAAGTAATGTGCTATGGAAGAGTATTAGGCCCAGGCATAAGGAGGGGATTTTATTATTTTAAAAAATTGGCATAATCAGATGTCAAAATGTTATATGTGAGAATACAGTCAAAGACTATATTAGAAAATATAAGTTAGGAAGGGTTTTCTCCTTTTTTTCTTTCACTGTGGGAATAAAGTTGAAATACATTTAAAAAAGGATAGTCACGTTTCGTTTTTCTTTGGAGTTTTTTAATATAGATTTTTTGACGAAGAATAAAGTTTAACTTTAAGAAAAAAATTAAGACATTTTTAAATTTTGAAAATAAAGTGGTAAGGTTGAGAAGAAATTTGAACTTTATAGAAAGAAAATAAACCAGAAGTTGCTTTGCATTTTTGAGATTAAAAATCAAAATGTCAAAAAATTTAACTTCATGTAAAATTATCAATTTCATATATTTTTTTCTTTTTCCATTTTGAGAATAAAGCCACACATCTAGAATAAAGTTGCCTCAAAAGTTTGACTTTAATCATGAAATATGAAGTTTATTCTCGACATTTCTATCTGTTTTCTCTACATCTCGACTTTATTCTCCTAATGCAAAAATGTATATAAATATAAAAATGTCTCTCCCTGCCTGCCTTAATAATCTTCCATAAACAACAGTAGGTTAGTTCAGCTTTAACAGTATTTCACTCTCCTGTGCTCACACAGTGATGTCACTGGCCTGCGGACATCTCCACACTGTCTCTTTAATTTCAGTGCAGTCCAGGGGGCAGGATCGTGAGGTTTTCCTTCTTGCAGCAACCACAGCAGCAGCAGATTGAATGAAGTGTTTGCAGGCTGCTGGCCACACGGAGGACACCGTGCTGGCCTGTTCAAGATGCCAGAGATGTACAGCCAGAATGCTTCATTATGTTGTTGTTTTTAGCTCTTGAGAGGGCGGCCCCATTTCTCCATTAGCCTCTCTCTATTTCTTTTTAAAAGAAAGCTGCAGGGCCTTGAGAAAGCAATCTCCGCCTTGATGGTATCTGGACAGCAGCAGCGCACTGCACAGGCGACTGGCAGCTCTCTGCACGGATGATAAAGAACTTGGGAAAGGAAATGGTCAAGATGGCAGCTGTGTACGGAGTGATAAAGCTGATGTGGTGGCATTAGGTGTAGTAATTTTTCATTTTCTTTGGCATGCACGTCGCAGGATCGCGGTGCAGGACGCGGGCGCTTGTAAAGGAACGCCGTTTGGATTCCTCCAAAGACTCTCCGCTCACTCTTCGTATCTTTAACCCCACATTTTGCGAAATTGCAATGCACGTTGGCCAGGGTGTGGGCTGTGCACGAGAAAAGGCAATGTTTTGTTAATGCTGGTCAGCCCGATCAGCTCTGTGTGCTGCGGATAGACGCCTTGCAGGAGGACAGATAGACAGACACGTGCTGGGACTGGGCTGCAGGCTGGACATTTGCATACCGTGCATAGTAAATAAACTGTCTCCGAAAGCTGCACACAACATTGATGGAATGCGACCTGAGTGATTTTATAACCCTTTGTGCAGCGACCGAGATATTGCGATTAACATGGCTGAGGCGCCGCGCAACGAGCCTCCCTTAAACGTGGAGATAGATCCGGATTTCGAGCCCCAGAAGCGGCCACGGTCCTGCACTTGGCCCCTGCCCCGTCCGGAGTCTGGTGCGGACAAGCCCGGGACAAATGACACTGACGTAATCCCCGAAGAGGAGGATGATGAGGGTGGCAGCACGGAGAAAGCCAGCGATGTTGTTAAACCCCGTGTGCAGAGCGGCAGCAGCAGCTCCGTCTCCCAGCCTGTGGAGGTCCAGCGCGGCCCCTGCAAGGAGGAGGCCGCCGATGGCTCGCCTTCCTCGGCTCAGACCCCCGCAGCGGCTCTGGGCGGCTCTGCCTCCCAGCAGCTGAGGAAGTCATCCGCCCGCAGGAACGCCTGGGGCAACTACTCCTATGCAGACCTCATTACCCAAGCCATCGAGAGCACACCGGAGAAAAGGCTGACCTTGTCCCAAATCTATGACTGGATGGTGAGGTCTGTGCCATATTTCAAGGACAAAGGCGACAGCAACAGCTCTGCAGGCTGGAAGGTGAGCGGAGACATGCTGGTGCTGTCATCATAACAAAGACCATACTGTGGTCATGTAAAGGCACAGAGCTAGATGCAGGAGGAGGAGGATGGTGCAAACACAGGTTATCTGCAGACACCATCATATAAAGCATTGTTTTAGCTTTATTATAAGGCATATTTGGGAATTTGGAAATGTGTGACTGATTGACAATCACATGACCCAAATTGATGTCAAAACATAAAGGTACAGGTGTGATAGTATGTGCATCAAATAACACATTCTGCACCTAAACAAGCCTAAATTTGACAATTGGCAGTGTTAAAAGCTTACATGTAATAGTGACATCATCATAACAAAGACCATACTGTGGTCATGTAAACACACAACCACACAGTGAGATGAAAGAGGAGGAGGAGGGTGCAAACACAGGTTATCTGCAGACATCATCATATATAGTGTGATTTAGGTTATATTTTAGGTGTAATATAAGGCATATTTGGGAATCTGCAAACGTGTCGCTGCTTGACAATCACATGACCCAAATTACTGTCAAAACATAAAGATACAAGTGTAATAGTATGTGCATCAAATAACACACACTACTAGGTCTGCAGCTAAATAATCCATAATTTGACAATTGGCAAAGAAAAGGTTTTGAAATTTTGTTCTGAAGGATGTCGATTGTCAATCATATTTATGATGGTGACATCATCATAGCAAAGACCATACTGTGGTGATGTAAAGACACACAAGGCACACAGCTAGATGGAGGAGGAGGGTTCAAACACAGGCTATTTGCAGGCTCCAGCACATATAGGATGATTTTAGGCTCATTATAAAGCATATTTGGATTTCAGTAAAAGGAATTGGGAAAAATTGTGGTCACTTTGCAAGCATATGATGCAAATTGCTGTCAAAATCTATAAATATACAGGTGTAAAAGTATGTGCATCATTAGTTCTACACCTGAAAAAAACACAGAATTTGACATTTTGCAAAGTGGTATTAAAAGCTTGCATGTTCTGAGGGATGGCTATTGTCAACCAGTATTGTAACAGTGACATCATCATAACAAAGACCATACTGTGGTCATGTGAAGACACACAGCTGACCTTAATGTAGAGTTGGGGAGGAGGAACAGGGTGCAAGTTATTTGCATCCTATCTAGGATGCATACTACAGTATATATGATGATTTTAGGTTTTATTTTTTAACTATATTATCAGGCATTTTTGGAAATCCGTATAAGGAATTGGGAGATGTGTAGCTGCCTGATGAGCACATGACCAAAGTTGCTTTCAAAATAAAAGCCTAGTATGCGCATCACATTGCACACACTATAAGTTCTGCACCTAAATAAACCAGAATTTTGTTTGAATGTCAAATCATCCATATAATAATAAAATATAATAGTAAAATAATCATACCAAAAACCATACTGTAGTTATGTAAAGAAACAAAGCTATTGCTATTGCAAAGATACTGGATGTTGGTGTAAAGAGAGGTTATTTGTAGACACCAGCATACATAGGATGAATTTATTTCTTAGGTTTAGGTGTATTATAAAACATGTTTGTCAGTATAAGGAATTGGTAAAATTGTGGCAGCTTCATAAGCACATGACCTAAATTACTGTCAAAATATAAAGTATCTAATTACCTATTGTACCTAATTAGACCAGAATTTTGCTTTAATGCCATATCAAACATGTTCTGAGGGATGACTATTGTCAACTAATGTAGAGATGGAGGAGGAGGGTGCAAACTACTCCTTTTTTTCCTTAAGTCTGTAATGGTACAAACTGATTCTAGCTTGCGTCTTCATTATCCTGAAATATGATATTCATCTCTTGGTTTTGCAGTCCCTTGTATTTCCAGTCTCAGGTAGTGTTGATGTTTTTTTTATGTGGTAATGCTCCATCCAAGTAAAGAATCTGATCACATTTTAAATGGTGTCCAAACACTGAAGTTAATCAGTTGAATTGTATTCTGATGATCAAGTGTAACATTGTGTAGCTTTTGTATAAAAAAACATGAATTGGAAATCATGGTCCAAATATCAAGCCTCATACATAGGAGGCATATTGTGGCCTAAATAATCAGCATGGAGTTAGTAAATGTGTGAATGCCTGACAAGCACATGGTAAAACTGACCCAAGTTGCTGTCACAATCAAAGGGTGCAGGTGTAATAGAGTGTGCATCAGATTACACACACTATTAGTTCTGCATCTAAAACAAAACCAGAGCACACACTAATATAACAAAAACAAGGCAGTGGTGTATGAAAGTCGAGACTCAAAACAAGCGATGCAAAGTGAATTTCACTTTCAGACAAACTGCTCACACTGCAGCACAGGGGCTTCTTACAAGCTCCGGCGAGGCCCTGCTTCTGTTTGATTTTAAGGATTAGTTCGGCCTGGAAAACCAATTCATCTGTCATGGAATCAAGTCTGATGAAAGCTTTGAGCTTTGCAGGATTTAGATGGTGGAGGGGTAGAAAAACTCTGGAAATAGGTTTGTAATCCTGCACAACTGTAGGATGTGGGATGTAGGCTGATTTCCAGGGAGTTTCTTCATGAAGAAATTACAGTAATGGTCCAGATTTTGTTTTTTAAAGCTCATCATGATGACGGGAATCAGAGTGTAAAATATGAGCAGTGTATTGATGCTAATAACTGATTAATCTGCACAGAATCAGCTGGTTAGTTAATGCTTCAGATTACTGGCGGTCAGTTTTCATTCATGTTTTGGATGCGTCCAGAGGCTGCAGGCAGCTATTTACTTGCAAAGGAAAGGGTTAATTTTGGGGTTTCAGAAGAGCTGACATCAGCATTCTCTAGGAGATGCTTTGTAGCAGTGTGACATTCAGCAATCAGCTTAAGGTTGGTCATCTGCATGAGGAACTGTGAGCAAAAAAATGTCCCCAGCATGTTCGAGGGTGGGACTGAGAGGTTGTAAATCCCGACCTGTCACACTTCTCTGCACCAGGCTCAATGACACCCTTTGTGTGCAGCTCCGTCGTGGGGTTAAATTCCTCCTCTGTTGTGAATCCAAACAAAATATTCAGCTCATATACAGATGACCAGCCAGCGGCTCGACCCCCGCTGTGTGCCACACTGTCTTTTTCACGTGGCCTGGGCACAAGAATCAATCAGCTGACTATAAATTATGTAGGTCAATGTGTAGCAGTGTGAGAGGAGCTCAGTGTTTCTCTTTGGATCTGGCTCTGGCTAAACTGGCATTGCTCCAGTCTCCGCTCAGAACGAGGCTTTGCTCAAAGGGTGCTGCAGAGCTGCTATGACTGCGTGGGGGAGGGGCGGAGAGGAGTTGTTCTTTGTGATATATATCTTTTTAAAGGCTGTATGGCTCCAACTGTATCTACCTGTGCAGCAGTCAGAAAATGTAACGCGTCTCTGGAGCTTTAGAGATGCAGTAATGTTCACTAGATCTTTCATTTTAAGATGTAGGCCTGGTGTTTCTAACTGCTGCATGTCACACAGACCGCTTTATCATTCAGATTATAACAGCTGCTGTGTTTTACATGTATAGTGTAGGATTACTGTTTATCTTACACCACAGCAAACCAGAGCTACCTTTTTACAGGAGGACACATTAAAAACATGTTGCATAGCATTCAAATTCAACCGATCTGTAATAAATAACCTTTGTACATCTTATTACATATTTTTCTTGCATCAAAAATAAGAATTGAATTATTTTGACACGTTTGAGGTTGCAGATTATGTTTTTTGTACTGTATTGTTATATCACAGCGTGTACCTGCTATTTCCACCTGCTGTAATATAATACAATCCAGTAGAGCAATACTACAATTTACAGCCTCATAAATGACCACAGAGTTGAATCAAAACCTCTCTGACAGGCTCAACCTGAATCGAAGTGGCACAAAGGTTTATTTATTTATTGCCCCGCTGTTGTATTGGATTTCATTAGACTGAACGGGACAGGTGTTGCTTTATTGTGTCCACTCCCTGTGCTAATGACTGAGTTTTAAAAGACAGAGCATTTAAAAAAACTAAACAGACTAAAAAAAACTCTTCAGGCCCAGTTGCTGAATGTAATATCAGATATCATGCATGGCATTTCTTAAGAAAAACATCTTGGATGAGTTGGAACTCAAATCCTGCTGAATATGGGGCTGTATTTTACTGCTGGATCGATTATTTTCATGATCACATAATCACACGGTTGTTGTCTCACTTAATCAAAATCTGTCAAAATATGCATTTCATTTCACACACTATTGGTATATATTTGTAATAATGAAATCATGACCTTATGTTGTCCTCTATAATTGCTCTTAGTTACAGTAACACTGGTGTTAGTCGGATCAGTCTATATTTCCCTAAGTTGTCAATATAGCCTCGTTGTTCCATGGATATTTATGCAGATTTTCAACCAAGTTAAAAAAGAGAAACCTCCCGAGAAAGATTTTTCAGTGAGGCTCATTTATCAATCTTTGGAGAGAAGAAAAAAACACGAATATCCATATTTTATCCCTTCACATGTGCACATAGAGGAAATAAAGAGGGAAATCAAAAGGCTGTGCACTCTGAGTTTTATTAACACCAAACTTCTTGGCACTCATCATCAAACAATGAGAGATTTATCTACTATTAATTATCAACCCAGCTTTCTAGTTATGAATCCAGTTAATGGCTATGGACACAGTCCAGCTGATGAGGATATTTAGATTTTGTTTGGTTACAGCCAAATTGAAGTGATATGAATCAAAGGTCAGATTCAAGGTGTAGATATTCTATATTCTTCTTCTCGCCAACGAATCAAATGCAAATACACTAACACTAACAATTAATGTGCAAATAAGTATATTAAAGAACTATAGGGGGAAAGTGTTGTGCTGGGACTCTTCACCCGTGAGCGTACTCCGGTTAGGGAATAAGGACACCGTTTTGACTTGAACTTCTTTATCTTAAACTTTTTCAGCAGCAGGTCAGTACACGCACATTGTTCAACACATGCTGATTCTAAGGACCCCGAACGTAAATATAGCTGCCCTGTAAACTGCCCGACTCAAACAGACTGAACTAAAAAGTGCTTGAATAAATTATTAACCTGTTTAAATCAACAATATCAATACAATCAAATGAACAGATTAATAGGGTGTATTTGCTGGTCACAAAGGGAATTTATAACAAAGTATTTTCTTTACTTCTGAAGTCTGATGCTGGAGTTCTCCGTTGTTAAATTTATCCCAAATACACTATCATGCTGCTAGCGCATATTAATTTTCCATTATAAATCACTCCTAAAGAAAAAAATAAAAATAATTATTAAAAACTACAGTGGCCAGCTGTCTAAGGAAATCACTGAGCCTTGTCTAAAACGGACTATATATTTTTTACGTTTTGGTTTGACATTTTGCTGGGAAAACTGCTAACCGCCAGTTAGCTTAGTCCAGCTAGCTTAGCCCAGCTAGCTCAAAAACTGGTAAGAGGGGGCACAGTTTGGCTCTGTCGTCAGTGTCTCATTTTACAACATCATGCTGTGTTTAAGAAGACTCGAAACCAGAAATTGAGACCCTAACTAATTAGGAAAATGTTGAGGTAATAAATCATGTGAAAAGCAGGGTAATTTTCATAGACTTCTATACAGTCTGACTTATTTTTGCACCCAGTGGAGTCGCCCCCTGCTGTCCATTAGAAATAATGCAGGTTTAAGCCACTTCATTCTCAAACCACTTCTTCCTTACCGTCTGTATATTTGCCGTACAGACATGAGAATAGTGTCGATCTTATTTATTTCCCAAAGTATCAAACAATTTCTTTAAAGATATACGTCCTCAGTTGCTCAGTTGGAACAAATAGTATCGGGGCTGAATGCCTCAGTGTAGGAAAGACAGAAATGATTGAAAAATGTCAGTTTTGGTCTTTTTTATGGGATTTGTTGACTGAAAGAAAAACACAAAAAATAAGCTTCCTTTTCTGAAGTCAGCCCTTAAAGCTAATTATTAGCTCATTTGTTGATTCTGAGTGATCAGCAAAATCCACCAACTTTTCCTGCTAACTTATGGTTTGTGGAAATCCGAACGAACGGAGCAATGTAGTACCTTTGTTGTTGTAAGAAATAAGTGTTTACTAGTTGACCTAATCCTTTAATTGGCTTGAAGCGAGGGCTTTGCTGAAAGTTTGATGTCAGCGGGTCATCAACTCGCTGCATTCAGAGGTAAAATGTGGCCGACATTCGTTTGTGATCTCTCCGTCATCACAGAGCTGGAGAGTGACTTCCCTCACAGCTGCCTTTTTATATGATCCATATGGTAAAGGTCACAGGCAGGCTTGTGTAGCTGTAGTTTGTACGCATTCGGCTTCTTTAGCGTTTGATTAGTTTAATCTTCTGAGAGATGGATTTAAAAAGGACCTCAGTTTACTCAAGTTAATTCAAGCTTAAGAGAATTATGCTGGACCCTGTCCCAGTGAACTTGGCCTTTGGACTGCAGAGATCACTGCAGAGTTTTCTCTTCTTCTGTTACTGCAGTGTGACTTGGTGCAGGCCGGGCGGCAGCAGGCTACAGCTGTTTAATTTTGTACATGTTTGGGAACATCTCCGGGGAAATCCTGAAGACCTTTCTGAGCAGCCAGAAATAGGTCACAGTGTGAGGTGCAAAGAAGAAGTGTTTCTTAGAAGACTGAAGTGTTATTAACAGTACTTGGTTGCAATAGTAAGTTTAGTATCAAAAATCTTATATTTTCTGTTGTGGGAGGCCTATAGCATCAGATGCTACCAATTTGAAGTCCCTATTTTCTAACTGTTTTTCCCAACCCTTTTGGCTTTGTGACCCCTTACAACAAAGTAATGTCTGCATGCAGCTTTAAACAATTTAATTTGAAGGATTTTAAGAGGCCGGAAGAGTTGAAAATATTTACTATTTTTTCAGAAAAGCAAAAGATAGAGAAAAATCTAAAAAGTATATTTGATTTTGATTTCTTATCCTTTCTTATCACAAACCGTATCTGCCTACAAACTGAAAGAAAGGCAAGTTATAAAGGATAATTACGGTTTATTTCACCTTGGGTCTCATTTTTGTAGTCTTTTACATCCTTTCTATCTTACTAGGGACTATAGTCACGGTTCAAAGGATGGCTACGGCCTTCCAAAGACGTAGTAGTGGGAACTGAATAACACTGAACAACATACCTCTTAATATGGCCACTATTTTTCGGAAAGTGCATGAAGTGTATGAACTAACAGGAAGATCTGTCAAATTAACATTGATCTTCAACAATTACACCCTTAAGTCATGAAACAACTAACAATCTAATAAGAATGATATAAAACATTACCTGCCAACACTTCCACATCTTGCTGAATACAGAAAACCCGAAAGTGTAAATGTGGAGATTACTTTGTGTGTGCACAAAGTGGAACATTTTATTTGTCTCGAAGGCCATAGCCGTCGCTTCAGCTGCCCATTAAAGCCCTTAATAGACATGTCAGAGCTCTTAAACAAACCAAGTGGCAAAAACAAGGTGACTAGGTCAAGGTATTACCCAAACTGTCAAAACACCACGAGGTCTGCTCAGTAGCTGCTCCAGAGCTTTAAACTGTGTCACAGGATCTTCCTCAGCAGATGGTCAATTTCTTATCAATTGAAAAAAGGATTTCTTTATCATGTTGGCTTAAAAGATGAAATTCAAAATGAGTTCAGAATTCATGCAATTTGAACACCCTAAATACTATGAAAACTGGACAAAATCTGTCTGCTGGGGGAGGTCATGTGGCTCAGTGCAAAGCTCCCAAACTCTAAATTGATCTAAGATTGTTTCCAAGGTCATGAAAATAACTTTCAGTCCCAGATAAGATAATAAGTGTTTGTCGTGAACATCAATCACAGCTGTACTAGCTGTGATCATATACAGTTTTCCTGTACAGTGAGAGATTATTACCAACATTTAAGGGGCACTCGCTCTCTGTTTAACCCCCAAAAAATGTTTTAGATAATCTGGCTGAACTGTTGGCTTGAAAACAAACCTCTGATTGTTCAGCTGCCCCCTTGGATTTGTATCGTAGCAAAGTATAATTATATTATGTCAGAATCAGCTTTATTGACCAAGTATTTATCCACAAGGAAATTGTTTCCGGTTTCCATTATCTCTCACTAGCTCTGCAGGATGAACGTGTGTTAAACATGCATTTAATTGTTTCTAATTTGTTTTTATTGCAGAATTCTATCCGACACAATCTGTCCCTCCATAGTCGTTTTGTGAAAGTCCAGAATGAAGGAACAGGGAAAAGCTCCTGGTGGATGGTCAACCCAGAGGGTGGGAAGGGAGGCAAAGCTCCCCGACGACGTGCCGTATCGATGGATAACAGCAAGTACATCAAAGGAGCGAGAGGACGCGCCACCAAGAAGAAAGCCTCGCTGCAAGCAGCTCAAGACGGCAGCTCAGAGAGCTCCTCCAGCCTCTCCAAATGGACAGGAAGTCCCACCTCCCGCAGCAGCGACGAGCTGGACGCCTGGACAGACTTCCGCTCTCGGACCAACTCCAACGCCAGCACACTCAGCGGTCGTCTGTCCCCGATCCTGGCCAACCTGGAGCTGGACGAGGTGCCCGACGACGACTCGCCCCTCTCCCCGATGCTGTACTCCAGCCCCAGCAGCATGTCCCCATCCACGGGGCCCACGGGCCTCTCCGACCTGGCAGGAACCATGAACCTCAACGACGGGCTCTCTGACAACCTGATGGACGACCTTTTAGACAATATCAGCCTGACAGCATCCCAGCAGCCTCCTCCTGGAGAGGAAGACAACGGAGCCAACGGTCAGGCGTCAGTGTTTACCTTCAGCTGCTCGGGAAGCAGTCTGGGGAGCCCTTCAGGCAGCTTCGGGGCCAACCCTCTTTTTAGCCCGCCGTCCATCACGAGCCTGCGTCAGTCGCCCATGCAGACCATCCAGGAGAACAAGCAAACCACCTTCTCCTGCATCTCGCACTTCAGTGACCACCAGACGCTGCAGGACCTGCTCAGCCTCGACAGCCCGAGCAACGTCATGCTCACCCAGTCCGACCCGCTGATGTCGCAGGCCAGCACCGCCATCGCCCTGCAGAACTCCCGCCGAAACGCCATGCTGCTCCGCAAAGACCACATGTTGGTGAACCACGCCAGTGCGGGCGAGGCCCAAAGCTCTTCAGTGCCTGGTTGGCAAGCTGGCTTGACAACCTCTGAGAAAGACGCCGGCCAACCTGACACCAAGCAACCGCACCTGAAGTCCCCCAGCAAGAACGCCTCCATGCAGCTCGCATCCGGGTTGTCCGGCCAGGATCGCTTCCCCGCGGATCTGGACCTCGACGTGTTCAACGGCAGTCTGGAGTGCGACATGGACTCCATCATCCGCAATGAACTGATGGACGCAGACTGCCTGGACCTCAGCTTCGACTCCTGCCTCACCTCCGCCCAGAACGCCAACAGGAATTCAGGAAGCTTCTCCAGCTCGAAACAGACCTCCCCTCACAGCTGGGTCCCCAGCTGAGGAGCTCTGTCACGTCAGCTTAAAAAACAGAAGTGGGGGGAAAATGTAAATTGGGGTTCGTTGTCCTGCGTTGTGCAACTTAGAGGGAAGAACGTGTGTAAAAGTGTATTCATGTAGTATTTTTTTCATTATTTTTAATGTGAGGCATTAAGTTTGGTACTGTATTCTAAGTGTCTGAGACACACAATGGTGTCTTCACCGAGGAGAAAAAAAAATTCTTTAAAAAGATCAATGCCTGAGCGTTGTGAACAACATATTGACTGGAATGGAGGTACAGGACATTTTGTTAAAACTGTATGAAAAGCATCAACTCGTGTTAGTCTCAGGGAATCACTCATGCAGTATCACAAAGTGATACATAAAACTGAAGATAAATTCTGTTTTCACCCTGCTTTCTCTCCTCTTTCACACCCTTTCATACCTAAAACAACATTTTTGCCAAACCAGCTGTCAGCCTGTTGGGAGTGACAGCGTGTTTACAGAAAAAAAAAAAGCTGCAGAGAATGTTACATTATTACGTTCCAGTGGAGGATACTTGACAAGCTTTTTTTTTTTTTTTTTTTAGTTTTTTAAGTTTCTTTAAGAGACGTAGCCTAAATGGACTAAAAGTTTTGTGTGTTAATGAAAAGCTTTTTTTTTCTTTTTTCCCATTGATGCACAGAGTCACACACCAAATATCAATCTGTAGAGGTTAATATGTTATCAAGATGTGAACTGATCATTGTGTGGTTTTTGTATGCAATGTTTTATTTTTATTTAGCAAATTTTACCCTGTGATTTTAGTGACATTACTGTGAACTCTGTTCCTTCTAAAAAAAGGTGCATTACTGAAGTCTTGATACTATGGTGTTTCTGCTGCAGATCCCTTTTCACCATCTCCCCCACTTCCTCTTCCTCCTCTTCCTCTTATTGCAATATTGGAAGTACTGCTCCGTATACAGACTTTAGGACAGAAATAAGGACCGTGTTTTGCAGGAAACATGATTTAGCTCTAGTTAACACCATTTAGCCAGCACGTAGGACTATTTGGATTAAAAATAACCACACGTAGAGACTCCACACAGCACTCAGCTACAATATTTTGGTGTTTGTTAATTTGAAGGAGTTCTTGGTGCTATAAATAAGAAGATAGCAGGGAGTGGCTGCGGATGGAGCAGCATTAGTAGCCTCCCCGTTGTTATCAGCACTATAGCAGGTGCTCACTCAAATAGTGTTTCCAACCGTGCGAGAGGTCATGTAGTATCTTAGAGCCATTTTTGCCATTTGAGAAAGAAACAACCACAGTATTTTAAATATTGCCAAATATTTCTAAGTGGAAATAAGAGGATATACAGTGTATAAATATTAGGATCCAGTGCTATAAGGGCAAGAAAATAAACATCAGCACAGTTTTTGTAGGAACGGCAGGATGAACATTTTTTTTTTAGTTTACATTTTTATCAGCTGGAAACTGTCTAATTTTCTTGTTAAATGAAATTGTATTTATTTTCCACATGTACATACTTTGTGCTTTTCCATACAACATGTGGTGGAGCTGTGTAAGAGCATTTTTGTTTTAAAAACATTTTGACCACCATCACAATCTGGTCTTGATCTGAAACCACCATTTATTATTGAGGAAATCTTAATGTTCCATCCTGTTGAATTCATCTGAAATATTCAGTCCCATTTACTTATTTTTTTTTTTTTTCACAAAATAAATTCTGCACATCTGTGCTTCCAAATATCATTTTGTAGCTTCTGAATTGAAGCTTCAATTCTTTTCTACATTAATATTGAGTAACTCTCACTGCCAATATTCAAACTCCATTTCTTCCTATTGCTCCTACAAAAAATAAATAAAAATATAGAGAAAGAGAGATATCAAGTTGACATTGCCATTTGTAATTCCAATTCCTATCTTGGCTGTATCAGAGATGGTGCATGTAAATAAAGCTTAAAGAACCACTGAAAAAAATCTGGAGTTTGTTTGATCTACCTTTGTTTTATTTCTGTCTCTAGAGGAATTGCACAGCTGCAGACTTGACTCTGCAGGCACCAAGGAGGCGATTTGCTATTGGGTAATCACATCATGAGCTAAGAACCAATCACACACTGTATCCAAGAAGAATGGACCCGCTGAGATTAAGTCAAGGTTTTTTGAATGCGTGATTGCTGCGCTAGGTGCTGCTCAACAACTGGTGCATCAGTTCAGTCCTGAGCTGTGTGTAAAAAAATTACAATAATAGTGGTAAGAATCTAAAAAAATCCCAACAGCACTGACATCATATTCTAACACGAGCACTCCAGTGTAACATTAGAGCCCTCTACAGATCAAATGCTGTCACTGAGTCCAGATGAAGGGAGGAAACAGGAGAGGAAGCCACCCTGCATTGATGTTTGTCTCCATGGATACACCACAACAAGTCAGCATGTGAAGAGATTTGGCAGGACTCAGGGAAGTGCATTTTTTATGTTAGATGTTTGGATTTCCCAGGTCGTAACGTGCTGATCCTGAGCCATGTGTGACAAATACAGAGTGTCCTCCTCTGTTAAAGTGGAGCAGATGGAGGCGGATCTGTCCCGTCAGCTCTCAGCGCTCCGGGCCGAGATTGAGGAGAATGGATTTCCCTCCAGATGTTACAGGTGTGGAAGCTTGGGTGATGGTTGGGATTAATTTATATGTGTCAGATAACGGTTGCAAATTATTCTTGGTGTTTGTGTTGGTAGGTGGAAATTAAAGCTCACCTACACTGCAAAAAAAAAAAATCATATTTCTTGCCCTAAACTGCATTAAATCTCATACCATGTCAATATCTTCAATTGAATTAAAACTGAGCCTCTGAAAGACAGAAAGTAGGCCAAGGATGCCTCAAGGAGTTGAAGTTAAAGGTGTTGTTTTGGGTTGTATGAGGTTCTTATAAGAGGTGTACAATGATGTCATTATCTGTAACTGTATTCAATCAACCAACTAAATTCTCTGTCTCAGTATTTGGCTACAAGACCGGCAATGGGTATGGTTTATTCCGAAAGTCACGTTAAATGAGGCAAAAGCTGTATTTTCTAACGTAATATACAGTCATGGAAAAAATTACTAGACCACCCTTTTTCTTCAATTTAAGGGTGGTCTAATATTTTTTTTTTGTAGACTGTCTGGCCACTTTATTAGATAGCACGGTGCACCTAATAAAGTGGCCAGTGTGGTCAATCTGCTTCAAGGCCTAAATGCATTGGGTTGCTGCTATGTGATTGGCTGATGAGATATTTGTTTTGTTTGTGTACCTAAAAAAAAAAGTATCTTTCCACGTCTTCTCACTGTACTTTTCATCATTTAAAGAAACATAATAATAAAATAATAAATAAAACAAGCAACCTCAGATAGAAAAAACGTCTGTTCCTGTCACATTATTTGTGCTTTTTCCAAATAACGTGTTTGGATCTGTGTATATCCCCTGGTCTTATCTATCATCAGTGTATCGTCACGTGTGTTGGCACGACCCCAGTTTAGAGAAGCAGGCAGGAGCTCCGACACAGAAACGAAACATTTTACTGCTGTGGACATGAGCAGCAGAGAAACCTTTCTAAACAACTTCTCATTGGGTTGTCGTGAAATGATGCACAGACATTTATGTTCCACAATGAATCCTAATGACTTTGGTCATCCACTAACATTTCTCATCAGATACAATTTTTAATTTTCCCTGTTTTTCCAGTTCTGTTCCACCACCAAAAGATATTTCTTTCTTCCGTGCGGAGAGGGAACATACACTGAGGAGAGGGCTGCAGGTGAGACTGAAAATAATACTATATCTCTATCAGGGACAGTCTGAGGGCTACAGAAACTGAACAACCATAAAGATTAATCTTCACTTGATTTGGCTTTTTGCTAACCTAATAGCCTGGACTCAACTCTCCTCCTGGTTGCAGGTGGCTGAAGCTTTGCCGCTTCAGTCTATGGCAGATATCATGCAGAAAGAGCTGGAGAGTTGCTTGAGTTTAGAGTACACTCCAGACAGTCTGCCCCCCCTACTGCACCAGGTGAGGACACTACACACATCCCAGAGAACAAAAGATCATAAAAGGGTTAATGGTAATTTTCCTTTTTGTGTATTCCTCTACAGTTCTACACTGACAGAGCCTATCATCTGGCTCAGATCAAATATCTGCTCATGCTGAGATGGAGGAGATTCTGCCGCCACACAAGTGTCATTGAGAAGCTTTATCCTCATTACAAGGTGGAAAACTATCTCTCATTTTGCCAGAACTGAAAAAAAAAGGTTCATTATGACAAGACGAGTTCTTCTGGTGCCTCATCCTCATTAAGGTGTAATGATAGAAAATATGATGGCGGAGGGAGCAAATCCCACTCAGTCTCAGTGATCTGGGAAAAAATTAAGTGCTTCTATAATAATTGTAGTGAATTGGAATATGAGGGTTGCAAGACACTATCATTTTTATTATTCATTATTCTACAAATTATTCTCTCAATTGTTTGGTCTATAAAATGTCTAAACAACGAAGAAAATAAATAAAACAGAAAAAAGATAATTCTTCATAAACAGATGGAGGTTTTTCTATTGTGTTCTTGCTTCTATGTATAAGAAATTTTGTCTTGAATAGCAATAACATTAATTAAACAAGAGTTTTGTTGTTTAATTAGCTCGGGGCAATCGCACCGAGCACCGGTCCCATACAACAATAGCTGTAGGGACCAGTGCTCGGGGCGAGCACTACTGTTATACTGTGGATTTTTTCTTATTCCTCTTCCGGAAGCAATTTCGTCCCGCTACTAGTCCTACAACTTAAAGAGTTGCAGGACAAATTATATATCAAAACGTGCGGTTTGATCGGGATCAGTGTGCTATTACTTTTCTCTACAGAATACGAATTTTCCACGACGTAAGTCGAGAAAAACTTCTCAAAATTTTGCATTGAAATGAATGGGACGGCCGAAAAAAAATGAGCGAAAAAGAACATCATCGTCATCAACATCATTGGAGATTTTTAAACGTCTACTTCTCTGGCATAATTTCACCTAGAGACTCCATTTAAACTTTAAACAGACACAACCGTAGACACAAGTCTTGTGTATCAGTGTATTAATCCACGTTTCGATAGGTCATATAGTTTTTTATCAATCCCTGTTCAATGACCATGATAATTTTTGGAGAAATTCTGAGATTATAATGGGTGTGTATTGCACGGAATGTTCATGTCAGAGTGTGTGATGTCATCGCTCAGAGTGTAGAGGGAGAGGTAAAACTGTCAAAAAATAAATTTGAAAACTGCGCTCCAGGCCGCAAATTCCACTATACAGAAATGATTTATACATAGAAACGTAGGAAAATTTGTCTTCTCACTCACAATCCTCTGGTAAAGCTGTCAGAGTTATAGTTTGGGCGTAAGACGCACAGATGATCCACCAATACGCACCAACAGCCTCATTGGCTCCCATATTAAAAACGCAGGAAGATTTCGGAAAAAGGGAAAAAAAACATTTTTTTTTAGATCGCTCTAACAAAGCTATTTTTTCATTTTCCTTTAAAAAAAACCATATGTAGACATTCAGGAAGAACTCAGGACGCTCAAAGTGAAGTCGGATCAATGATAGGTATTATGGTTCTGCCAAAAATGCTTTCTGTTCGAGACCAGAAATTTCAGTTTGTCCACCTCTGCTGTCACTAAGCCAGAACAGGTGCCAGTTAATTCTGTTGATTGCTTTGATCTGATTGCCTTTGATCTTTGATGTGATTACAGTTACAGATACACACACACACACACACACACATGCGCGTAAGCACGCACACTCCTCACACATGCATACACATGCTTCAAACACACGCACGCACGCACACACACACACAGTAACTTTATGTGATTTTAATTACACACACACACACACACACACACACACACACACATTTACATTTACATTTAGCAGACGCCTTTATCCAAAGCGACTTACAGGAAGACTAAAAACAAACAAACAAACACACACACACACACACACACACACACACACTTTGAGGTTAAAGGGCATAGTTTTAAATCTCTGAAGAATCTCATCATAGTGTACACACACCGGCAGTAGCCCCCGTGGCCCTTTCAAAATTTCCCCAGAGGAAATTTTCTAGTTTTTCATTCTAAGCTTTTTATTGCTTGCACACACCTCTCAGTCTGACTCGTCTTCTCCATCTGACTCGTCGTCTCTCAGGATCAGGTGTCACGTTTGACGAGTGAGTATGAGGACGCCGTGCAGAGAGCTCGCAGGCTGTCAGTGAGCAGAGAGAAGATCCTGACCGGCCGAGGAAACACCGCCAACCTGCTCACTCAGGATGACGTGCTCATTTACCTGCGGTGGCTCGTCTGCCATCTGCACTCTGTTCACACCATTCACAACTTCCTCGGGGTAAAAGTCCACTTTTAATGCATCTAGTTCAGCTATCCAAGACTTTTGATGTTTGATTTGAAAAAATGTTGTCCTGTACATTCTAACAGGTGCTGCACTACATCCCAGTGTGTGAAAGAAAAGATAAAGAACCAAAGCTTCATGAGGAAACTTCACATAAGGCTCAACATGTGGACGGTGAGAGTCAAAGCAGCAACTTCCATAAAATTGACATCTGGAGACTAGATTCAAGTAAAAAATATTCACTGTCATCAGGTTATTACAACCCAGATTCCAAAAAAGTTGTAAAACAAAGAAAACATATTTAACCTCTTAAAACCCACCTGCCTGCGAGCTGACAAGGGTCGAACCAAAAGACTTTTTAAAAACTGATGTAGTGTCCGTTGGGTTTTAGCCACATGCCAAACAAGAGCAGCTGCAGAAACTAGAAGATGTCACCTTTCAAATAAAGCATCATA